>NC_090317.1:87255936-87950086 GCF_039906515.1 Pseudorca crassidens
TAAACAATTTATAAAGTACCTGGCTTATGGTAGGCATACAGTAAATTGTGGTTACTTTTTCTTGGTGTAAAAATACGTTGGCAGATGCACCTGTGTCATGGTAGTTTTATGACCTGGGAAAGGAGATTTTTGTTTAAAGAAACAGTTAAAGAACTGTAAATTTTTAGTATATTTCTAGGCCAGTCCTATCATTTTTGTATATTTTCCCCCCTCGTAAGCCAAACTTTTTATCTCCAGTGGTTTATTATGTTTGAATGTGATTCCTACCTATGTTTCTGGTCTAGGAGTTTTAATGCAAAATCACCTTCCTGGAATGACCCCTGGCCATAATGTTCCTGTCAAGAACCACACCCAGGTGTTCTGCCTTTAGGAAGGGATGTTTCGTCTCTTGCCTACTCCCTCCTTCCACTCCTTCAAAGTCGGTCTGTCCTGTCATTCACCCTATGAAAGTAATGAAATTTGGTGCTGTGCTTTTCACAGTAAGAAAGAGAACATCTGCTAGCTAGTTTTTAAGTGTTCCTACTGCTTTTCCCCTACCTCCTTTCTTTGGTCCCTCAGATCAGTGTGGGGATCTGTTATTTGGGCTTACCTGAGCAGGATAATTCTATCTGAGAGGATTTAGAAAGGTTGTTTGGGATACCAAGTTTCTTTTCCAAAGTGAATTACTGACAGTTCTTTAATACACTATCCCCTATTGTGTTTTTGCCATTTTATATTTTCTAATACTCTTTACTAAGTAGAAGTTACTGTATTCAATTTGGATGTTAGTTTTCCTTACTGTTTATATTTTAATTAGACCAATATTAAAATGAGTGCTTTTTTCTAATTACCTTGGATGGATGATGGGATTTGAAATAGGAATATGATGGTGAAAAGTTTACATAGGATTAAAATTTTACCATGGGTAACCATCTGTTAATTAACTATATGCAGACACTGGTTTTGCGCTTTAGGGTTTGCTTTATTTAGTTTGAAGTGCTTTGGAGGTAATGTAATTTTCCCCCTTTTTCATGGGAGGACAAGAGATCGCTTTCTGTTTTGAGATTTTGCCTTGGTGTTTTTCACAGTGGGTCAAGTAGTGATTAGAAATTAAACCTTAATTTGACTTTTGTCATTCGAAACTAGAATAAATCTGGGAATGATAATCTAGGTGTGACCTCTAAAAGGTTTAATTTATTCTAGGTGGTCTCTGAGAAGGGAGGAAGGAGTGGCAATACCAGTTAAAAACTGTCTAAGGTTCAGTGGCAGAGTTCAACCTGCGTTTCCAGGGTGTTTATCATTTGTTTCCCAGTATGGCCAAAAAAGCATGTATGAAGGTGAAAAATAATTTATGTGTGCAGTTTTTTTCACAAAAAATTCAACATTGTTTTAGTGTCAATTCACAACAAGGATATAACTTCGTCTATAAAATAATCACTATTCCCTATAATTTCATTGGAATTGAGAGCTGAGTTTTCAGGGATGTTGTCTAAATGTCAGAAGAATTGCTTTAGCTTTGGTTCTGAATTCTTGTTGCTGCTCAAAGCAGGTCCTAAAAAATGAAAATTGTTATGTGAGGGTTATTGCTTAAGAAATAATAACTGTGATTATGTTTGAACGTTGATATAATGGTTAGCTCCCCCACACCCTAATAAATGTGTTGTGTATCTCTCCCCCTCCTTTTTTTTTTTTTGTAGGTCCTCCAGTAGTCTGACCTGAGTGGGTTAGCACTCCAGAGGAACCAGCAGACCAACTTGGTCAGGAAGGTTCGTTCAGGAAGCTGTTGGAGCAGTGTTGAGATTTCCTACCAGGATGAGTATGATTGGCTGTGATTTTAGGTTAGTTTTTGTGGATCTTTGTGGGTAGTATTTGTATTATACTTCCTGGAATGGAGATGGTGGGGGTGTATGTATTTCCATTCTGTAATTGAGATACTTTGGTTTCTTCCATTGTCTGGATCTGATGTGGTACTGGCTGTTTCTTGTGTTTAAATGGAGCTCATTACTAAATTAAAATTTAAATGAATTCTGTCTGTACATGATTTTTTAAGTCACTCTAAGAATCATTCAAAAAATAAAATTGCAAAATACTATGTCTAACCAATTTTTTGGAATTTTTCGAACATATAAAAATTGGATAATATAATGATCCCCCTGTGTACCCATCACCGGCTTTAACAGTTGCCAACTTGCAGCCATTCTTTTTCATCTATACTTCTACCCACTGAGGCCCCTTACTCCCTACCCCTTGGATTATTTTGAAATAAACCCCTGCTGTTCTCTTTTTATTTGCAAAATATTTGTATCTAAAAGATAAAGTGCTCTTTTAAACATCAAAACCATTACCACAACTCAGAAAATTAACTGATTTTTTTTCTTTTTCTCACTGTATTGCACTGGCTAAGACTTTCAGTATGATAAAAAAATTAACTGATTTTTTAAAATATCAAATATGAAGCTAGTGTTCAAGTTTTAGTTTGAATCAGGATCCAAAGAAAGTCCATTTATCACAAAGGAAGATTGATATCTTTCTTAAATCTATTTTAATCTGCAGGTTCCCTCCCTTTTCTTTTTCTTCCAATTTATTTGTTGAAGAACTTATCCTGTAGAGTTTCCCCCACATTTGGTGATTACATTCTCAAAGTGGTATCTAACCCATTCTTACTAAATTAAAGACCCTGGAGGACCCCATTATAATGGAACAATGGCAGTAATCTCCTATATCCCAGTTGGAGTTGATACTGCTGGCCTAGGCACTATCCCAAAATAACTAGTCATGGGTTCCTTTTTCTGTGGCAGAGTCTGATTTAATTGATACCTGACTTCAGTTCCATGTCTTGGCCCTGCTTACTGCTCCACATGAAAAGTAGGCCTCCTTGTGGAAGAAGCTAATGTTTCCTAGATAATGACCTGATTGTGCCTTTGGGGTTTTTCATCATGGTTTCAATTTCCTTAGGTAGTTTAGTTATTTTTATACTATCTTATAATGTTGCTTTTTATTCTTTTGATGTTGGTATCTCAGCTGCTCTGACCCATAACTTCTAAGCTTTTAAGACTTAGTGATGAGTTCCTCTGGCTGTAATACAGTTTTTGAAATGGCAATACTAAACAATTTTTGAGAGCTTCCACTTAGACATCCTGATTTTCAGCTATTATACACAACTGTAGTTTTCCTGTGGTTATTTATTGTTTCATTTTATTTCTTCTGGAAATGCTGTTCCCCCAACATAGAGTCCTTTAAACTGTTCATTTCTTTCCTTGTTCAGCATTGGCCATCGTAGGATCTACTGCATGTCCCTTCCATGGTCAAAACCTGAGAATGGAAGTTGGGCACATATGCTCCAGTCAGCCTTTGACTTAAGCACACGTTGGGGGCAGAGCAAGGCCACTTGTGCCTACCTTTGAAATGAGAGTGATTACAAGTTGAAGGGGCAGAGAAGGTTAGAGGTCATGAATGAAAGTTTCTGAGGTATTTAGATGAAATATGATTGTGAATCATCAGTGCTATGGATCATGAGTTCAGGCTTTTCAGTTCTTTGTTCATTAATGGAGAAATCAGATCCTTAGTTGTAAATTGACTAGGTATTAAAGAAGTGATTTCTTGGGAATTACAGTGAAATCCATTTGTTCAAGAAAAGAATTTGAGCACATTATGTATAGTGATTAGTCATTTACCCTTGTCCTGAGTTTTCTGTAGTTAGGAAGTTTGAACAATATCGCTTAAACCTTGTAATCCTGAGTTTGTGAAACTAGGATAACTAGAGTTTTGGGAGAGAGCTTTGCACACAGTAGACATTTCAATATTTGAATTGTTTCCAGAATTACAAGTTTACAATGGAAATCTATTGCTGCTTTTCCCTTTTGTTGTGTGTTTTCAACCGTGGATTCAGAGTATTACTGAAATGCCAGAATTGGTTGCTTTGAATATATTTGCCTTTCACATTCTACGTTACCTCTCTTGCAGTTTGATTAAATTGTTAAAATCTGATGTGTAGCTGTAATCATATTTGGCTGCTTTACAGTGATCTCACTATCTGTAAAGTTGACAGTAACAAGCAATTGGGTGTTTTGCTATATTGTTCTCTGACTTGTTTCCTCAATGACCGGTTATCAGATGTTTATATGTTAATGTCAGGGATAATTCAGCTCAGATTCTTTGGAAGCCCTCTCATTTGATGTGTCATAAGGGTTGAGTTGCTAAAACGTGATGTACTTGTTGACCAGCTTGGTATAGAAACACTTTCAGATAGTGAAGGAGTGGTTCTCTCTGAGTAAAACAGCTGTAGGTTTTGTTTGAGCTGTTAACCTGAGCATTTTCAACTTTTAGTTAAAAGTTTTAGTCATTTGGCTTTAAAAATTACAGTGGTGACATGGATTAGTTCCAGAATGTGATTTTACAGAAAATTGGAATTTCTTTCAACTTCTTATTAGTATATCTTTAAATGGAGATTAGTATTGTAGATTGATTCAGTTTGGATTGCTGACTGGACTAGGTGAATGTGAAAATTCTTTTTCAACTCTGAGATTCTGATTGTATAATCTTAGATATTGAAAGAAAGCAGTTTTTCCTTTTCAGTAATCTTTAAGTAGTGACTGAAAGGGACAAGGAGTAGGGAGATGCAAATTATTCTGGAATGACTTCTTAGTATAATCATTTAGACTTTAAAGATTGGTAAGTGTGAACATACTGCCATGAATTTATGTACCATCTTTAGCATAACACAAATTTTAAGTCCTTATAATTAGGTACCAAGATAATTGCTCTGGAAATACTTGGGTATATTGTATTTGGTGGCTGCTTATATTTTGGAACACATTTGGAAGATTGCTTTAATGATTACTTATTTGCTACAATTATTTTCTTATTTTCCTGTCTTTATAGTGAGGTGTATTTTTCCTGGTCTTTGTTTTTTGTTTGTTTTTCTGGCCACACCGCGCATCCTGCAGGATCTTAGTTCCTTGACCAGGGATTGAACTTGGGCCCTTGGCAGTGAAAGCGTGGAGTCCTGCCTAACCACTGGACCACCAGGGAATTCCCGTCTTTGCTTTTTTTGTTTGTTTGTTTTTAAACTTCCCCTACTAATTTTCTATTACTGCATTCTGCTGATTGAATTCTTATAGGTGGAAAGAGCTTTCAGCACAGTGATTAAGAACCCAAACTCCCTGGGTTCAAGTTCCAACTCCATTGCTTATCAGCTGTGTCATCTTGTGAAAATTACTTAACCTATGTGCCACAGTTTTTAATCTATAAAATGGTAATAATCGTGTTACCTACCTCATAGGGTTTTTGAGAAGTTTAGCTGAGTTAATGCATATAAAGTTCATAGAACAGTAGTTCTGAAACTTTAGGGAACATCAGAATCACCTAGAGGGCTAGCTAAAACACAGATTGATGGGCCCCATCCCCAGAGTTTCTGATTCTGTAGGTCGGGGTGGGGCTAGATTTTGCATTTCCAACAAGTTCCCAAGGAGATGCTGGTGTTAATGGTCAGGGAACCAGTAGAATAGAACAGTGCTTGGCACAAAGTGTTAACTTTTTATTCAGGACTACTTTCCCAGTCCCTGAATAAAACACTTGACTCTTCAGTGCTGATTAGTACTGCCTTCAGCTAGAAGCAGTTTTGAAATCCTTCATTGCAGTGGTTCTCAAAATGTGGTCCCCAGATCAGCATCAGCACCATCACCTGGGAACTTGTCAGAAATGCAGATTCTCAGGCTCTGCCCCAGTTTTATTTTTAAAGTGTGTCTTGACTTAATTGGGGTGTCTTAGACTCTTATTAACATCTCTATTGAGGTATAGTTCACATACCATACAATTCATCCATTTAAAGTATACAAGTGGTTTTTATTTAGTATGTTCATGGTTGTACAACCATTACTACATCAATTTTAGAACATTTTCATCATCTTTAAAGGAAACCCAGTGGCCATTAATCACTCCCCTTCTCCTTTCTCACAACCAACCACTAATCTATTTTATGTCTATAGATTTGCTTATTTGGGGCATTTCATACAAAATGGAATCTTACTATATGTGGGAAACTTTAATGTGATTAAAATGTTTTCCTTTTATTGTTAAAAAAATAGAAAACAAATATGGAAAACTATCCCCAAACAAATATATGGTTTAATAAATTATCTTAAAGCACTTTTGTTACTACCACCCAAGTCAAGAAATAGAATTTTGCCTGTCACCCTAGAAGTCCCTCCATGTGCCCATCCCCATCACAGTATCCTCCCTCCCTCTGGAAAGTGACTACTGTTCTGACTTTATAGTAGTCACTTCTTTGCATTCTTTTATGGTTTTAATCATACAAGTGTGCATCCCTGGACAGTGTAATTTGTCCATTTTTAAAAACTCAGTTTGTCTTTTAAGTATCTGTAGCTTCCCTTTCTTCCTTTTCTTTATACTTTGTCTATTGACAAACTCAGGCCATTTGACCTGTAGAATTTCCCAGACTGAATTTTGCTGATTGCATACTCAGTATAGTTCAATATGTTCTTCTGTCCTCTATATTTCCTAAAAATTGATAGCTACATCCAGAGGCTTTATAAATTCAGATTCATTCCCTTTGGCGGTGGTGTGTTCATTTACATTTGTTAGGTTGTAGTGGTGTCTTGGATTTTTTTTCTTTTTGATGTTAACAGCCACTGCTGCCCAAAGCTTAGATCCATTATTAATTCATTGAGAGTTGCAAAATGGTGTTTTAACTCTCATTTTCTTTTCATGTATTGGCTGGAATAATTTATAGTTTATATAAGAAAGGCAGAATAAATGCTCGGGTTTTAAATTTTTTTCTGGCAACTTAACTAGTTCTGTCCCTTTGGACAAGTTAACTTAACCTATCAGTTGCTTCATCTGGGAAAAATACCTTATTTATGGGTTTATTGGGGTTAAATGTGAAAATATAAGGTGTTAGTATACTGTAGGTGGTTAAGTATATGGTAATTTCTTTAACATACTATTTCACTTAACCCCTCTGACAGCTCAAAGATGGGCAGTCACAGTGGTGAACTGATGGCCAGTTAGCACAGCCTGTCTGGATCCTTCAAGTCTGTGGTTAAGGAGGAATGGTATTTGTTCTTTGATCATTTGGGGGCTAAGTCTCTGGCCAGTGATAACTGAACGTTCCACCAGAGTAGTTTTTTGCTTTGCCAAGCCTTTGGAGTCACATTCATACCCCCGAATGGTCCTACCCAGTTCTGTGGTGGTGTGCAGTACATTGATTGCCTTGATCTCCCACCCTCCAGCTACACAGCCCCCTAGTGTTTTAGTTTGTTCAAGGTTCTCCTGTAACCTTAGTAACCCATGAGTCTTCCTAATGGTTATCAGTATCACCACTATTAACATACTTGAGTAGCACTTTTTAAAATTTTTATTTATTTTTGTTTTTGGCTGTGTTGGGTCTTCGTTGCTGCGTGCGGGCTTTTCTCTGGTTGTGGCCAGCGGGGGCTACTCTTCGTTGCGGTTCATGGGCTTCTCATTGCGGTGACTTCTCTTGTTGCGGAGCACGGGCTCTAGGTGCGTGGGCTCAGTAGTTGTGGCTCGCAGGCTCTAGAGTGCAGGCTCAGTAGTTGTGGCGCATGGGCTTAGTTGCTCCGTGGCATGTGCGATCCTCCCAGACCCAAGGCTTGAACCCATGTCCCCTGCATTGGCAGGCACATTCTTAACCACTGTGCCACCAGGGAAGCCCTTGAGTAGCACTTATAACATTTCATATATTGTATAAAATATAGCATATGGCACATAGTAAGGCCTCAATAAACTGGAAACCATTGTTGGTTTTGTTGTTATTGTTGTTAATATTATATCTTCTTTTTCCCTCTCACATCTTACTTCTCTTCAGTTCAACAAGCATTCTCTGAGTGTTTCTAAGTACAAGGAGCTAGGGACATAACATTAGTATAAGAGAAGAGTATAAACCTGGATATATCCAGTATCATTGTTATAGATGCCTCTCTCTTTGTATCTATATCTGCTGCCATGTTTTACAGGGACTAGCTTGACTACTCCAGCTTAGAGTGCCTTGCAGTCTGTTGACCTAATCTGGAGCTCCAGTTCCCTGCTTCTCAAATTTCCTTAACTGTCTTGGTGAGGCCAGCCTTAAAAGGAAGTATAGTCTGGAGAGGTATAGATGTCACTTGAATACAACCTTTTACATAGAGGATTTTAGATTTTTGCTTTTTAAAAGTAAAGGCAGACTGCCTGCATGGCTGAATTCACATATCTACCTCTAGCAAAACAAATTACCAGTGGCGGTAGTCTTCTCCATGTCCAACAGAAGAGCTGGATAAGACCCTTATATTTGGTATTGTCTACATCAAACTCCTTATTTTATAGGCACAGGTTTTGGGGAAATGACTTGCCCAAGGTAACATGGCTGCTTAGGGGTGGAGTTGGCCATTGAACCAGGTTATCTAGTTTGGTATGTTTCCACTATGCTGTATCTTTCCTTGAAACTGAATTTATTATCTGTATTTCTAAATATGCCAGCAGGTGTCATCCATAGAAGTGCAAAATAAGTGGCCCCCTTCCTATAAGAAAGTTAACCCCAAAAATGGAGGAAATTTAAGGGAGTAGAAAGGTAAATGAGAAAGTCAGAAGTTCAAAGAAGGCTTAGTTTCTTTTGCCCTTTTGACTATGGTTATTACTTTTCAACATAAGGTCAATTTGGAGCTCTTTCATGGGACAATTTGATTTGGTTGCATGTTTTCATGCATATTTATGGATTTATCTATAGATGTGACTAAATTTCCTGCTTGTAAAACTTTCAAATTAAAGTGATGTTTTCTAAGCTCATCTTTTTTTCCCTTCCTTTTCAACTGTTTTAAATTATAAAAGTGACGTTTGCTATTAAAAAAAAAGATTCAAACAAAATAAACATTTCAGTTAAAAATTAGTACCCCCCCACAAATGATGGTCTCCTTTTATATCTGTTAACAATGTGTACATATTCTTTTATAGCTTTAACGTTTACATACTATGCTTATCCATTTATGTACTATACGTATTTTTATACATTAGAATACATGGCTGGACTCCATTCTTTTTAATGGTTGCGTTGCATCCCAAAAGCATGAATCTGCTATAATTTCATCATTCCCTGTTGTTGAGCCTTGGAAATAGAATTCATCCTGAATCAAAGGGTGGTACCCATTTAATTTTTTGATAGGTACTGCCAAAATGACCTCCAGAAAGGCTATATAGAATTGCCATTTCCACCGAAGTGTTTGTGAGTGTCCTTTTCTCCACCTACATTTGCCAAAACAAGATACAGTTGGTCCTTTTAATTTTAACCAGTCTGTTGAGCGAGAAATCACATCTCCTTGTTTTGATTAGCATTTTTGTAGTTACTAATAAGGATAAGCAAATGTTTATATCCTCTGCAAATTACAAGTTCCCTTTTACTTGGTTTTCAATAAGATTGTCTTAGTGAGTTTTGGGTGTTCTTTGTATATTAGAAATATTAACCCTTTATTTTTCCTGTTGCAGATATTTTCTATGGTTTGGAATTTTTATGTAGTCAAATTCTTTTGTTTATGGTTTCTAGGTTTCACATCTTTCTTGGGAGATCTTTTCTTTGCCAAGGTTACAAGAATAATTCCCTGCGTTTTATCTTCTAATACTTTTTTTTTTATTTTTGCGGTACGCGGGCCTCTCACTGTCACGGCCTCTCCCGTTGCGGAGCACAGGCTCCGGACGCGCAGGCTCAGCAGCCATGGCTCACGGGCCCAGCTGCTCCATGGCATGTGGGATCCTCCCGGACCAGGGCACGAACCCGTGTCCCCTGCATCGGCAGGTGGACTCTCAACCACTGCGCCACCAGGGAAGCCCCTTCTAATACTTTTTTTAAAAATATTTATTTATTTATTTTTGGCTGTGTTGGGTCTTCGTTGCTGCGTGCAGGCTTTCTTTAGCTGCAGCGAGCGCGGGCTGCTCTTCGTTGCAGTGCGCGGGCTTCTCATTGTGGTGGCTTCTCGTTGTGGAGCCTGGGCTCTAGGCACGCGGGCTTCAGTAGTTGTGGCATGTGGTCTCAGTCGCTGTGGCTCGTAGGCTCTAGAGCGCAGGCTCAGTAGTAGAGCGTAGGCTCTAGAGCGCAGGCTCAGTAGTTGTGGTGCATGGGCTTAGTTGCTCCGTGGCACGTGGGATCTTCCCGGCCCAGGACTCGAACCCGTGTCCCCTGCACTGGCAGGCGGATTCTCACACACTGCGCTATCAGGGAAGCCCCTAATATTTTTTAATAGTTTTTTTTTAAGTTGGAATTTGGCCAAGTAGCAAACTGGGTTGGTTACTTTTTGCTCTATAGGTTTTGAGAATAATTCAGGTTGTTCATGTTTAATACCTTTAACATTTGTCTTGAACTGAAGGCATAGTGTTATAGACAGTGTTTTAAGGGATCTTATTTATTATATTTCCATTTTACACATGTTTGAGGCCCAGATTGTCCTAAAGTCACAAAGTCAGTTTGTGTCAGGGAACTAGAGTGCCTTTGCATACTATTCTTACAGTTTTAGCAAACACCTTTCAGTTATAAATGTTTTAAAGCAGCAGATTGTTCACATTGTCTGGTTTATTTAAAGAACATTGGAAATGACTGTGTGCCGGGCTGTATGTAGTGGTGTTTAAATTTACTCAAACAGAGCCAGTTTAGTCTATATGTTGGGACATAATCTTTTTTTCTAAAGGCTTTGTTTTAAAGCTTTCTTATCAGTGAACTAATTTGATCCTTGTAACAAACCTGTGAAGTTGGAATTGTTCTCAATTCTGAAAGGAGTTTGCTGCCATGTTGATAATTGCTATAAATAACTTATTAACCATGTAAAAGAATCTTTGTTCCTTCCAAATTCATTAAAAGTAGCTCAGAATAGTTGAGGTACACTTAAAATTTTTGATTCTTAAGTGGCATGGCCCGAACATTATTTAGTAGACTAACCTTTGGAGAACTATAACTAACTTGAGAGTGAGACCTGGAACTTCCTAATCTTGTCATCAAAGTTAAGTTTATGTCCGTAATTAAGGCAGACAGTTTGGAGATTAATAAATACTTTATGTTCTTCATATGCAGATAACATGTAGAAAGGCTGGGGAAAAAAACAGCTTTTTTTGGCTCTTGATCGTGTGTGTGTGTGTGTGTGTGTGTGTGTGTGTGTGTGTGTGTGTGTGAGAGAGAGAGAGAGAGAGAGAGAGAGATACCCAGCATAAGATTGCTGCCCTTAGATTAATCTGGAGCTAAAAGAAATAAGACATAATAATATGGCTTACTCTTCGCCAGGCACAATCCTATGAGATAGACTGTGTTGTTTATTTTACAGAGGTTACTGACTTGGAGTAACTTGTCTGAGATTATACACCTAGTAAGTGGAATTTAAGCCCAGCTTGACTCCCAGGCTTTTCCATTCTGTTGTTGTCCTCTATTTCACTTTTACTTTCTTCCAAGTAGTATTCCTCAGTTTCTACTTTTAAATTTAAAAAAATAATAATCTTCATGTATGGTAGCAGATAAATACTAAGTTCTCTCTTCCCGTCATATAGATATATCTTTTGTCAGAATATTTTAAGGCATTAAAACCTAGCTTTTATTTAGAAATATACTTAATCTAACCTTTTTATGAAAGGATTGTGCCTTTTCTACCTGTCTTCGGGATACAGAACTAGAGTATTTTATCCAGGAATACAGAATTCCCCCTTACATAGAGGAGGTTTAATTTTAGAGATGCTGAATATTTCTTTATAAACCTAGGGACATGAGAGAATTGGAGCTGAATAATGCACAAGGGTTGGAATTCTGTTTCTTTGGTTTCCTGTACTGTCTTTATTGTATTTGACAGTGGCCTGTCATGTGGCTTTAAGGGAAATACCGTACGCCTGTGTTTCATAAATGAAAGTGAAAACACTGTAGTGGCTAAGCACACAGTGTCTTGGAGATATTTCTGGGGGTGATAGTTCCTAATGTTTTTCAGGTCACAGATCTCTTTAAGAAGCCAATGAAAGCTATCAACTATCTTCTCAGAAAAATACCCACATAGGTGAAAATTTTCCATAGAATTTAGGATTTTTGTGGTGCTCCCTCAATATAGGACACAAAGAAATCTAAAGATTTCTCCAAGTGTCATTAAGAGGATGTCCAAATTGCTGTTGTTTGTGCTTATATTTCCTAGTGTGTGTGTGTGTGTGTGTATTTTTTTTCCTAGACCAAAGCATTATGCCCAAAGGTGAAAGCTGGGCTAAAATTGTTTCACTTTCGCTAAAGGTGTACTCTGCTTTATGCAACTTTAATCTCTAAAAATCCAAATTTTTTTAAAAAGCAAGAAGATTATGGTTGGTGTTACATAAGGATTTATCCAATGTAGTGTGTTGATTTTGTAATTGGTTGTGTTTCCAGCTTTGCTTTGACCACTAGGAAGCTGTAATTTGTATGTTTTGTGTACTGGCTTTTTGTTGCTTTTATATTACGATTGCTTCTAGTCTTCCTTTTTCTCTGATTTACACCTGACCATCTCATAGCACCTATCACAATGCCCTGCATGTAGCATATTAATAACTATTTGTTGAATGAAAGATGAAGATTGAATGAGTTGTATAAATTGGTTTTCTCAGTTGAAAATGTCACTTTAAAAAAGCGTTTAAAGTGATTTGGAATTTTTAGCTTTTTTAAACATTCACTGGGTAGTCATTCATTCATTTATTAATCTACTAAGTGACAGTTCCTATGCTGGCAACAGGAATGCAAAGATAAATAGAATCCCACTCATGCAGAACTCACTCTAGTGGGGAGACTGACATGTAAATAAAGAGAGGTGTGTTGATTGAGGGTATGTGCAGGATACAGTGGGGACACAAAGGAGAGAGTGATCAGTGTTACTCTGGGGGAGGGGATATCTGAAAAAGCTTGACAGAGGAAGTGACATTTAAGCTGAGCTCTAGGGAATATATGCAGGGAGCAGCCATTTTAGCAGAGAGAACAATCTGAGTCAAGGTATCAAAGGTCTTGAATGGTAGGGAAACTGTAAAAACTTGACATGGTTAAAGCGTGGGGAGCCAAGAGGAATATTATGTAATGTCATGGCCCTGGTAAGAGAGGTAAGCAGGCACTAGGTCCTAGAGGTCTTGGATACTGGTTAGGTAAGGAGTTTACACTTGATGTTGTAGGTAGATTTTGAGTTTGAGGGAGATTGCTCTGGGAGCAATGTGGAGGATGGAATGGGGGAATCTAGCAAGATAAAGTCTTAATTTAAAATATTTCTAATTTATGAGATTTTCAAACATACACAAAAGTTTGCAAACAGTATAATGAACCCCCATGTACCTGTTACCCAGCTTCAACAGTTGTCAACACATGGCTATACTTATTTATATCCCATTCCCTCCCCCATTATTTTTAAGCATATTCCTAAATGAATCACAGATTGGCAAAGCATAATTAACAATATATAACAAAGTGGCTCTCAAGTCTGGCTGTGCAGCCAAATCACCTACACAGCTTGAAAAAAAAAGTTCCCACCTCTTATCTATTGAGTCAGATATTTATATGGCCAGACATTTTTCATTTTCAAAATAAGCTAGAGTTGAGAACTCCAGATTTAATTTTTAAGTAAATTATTTTAAAGATATTTTAAAATTAGCATTGACTTCTGATGGATGTGTTTTCCTGAACTCGCTGAATGCTGCCTGTGGCTCTTCTGAGTGAAGATCATCTATTAGATAGTGGCAGGCTTTTGTGTGGTTAAGTTGTTGACAATTCACTAGAGCATATTAGTTTAAAGGCTGATGTCTTAATTTCCTGTTAGAGATGGGCAAGACTGAGAAGTACTTCCATCTTTGAAATTGGATGTGATGAGATAGGGAATAATCCATCATTGTTACAATTGATCTTTTGCACCAAATCCAACCACAAGTAAAGATGGGGATGGGAGACAGAGCATTCTTAAAGGGTAGACTAAGATTATTCCAGAGCACCAATTTAAAATGTGTAGACAAGGAGTCTCTTCCTCTCCTCCTTAATAAGCATAACTTTCACACAGGCATTGCCGTTTTTATTTTTTTTTCTTAGGAATGCTAGGAAGGGAGGTCTCCTTGGCATGCTGCCATTTCCTCTCTGCTGGCAAAACTGATTTACAACTTTGGTGAGCCCTATTTGTTGCCTGAATTCTTTTGATGCCAGTTTCTCTCTCTAAGTAATTGGGAGTAATGACCAGAAGGATAACTCCTGGATCTGCAGCTTCCCAGGACTGTAGGGTAGAGGACGTGTAGGGGATGACTTCTTAGTCATTGGAGGTGATGCTATTCTCACCTCCAAAGTCAGTGTTGGAGGTTTCAGATTCTTCCTCCTCGGTATCCCTGCCCTTACTTTGAGTATACTGCAATGCAGAAAAGCACCAAGAGCAAGCATGAAAACTTATCTGAGGTATAGTGTTTTCAGATTTTGAGGGAGAGACCCTGTCGACGTATTTCTGCAGATAATTTCCAGATTTGTCTTGGGTGAGTAAAGGCTATACCTCATTTGCTTTATTATTACATCTTACTATCAAATGTCCAATAAAATCTAGGTCAGCAGTTCTCAGGGTCATATTTTATGTGGCCAGGGACAGGGATATCGGTGTCTGTAGGAGGGGTGTAGCGGGGTGGACTGTGCATACATTTTGTGTACTGCAGAGTTGTGGAGCAAATTTGGTTTGAATCTAGGTTCTACCACTTACTGGGTATGTGGCTACTCTTGGCCTCAGTAAACCAGGAATGATCTTCATCTCCAAGGTGTTATAAGGATTAGAGATAATACATAATAGGTGGTCAGTAAATGTTATCTGTTGTTATTATGGTGATAAATGGGTTCTCAGAATATTTGGTGGGTATTAATGTAAATAATCAGAAACTAGACTGGATGGAAAGGCCTGATAATCAGGTGGTGTCCCCTTGTCCCCTTTTACAAATCAGTCAGTGTGATGTCTCTGTCTCTAATCAAATGGTCAATAGCAGGCTGGGTTTCAAGATTCAGCTTGCTGTTTCCTGACATGATGGACGGTCTGGGCATTTCTCACCCGAATTTACTTTCAGAGACTGCAGAGAGGCAAAAGGCAAATATAATTAAGTATTTTGCTTTGTAGGACGTTGGAGTTTAGTATTCTCTAAAGCATTACTTTAAAACCACCATAATGCTTTTCCATGATTTCAGTGGGAATTTTAGGCTGATTTTTGTTTTGTTCTTTTTGTTTTTCATTTAATTAGCCAATATTTATTGTTTCCTGTAGGAGCTTAGTGTACAGCTAAGCTGTGAACAAAACAAATAGGGAAAATGCCTTCATGGAGCAGACATTCCCATGGGTAGGCTGACTCTGATTCATCCACACTCCCATACGTGTGTGCAGCATTTCTTAACCTACCAATAATAAACCAAATCAATAAATACTGAATGCTTGCTGTGTGCCATACTTCAGGATTAACCAGCAAGAGGTATAGGAAAGAGGCTCCAAGAGCCAACAGCAGCCAATCCAAGACATTTGTTTAGAGAATATTTTTCTTAATTTGATGCATGCCCTTTGGCTCAGGGGCCACTGTTTTCTACCTTAAGAAAAATTGTACAAAAGAAAAATTCTCATTATAAATGGATACATGATTATAGAAAATTTGGAAGGCTCGGAAAAGCATGAAGCATAAATAAAACTGTGTTATCCTGCCACCTAGAGGCAACCACTGATAATGTTGTATATTTCTTCCCTTCCCAAGGTTGGTTGGTTGGTTGGTTGGTTGGTTGGTTGGTTGGTTGGTTGGTTTTCTTCCTCACCCTGTGGCATACATTTTCTCATTAATGTCAGGGAGTGATAGGTACAGGGTATAGTGTGAGCTTGTAGGAGGGACACTCAGTCAAGTTTTAAGAGATTAAGAAGAGGATTGTCCTAATTCTGGTTAGTACTATTTGTGCTGTTGAAAACCCACGTAAGTGTTCACTATGTTAAGGTGAAATAGTGAGATTCTAAATAGTCCCCTACCCTCAGCTTTCTTAGGGATTTTCTTTCCATTATCTCCTTTTCCTCTCCCTTACCCCTCTGCCTTTCAGTGAGACCCCATAATTTTCTGCTTGTATTTACAATCAGCCTTTTCAAGAGTGTTCTACACATGCCATCTATATTGCCGCACTTCCTATTGATTCCTTGACTCATTCCAGTTTGACTTCCTTTCCAACCACGCCACTGGAACTAATGCTTGTCAAGTTATCTCTAGTCCCAATTTCAATGGACATTTTCCTGGACATACCTCATTTTGACATTTGACCCAGTTGATCAGCGTTGCCATCTTGTGTCTTTCATGATGCCGTGATGAACTAGTTTTGCTTCTACCTCACCAGCCTCTCCTTTGCTGGATTCTCCTCCCATGACTTCAAGTACTGTCTGTATGCTTACAATCACAGATTTTTTTTGTCAGTGCATACTTCTTTCCTGAACTCAATTCTATAAATATTTGCATATCTATCACATGGAAGATGCTGTGCTAGATGCTGAGAGCTTAACACTGTAGAAAATCAAACCAGTTACACTAATTGATACTTGCAATGAGAGAAATAAGTAGGGTTACTATCATTAAAAAAAGTAACAGACAGCTTTAGGCAGGTTGCCTTGGGAAGCCGCTTTGGGTCTTAGTTTAAAGTCAACTTATCAAATAGAACTAGGTGTGGGAAGAATGAGTGTGGAGCAGAAGCATTCCAGTAGGAATAGCACCTGTAACGGTCTAGAGGCCAGAAACAATTTAGAGTGTTCCAGAAACTAAACGGAAAGACTAATGTGGTTGTGCAGAGAGGAGATTGGAGAGAGTTCCAGGAGCCAAATCATGCCAGGGCCCTCTGGGTCATGGTTAGAATTTGGAAATAATTGTAGGGAAAATGTTGAAAGGTTTTAAGCAAGGAAGTAACGTGAGCTGATATATGTTTTAAGAAGATTACTTTTGCTGTCTGGAGAATGGATTGGATGAAAGTGAGTATGGAAGTGGGGAGATCCATTATCCATATTTCACAGTTGAGAAAACAGAAGTGCACATACGCTGATTTGTCCATGCTCATACAGTGAGTAAGTTGATAATAGCAGGGATTCTAACCTGGGTTTCCTGGTTTGGAGCCTGTGTTATAATCTGGTGCTTCTCAAACTTTAATATATGATCTTATTAAAATACAGATTGATTCTTCACGTCTGGGTGGGGCCTGAGATTTTGCATTTTTAATAACTCCCAGGTGATATCAGTGCCGCTGATCCTTCAACCATACTTTGAATAGTAAGGCTAGTCCACCACTGTACTCAACTGCTGTTGACCCAGATTTGGAACTATAGATGTCCTCTGCCCTTAAGCTAATTTCAATATTGAAAGTCATTCTAAATTTGATCAACCGGAGGTGATTACTACAGAGTGAGTTACCCTTTAAAGAGTGACTTCCCTCAGTGTATTTTAATTGTACCCTCTTGTCTTGATGTAAACCCTATAAAACCAAGATTCCAACTTCAAAGATAAGTGAAGTTGGGGGGAATGAAGGAGTGAAAAAAGAAATGGTTAATTAAATGGAAGTATTTAAGTGTAATGGTAATCGCTACAGATGGTGATTCATAATAATTCATTAGTTTTCTGAAAGTTGATCTTTCTAACCTGAGTTTAGGAAGAAATATTTATTATGTGTAGAGATTGTTTGGTGCACAGAGTTCTGGTCTGACCCAACAAAGGCAGTAGGCTATTTCCAGGGATTTGTTTAGAATTAACTTCTTTTTGTTAGAGACTTGTTTATGTAATGGGATTTTCATCTGTTTAACTTCTAAGCATTAGGTAGAACTCATTCTCTAGTTACTGTTCCATCATTAGTGAGATTGATAATATCTCAGCTTTTCACCTTGTGTCCCAGCTTCCTCTCTTACAATATTTTTTTTGAACAATAGGATCCAACAGTGTAGAGGAATTTATCACAAATTTGTATTTTCATCTGCAAGCATTTATTGTTGTAAAACTAGTAAATAAAGTGAACAGCATGTTATTGAAGCATGGACTTGGGAGTCAGAAGGGCCTGGATTTAGATCTTGGAGCCAACATTCACTAACCAGGCAAGGTTCTGAATTTCTCTGAGCCTCAGTTTTCTATCTGTAAATGGGGAAAGAACTTGGCTTGAATGGTGAGGATTGTAGGAAAGACAAATATGAGGCCCCCGAGCAGCATGTCTCAAAGTGTATTCTTTGGGATTCTTAAATTGGACTCTCAGTAGATGCCACCTGGAGGGAAAATGTTTCTGTGTCCTATTAAGTTTCCTTTACCCGGGATTTCTTGGAGCTGTTAGTAATGTCAGTCAGCCATGTGACTGTCCTAAAGGAAGAGAAATTTGTAACATTTCCTAAATTACTGGAACCTAGTCTTCATGGAGCAAGATGCTCTAGAATGCTTTGAGAAACACTAGCCTAAGTATTATCTGGTTTGTAGTGGGCAATCAAAAAGTATTCTCCCTTCCTTCTGTGAAACCAGCTTAGAAATAGAACAGGAACAAAAAAGACTTGAATTTTCTTAATTGATGTCTCACATATCTTCCTAATTGATATCAGGCAGTGATATCTTTCTTTTTTAAACTACAGGTATTTCTTGCAACAAAATTATAGAGGCCAGGTTAACATTGTACTTGTTATGGGAACGTGTGCTTGATCATTCATTTGTTTTGGCTTGTTTTTTTTTATTTGGGTGTCTATCATCTGAATCTGTTTATGAAAAATTTGGAACCTGAACAATGTGGAAACTGAAAAAGCCAAATGCACTTGCTCTCCCAGAACCTTGACAGCTAGAGCATAGGCATGGGACCTCAGCTTGACCAATCAGATGCTCACACTTGGGACAGTGCATCTAGAGCCACTGATGCAAATACCTGAGACCGTTTAGAAATCATACTGCCACCAGCAGTAGCTTCTAGGCATCCAGAGTCCGGTGTTGGCAGCATAGGCACCCCCAACTAAGCTGTGTCTGTGGGAGGTCTTTGGCTGTAGTTCCAGGATGCCTAGCTTCCTTGGTTCTGTCTGTTTTCTGAATGTGGATCTCTAAGCTTTCCTATTGATTGCGTGAGCTATCAGTTACCCTTCCAGTAAATCACATTTTTGCTTTAGTTAGCCAGAGTCTATTGTTTTCAACCCAGACCCTTGAATGGTACAGAATAAGTCAAAATAGCTTTAGTTAAAGTGAGATACATATTTGTGTGAAGATTTTTGCCAGTGACTTCATCTACATTTTTTTAAACCAGTAAAATCGTTGTGAGTTGGTTATTTGCACAAGTTTTAGTCTGTGCTCTTGGTCTGGAGGATTTTTTTTTTATTGTTGGGTTTTAAGAGTTCTTTATATATTCTAGATAGTATGTATGGTTTGCAAATATTTTCTCTGAGTAGATTTTATAGTTTTACATTTAAGTCCATCATCCTTTTTTTTTCTTTTTTGAGATGTAATTGGCGTTTAACATTATATTAGTTTCAGGTATACAACATAATGATTCCATATTTGTATATATTGTGAAATGATCACAATAAGTCTAGTTAACACCCATCACCATAGTAACAATTTTTTTCTTGTGATAAGAACTCTTAAGGTCTGCTCTTAGCAACTTTCAAACATATAATACAGTATTAACTATAGTCATCATGCTGCACGTTATATCCTCATGACTTCTTTGTTTTATAACTGGAAGTTTGTGCCTTTTGACTACCTTCATCTGTTTCACCCACCCCACCCCCCAGCCCCTGCCTCTGGCAAACACCAATCTGTTTCATGTATCTATAAGTTTTGTATTTTTGGTTTTTGAGGGTTTTGTTTGTTTGAGATTCCACATATAAGTGAGATCATACAGAATTTGTCTTTTCTCTGTTTGGCTTATTTCGCTTAGCATAATGCCCTCAAGGTCCATTCATGTTATCGCAGATGACAAGATTTCCTTCTTTTCTGTAAGACTGAATAATATTACATTTTATATATCTTTAATATATATAAAAACATAAAATGTGGTGTACATTTTATCTGTCTACAGCCACATTTTCTCTATTCATCCATCAGTGGACACTTAGGTTGCTTCCATGTCTTAACTATTTTAAATAATGCTGCAGTAAACATGGGAGTGCATATATCTTTTCAAGTTAGTTTTTTTCATTACCTTTGGATAAATATCCAGAAGTGGAATTGATGGATCATATATTTAATCTTTTGAGGAACCTCCTTACTGTTTTCCATAGTGGCTGCACCAATTTACATTCCCACCAGCAGTGCACAAGAGTTCCCTTTTCTGCACATCCTTGCCACATGATCCATTTTGAGTTAATTTTTATATAAAATATGAGACTGAGGTCAGAGTTCATCTTTTCGCCTATAGATGTCTACTTGGTCTGGCACCATTTGTTGATAAAAATATCCTTTGATTGTCTTGCTTTTTCACCTTTGTCAAAAATCAGTTGGGCATATTTGTGTGGGTCTATTTCTTGGTTCTCTATTCTGGTCCATTGGCATATGTGTCTATCCCTCCTCTATTACTGTGTATACAGTCTTGACTACTGTAGCTCTGTGTGTGTGTGTGTGTGTGTGTGTGTGTCTTAAAATTGGATAGAATGATTCCCTCTCCTTTTTCAAAATTGTTTGAGCTATTGTAGTTCCATTGTCTTTAATATGAGTCTTCTTAGTCCATGAACATAGTGTATCACTTCATATTTTTAGGTCTTGATTTTCTAAATCAACATATTGTGGTTTTTAGCATACAAGGCCTGTACATGCTTTGTTATTTTTACGCCTAAGTATTTCAATTTTTTTTTTGAGCAATTATGAGCAGTGTTGTAAAGTTTTGAGTCCACATGTCCATTGCCAGTATACAGAAATATGATTGATCTGTGTATGTTTACCTTGTATCCTACAACTTTGCTGAGATCACTTGTTAGTTCTGCGGAGTTTTTTGTAGACTCCTTGGGATTTTATACTTAGATAATCCTTTGTTACCTGCAAATAAGGACAGTTTTCTTTCTTTCTGATCTGTATACCTGTTACTTCCCTTTTTTTACCTTATTTCAGTGGCTAGAACTTCCAACACTGTGTTGAATGAAACTGGAGAGAGCAGACCTTCTTTGCTCCTAATTTTGGAGGGAGAGAATTCAGTGATTCGGTTTGTATGGTGTTGGGGCTAACTGCTACTTCCTGTAGCTGAGGCAATGTAATAGCCTTCCACAAATGACTACAGCCACAATGATGTGACAGTCACTTGCTCTAAGTAATTGGTGTGAGGTTTTGTGAGACAAAGCAAACCTGAGAGTAAGTGTACAAGTAGCTCACTTATAGTTTCCACTACATGTATCAAATTGTTGCCAGGATCCTGTTGGCCTCATTTTAGATATTTGGAAGTTGTTGGCAGAAGGCATCTTGCTTATTTTCTCTTAGATGCTGAGGTAATTCTTTTAAAAAGTAATCTGGAATCACATACCTTAAATGTGAACTTTAGAGGGGAAACATCTTTTTTTCTTCAGGAATGATCCCTACAGCAACATTTTAGAGTATATTCTGGATTTCGTACCAACTCTTTCTGAATGCCCATTGGTTGAATGGATGCCAGCCATACAGACAAATACATGTTATTTCCAAAATACCGAGCATGTTGGACTAACTCTAGACCAAAAGCTGCCTAAAATTTATACTTGTGCTTGGTCAGCTTTATATTATGCCAGCCTTCTTGGAGGAGGGACATTGACCCCCAGTGACTACTGTATAGCAAATACATTATTATAGGTAAAGAGCCCTGCAGTTCACCTCTTCCTTTGCATATGTGCTAGTTGCTAATGGAGGAAACCTTTATTTCTTCCTGTGCCTTGGCCGGAGCATCTTGATGGACCTTAGTAAAATGATTGTGTTCTGTGCTCAGGATATTTCTAGTGGGAATCTTATACCTCATTTTCTAATGAAAAAAATAAAAGTATTTTGTTTCCTTTGTTCTTATGACATAATATATCTTTATGGGTTAAAACAGTAAAAGATACAGAAAAGCACAGGTAAAACAATTCATACATAATCCTTTTGGTTAGATTAAATTAACATTTTGATGCATACCCCTTCTAAGCTGTTTTCTTTAAACATGGGTTTATACTATTTAATGTGTTTTGTAACCTTTTTATTTCACCAGGAACAGCTTTGCTGTTATGTAATTGTGTGCAGTGTTTTTAACAGCTGTGTAATAGTCTGTTTTAAACCAACCCTATTTTGGATATTTGATCCTTTTCACTTCTTCACTGTTATACATGGTCATGCAGTATGGATTCTTGTTATTAAATATTTATATACATTCTTATGATTTTCTTTGGGTAAATTCCCGGAAGTGGAATTGCTGAGTTTTCCAAAAAGCTGCAGGATATGGTGAATTTTTCCATCCTGAGGTGTGTTAAAACATTTTACTCTTACTTTCAAGTATGAGTTTGAGAGGTCAGGGTGGGGGGCATTTTAATTTTGGCTTAAGTTGGTTACAGGCTTGTGTAACTTGAATGTGGGCCAGTTTTATTTGGAGAGATTGTTTACCACTCCTTACCTGGTATCTGTGCCTCTGAGTTGGCCTGCATCATAACTCCAATTTTACTTTAAACATTTTGCATGCTCTTTGTTCTATATTGTCTATGTCCAAGCATGTAGAGCTCAAGCTTGCAGCTTTAAGTCTCACTTTTTGGGGAATTTCTTTTCAGATCATAAAACAGAAAATCGAAAACATGAAAGTAGACAGGACTAAACTGAAAAAGACACCTACTGAGGCTGTAAGTATCCAAAAGTTTGCCTGTTTTTTCATTTCAGAAAAAAATCTTTGCCGTCAGTTCACGCATATTGATCTTCCAAATATATCATCACTTATACACACACAGTGCAGTAAAACAGCAACTTGTCTTGAAACAGTCAAATTTTCTTTTGAACTTCCCTTGGTTAAAAAGGTGAATAAGCTAGTGATCAGTGGAGAGTGAGCACTAAACAGTTTATAGCTATATGTACCTGAAGTAGGCTGTCTGGCTGCTTTTTCTGTGCATTGAAAGGCAGCATGGTATAATGGAAAGAGCAAGTATGGATTCAAATTCTGTCTGTATTTGCGGGATCTTTCTCAATTTTGTTATCTAGAAAATTAAAATGGTAACACCTTTCTCACTAGATTTCTTGTGAGGCCAGTGTTTTAGCTTTCTTTATTACTGATTCTTAATCATACAGTTCAGCTTAACCTATATTAACCTGTGTATTGGATGGCCATGTCAGTTGATCCTCTGTCAGCAGTAGAAATCCCAGCTTCTGTCCAATATTCTATTGGCCTGCTTAAACTGCATTCTGAAATTAAGACAGTATTGTATTGTTATGACACTCCCATAGACCCCATGTGCTGTAGTTCAAGGAGCACAAGCTTTGGAATTAGACATGGGTTTGAATCTTACTAGATTTTTGTGTCTGAGAGTTAACTTGCCTGGTTTCCACAGCTGTAAAATGGGGTTGAAAATTCCTCCCTCCTTGATGTGAGGCAGCTGCTCAGCAAAGTATCTGGCACATAATTAGTTGGTTCATTTTCTAAATACAAGCCACTTGGCTTTTTAAAAACTGTAACTACCTGGCAAGTATCACCCAAGGGTATCACTATTGATATTTATTCCAGTATTGCATGGGCAGTTCTCCTGCCCTTTTCATTCAGTGTTATACTAATGAATATGAGAAGTGCTGTCTTCGTACATCCTCTCCAGCATTGCAGATTTATCTTTTAAATTTTTGTTAATAGGTGGAGAAAAAATATTTCACTGTTCTGATTTGTATGCGTTAATACATATATTTCCACATTTATTGGCCTTATATTAGTTGTCTGCTCATGCTGTTTTATTTTGTATTTGACGTTGTAACGTCAGTTTCTTATTGAATATGCCATACATATTGAGTATATTCATTTTACATACCTGTTCATTTCCTTTTCATTTTGTTTTTGATATGTTTTGGCATCTAGAATTTTCGACAGTTAACATACTCAAATTTTTTGGAAACTGAAGAGCAAAAAGAAAACTTGCCTGAAGTCATTTAACTTCCAGGATAATTCAACCTTGTAGATAATCAGAGAAATTCAATTTCTTTTTCTTTTACCTAGTAGATTGTTAGAGATTTGTTGTTGGAGTCACACTTATGTACAGATTCCTGGCTTATTTCAGTTAGCATAATGCCCTCGAGGTTCATGCATATTGTCACAAATGACAAGATTTCATTCTTTTTTTATGGCTGAATAGTATTCCATTGTATATATGTACCACATCTTCTTATCCATTCATCGATGGACACTTGGGTGTTTCCATATATTGGCTATTATAAATAATGCTGCAGTGAGCATGGGGGTTCATATATCCTTTCAAGTTAGTGTTTTCATTTTCTTTAGATGAATACCCAGAAGTGGAATTGCTAGATCATATGGTAGTTCTGTTTTTAATTTTTTGAGGAACCTTCATACTGTTTTCCATAGTGACTGCACAAGAAAGATATTTATTGATCACTTTATGTATCGGCAGCTGTGCAGAGGATTTTTTCCCTAGATTTGACATCTTTATTGGAGCAAATCAATATAAACCATGGCAGTTGGTATGCAGCCATTGAACTGGCAAGTGCTTTGTTTTGCACTACCATGAGTAAGGAAAATCACACTCAGCTTGCATTTATGCAGCAGGGACAAGACGGTAAAGATATACTTTTGTCCCTGGTGCCTTCTGCAGACTACAAGGTCCATAGGGATCTTGATACTCCTGATAAAACAACGCGGTGCTGGTACGTTAAATTGATGCTGTTATGCTAACTGGGGCTTGTGAACAGAAAGCACAAACACTTTAGATGCCTTAGGCATGTGTGCCAGAGAGTGCCCTTTGAAGGTTGAGGGCCTGCCACGTCAGGAAATTTTCTAGGGGTTCAAAGCTCTGGGAAGTGTCAAAATTTCCCTTCTAAAGTGAGAGACATGTTTTTGCACCTTGTACCACACACCATGAAGAAAGAGGAACAGTGTATGGGGTGCCTCTTTGGATTTTGGAGCCAGCATGTATTACATTTAGGCATGCTGTTTTGATCCATTTACTGGATAACTTCTAAAGTGATAGTAGTGTTTGGATCTAGAGAAGACTGCAGAAGGTTCAGGCTATGATGTAAGCTGCCCTACTCCGTGGACATTATGGCCTAGTAGATCCAGGTGTCTGACTTAAGTGTCGGCCAAAGATGCTGTGGGATGCCTCTGGCAAGCCCCAATAGGAGAATCACAGCTTAAGACCTAGGGGGTAGAGTTTGGCCATGCTATTCTCTGCCAACAGCTATTCTGACATGCAGAAAAGCAGCTTCTGGCTTGCTACTGGACCTTGATAAAGACTGAATGCCTGATGATGAGATACCAAATGATTACAGGACCCAAATGTTTGTCATGAACTGGGTGTTATCTAACCCACAGAATCATAAAATTGGATCTGCATCGTTGCAGTCCATTAGAAATTGAAGTGGTATATTTGATAGTAGGCCCAGGTAGGTCCAGAAGGTACAAGTGAACTGCATGAGCAGGTGGTTCACACTCCTTTGTTATCTGTTTCTACTACTTCACTACCTCTCCCTCAACCTGTATGACTTCAAGGAGAGGAAGAAAAAGTGCAGGTCTGGTTTGTTGAAGGGTTTTATGCCAAGAATTTTGCATGCCTTTAATTACCACAGAAATTTGAGATAGATCTTAATAATGCTTACTTTAGAGAGAGAAAAGGTTTCAGACTTAGCTTAAAAAAAATTTGCCCTTAAGCCCCTATTGTTCCACGTTCCATTTTGGCTGCTGAAAATGCCCCTAGTTTAAATCTCACAACATTGCTGGGTAAATAGGTCACGTTAAGTTCATTTTGCAGAAGAGGATGCTGAGTTTCAAAGAGGTAGCTTACCAACTACCTAATTCTAAAGTCCATGCTCTTTGTAACAGTAAGCTGTCTTTCAGTATTTAAGCTCCTATTATGTGAGATAAGTGCTTTATGCAAACACTTGAGCTTCACATTTCCAAGGTGGTTCTTAGGTCTTTTTTCTGGTAAGAAAACTGGCTAAGAGGTTGGATTTGCTCATGATCAAACAACTTTGTAAACATCAAGCGAAAAACTGAACCCAGATTTGGTTGGTTCCAAATCTAGGCCCATTCCTAGAATACCATACTGCTTTACAGAGTCAAAGAGCAAGTGTAATCACTTCCAGCTGCCATCCATTAGTAGCAGCATCTCTGTCCCAGTCTCTATCCCCCCCGCCACCAGCTCCACTTTTGGAAACTTACTATGAACTCTGAATCCACACCTTGTTACCTGACAAACAGGCCCTTTCATCAGTAAAACAGAGCAGGAATATATGGAAATGGAAACCCCAAGTAAGAATGGAGTCCTAGTTTTACACAGTTCAGAAATTCTTTGCCTCCTATAATTGGACGGTTTAATGTTGCAGAAAAATATAGCTAGTGCTAATCTTCACCTTTGTGAATTCACTAGGGCTCCTCAGTGTTCCTCTAATTGAACATTTCTTATCAGGCATTCTGGTTAACTTTCAGACTATGATACAGATTCCTTCATTTTGTTTTTATTGATATTTAGCTTGTTTCCTTTATTTCTGTTGTCTGTACACTTCCAAGTAGTTTGTCTACATCTACAGGTTCATCCAGGTTTTAAAAAAATACACAGATGGATTGTTTCATTATAAGATTTCTGTATTAATCTCAAGTGATCATCTGGCAAATTTCCACTTAAGTAGTGCGTTCTATCAAAAGTTAAATCATTGAGTGTGTTGACATAAGGGTTTTTTTTTCCTATTCTTCCTTGTTGTGTCTCCCTCATACTCCAAAACACCCTTTTGTGAATACCTGTTTGTTTTTCTCAGCCTGCAGACTGCAGAGCCTTAATAGACAAACTCAAAGTTTGTAATGATGAGCAACTCCTCTTGGAACTGCAGCAGATCAAAACATGGAACATTGGAAAGGTATGTAAACCCATACTCCCAAAAGAGAAACCAAAATGAGGTAGCCTCATTCAGCAATTACTTAATAAGCATCTAGTGTGTGTCTGGCACAGCTCTAGACCAGTAATTTTTAGCCTGTGAATGGTTGCCAAGGAAATTTTGAAAGAAATGTAAAAGGAAAATTTTGCTAGTCAAGGATGAAGAATGTTTATACAGGTGATGATAAAGAATCTCAACCACAAAATTCCTTTAGTTTGACTGACAATATGAGTTTGAGATAGTCTCAGGATTTTTACTCTTAGCTTAAAAGACTCTTCTTTAGATAACTCTAAAAATGAGCACTTCAGATAAAGTGGATTCTGGCAGGGAAAGTCCTTGTGTTTTTAGACCTCAGAGGTAGCCAGAATTCTCCTTTTGAAGACCTAGCTGTAGGAGTTTTGTGGTGTCTCCCGGTGTTAGCACATGTATGTTTTTTGTTTTTTGTTTTTTGCGGTACGCAGGCCTCTCACTGTTGTGGCCTCTCACATTGCGGAGCACAGGCTCCAGACACGCAGGCTCAGCGGCCATGGCTCACGGGCCCAGCCGCTCCGCGGCATGTGGAATCCTCCTGGACCGGGGCACGAACCCGTGTCCCCTGCACCGGCAGGCGGACTCTCAACCACTGCGCCACCAGGGAAGCCCTACCTTATTCTTATATCTTCCTCTTTCTCTTCCCCTCTCCAGTGCGAGTTATATCACTGGGTGGATCTGTTGGACCGCTTTGATGGAATTCTGGCAGACGCTGGACAGACAGTGGAGAATATGTCATGGATGCTCGTGTGTGATAGGCCAGAAAGAGAACAACTGAAGATGCTTCTCTTGGCTGTGTTGAACTTCACAGCCTTGCTCATTGAGTACAGCTTTTCCCGGCATCTGTATAGTTCCATAGAGGTAGGAGAGGTTCAAGCCTATGTGATCTGTTCTTAACTAGAATTGTTCACGTCCAGAATAAGGAAATTGTTCTTTCTTTCTGATGATTCTTTCCTTTTCATTATGGAGTTCTGGGGTTTTCAATGTCAAAGACAATGGTAGGATGTTTCTTGGCTAAAGATACCCTTCACAGGGTTGATGGGAAGGTTCTTTATTGTCACCTTCACCTTGCCTTTTAAGATTTAAGGAATTAATGAGAATGTAATACATGTATTGATGTATTCTTGGGAATTTACAGGAATTGATCTTGGTCCCAGGTTATCAGAGCAGCCCCAAATTACTTTTAAAATATTAGACATAATTTGATTTCCTTGACACATTACTGCACTTACTGCTTTTCTTTTAGTGTGCTTTTTAATTTCTTCTCCCCCTCCCCAAAATGTATATTAATAGCATGCTATGTATTCTGTTTTTTTTTAACATCTTTATTGGGGTATAATTGTTCTACAATGGTGTGTTAGTTTCTGCTTTATAACAAAGTGAATCAGTTATACATATACATACGTTCCCACATCTCTTCCCTCCTGTGTCTCCCTCCCTCCCACCCTCCCTATCCCACCCCTCCAGGCAGTCACAAAGCACCGAGCTGATCTCCCTGCGCTATGCGGCTGCTTCCCACTAGCTATCTACCTTACGTTTGGTAGTGTATATATGTCCATGCCTCTCTCTTGCTTCATGCTATGTATTCTTAAAAAGTAAAGTGGGCACAGGAATTAGTGAACTTTTGAATTGGTCAAAAATCAGTATAAGAAGAAACTCTCTTCCTTTAGCCTAACTTTAGAGTTTTTATCACTTGATTTAGTGCCCTGTTGTTATGTGTTACTTTTCCTAAGTCTTCATTAAAGAAACAGAATCAGAACAAACAAAGTAAATGGTTTAAGAAGAGAAGTGGAATAACTGAATTAAAGACCTAGTGCCTGAAGTTTTAAGTAGGGGATGGCTAAGCAGTCTGTTGAAGATGAAGTAGATAAGCTGCAAAAGGAAATCCATAGCCTTCTGTGGATAATCAGCAACCAGAAATACTTTGGTTCATTTCCAGCTAAATTACATACTGATTTTAACACTAAGCAAATGTTTCAATATATTGGTGAATTTTGATTGTATTAAAAAGCAAAAATAGTTACTCTCGGGTTATTGTTACATACACTGTATTGTAACAGTCAAAGGTGCCACCAGCTGTTGTTATTTTTAGTTTCTATATGAAGAGCCCTGTGTTTTAATTAATTCCAATTTTGTATTTGTTGTAAAGGATACAGAAGGAGCATAAAATTATCTTAGTCTATACTTTTAGTCTAGTTGGAAACTTAATGTTCTTGAGTTCTGCTATGTATTAGAATATATTACATTTGTCTCTTTTGTAATCTGTTTCTTCCTGTGGAGACACCTATGTAATTTTGAACTGTTCACATTTTTTTAACTTAAATTGGACTTTCTGGCTTGCTGCCAGATTGTAAGCTGCTTGGGCATAAGGTTACATGTTGTAGGTGCTCAGATATTTATAAATTTTTTTGTATTGTTAAACTTCTTGATAGCTTTATAAATCCATGGCATTTCAAGTTTTCAAGGTCTTGTATGCCTGATACCATGAACTTGCCCCCCCCCCCATTTTTGTCCCCTGTAGCATTTGACAACTTTATTGGCTTCTTCTGATATGCAAGTGGTGCTGGCAGTCCTCAACCTTCTGTACGTATTTAGCAAAAGATCAAATTATATCACACGCCTTGGATCTGACAAGAGAACCCCACTGCTAACCCGGCTGCAGCATTTGGCAGAGGTGAGTCATGGGTGAAGAGTTGGAAGGACACAGAAGTTGGACCCTGTTATTCCTTTTCACAGGTGTTTCTTGCAGTGTCAAAATGAATAGGAATACGTAAGTTAACTTTACTGGCCTAATTGAGTAGAACTATTGGGGCCCATTTAACTAAGTTACCCCCAAATCCTAGGAAGTATTCTCAATTTTATGAAGTAATTTTGAGGGATTTCATGAATCTCTGCTCACAAAGAGAATCTCTCTTTGTTCAAAAATGGCCACTTCTCTTCTGGAAAGAAAGTTTAGAATCCGATTCTACTTGGAGGGAAATATTAGCTGCAATAAAAGATCTGGATTTTGAGTCCTGGCCTACCTTATTAGCTCTGATAGCAGTTTTCTCATCTGAGAATTTAGTTATATCTACCTTAAGAGTATTTTCAGAATAAAATAAAATGTAGGGTTCTTAGTGCTGTGCTTAGTAATTGGTCTGTGGTGGTAATGATTGTTAATTGAAGGCAAAAAAGCTCATGTTAAATTCAGCTTAGTCAAACTATTGTCCAGTGTTTGTAGAGGCAAACTGATAATGCATACTCAGGTTTGAGAGAGGTAGCCATTGCTAGAAAGCTTTCTTGGAAGAAAGTTGGTAGGGCTAACTTTTTAAAAGCTGAATAATAAATGGTTACCTCACAAGTCATACAACTCAAGTTTCAGGCTATTGTTAGGTGCATGGTTACTTTAAAATCATTTTTGTGTGATTATAAGTGTAACATGTATTGCAAAAATTCTAGGATGTATAGGAAAGTATAAAGAGAATGTTAATCACCTGTTATTCATCCAGATGGAGCCTCCCTTAGAATTTGAGCATATTTTCTTGGATTTGCAAATACAAGATTTTTTTTTTTTTTTTTTTTTTTTTGCGGTACGCGAGCCTCTCACTGTTGTGGCCTCTCCCGTTGCGGAGCACAGGCTCCGGACGTGCAGGCTCAGCAGCCATGGCTCACAGGCCTAGCCTCTCCGCAGCATGTGGGATCTTCTCAGACCGGGGCATGAACCCGTGTCCCCTGCATCAGCAGGCGGACTCTCAACCACTGCGCCCACCAGGGAAGCCCCAAGATTATTTTTAACCATTTTCTCACGATAGTTTTTTAGTGACTCAGTTAACCCAGTGATGTGAGCCAGTTGTGACTATGCACAGATATTAGTGAACTGCAAATGTAGCAGAAGTTCTCCAGGAAGACTTGAATCAGTTAAAAGCCAGTTGGTTGATTTTTGTGAGGGTCTGGGTACACTGGTTCTCAAACTCGAGCATGCATGAGAAAGAGTCGATTTATTAAAGCATAGATTAGTCTCCCTCCCCTGTCTGCTCATACCCCTTTACCTCAATTCCTGCAACCCCCATTTCTGATTCAGTAGGCCTAGGGCAGAGCCCAGTAATGTGCATTGCTAATAAGTTTCCAGGGGATGTTGAGGCTGCTGGTCCAGAGATCATACTTTGAGAACCATTGGTTTAATCTATCCTATTGGGCAAAGTTACAAAATCTTACCAGATTCTTATAGTTCCATCTCAAAGGCATCTAGACCTTTTCCCTGATACCTGAATACATACCCATTCTTGAGCAAATCCCATCTAGTGAGATGGTGTCAAATATGACATGGTTGATATAAATGTTATTTATTGGGTGTCTACTTAATTGCCAGGATCATATGGTAACTGTGGAGTAGGTGAGGACGATGAGATTCCGAAGTTATATTATTTTTAGGAAAAGCCCATGGGCTTTTAGCCCCTGATAAAGTGTAAAATGTGATAACTGCTGTTTGTAGAGTTGATTAAGCATGGTTTATGTTCCAAACCTGGGTGTCAGCCTGAGACCCAGCTCCTTGAATCCACACCCAACTCTTCCACTTGATAACATTCAAGAAGTATATGGCTAATCCTGTGCTGGATATAGTATAAAACATGTTCTTTTCTTTAAAAAGCTCACATAGTAGTTGAAAAAGTGATATAGGGGCATAATTAAAAGGACAAAGAACTAGTTATTCTTAGTACTAACTAATAAGTACCCTTGAATCTTAAACATTCCATAGGTTTATCTTGTTGGCTGCAAAACAAACATAATAAAAATATGTGCTTAGTATTTAAAAATTTTGGAAATGTACAGAAGAAAATTTATCATAATTATGTGTCTACTCTTCACATTTTGGTACATTTTCTTAGTCTTTATGCATATTTACATAGCTGAATGCATATAGTATATGTAACTTGATATCCTACTTTATTTACTTAACATACTAGCATCAGTGTTTTCCCATATTAACTTTACATAATTTTGTAAGAAATGTTTCTTTGTATTTAATAATGGTAATATCTCAGAAATGTCACAACATCACAGACTTTCATGAATCAAGTTTGGCTTGACATGGTCTTTTAAGGATCCCAGCTTACCACAACTTTCTTATCGTAGGCACTTGATTTTTATTAGATTACAAAAGATAGATTTAGTGGTGACAGTAATAGTTGAACTATTCTAAAAAACAGTTAGTTGTGACAACAGAAGAAACAAAAGGAAAATAATTGTGGAGATACATAGCCTTTCAAGCTTATTCTGCCTTGCAAATTCAGATCCTTGGTTTGACTTACCTGTCACCCCTATGTGGCATCAAGTATTTATATATCCCTTGTCCTCACAGTTTTCAGCAAATTCCATGTTTCTTCACTGGAAGTCCTGGGAATAGCCAAGAAAATATTGAAAATGAAATGAGGAAGTACTCTTCCTATTGGGTATTAACTTTTTTTATAAAGCTAAAAGTAATTAAAATAGTGTGGTAATAACAGTGGAAAATTTCCAGAAATGGATCCAATGTGTAAGAATCACTAAGCTTAATCATTTTTAGCTTTTGATACAAAGTGAGAGATGTGCAACTAACTGTTCCTTTTACTTGAATACTTAGAGGCCCTTGTAAGTTTATTAATTGGCCTAATTTCAGTATTATTGTGTCTCAGGGAACAGAGAGGCCTGAGGAGAGGGAGAGAGATGGTAGAACAGCCAGTCAGTGGAGCAGTCAGAACACATTTTTTTTTTCCATTAAATTTGCCATCTTGTATGGGCATGGTTCATGGCACCCCAAAATAATGACAATAGTAATAACAATGATCACTGATCACAGATCATCATAACAAATATAATAATGATGAAAAGGTTTGAAATATTGCAAGAATTACCAAAATGTGACACAGTGACATGAAGTGAGCAAATGCTGTTGGAAAAATGAAAAAACCAGTAGACTTGCTCAATGCAGGGTTGCCACAAACCTTCAGTTAAAAAAGCAGTATCTGCAAAGCACAGTAAAATAAGGTATGCCCCTGTGCATAGGCTCAATTTTGAGGTAAAGATCAGGGAAATCAAGTAACTTGTTCTGGTCGTTATTGAAGATGAACAGAATAGCTGTCTTAAATCTTTCCCTTTTCACTGGTTCCTCCTATATGTATATTTTAATAGTTTTTTTTTAATTAATTTACTTTTTGGCTGTGTTGGGTCCTCGTTTCTGTGTGAGGGCTTTCTCTAGTTGCGGCAAGCGGAGGCCACTCTTCATCGCGGTGCGCGGGCCTCTCACTATCGCGGCCTCTCTTGTTGCGGAGCACAGGCTCCAGACGCGCAGGCTCAGTAGTTGTGGCTCACGGGCCTAGTTGCTCCGCGGCATGTGGGATCTTCCCAGACCAGGGCTCGAACCCGTGTCCCCTGCATTGGCAGGCAGAGTCTCAACCACTGCACCACCAGGGAAGCCCTATATGTATATTTTAAAAGAACAAGCTTGAGAGAGCAAGAACATACTTTTTTTTTGGTCAGTGTAGCTAAAGGTTTGTCTATTTTTGTTGATATCTTCAAAGAAACAAATTTGGTTTAGCTGATTCTGTTTTTCTATTTTGTTTCATTTATCTCTGCTCCAGTTTTACTATTTCCTTCTTTATGTTTGCTTTGGGTTTAGTTTGCTGCTGTTTTTCTAGTTCCTTAAGGTAGACTGTTAGGTTACTGATTTGAGATCTTTCTTTTTTAAATGTTGTAGGCAATTAACAGCTGTAAATTTCCCTCTAAGCACTGCTTTATCCCATAAATGTATCCCATAAGTTTTGATATGAAGTGTTTTCATTTTCATTCATCTTAAGGAATTTTCTAATTTCCCTTTTGATTTCTTCTTTTACCCATTGGTTGTTAACAGTATATTGTTTAATTTCCATGTGTTCATGAATTTTCCAGATTTCCTTCTGTTACGGATTTCTAATTTCTTTCTGTTGTTGGAGATGATACTTTGTATGATTTTATTCTTTTTTAGAAGTTTCTTAAAGTTTGTTTTGTGGCCTAACATATGGTCTATATGGGAGACTGTTTTGTATGTACTTGAGAAGAATGTATATTCTGTTGTGGGGTGGATTGTTCTATATATATGTATATATCTGTTAGGTCTAGTTGATTTAATGTTCAAGTCTTAGTTTTCTTGTTTTTTGTCTAGTTATTAATGTTTTCCCTGTGTATTACAACTGACATCTTCATTAATGAAAAGTTAGTTCAAATTAATACCAACTTAGTTTTAAGAGTAGACAAAAACTTTCCTCCTATATAGCACTTTCCTCCCACTGTATGTTGTTGCCACAAATTACATTTTTATATATTGTGTGCCCATTCAACATAGATGTAGAATTTACTTTTTTATGTAGTTGTCTTTTAAAACACTCAGAAAAAAAGGAGTTACAAACCAAAAATACATTAATAATGCCTTTTATATTTACCTATGAAATTAACTTACTGGTGTTCTTAATTTCTTCATATGGAGTCAGGTTACTGTGGTGTGTCCTTTCATTTCAGCCTGAAGGACTCCCGTTTAGCGTTTCTTATAGGCAGGTCTGCTACCAACAAGCTCTTTCAGCTTTTATCTGAGAAAGTGTTAATTTCTCCTACATTTATGAAAGATAACTGTGCCAGATATAGAATCTGATTGGCAGTTATTTTCTTTTAGCACTTTGAATATGTCTTCCCACTGCATTCTGGCCTCCATCGTTTCTGATGAAAAATCAGCTGTGAGGATCCCTTGTACATAACAAGTCACATTTCTCCTTCTGCTTTCAAGATTATTCTCTCTGTCTTGGCCTTTGACAATTTGATTATAATGTGTCTTTCTGTGGATCTGTGTTGTTTTATCTTGTTGAATTTCATGGAGCTTCTTGGATTTATAGATTCATGTCTTTTGTCAAATTTGATGTTTTGGCCATTATTTCTTTAAATAATCTCTTTGCCCCTTCTTCTGTCTCTTCCCCTTGGACTCCCATTATGTATATGTTGGTATACTTGGTGAAGTCCCACAGATCTCTTAACCTCTGTTTACTTTTTTTTCCCTCTATCTGCTCTTCAGACTGGGTAATCTCAGTTGACCTGTCTTCAGGTTCATTGATTCTTTTTTTTTCCCACCTTCCAATATTTATTTTCAAATAAATTTGTCAGAATTTTTATAAAAGTGATGCATGTTCAGTGTTGAAAATTAAGAAAATACAAAAAAGTATAAAGAAGAAAATAATAATAATCCTCAACCACCACCATGTAGAAAAAATAACTAACATTGTGTTTCATATGCTGCTTCCCCCCCCCATGTAACCTATGGTGAGTATTTTCCCACAGCATTAAATATTCTTTGAAAATACTATTTTTAAAGTCTTAGCTTCTGAACCACCCTCCTGGTCCTCCATTGTTGCCCTTCTATGTCTGCTTGACTGGTGCCTCCTCTTCTGCTGCCTCTGAGTGTTAGAGTGGCCCAGGGCTCCACCCCAGGCTCTGTGTCTTATCCAGCTATCAATACATTTTGCCTAGGTGATCTGATCCAATTTCATGGTTTTAAGGACCATTGACTCCAAAAATTGTATGTTTTCCTTGAACCTCAAACTTGTATATTTACTGCCTTCTCAAAATCTCTGCTGGATATCAATTGTAATGTGTATAAAATCAAACTTTGACCTCACCTCACATTTCTTTCCCCCAGGCTCAGTCCATTCCAGATAACTGGCACCCTTGCTTTCCTGGACAGTGGCAGGCACACTCTTGCTGCAGGGCCTCTGCACAGCTACATCCCCAGTTGTCTCTATGGCTTGCTCCCTTATCTTCTCTAAGTCTTAAGAGCCACCATCTCAGTGAAGTCTTCCCTACCATCCTGTTTTAAAATTAGAACACCTACCATACTCCCTATTACACTTTTCTTCATTTTTTTCTGTAGCACATATTACCACCTAACGTTATATATATTTAATTAAGTTCATTGATTCATTTTTCTCCCTGCTTACATCTGCTGTTGAACCACTCTAGTGAATTTTTCATTTCTGTTATTGTGCTTTTTCAGCTCCAGAATTTCTATTTGCTTCCTTTTTTATAACCTCTGACTTTTTATTGACATTCTTTGTTTGATGAGACATCATTCTCATGGTTTCCTTTAGTTCTTTTTATATGATTTCATTTAGCTCTTTAAGCATATTTAAAAAAGATGATTTAAAGTCTTTGCCTACTAAATCCAGTGTCTGGACTTGCTCAGGAATGGTTTCTATTAATTAATTTTTTCTGGTTTTATGGGGATATAATTGAATTAAAGCATTGTGTAACTTAAAGGTATACAACATGATGATTTGATACTCTTAATATATTGCATAGTGATTACCACAGTAGAAGTTTGTGCGATTTGACCAACATCTCCACATTTCCCCCAATCCCCAGTCCCTGGCAACCACCATTCTAACCTCTATTTCTATGTGTTGAGCTTTTTTAGATTCCATGTATAAATGATACCATTCAGTAGTTGTCTTTCTCTGTCTGATTTATTCACTTATTAGAATGCCCTCAAGGTCCATGCATGTTGTCACATAAGGGGAGATTTCCTTCTTTCTTGTGGCTGAACAATATTTCATTGTGTGTGTGTGTGTGTGTGTGTGTGTGTGTGTGTGTGTGTATGTATGTGTATGTACAGCACATCTTCTTTATCCATTCATCCATAGACAGACACTTAAGTTGTTTCCATACCTTGGCTAGTGTGAATAACTTTATAGTAAATATGGGAGTGCAGATATCTCTTTGTCCTGATTTCCTTTCTTTTGGATAGATAGCCAGAACTGGGATTGCTGGATCATCTAATAGTTCCTTTTTTGAGGCACCTCCATACTGTTTGTCTTCTGTAGTGGCTATACCAATTTATATTCCCACCAACAGCGCACAAGGGTCCCCTTTTCTCCAAATACTCACCAATACTTGTTATCTCTTGTCTTCTTGAAAATGGCCATTCTATCAGGTGTGAAGTGATATATCATTGTGGCTATGATTCACATTTCCCTGATGTCTAGTGATGCTAAGAACCATTTCATGTAACTGTTGGCCATTTGTATATTGTCTTTGGAAAAATGTCTATTCAGTTCCTCTGCCCATTTTAAAATCAGATGGTTGGCTTTTGTTATTGTTACTCAGTTATATCAACATGAGTTCTTTATATTTTGGATAGTAATTTCTTATAAGAAATTACTAAGGTTTGCAGATATTTTCTCCTATTTTGCAGGTCGTCTTTTCATTTTGTTGATTGTTTCTTTTGCTGTGCAGAAGTGTTTTAGTTTGATGCAGTTTGCCTTTGTTGCTTTTGGTGTCATGTCCAAATAATTGTCACCAAGACCAATGTTGGGGTGCTTTTACCCTGTGTTTTCTTTTAGGAGCTTTATGGTTTCAGGTTTTATGTTGAAGTCTTTAATTTAGGTTAATTCTTTTTTTTTTTTTTTTTTTTTGCGGTATGCGGTCCTCTCACTGCTGTGGCCTCTCCTGTTGAGGAGCACAGGCTCCAGACGCGCAGGCTCAGCGGCCATGGCTCACGGGCCTAGCCGCTCTGCGGCATGTGGGATCTTCCCGGACCAGGGCACGAACCCATGTCCCCTGCATCAGCAGGCGGACTCTCACCCACTGCTCCACCAGGGAAGCCCCAAATTTAGGTTAATTTTTTGGATGGTATAAGATAGGGGGTCAAATTTCATTTTTCTGTGTGTTATCCTGAAAACTGGTTATCCAGTTTTCCCCAGCACCATTTATTGAAGAGAGTATATTTTCCCCATTAATTATTGTCTCCCTTTCAAATATTAGTTGACTATGTGAAGATTTACTTCTGGGCTCTTGATTATGTTCTGTTGGTCTGTGTGTGTTTTTAATATGCTAATACCATACTGTTTTGATTACTATAGCTTTGTAATGATGTTTGAAATCAGGAAGTATGATACCTGTAACTTTGTTCTTTCTCAGGATTGCTTTAGTTATTTGGGGTCTTCTTGGTTCCATATAAATTTAAGGATTGTTTTTCCTATTTCTGGGGAAAATGTCATTGAAATTTTGATAGTAATTAAAATCTGTAGATTGCTTTTGGTACTGTGGACATTTTGACAGTATTAATTCTTCCAGTCCATGAACATAGGATGTTTGTGTCTTCTTTAATGCCTTTCATCAGTGTTTTATAGTTTTCAGTGTACAGATTTTTACCTCCTTGGTAAAATTTATTTCTAAGTATTTTACTGTTTTTTATGCTATTGTAAATGGGAATGTTTTATTTCTTTTTCAGATAGTGTATGGAGATGTGACTGATTTCTGTATGTTGATTTTGTATCCTACAACTTTACTGAATTTAATTCTAACAGTTTTTTGGTGGAGCCTTGAGGGTTTTCTGTGTATAAGATCATATCATTTGCAAATGGAAATAGTTTTACTTCTTCCTTTCTGAATTGTATGCGTTTTATTTCTTTTTCTTGCCTAATTGGCTCTGGCTAGTATTTCCAATACTGTGTTGAATAGGAGTGGTTAGAGTGGGCACCCTTGTCTTGTTCCTGATCTTAGAGGGAAAGGGTTCACCCTTTCATCCTTGAGTATGCTGTTAGCTGTGGGCTTGTCATATGTGGCCTTTATCATGTTGAGGTATGTTCCTTCTATACCCCATTTTTGAGTTTTTATTATGAAAGGATGTTGAATTTTGACATTGCTTTTTCTGCAACTTTTGAGATGATCATGTGATTTTTGTCTTTCATTCTCTTAATGTGGTATCACACTTACTGATTTGCATGTGTTGAAACATCTTTGCATTCCAGGGATAAATCCCACTTAAATCGTGGTGTATGTTCCTTTTAATATGCTGTTGAACTTGGTTTGCTGGTAGTTTGCTGAGGACTTTTGCAAGTTTGTTCATCAGGGATACTGGCCTGTAGTTTTCTGTTCTTGCAGTGTCCTTATCTGGCTTTGTTATCAGGGTAATTTTGGCCAAACAATGGTAACTTTTCAAGCAATGAGTTTGGAAGTGTTCCTTCCTCTTCAATTTTTTGGTAAAAGTTTGAGAAGGATTGGTTATTCTTTAAATGTTTGGAGAAATTCACCAAGGAAACCATTTGGTCCTGGAATTTTCTTTTGGGGGTATTTTTTGATTACTGATTCAGTCTGCTTACTCATTATTGGTATATTCATATTTTCATTTCTCCATGATTTTGTTTTGTTAGATTATATATTTCTAGGAATTTATCCAATTCTTCTAGGTTATCCAGTTTGTTGACAGTTTGTTCATAGTAGTCTCTTGATGATCCTTTGTATCTGTGGTATCAGTTATAATGTCTCTTCTTTTGTTTCTCATTTTATTTATTTGAGTCTTCAGCCTTTTTTTCTCAGTGTAGCTAAAGTTTTGTCTATTTTGTTGAGTAGTTTTTTTTAAAAGAACTCTTATTTTCATTAATCTTGTCTGTGTTTTTTCTAGTCTCATTTATTTCTGTTCTGATCTTTGTTATTTCCTTTCTTCTGCTAACTTTAGGCTTAGTTTCTTTTTCAAGTTTCAAGTTGAGGTATAAAATTAGGTTTATTTGAGATCTTGTTTCTTAATGTAGGCATTTATTCCTATAAACTTCCCTCTTAGAACTGCTTTTGGTGCATCTCATTCGTTTTCATGTGTTTTGTTTTCATTTTCATTTGTCTCAAGATGTTTTTAATTTGCCTTTTGATTTCTTTTGACCCATTGGTTGTTCAGTAGTGTATTGTTTAATTTCCACATCTTTGTGAATTTTTCCAGTTTTCTTCCTGTTACTGATTTCCAGTTTCATACTGTTGGGGTCCAGAAAGATACTTGGTATGATTTCTATCTTAAATTTGCTAAGACTTGTCTTGTGACCTATCATATAATCTGTGTAGGAGAATGTTCCATGTGGGTTTGAGAAGAGTGTGTATTCTGCTGTTAAAATGTTATACATATGCCTACTAGGTCCATTGGTCTAAAGTATAGTTCAAATCCAATGTTTCCTTCTTGATTTTTCTCTCAGTACAATCTAGCCATTGTTGAAAGTGAGATGTTGACATCTTCTACTATTATTGTATTCTCTGTTTCTCCCTTCATATCTATTAGTATTTGCTTAATACATTTAGATGCTCCAACATTATGTCCATATAATTTACAATTGTTATATCCTCTTTGAATTGACCCCTTGATCATTCTATAATGACCTTAATTGTCTCCCATTACAGGTTATGAGTTAAAGCCTGTTTTTTCTGATATAAGTAGCTATCCCTGCTCTTTTGGTTTCCACTTGTGTAAAATATCTTTTTCCATCCCTTTACTTTGAGCCTATGTGTGTCCTTAAAGCCGAGGTGAGTCTTGTAGGTAGCATATAGTTGGATCTTGTTTTTTTTTCCATCCAGCTACTCTATGCCTTTTGATTGGAAAATCAGTCCATCTACATTTGGAGTAATTATTGATAGGCAGGGACTTAGTAATGCCATCTTACTAGTTCTTTTTTTGTTGTTTTGTATTTCCCTTGTCCCTTTCTTCTCTTGCTGCCTTTCTTTGTGAATGATGGTTTTTCATAGTAGTATGCTTTCATCCCCTACTGTTCGTCTTTTGTTGTTTTGTACTTCCCTTGTCCCTTTCTTCTCTTGCTGCCTTTCTTTGTGAATGATGGTTTTTCGTAGTAGTATGCTTTCATCCCCTACTGTTCGTCTTTTGTGTATCTAATCTAGGTTTTTGCTTTGTGGTTACCATGAACCTTACATAAAACATAGATATAATAGTTTTGGGACTTCCCCTGGTAGTGCAGTGGTTAAGAATCCACCTGCCAATGCAGGGGACACGGGTTCGATCCCTGGTCCAGGAAGATCCCACATGCCGCAGAGCAACTAAGCCCGTGTGCCACAACTACTGAGCCTGCACTCTAGAGCCTGCAAGCCACAACTACTGAGCCCACGTGCCACAACTACTGAAGCCCACGTGCCTAGAGCCCATGCTCCTCAACAAGAGAAGCCACCACAGTGAGAAGCCCACGCACCGCAATGAAGAGTAGCCCCCACTCACTGCAACTAGAGAAAGCCCGAGCGCAGCAGCAAAGACCCAATGCAGCCAAAAATAAATAAATTAATTAAATAAATTTATTTTTTAGAAAAAGATATAATCGTTTTATTTTAACACTGATAACAACTTAACTTTGCATCTGAAAAACTTTACTCTTTTATTCCCGTTCCATTTTATGTTTTTGATGTCACAGTTTACCTCTTTTTATATTGTGTATTCATTAACATTATTTTAGCTCTTATTTTTTTTTAAAATTTTGTCCTTTAACCTTTATCATCCATGGATGATTGTTTAAGACAGTGTTCTCCTCGGGCTCTCAAACAGCTGCTGAGAGTGGCTACAGCTGGTTCACAGGCCACTGCAGGGTCCACAGCTGGGACTGAGGTCTGTATGCCTCCTCCCAGGTCCCTTTGCATATGAGGCTGGTTTCCACAGCTCCCATAAAGGCACTTTTCTCCATGAATGGATGCCAAATTGTTGCAGGGGTGGGGGGTGCTGTGAGAGACATCTTATTTGGCCATCTTGCTGGCATCACTCCTTATGTTGCTATAATGGGCATTTTGGATATTATATGTGGCAACTCTGGAAATCAGATTCTCACCCCTCCCCAGGGTTTGTTGTTATGATTTGTCGTTGTTTGTTTAGACTTTTCTGAACTGACTTTGTAATTCTTTGTTTTGTGTGGTCATTGAAGTCTCTATTCTATTAGCTTAGTGGTCAGCTAGTTTTATTTGCTTTAAACTCCTGGAACCAAAATATCTCCGTCTTTGCCGGTGGGGTCTGTGTGTATGTTGGTATCTTCAACGTGAATACTCACTGTCTTCAGTACTCAGGAAGTTTACAGCTCTGACTTAGCCTTCACTTCTGGCTTGCATAGAGCCTGATGTCAGCCAGAGATGTGGGAACTTAGTGCTTTCTCAGGTCTTTTCTGAGAATGTGCCCAACCTTGGGCATACATGTGGCCTTCTAGATTCCCAGGAGTGTGTGGAAAGGGCTTTTCAAAGCCCTTATTCCCCAAAGCATTGCACGCCCCAGCCTTTCTTCCCAAGCTTTTCAGTTTGTCTGTTATTTACCCCAATTGTATGCCTCTCCCAGGGGACTAATGCACTTACTCTTGAATGTTTTCAACAAGTGCCCGCCCCACCCCTGGGAGAGTTCAGAATTAGGCAAAAATGATGGATATCTCAAACGCTGTTGAAAATGCAGGCTAGTTTTTAAGCAAGATTGTATGGCTGAGGTTTTGGATTTGGAAGTCAATAATAGTGTACAGTTGAGCCACTCTCCCCTATTACCTTAAGGGCTAGTACTTGTTGATGAGTTTTTTAGACTTTGTGGTGGCAGAGTATAGTAGTAGTAAGCAATGCAGAATCTTCTACTTTGCACTTTGGCTCATGTCAAAAAGTAAGAAACTGGAGAGCATGTAATTCCACCCTATGTGAGAGGTGAGCAGGCTGAGCATGGAAAGCACAGTACAGTACTGAAGACCCAATGGATCAAGACTGACCTTTCAGCAAGCCTGACTGCAGGCATATAAAATACATTTGCTTGCAGGAGCTGTTCATGTTCTCAGTAGCATCCTCACAGAATAATGAAATTGATCTCATTGGAGAAATCACCTTTAGGCAGACCATCTTGCCTTGAGTCTTACTGAAGTTCTTGCTTCTCTTTGCTCCCTCTTTTTGTTTGACTTTAACATTGGATGTCTTCTCAACACTGTGTTCCAGGCAGCCACATACTCATAAATATTTTATACACAAAGCTACCTTAGGCACTGTTTTAACACTGTCTTTTCTCTTTTTCCAAGAGCTGGGGTGGAAAGGAGAATGGCTTTGGACTTGCAGAATGTTGCAGAGACTTGCATATGATGGTAAGTGACTCTTTGGGATATGGGTGTCTTTTGACAGAGCTGTGCGTGATCTGTTTTTGAGCCTTACTTTACAATGAATATATGGTATTTAAAGTTGCCACTTCACATCAGGACTTTTGAGGAACCTGAGATCAATTGAGATATAGCATACCTTTTCTAGAAATGCTTGGGCTCTCAATGTACTGGTGGTAAATGAAGAATCTCAGAAACAAAGTATATGATCATACCCATCTCTTGAGTAAGAAACTGCGTTTGGTGAGTCAGTTTGAAAGTGATGAAAAATCCCAGAAAGTACACTTCCTTGTACTTTTTTTTTTTCTTTTTTCTTTTTTTCTTTTTTTGTGATACGCGGGCCTCTCACTGCCGTGGCCTCTCCCGTTACGGAGCACAGGCTCCGGACGCGCAGGCCCAGCGGCCGTGGCTCACGGGCCCAGCCGCTCCGTGGCATGTGGGATCTTCCCAGACCGGGGCACGAACCCGCGTCCCCTGCATCGGCAGGCAGACTCTCAACCACTGTGCCACCAGGGAAGCCCCTTCCTTGTACTTTTTCACTGGAACTATCAGAACTCTGGGCAGTCTGGCATGATTTAAGAATGGCTGCTTGGAGAACAGTTCTGCCATCTTGGTTATTGAGAACTTGTAGTGTTCTGTGTGTTTTCCATGTTTACCCCTCATGCCTGTCCTGCTCATACCTTTAACCCATGTTTAGACTATGAACTCAGGCCATCCTCCCCTCTGCTTTGATACGTTGCTGTAGAACCACAAAGCACAACTGGATTATTATGATACAATTCCATGCCAAGAAGCAGCTGTATTTTCCAACAGATGTACTGCTTCTTTTATCAATTTGTCATGTATAGGACAAATGGCTGCAGTGAAATTTAGTATATTTATCTTAACAAGCCTTTTTACCCCTAGGAGAATGGTTCTTTTTCTGGTCACAGAAAACTACAAATAGAACAAATTACTTTCCCACCTTAGCTGGTATACTTTCTTTAGTGTACATTATATGAGTGGATATTGGGTAATATGAGAGGTGAATGTTGTCTGTTTTAATAATCAAAGCTATATAAATCTTAAAGGGTATTCAGTTTGGAATTCTAATTCTGAGAAAATTATTTTTCATCTTAAAGTTTAGTTGATTAATTCTGAGACTCCTTATGTATATCAAGCTTGTTCTTGGCCACTTGAGCAAAACAGTATGACATACTCTACTAGGCTTGCGTGATGTCTGTTGCCCATCTTGGTCTCAGCCTATATTAAGAAATCATGCATTCTTTTATTTATTGATATTTGGCATGTCATAGGACTTTGAAAACTTTGTGTACTTTGAAAGGAAGTAATACATATACATGTTAAAAAATTCTAAGAGTAGAAAGGGGTATACAGTAATTCTCCATCCCCAGAGGCAACCACTGCTACCGGTTTCTTTCAAAGATACGCTTTAATGGACATGCTCTTGCAGTCTTACTTTGTTTTTCATGTTGCTTTTCTAGAGTTAAATAGGATTTGTTGTCAGGGTCTGGTTTATATTGACTTGGTATCTACCTGTGCAGAAAAGCAGTTGGATATCATGAGAAATGATGTAGGATGGTATGGAAAGGAGTATTTAAAGAATTATGAAGGTAGGCCCATGAGGCATAGTTTGAATAAAATATTTCAAAAGGTGATTATATTCACTGAGATTTCCATAAGAGTGTTCTTTTCCATTCTCGAACTGGTACCTAGACCCTTGTATTTGTCCTTCATCCTTGGATTCTTATTAATTATTCGGGGCAGACTTGCCTCTCTTTTTCCTCTTGAGAATAGCTGCAGTCAAAATTGATCTCTTGAAAGAAAGAACAACTGATAACTTGAGTTATCAAGTAAGGAATATGAAAGCTTTTAGAGCTCTGGGCTCCACCCTCCTGATTCTGTGTTGTTACAAGACATCTGAGCTCTGCTAAAACAAGGAGTGAAGGCACTGTAGCTGCTGACGACACTGCTCATTCTGCTGTCACACTGGGTTGGACAAGTGGCTAAGTCCGAGGGAAGATTTAAGAGAAGATGGTATCTCATTCTTTCATGTGCTTTATACACAGAAATACCCACCCAGTGCAACTACACTACACTTTGAATTCTATGCAGACCCTGGGGCCGAGGTCAAAATCGAGAGAAGGGTGAGTCTCATTCACACTTGTTCTAATAAAGTCAGTAATCCGTAGCTGGGGTCAACTTTTCTAGGACTCCTCAGTAAAAAGAGGGAATGATGTTGAGCTACGTTGCTGCCCTTCCAAGCTAAATATATCCAGCAGCTTCTCAGGAATAAGTGTTCATTGTTTGCCCAGCTCTGATAGGTTTGAATCTTACTTACGTTGGAACTGCCAAAAGACAGGACTCTGTTTATGTGGCACTGTTAGGACTGGTGTATTTTTCTCAGTCTCAGTTGAGAATTCCACTGTTTGGTATAATAGTCTAGGTAGTGATCGGCTGAACTTTCTCTACTTAAGCCAGCCTGCAAGAAGTCTATGTATTGCTTACAAGGTCCTGCTTCAATTATCTGGACATTGCATATTCTTTGAGGAGATAGCAAAATTCACTTTGGTTTAGAAGTGGCCTAGTGAACAAGATCTTTTTTTTTCCTTTCTACTTAAAATATATAATAATGATAAATAATCTTTCTAGATTATTGGTGCCTTGAGAACAGCTCTAATGCATATTTAGAAAGAAACCATTTACATGGATTCACTCTACTGTGAATACAGAGGCTGTAGGTATTAAGTCAATACAGGTTAAAAAGGGATAAGGAAGAACATGAAATGTATCTGGCTATGTGCATTATATATTTAATCTACTGGTTTCAAAGAAGCTTTGCTGAAAATATATAAAATGAACATTTGGGGGGATTCTAAAGAATATTTTGATTTTTGAGAGCATTCAGTTGAGGCTTCAACCTAGGGGTGACATCTTGTTTTTCAGATAGCTCTTGCAGTCCTATGGCAGGGGGAAGCTAAGGTATACAGTGACTCCTAACAACTCTCCTATCTTTTTAATTTCAGACATCTAGTAACACACTACATTATATTCACATAGAGCAACTTGACAAGGTAAGAGGAATCTTTGACTATGGGTTAGTTCTTAACATTTGGTTCACTTTTTGTTCCTAACAGTTTTTTTTCTAATGTAGATTTCAGAAAGCCCTTCTGAAATCATGGAATCTCTTACCAAAATGTACAGCATTCCTAAGGATAAGCAGGTATGATATGTCTTAAAAATATCTAAAGGGTGTGGTTGTTATCCATATAGATCAGTGATATGTGCTGGGGCTGGGATATAGCATAGCAAAAAGAATGGAGTCAGACAGTGGGCAAATTAGCCTCCGTGGGCCTTAGTTTCCTCATCTTTTATGAGGCCAACACTTAAACTGACTTCCTAGGTCCTGGTGAGACTTTGAGGAAAACAGAAGCAGCCTTATTCACCATGAATATCTAATAAGTGGTGGTAGCTCAACACTTTGGATACCAAAGAAGAAAATGTTTAGTTGTGTTATTTTTTTCTGCTCATTGTAATGGTGATCAAATATTTGATTTGATTAATAACAATCAGAACTCTTGCCAAATGTCAAGTAGCCCCATGAGTAAGATTTAGCCCTTCCTCAGAAAGTATAGTCACCTTTTCCATTGGTTTCCTAATTTAGGTCTTATGTCTCTACAGATGCTGTTATTTACACACATACGGCTGGCCCATGGCTTTTCTAATCACAGGAAGCGATTGCAAGCTGTTCAGGCCAGGCTGCATGCAATATCTATATTAGGTAAGAGAATAACACCCTATAATTAACAGGCCCTGGTTAGGCAGTTTAGACTTGATTTCCTTTGAACTTCATCTGTCTTTGTTGCTATGGGGCTTATTGTATTTACCTAGGTGGCAAGTTAAATTGTAAAATTGCCAGCATTCCTAGTGTTCACTGTATTCATCATCCTTGGGCTCCTTAATGTTGGATCAGAAAGAGGATATGATTGACATATATCACATAGGTTTAGTCTTTATTTGGGTGGGGCGGTTTTTGTTTTGTTTTTCTTAATGAGTGTTCAGATAGTCGTCTTCCTCTGGGCCCTATTTTTCCTCTTGCCATTTCATCTTCCTCTTCTTTGGGAGTATAATTTTGAAATTCATTAAATAGTACTGTGCATTTTACTTTTAACTGTAGGGTGGTACAGTGGAAAGCACACTGGTTTTGAAATCAGTCCTGGGCTTTCGCCCTGACTGCAGTTTATTAGGCACCTGTTTATCCTTTTGGCCTCAGTTTCCTCATTTAATAAGTATTTTATAAGCTGATCTGAGGATTAAATGAAAACCTGTAAAGTACCTAGCACAGGCCAGGCACATAGGTATAAAATGGTAGCTCCTGTTAATATTACCATCCTTCATTATGTAATTACTTGTTTTTCTACTCTTTAAAACTATGAGTTCCTTGAAATGAAATTCCTACTATTCTATTTGTATTCATACCTAGCATAACATACCTAGCATAACTTCTGGTATGTTAGTGGGTACCCAGGAAATGTTTGTTGAAAACTGAATGTGCTCAAATCCCATTAGTTTGCACTTCAGGAGACTGTGTTCAGTATTACCTTTGTGTGGGATTTATTGGAAGTAGATTACATGCATTCTCTCAAATTTTACTACAGTGTCATACAAGTTTCTGATTTAGTCTGCAATAGTCCATAAATTCTGTTCTTTACAGTTTGTATAAGTGTTTCCAGTGTAAAACAAACACATGAAGAGACTAAAATGGAAGTCCTGGGTGTAATAGAGTTATCAAGTAGTGATGTTATAAAATATTAATTCTTCATTCTCTTTTGATTCCTGAAAATCTTTGCCCAAGACAATATCATTAATAGGAGAATCTGTCAATTTGGTGGGTATTTAGAGCTTATCACTGTGTTTGATCCAGTCCTCTAGAATTCAGTGATTCTGCCCTCCATTGCTGGTGGGAAGGGAGTCCTTCCCCAGAACCAGTAGGTGCCAAAAGGTTTGTCATTGGGCAGTGGCTTGACCACTGCCTTCTTGCCTAAAGTGTTTATTTCTCCTTTTGCAGTGTATTCCAATGCCTTGCAGGAGTCCGCAAACAGTATCTTGTATAATGGGTTGATAGAAGAGTTGGTAGATGTCCTTCAGATAACAGATAAGCAGCTTATGGTAAGTATTTATTAATATTTTCCTGTGTATATCAGGCTCATATGTATTTATCTGATTTTTGGTTTTTCCCAGAGGTTAAAATGAACCCCAAGAGGGAAGCTTAGCCCTTTCCTCTTTGGATATTTCGCTGCAAATTTAACAAACGCAGGATTTTCAATGTTATTCTCAACAGACCTCCATCTACTCCAAGCAATTACCAGTAGAATAACTTAAATTTTAGAGTGGGTATTAGCAACTTGGTTCAGTCATCTACTTCTTATTTAACACATCCCATGTTTACTTTCTGTTTTCAAAGGAGATTAAAGCTGCTTCTTTACGAACATTAACATCAATTGTCCACCTGGAGAGAACTCCCAAGCTCAGCAGTATTATTGACTGTACTGGAACTGCCTCCTACCATGGATTTTTGCCTGTACTTGTGCGGAACTGTATCCAGGCCATGATTGGTAAAGTTTTGGTGGTTATTGTCCTAGCCACCAAGAGGAACCCTGCCCTTTGCTTTGTCTGCCTTTGTTTAGCATCCTGCCAACTTAACACCAAATTCTGAGCTTGTTCTTTCTCTCTCTCTCTCCACTTCCCTTGTAGATCCTTCCATGGATCCATACCCTCACCAGTTTGCCACTGCTCTCTTCTCTTTTTTATATCATCTGGCCAGCTACGATGCTGGTGGCGAAGCCTTGGTCTCCTGTGGAATGATGGAAGCCTTATTGAAGGTGCTCTACTTGTTTTAAAAAATACATTTGTGGGGAAATCAACTAAGAGGGTACAGAGTTGTGAATGGTTTGCAGTGAGAACAGTTAGCATAAGAAAGCTTAACCCAGAAAATGTTATACTTAATTTCTCAAGTTTGGCCTTCTAGTTATCTTCATTAACAACTTTTAAGAGCAGCTATTTCCATTATTTAGAATTGCTCATAGTCCAGCATGATGTGATAGGAGGCCCTGGGTACTAATTAAGATATTGCCACATCTTATCGTGACCTTAGGCATGATAGGCTTTGCCATGTGCCTGGGCACTGGGCACCAGCTCTTTTCTCCCTGAATATTTTATTTAATCCTGAAAGGTAATTTATGTCCCTATCACCTCAGGAGGTTGAGTCTCAGAAGTGATAGAGCTATCATTTGGCAAGCACCAAAAATCAAACATATATTTTTTTCCTTCTATACCATGCTGCTTCTCTGAAACCCTAGACTGCATGTTTCCAGAAGAGCACATTATTTACAGCTTTGTGTCTTTTCATTTGATTGGTTTTACCTTTTTCTCTCCCTCATAGGTCATAAAGTTTCTTGGTGATGAACAGGACCAGATAACATTTGTCACCAGAGCTGTCAGAGTGGTTGACCTCATCACCAATCTGGACATGGCAGCTTTTCAATCCCATAGTGGACTTTCTATCTTCATTTATAGACTTGAGGTATACAAGGAGCACTTCGGAGCACTTTGCATATACTTGTATGTAGTGAGAGCTGAGCCTAGGAACTATCCTTATAACCCTAAAGAGCCATTTTATCCCTCTTTTGTTTTTAGAAACCAGTTCTGTAATCTGCCTGTGCTATTCTTTTGTTATAAATATTTTTAATCTCTGTTATTTATGTAGGATTATCTTACTGTTTTCCCCTTGATCGTAGCATGAAGTGGATTTGTGCCGAAAAGAATGTCCTTTTGTGATCAAGCCAAAGATCCAGAGACCCAGTACTACACAAGAAGGAGAAGAAATGGAAACTGATATGGATGGTAATTAACAGTTACTATAAGCATTGGTTCATTATCTTCTTTTTCCCAATAAAGTGTGAGCTCCGTGAGATCAGGTTACTGTTTTGTTCACTGCTGTAATCTCCAGTAGTGCCTGATACGTATATCATAAGTGTTTAAATATGTGTTAGGGAAAGATAAGGAGAATGTAGACACTAAAATGGGACCCTGTGAAACTACCTGGCCATTTTGAGAAGGAAAGGGAGAGGTGAAAAAGTTGTTGGGTAGGGAACAAATTTTAAATCATAAAATCTGAAAGATAGAAGACAAGGTATTCTTAATCTTGGGGTGCATCAGGTAAGTCCATTTTTAAAACTTCCCCCAGTTCGTAGCTCTTAATAGTACCAAAAATAAAAAACTTCCACAAAACAGCTTTCTTAGAATTTAATCTTATCTTGACGCAGGATGTCATTACATATATCTGTTATCATGCTAATAATAAAGGTATTAGAATTTTTATAATGCTTTCATTCTTTACACTAAATATACCTAAGTTTTCATTCCTTTTTTTCCCGAACACAATTAACTATGTGCATTGCTGCCCCTAGAAGCCCCTTTACCCAATTTCTATCTCTAGTCTACAGTGGGTGACTTGGCATTTGAGGTAATGGGTGTGGTCATGTGGTCCTGAGTGCTGATTAAAATGTGACATCTCCTAAATGTGGTGGTGTAGAAGACAATTTAAAGACTCACTGTTCACTATAAATCAGTGGTTGTCAAACTTTAGTAAGCATAAGAATAAATTAAAGTGCTTGCTAAAATAAAGATTTAGTGCAATGCTTGATTTAGTAAGTAAGACCAGGAAATCTACATTTTTAAAAACTAATCTTGGTGATTGTGATATACTCGTAGAGAAAATTGTATATTCACTGAAAAGCAGGTTAGAAAACCATGAGTCTGTGTTTCCTGTGTATAAGTAGGCACATGTATGTATGTTTGTGTATGTATAAAAAAGATCAGAAGAAAAATCCACAGTTGGTTGAATCCGCAGATGTGGAACCTCGGATATGTAGGGCTGACTATAAAGTTATATGCAGATTTTTGACTATATAGAGGGTTGGGGCCCCAACGTTTGTGTTGTTCAAAGGTCAACTGTATTTTCATTTTGGGTTTCAATATTCTAATCCTTCTCCATTTTGATATCATTCATCTCACCTTACGGAAAAAAATTGTTCTCAAATAACCTTCTCTTTGGTGGTGCCTTTTATTCTAATTTCTTTATCATAACTTTTACTTTAGTTGCAGATGTGACTATGGAAAGTAGTCCCGGCTCATCCATCCCTATGGAGCACCGGCTGGATGTTGAATTAAGGGCATCAAGTTCCAGCAGCACTAGCATCTCCTCTGGCCCTGGCCCTCGTCCTGGTATGTAGACGTGGAGAGACACAGCTGATAACAGTGATTGAATTACTAAACTAGTGAAGCAAGGTGCTTTGGGGGAGCTTAAGCAGTACATTTGGAGGTTTGCTTCTTATGACTGTGACTGTTACTTTGCCATTCTGGTATTCATTTTCTCGTATTAACATTTATTTCATAGCATTTTATAATTTTCCAACTATTCATACTTTGATTATTTTATCAAAACATCCATGTTTGAGGGCAGATAATATTCAAAATAGTAACTGAGGATCAGAGTTAATCTTTTTACTTTGTAATTTTTCTTTTTTACTTTAGACTTTTAACCTTAGTATAGGTTTTGTGTAGTCCTTGGTGATTTATTTTTTCCAGTTTTAAAGCTTAGGTAAATGTTCTTCCCAACATCCAGAGATTTCACTTCGCATGTCTGCTAGTGTTGCTATAGTGCATGTGGATCTAAAAATTTGTTTTATGTACCTGCTCATTGTACATAATGGTGAACCAGTATAATCCTCTTTCTCCCTTGCCAGGAGTCCAGTGTATTCCACAACGAGCCGCACTTCTGAAATCCATGTTGAATTTCCTCAAGAAGGCCATTCAAGACCCTGCTTTCTCAGATGGCATACGACATGGTATTTGATTCTAGATACTTTCTGGAGGGGTGTTTGATTCTCTCAAAAATTGGTCCTTTTCATACTTTTTAGGAAAAGGCCATGCCATTTTGAATAGCTTTTAGTCCTTTAGTGTCACTTTTCCTAGACCTAAGGATTGTTCGTTCAACTATTTAATAATGATTCACCTATTTTTTTTCCTTTTCCAGCTTTTGAATCTGTGTTCACTTCCAGCCTGCTACCCCACTCTGTCTCTCAGTGTCTGTATTCTTTTATTCTTTGACCTACTGTTAAAAGGTTATTGCATGGACAAGGAATAAATAATAGAATATTAGGAGGAGACAAGTGGAGGCCATTAAATTGGAATCAACATAGACTTTGCCACCGTGTGGTATATGTAATATATTGATCCATCATCCCCACCCATCAAACTACTACTGGTCTCATCATATTCTTCTTGATGTTTGCTTTTCTCTTAGTGATGGATGGTTCTCTGCCTACCTCCCTGAAACACATCATCAGCAATGCAGAATATTATGGCCCATCACTTTTTCTCCTAGGTAAGTGGAGTTGAATTTGTTCATACCAAGCTGGAATAACCTAGCAGTGTTCTCTGTGTGTTTTATATCCTTGTAGAATTTTACTATCCACATTTGTCCACTGTGTGATTATGTATCTTTCTAGTTGGTGATGAAATAGAGAAAGGTCAGAGTCCAGTTTCAAATAAATATCCATTTGCAGTGTATTGTGTCGGGCAAATGTGATAACTACTACACTACAGAACTCTTTTTTGCAGTGTATTGTGAATCATTTGTAATCAGTAGTATTATTGTACACTTGGATTTTTGTGCTACACTTACATTGCAGGTGTGATAGGAAACATGTCTTTATTCAATGGTTAGTCCCTAACCTTGGTCTAAAAAGCCCAATCAGAATGGTTTCCATTCTCAGAATTAAATGTCAGACCTGTAAGCTATAGTATAGAAAATTGTTTCTTACTGTAGAAAATTGTTTTGGAACCTGTGGGTACTTTGTAGTTACTTATAGAAAATGTCCTTGCATTTTGACATCACCACTACTTTGAGTATTGCTGTTGTTAAAACCTCATATTTATTAACTGGCATTTATTGAGTGCCATACATATTCAGGACAATACACGAGATGTATATGCTTCTAGAATTCTCCTTAAAACTGCAAAGGAATTTAGTGGGAGGTGTAGAAATAGAGAAAGCCTCCTTGTACCAGTAGCACACATATTTTAATACTTTGGGGTGTCTAGAGGGGGAAGTTTTGGCTACTACAGACTCAGATGCTTAACTGCCTTGCCGAAGCAATTTAGGAGTTTTTTTGTTTATTAACTTTGTATCCTGTGACTCTACTAAATGCTTTTTATTTTATTTTATTTTATTTTTTGTTCCTGAACTCAGAGGGGAAAGCATTCAATCAGTATTTCACCATTAAGTTTGAGGTTAGCCAAAAAAAAAAGTTTGAGGCTAGCAGAAGATTTTGTGTTGACTGTTTTGTTCCTCTTGATCAGGTTGAGGAAATGTTCCCTTGTGTTACAGCAACTCCATTTTGACATGGAGAGGCTCCCTCCCAAGGTTAGTTTCAGGTGGAAAAACTCCTGACAGTAGTCCTTTGGTATGATCAAAAAAGGATTTGTTAACACAGTTGGAGAAGTCCCAGGTCAAGGGACAGGGAAGGATGGCTCTCTTTGGGAGAAAGCCCCAGAACAGAGAAAAGCAAGTGCACAGGCCTTTATTTATAAAGGGGAAGTTTAAAAGGCAGCAAGAGGATACATGTTCTTGTGGGTTGGGGTGGGGAGCAGGTGAGCCCTCTCAAGATGATGAAGGAAGCAGTAAATGAGACTTAGAGCATAAAAGCAAACGTCAGTGTAGGTCAGAATTCCTTCTTTAAAGTCTTGATTCATCCCTGGCGTTTGAATTAGCATAACAACCTCCCAGGTTCCCTGTAAATAAACTTGTACTTGAAAGGGACCAGATTTGCAAAGCCAGCCCAAAGTAATTAGTCCGGCAATTATTTTAGCTCCATAAATAATAGTGTAGAGCCTTTCACCCCAGGCAGAAGGAGATGGCCAGGAAAAGAAATTAATGGGGGTTTGAGAATCTCTTGGAGTATTTTAGTAATATAATTGGCTGTTTTGGTTTGTTATTTTATTTGTTGAACTATTCTGGATATCTTTCCTATATTATTAACCCACATGCAACAGGAGGTCCCCTTCAAGGCACAAGCTCCACTTCGAAATACCAGTAGGTAGTTTAATGTAATGTATTATCAATTGTCATAGCAAATAGATTGCTTTGTCCCTCATTAAGGGCTTCTAAGACCTGAGTTGTTTGGTTTATGTGGTCGGCCAGGAGTTATGCCATTATCTGGGTAGCCTCTATGAGATGAATCTGTTACAGAATTAAAAAGACCTAAACACCTTGTGTCTATTACACCAAAGCTGGTGATGAGGCCAAATATAATAGGTAAAAAGATGTCTCAGTGCTCCCTTTTGTAGCCAGTTGATGTTGCAGCCTAGGGGGAGGGCATGAAGGGGAAGTCAGTGAGGAAGCACCTGGTGAGGTTGTGGTGTCCTGCTGCAACAATTCCATGCTAAAACCCACCAAATAAAGATTCTGACTCCTTTCATATCCTACCTCTGGCTCTTCTACCCCACTTTTATACCCAGTTGTGTCCCCTTTAACTTCCTCAACTGCCTTTTCTTCTCTCTCACCTCCTGTCTTAGCCTTGCCACATTTTAATCTGTTCAAGTCTGCATATGCTCTGTTCCTAGCCTAGCTGACACTAGTACCAACATGGTTATTGTGGACTCCTTAACTGGAGAGGGTGACAGGTAGTCAGTATGAATATTGAAGACCTCCAGAGCAGCAAGAGTTATTTGTATAAGTGGTTGCGTCTCCTGGGGCACCTGGTAACATTGCTGGAGGTTTAGTGCTCAGGTGACATTCTCTGTTACTATTACAAAAAATGTCCATCAAGTTGAGGAAGAAGGAAATGTGGGGTCGTCATAGGGGAATAATAGAGAGTGAAGTATGAGACTGTCCGATGAGGGGAAATCAGCTCATGGGGCCATGGAGTTGTGATGAGTATAGCAGCAGATATGGGACCAGTTAACATTTGAGGGTGTCAGCATCGAGTCTGGGACTATCAATTATGCTGAAATCATTATCTAGGATGCTGGGTTGATGGGAGTCCTGGCCTAGCCCCAAAACTTTGATGGAAAGTTTTATACATTGGAGAAGTACTTAGAGAAGTGACTGAATATCAGTATTCCTTTGTCCCCAGGAGTTATAATGTAATTTCTTACAGGAAAACTGTGGACTGATTGAATACCCCAAACAAGTGAAGTCACAGCATAGACAAGAAAGGGCCCAAGGAGTTTGGCATTGAGCTGGAGTGGTAGAATCCCAGACCCAGGCCAGCCAAATGAGGCATTGCCAGGCCAACCAGAGTCTGGCATAATGTTATGCTAGAATGTTGCATAATATTTTCAACCCTGTGGTCTCCGGGCCTTGGCATGCTAGAGGTGCCTATATATTATAGGGGCCACGGGCATTGTTATCCCAGATTATGTAGTGGTTTCTCAGTCAGTATCTCCGTAATAGCATGGATTCAGAGCTAGCATCCTATTTAAGAGTGTTGGTACTGGGAACTAATTTAAGATCTTCCTTTCCTCTTTGGAAGAACCATAAAGTTGTAGACGTGGGGCCAGCCAGGCACCAAGACCTCCATTTCCTGCAAAGAGGGATCTCCAGTTAGTGAACCTTTAAAACTATTGGGTTAGCCAAAAAGTTACTTCAGTTTTTAAGTAAAAATAAAAGACATATTTTTCATTTTCACCAAGAACTTTATTGAACAACGTATTCACCCTTTTGTTCTACTACCTTCTGCCATTTTTCAGGCAACTTCATAATTCCATCTTCCCAAACATTTTATCTTTTTGAACAAAGAACTGTTCCAGGTGCCTTTTACGGTCTTCCAGAGAACTGAAATTTTTCTATTAACAGAATTTTGTAAAGACCAAAATAAATCCGAAGGTGCAGTATCTGGTGAATACGGCGGATGAATCAGAACCAGCCAAGCTGTAACAATTTTTGCCTGATCATCAAAGAAACATGCAGTCTTGCATTATCCTGATGGAAGATTATGCATTTTCTGTTGACTAATTCCGGATGCTTTTCGTCGAGTGCTGCTTTCAGTTGGTGTAATTAAGAGCAGTACTTGTTGGAATCAATCGTTTGGTTTTCCGGAAGGAGCTCATAATAGAAGACTCCCTTCCAATCCCACGATATGCACAACATCACCTTCTTTGGATGAAGACTGGTCTTTGGTGTGGTTGGTGGTGGTTCATTTCGCTTACCCCACGATCTCTTCCGTTCCACATTATTGTAAAATGTCTACTTTCATTGCCCGTCACAATTTGTTTAAAAACAGAACATTTTTGTTAGTTTAAGTAGAGAATCGCATGCAGAAATACAGTCAAGAATTGTTTTTTTGCTTAACTTATGTGGAACCCAAACATCAAAGCGATTCACATAACCAAGCTGGTGCAAGTGAATGTCAGTGCTTGATTTGGATATTTTGAGTGTGTTGGCTATCTCCCGTGTGGTATAACATTGATTGTTCTCAATTAATGTCTCGATTTGATCTCTATCAACTTCAACTGGTCTACCCGACCATAGAACATTCTTCAGCGAGAAATCTCCAGCATGAAACTTTGCAAACCACTTTTGACACGTTCATCAGTCACGGCACCTTCTCCGTAAACTGCACAAATCTTTTTTTGCATTTCAGTTGCGTTTTTACCTTTCTTGAAATAATAAAGCATAATATGCCGAAAACATTGCTTTTTTTCCCTCCCATCTTCAATATTAAAATGGCTACACAAAAATTCACCAATTTTGATAAGGTTTTTTTTTAATGCATGCTGATAGGACAGCTGTCACAATACAGTCTAACAAAATTGTTTCGAATTAAGTTAAAGACAGCTAAGCTACTAGAGCCATCTTAACGGAAGAAAAACTGAACGAACTTTTTTGCCAACCCAATATATTGGGCAAGGTCTTTGGCAGAGACCTTTCTCGTGGCATACAGAATAGTCTGTTTGGGAGTGTGAGGGCCCTCAATTTCCAGTGAATCCCAGTCTATTATCCACTCTCTGTGTAAGTGCCAGTCTATATATTGCACCAGGATCAAAAAGGGAAGGGGTCTTTAAGTGAGGGGGGATTTTCTTTGGGATCATAGATTCATATATGGGGAATATCCCCTTTTGTGGCCAGAAAAGGGAATGGAGAGGTCCTCATTGCGTTTAATTAGGATGCCCTATGAATTAAAAGGTTAAGAGTTCAGAATAAAGTGGGCAAAAGAGAGACCCATTTAGGAGACCATTGTCCATTTTGTAAATTTAAGAGAGCATCCTTGAGTAGGCCATTATGTTTCTCTGTTAGCCTGCTGTCTGCCAACAGTAAGACAGATTGGAAGCTCAAGTGATGCCTTGTTTTTACAGCCCATGTCCAGACTGAATGAGCAGTAAAATATGTACCCTCATCAGAGTCAGTGTTACCAGGAAGCCCAAAGGGAACTAACATTTTGTGAGGCCTATAATAATACTATTGTTAGCAGTAGCATGACAGGAAGGATAAACCAAGATCAGGCCTGTCTTAACAATCAATCTTTGTTGAGGGCATAGCAATTTGCGCCAGCATATTGAGGCAGTGGCTTAACAAAATGAATTTGCCAGTCAGAGAAGGGGTGTTCATTCCTTGGTATGGATTTCCATTGGCCATAATGCCAATGACAGGACAGGACACAAAGATCACAATGAGAGGCCATAGTTTGGGCTAAGGCCAGTGTCATGGGGATGCCATGGTGTTTAGCCCATATTTAAGGGTCTGGGGACTGCGGTGACTGGACATCTCATGGACCCACTGAACCAAGGACAGGTAGTAATATCTGAGCTTATTTAAAAAGTGTGAGCAAGTTAGTCAGCTGTGGCATTAAAATGAACTTCTTCTTTGGTGGCCTTAGCATGAGTTGAGACACGAAACTTCAATTGTAATATGCAAAGTATGAGCAGTAATATATCCCCAATGTGGAAGGCCCCATAGGGCATGATCCTGAATGGGATAATTACTTTGAGCCCATTGACCAGAAATAGTGAGGCCATTAGCTACCACCCAGGAATCTATAAACATGGAAAATGGACATAACCATTATTGAAGTGTGTTCTCCAGTGCCAAAATGACTACAGTCAGCTCTCAAGTTGAGTTGACTCTTAAGTCCCATCCTTTATCAAGAGTGACGCAGTCAAGGGGTGGAAAGCAGCAACTCTCCAGCAGGCTCTATCACGTGTGATTGCCATCCATAATATAAATGAAATCCCCTTTTTACTGGATTTTCTACTCAACAAAGGTATGTCCCTGTGCTTTTATGTCCTATTCCAAGTACCCTAAACAGTCTTGAAAACCAAGGTCACTTGGTTAGGTAAATTATCTGCAGGACAAAAGCCTGAGGCTCTAAATTCTTGGTGCTTTTTTCATATTCTGAATCTTAATTTTCTTACTCCTCTTTTTTGTAATTGCTATCCTTATATTGTTTTATCGACATCTAAACTTTTAAAATCCTCTGCCAAAATGGACAAAATAAGACCATTAGCTTGCCTTAACGTCACTTCTTTTTCAGCATTCTCTTTGTTTTCTTTTTAGTAACCCTTGGCTTTCCCTCTCTTCAATGCATTTTTTAATTTTGTTAGAGTACCTCTTTGGGTAATCTTTAGGGTGTTATACTTCCTTTAAGAAGTTTGTGGACGTTTCTCCACTGTCTTATGTTACATATTGTAAATAACCATGTTGTTAAACTGGTTCTTGTTCCTTTGTAGGTAACTTCATTTTCTCTTTACCCTTGAAGTTCACAAACTTTACCAAGATGTATTCATTTATTTTATAAATTTACTTATTTTTTTGTTTTTTGTGGTTTTTTTGGCGGGGGGGGCGGTGGTTGGCTGTGTTGGGTCTTCATTGCTGTGTTCAGGCTTTCTCTAGTTGCAGCGAGCGGGAGCTTCTCTTCGTTGTGGTACGCAGGCTTCAGTAGCTGTGGCACACGGGCTTAGTTGCTCCGCGGCATGTGGGGTCTTCCCAGGCCAGGGATGCAACCCGTGTCCCCTGCATTGGCAGGCGGATTCTAAACCACTGCACCACCAGGGAAGTCCCTACCCAAGGACTCTTAACATTGCTGATGGTATTTTTAAATTGCTGAAAGGGCTTTTTAGAAGACATTTTGTCCATTTTTTGTCCATTATTAACCACTGCGCCAATAGGGAAGCCCTACCAGGATGTATTTAGTTCTATTTCTTTTCATTGTTCCCTCATAGCACTTGGTTAGGCTCTTTTAAAAATCTAAATATTTTTTCCTGCTTCAGGGAAATTCCTTTGGTTCCTTTTAACTTACATGTTCTCTCCTGGAAACCCTATGGTTTAGCTAATTAGACTACCATATTGATCTCATGTCACTTACTTTCTGAGAGAATTTCTTTATAATCTTTCAAGATGCCTATTGCATTGTCAAATCTTTAATTCCTTACAAATGTTTTTGATCGCCAACTATTACCTTATTTTTCAGAGACCCTTTGTCTTAGATTATTGCTGTTTTATGGGTTTTGTGGTTTCTAGAATTTTTTTTTTTTTTTTTTTTTTTTGCGGTACGCGGGCCTCTCACTGCTGCGGCCTCTCCCGTTGCGGAGCACAGGTTCCGGACGCGCAGGCTCAGTGGCCATGGCTAACGGGCCCAGCCGCTCCGCGGCATGTGGGATCCTCCCAGACCGGGGCACGAACCCGCGTCCCCTGCATTGGCAGGCGGACTCTCAACCACTGCGCCACCAGGGAAGCCCTAGAATTTGATTTTAATCATAAATTTTTTAAGAGTTGTTTCTTTTAGGAGTTAGTTGCTTGGTTCCATCTGGAACTAATTGGTTTTAGTGTGTTCATTCGAATTCTTAATCATCTATTAATTTTAAAAGAGGGCTTAAACTGTCCCCGTTGCACAGTAGCATTATGACATAGCATTATATTAAATAGTTAGACCTCCTTAAAATAACAGACTTGATGTCTTAGTAACCTCTAATAGAACACTAATTTTAGTTTATGAATACTCAATTTTAATAGCTCCTTAGAATTTAGACATTTGTACGAATGGAAGTCTATTGAAGGGTCTATCATACACCAATAGAAACCCAAAAAAAAGGACTTAAATTTTCCATAAGTTTATAGCTCATCAGAAATACCAAAGGCCGTTGACAACTGTTGGTCCCAGTAATTGTCATATATCTGCCATTTCAATAGCATTTGATGAGAGGTGCTCTGTTGACCATCATGAACTGAAAATCCTCTGGTTTCTTTTAGATCTCAGGCATCAGCAATTATGAGTTTGTTTTATACATGGTTTATGGATATTGTATGTGCATGTGCCTTCCTTGTCAGGTTTTAAAATGAAACTTTTAAAAATCTCATTAAATGAGTTAGGAAGCCTTGTTTTAATTGCTCCTAGAAGGTTTAATAACACTCACATCTAAAATTGTTGGCTTGGTTCCTTTCTGTTACTTGGCAGTATTTTTTAAAAATTCTTGTAATGGTCTAGTCTGCTTTGCTATCATTTCTTGATAGTCGATTTTTATGACATTTTCTTACAAAAGCATTGCACTTCATTGTTAACACGCAGTTTGTAAAATTTTATTTGTTCTGAATCCAGTTAAATCTCTTTTTTTCATTGCTAATATATATTGCTCTCTTTATTAGATTTCCCTTAAGTTTGTAAGCTTTTTCAGTCTTTTCAGAGGGCTGGTTATTGGTTTTAATTATTTGTGCATTTTGCTTGCAATTTCACTAAATTCTACTTTCTTCTGTTTTTTCTAGTTTCTCTTTTGTTTACTTTTTAATGAATGCATTAATGCTGTACTGTCTTCTCTTGCATAGAGTTTTTTCCATATTCTTTTTGCCATATTTGCATTAATGGTAGTCTTAAGGCACGTTTCTATATACTGTCAAAAATTGGTCAGATTAATACGCAAGGACTCTTTTTTTTCCGCGGCATGTGGGATCTTCCCGGACCAGGGATCGAACCCGTGTCCCCTGCATTGGCAGGCGGATTCTAAACCACTGCACCACCAGGGAAGTCCCTACCCAAGGATTCTTAACATTGCTGATGGTATTTTTAAATTGCTGAAAGGGCTTTTTAGAAGACATTTTGTCCATTTTCATCAGTAAGTTTACATTCACTTTAACCCAGCAAACACACACTGCCATCTTACATTTTTTCCTGCTTAAGCAGACAAAAAAGGGTATATTTTTAGGTTTATCAATTCTCACCATTATGGACTGGTTTATATGCATGGTGGTACATGTATTTAGTAGAACAGTATGCAGCCATTCAAATTGAATGAGTTGTAGTGACGTGGGAAAGATAAAGGAGATTATATGGTGCATATTACAATTGAAAAAACAAGTTAACCTCATTCTTATCAAAATATGCTCATAAAAATCTTGAAATTTTCAGGTTTTATTTATATATTTTTTCTTAAATTTTATATATTTAAGGTGTACAACATAATCTGATATACATAGTGAAATGATTTCTACAGTCAAGCATTATCTCCTCACATAGTTTCCCTTTTTTGTGTGATGAGAGCACCTGAAATCTACTCTCTTAGCATATTTTCACTACTCATTACAATATTACTAACTATAACTGTCATGCCTATACATTGCCCCATAAAAATCTTGAAGAGTAGTCACTAAATTCCTAATGGTGATCAATCTCTGATGGGCAATATTAGTACTTTTACTAAGCTCATGCACGCGATTAAATTGTTGTACATTGAGCTCTGGGTTTGTTTTTTTTGTTATTTTGTTTTGTTTGAGCCTTTGAAGTTTTGCTTTTAATACCTGTGAAGAATCTCTCAGTTTCTTATATCTTTCATCCTTTTTTTAGCTACTGAAGTGGTGACTGTGTTTGTATTTCAAGAACCATCATTGCTCTCCTCACTCCAGGACAATGGATTGACAGATGTCATGCTGCATGCACTGCTGATCAAAGACGTGAGACCTTTCTGCTGATCTGTAAAGAATGTTCCATGCATACCCCTTTCCATAAAATATACAGACATATACACACACACACTTGAAAAGCAGTCTTATGGCATGAAAATCCTATCTTTTGTTTTCTACGTGTAGTATTGAAATTATTGGAGGGTGTGGGGAAGGGATAGTTAGGGAGTGTGGGATTGACATGTACACACTGCTGTATTTAAAATGGATAACCAATAAGGGCCTACTGTATAACACAGGGAACGCTGCTCAATATTCTGTAACAACCTAAATGGGAAAAGAATTTGAAAAAGAATAGATACATGTATATGTATAACTGAATCACTTTGCTGTACACCTGCAAACTATCACAACACTGTTAATCAACTATACTCCAATGTAAAATTAAAAGTTTTTAAAAAAGAAAGAAACCTTTGGACCTGGTCATCAAGATCCGTTTGATCTCTCTGTGTAGTACCCCTGGCCAAAGTTTCCTAACTTTGTACCTGGACTCTTTCAGATGTCTTCAAGCTCACTTTATTTTCTCTCTAGGTTCCTGCTACCCGTGAAGTCCTTGGCTCCCTCCCAAATGTATTCAGTGCACTCTGCTTGAATGCCCGAGGTCTTCAGTCATTTGTACAGTGTCAGCCTTTTGAACGTCTCTTCAAAGTTCTTCTGTCTCCAGATTACCTCCCAGCCATGCGGAGGAGGAGGAGTTCCGATCCTCTAGGTAAGTAAGGATTTGCCTTTAAATAAATAATTGGTTGGCTGTTGTGCCAAGAGTTAGGTGATTATCAAGCCACCAGTTGGCAAGGAAACCCTTCCTTGACCTCACTTCATCATGTGTCTGGCTAGGTGTGCTAAGCTTAATGGGAATTATCACCATATAGTCTATTGCAGGGAGAAAAGAATACTTCATCCTTAACCTCTGCTTATAATATTTCCATGCTTCTCAACAGTTCACTGTTAAATGTACTGTTACAATGCTGGTGAGAAATAGGTATTAGAAAACCAGCAGTAGATTTTCAGGTCCACCATCTAGTCTTCAGCAACAGGAGATCCTGGTAATCTTCTGTTCTAATATCCAAGTCCCTAAGATAGTCACAAATTAATAGTGTATTAACAGTGTATTTGAGACCAGATCATTGAGGTGTAGCAAGAAGGAGGGGTTCCAGAAAGAATCCAGTTTTCAAAAATGTGCTTTGTCACCACTGTAGCATTTTAGCCACTACCATTCTTTACCGGGGCAGTCAGGGTTAATGGTTTATGGTTCTTTCGTTTCTCGTTCTCTCTTCACCCTACAATACTAGTTCAGACCTTGACAGTAGAGATTACTACGGTAGAATGTAGCATACATGGTTACTTTAAAATGTGTTTACTAGACTGATAAATTTCTTTCCTCCTCCCCAGTGATTTGGTTGCAGAGGTTGGTGTGAATTCATTTGAGAAAGCATGGCATTAGAAAATCACAACAACCAGTTCAGTTTCTTCTTTCCTCCTTATATTGGCACCAAAAAAAAAAAAAAAAAAAAAAATAGCCCAAGCTCTATTTTCTTCAGTCTTTCTAACAATTCCATTTTTGACTTTAAGGGGATACTGCCTCCAACCTCGGGAGTGCTGTTGATGAGCTCATGAGACATCAGCCAACCCTCAAAACAGATGCAACGACTGCGATCATCAAGGTGGGAAGTGATACGGCTGTGACCATGGGCATGAGAGAGCAGTGAAGTGGGAGTTTTTAGGAAAAGGCAAGACCTACTGGAGGTCATTTGGATTCTTAGACTGTGCCTATAAGAGGATTATTCTGCCTCATTTTCTCCAAGTCCTTGGGTTGGTCCTTTACCCCACCCCCCAAAAAAGTCACTTAAGTATTGCTTTCTTATACAGGATATTAAGAAGTTGCCAAGGCTTAGCTTCTGTTTGTAAAAGCATATTACCCTTTCTAATCTTTGTTGCTTGGTTTTTGTTTTGGGGTTTTTTTTTTTCCACATTTACTAGCCCTGCCGGTTGCCTCTTAGGATTGTTGAAACTGGTAAATGAGTTACTGGTGGTTGGTGAATTAGAACATGGGGTCACATCAATCAGTCAGTCACTTAACAGCCGTGTGACCCTGAAGAAGTTATTTAACTTCACAGAACTTCAGTTTCCTTGTTTGTAAAATGAAATTAATGACTATATTCCAGGAATAGTGTATATAAAGTGTTTTGGCACTTCTGTATATAGCACATAGAAAGTGCTCCAAAAATGTTAGTCATCTCCCCATTCCTTAATTACTAATAAGTAATCTTGTTTCCTTTGCCTTTCAGTTACTTGAAGAAATCTGTAACCTTGGAAGAGACCCTAAATACATCTGTCAGAAGCCATCAATCCAGAAGGCAGATGGCACTGCCACTGCTCCTCCCCCAAGATCTAATCATGCTGCAGAAGAGGCCTCTAGTGAGGATGAGGAGGAAGAGGAAGTACAGGCCATGCAGAGCTTTAATTCTACCCAGCAGAATGAAACTGAGCCTAATCAGCAGTAAGTGTTCACAAGACAGGTTCTCTAGCCTTGTGATCTTGAGCATGTTGTTTTCATCTGTAAAAATGAGGGAGTTGGATTAGATCCAGTTATAAGGTTCTTCCGGCCCTAAATGTCTGTAATTTATCTTTCTTTGACCCTTGTGTGTCGTTTGTGCTTTGGTGTTTGTTTTGGTTGCTTTAGCAAGCTTTCTTTTTTAAACGCTGTTCATGAAATTCAATCAGAATTCAGTATATCAAATTAAAAGGCCTTCTTCAGAGGATTTCCCTTTGTTGATTTGGTATTCCATGTCATTGACTGCTTGATTGTTTTCCATAAGTGAGCATACATTAAACACATTGCACTTTTGAAGCCTATCTCCTAAGAAGTTCTTAAGAGTTACAGGGATTTGTTGTTGGTTGGTCTCTGTTTTTGTTTATTTCATCTGTTCATTCCAGATACATCAGAAGGCTTTGGAATGTACTATATGATTGTAACTAGGCACAATAGATTTTCCTTCTATTTATTTGAGGTTTGTTCTACATGAAAATTGATTACCTGGATGGTGAGATGGGGATGGGGGGGTGAGCTTAAAGACTGCTGGTAGACCTGGTTCTTCGAGCTTACAGTGTTCGCATGCAAGGGATGAAAAGCAACTGCTGTAGCTGTAACTCTTAATCACCTTCATGCTCGAAATGGGCATGATCCCTCTGGACAGTCATGCATTCTTTAATAAGTGCTCTTTTGGTGTATATATAGAAGTAGTTCTGAGAAAAGCATGAGCATTTTATTTAGGTGTGGATTTGAATGGGTTTGAGCTCATCTCAAAGGGTGGCTTGGGACTTAAGAGAAGATTATGGTGGAGTAGACAGCAGGAGCGAAGGTCTAGAATCCAAAACAGGTATTCCCTCTTGGAACTCTAGAAAGTAATGAGCCTGTTGGTGTGAATTTTTTGGAGGGGAGGCATTACGTTTTAAGTATGTTGCTTTCTTGGGCAGATATATTTTCATTGTCTGAGAAGGCAACCCTGCCTTCATCTAGCACCATCTTCTGTTTTGATTAAAATGTTGTCTTTCTGAGAGGAGGTGTTTTAGAGTGCTGGTAGTAACATAGTGAGTTCAATTTGTATAAAACTGTCAAGCTGTTCACTTAAGTTTGTGCACCTTTTGCTTGTATGTTGTGTGTCAATAAAATGTTTACACGCGCACACACAAAAAATGTTCTCTTTCTGGAAAAGGAGGGTACCCTAAAAGAAAGCAGGACTTTATTTGCAAAAGAGTCGGAATCTTAGTGCTTTTTTGCCACATCCTTGATTGTCAGCCGTCCTGCTGGTATAGGATTCCTGTTCCTGGCTACAAACTAGGGATGGATTTCTTGAATGTTAGTAATGGTGGTGGTTTTGAGTCAAGCTGTGTACATTCATCTGCATATAACTTTTCTACCTGGATTTCTTAATACCTTTTGTCTAACATGCCCAGATTTTAAGCTGCCTTGGTAAATTGACATTTTCTCAAGCCCTCATAATGTCTTCACTCTGCATGCTTTTCTTGGAATATCATGAGTCACTGTATATTCTATTCATATTTATCCCCCATCCCCAAATTATCTATCTCCTTCTTTTCCATCTACCAAATTCCTACAAGTCCAGCTCAAATGTCTTATTCTTGTTTTTTTTTTTTAAGTTTATTTATTTATTATTTTTGGGTGTGTTGGGTCTTCGTTTCTGTGCGAGGGCTTTCTCTAGTTGCAGCAAGCGGGGGCCACTCTTCATCGCGGTGCACAGGCCTCTCACTGTCGCAGCCTCTCTTGTTGCGGGGCACAGGCCCCAGATGCGCAGGCTCAGTAGTTGTGGCCCACGGGCCTAGTTGCCCCGCGGCATGTGGGATCTTCCCAGACCAGGGCTCGAACCCATGTCCCCTGTATTGGCAGGCAGATTCTCAACCACTGCGCCACCAGGGAAGCCCAAATGTCTTATTCTTAAAAGAACTTTTTTTAACCTCTAAATAGGAAGTTGATCTTTTGTGTTCTCCCAACAGTTTTGTTAAAAATCATTTATATATTCTAATGGTTTCCCCCACTAATCTATATAGTTCTCCAAGGCAGGAACAATGTCTCATTCAACAGTGTATCCCGATCACTTTGTTTATAGTAGGTAATCAGTTAATAACTGTTTATTTATTGAGTTGATAAAATGAATCAAGAGTATTAGATTAAGGAGTCCCTGAGTCTTAAATGCCAAGAGATCTGGGCCTAATGAAACATGAACAAGAATGAAGAAATAGTTAAAATCTAGACCCACAACATTAATACTGTATCGTAGTATTAGTCATATGTAGCTTCTAAGCTGCAAAGGACTCTAATAGTTGCTGTTCCATGGTATTGATGTTCTTCTGCATGGTCTGGGTGTTCATCAGCACCTCATTCACATAACATATCTAAGAATCTCACAAATATTGACACATGTACTTTTCCACTTCTGCCACCTTCACAAGCTTCAATTGGGTCATTACGTGGATTATTAGGGCTGGAAGGGAACACAAAAGACTATCTAAACTCAACCTACATTTTGAAAGCCACTACCTATTATAGGTAAAATTCTTTTATCTCCTTATCCCAGGTAGTTGTTATGGTGGGAGTTGCTATGTACTTTCTGCCAATATGGGAAAGTGGCTTTGAAAAATTTGCAGTGTGTGCCACCCCTCTCCCCAAAAGTCTTGTTTGTATCCTTCCCCCACCCAACGCAAAATTCTTCAATGGGACTCCCGAACAAATTCTGGTCTCCCATGCCCACATCTGTTTTCCAATGCCTTAAATACACGCATGAGTAATTTTTTCCATTAATTTTAATTGAGGTATAATTCCTATACAGTAAATGGTACAGATTTTAAGTTTCCTATTTCCCTACCCTAAAATGGGGCAGCTACCTATCTTATTTCTGTCATTCATAGAATAAGTTTGCCTGTTCTGGAACATCGTATAAATAGAATAAACGGAGTCTTATATGTATATCATATCTAATGTATGTACTTTCTTGTTTCTGGCTTTTGTTGCATAGCGTATTTTTGAGATTCATCCATGTTGTGTCTATCAGTATGTTGTTTTTGTTGCTGAATAGTATTCCACTGTATGAATATACTACAGCATTTATCCACTCACCTGTTGACGAAGTTTTGAGTTTGTTTTTTTTTCCAGACTAAGACAGTGTTCTTCTCCCTTGGTTTTGTCCCCAAAATCAGCAGCTAGCATTGAGTAAAATGATTGATTGTATTTGATCTTGAGACACGTGGTTTTGTGCTACAAATCTGCAATAAGGAAACTTAGGCATTACAGTCTACCCCAAATACATGGAGTTCTGTTGTACATTCAAAGGCATTCACCACAAGTAGTTCTAAATACTTGGCTTTTGGCCTCTTTCTTCTGCCTTCTGAATTGTTTGAGCTCAGCAAAACTGATATTGCTGGGGGTGAATATACTTGCCAGTAAGTAACCAAGGTTTTCAGTTGGGGCACCATGGTTTATTTTTGTGATTGATTCCATTTATTTTGCCTAACTTAACCACCTACCCTGAACAACTTGAAAGAAATGGGTTATATATATCCATGTGGTCTTTGGAACTTGAATAGCAACTGTCTGGGCTTTAAAGGCATCAAATGCAGAGAAGCAGTTGTTCCCTGAATTGTGGCCCACTGGGAGGGCTCTTTTGCCAAAGGCAGCTGTGTCTCCTCAGGAGTGGTAAGAGAGACCTGATTTTCCTCCCCCCACTCCACCCCACCCCCGAAAAACCCCAAAACATGAGATCTGTTGTCCTGTACCCGTGTACTATGACACTCAATTGGAATCCTTCTCCTCCACATCTGATTAAGGGCTCCAACATCATAAATACCCATGTAAAAGTGACTAGAGTTAAAATTAAGTTTGGGAATGTGTGTCTGTTTTGGAGAAGGCGGCGAGGCGGCAGTTTTTAATTTGACAGTTAAGATAAATTTGTTTCATTCTTCATGGAAATGCAGTCTTTCATTGTTTCAAAGATGCTATGGGTCAAAGTTTCATATCAGGTTAGGATTAGAATGACTTTTCTTAAAACCAGTGGTAGGGGGATTTCTACTGAAGAAAGTTGATCATTTTTACTATTCCTATATGATGCCCTGAGCCTAGAAGCCAAAAAGATGAGGGTGGGGAGAAAAGTGGTTACTGAACAAGTTCATTCCTGGAGTTTAAGAACCACTGTTGGTTTGTTTTCTCTCTTGTTCCCTCCAACTTCCATCTAGCAAATGAAGAAAGTACATTTCATGATGGTGCTTTGAGTCTTTACCATTATATTTGGCTTCTGCAAAGGGGCAGGTATCTCCCTGGGCTTAGAGCCATACCTGTACTTCTTAGCTGTAGAGATGGATCTCTTGAGTTCTTCCCAAGGAAGTGCAGTCAAGCTGGGGCGGATAATTGGTGTAAGTAGCAGGGAATGTGGCAGTGGTTCTGCGGAGGAAGTTTACAGTCAGGGAAGGGTTTGCAATCTTCCCATGGAATCATTTCACTCCTGGCTTATGTATAGGTCCTCCCTTTGTACAAAGTTCTTCCCCAGATTCTTCATTGAGCATGTTCACAACATCCTACCCAAGCCCTAGCTCGAGATATTTTAGCTCTAAAGCCATTCGTCATGCCTCTCCACTCTCTTTGCCTATTGCCTAGTCTCTGTTTTGCTGCCACATATCCCCATGCCTGGCAAATCTTTGTTCACATTTTATCTTGCTCAGAGACGAAATTATTTTTTGCCAATTTTTCTGCCTTCTCCCCCTACCTCTCCCTTCTTCTATCTCTGCCCTTTTCTCCCAAATTTCTCCCAAGGGCCTATATCTAAAATGTTCTTATTCAACTCAAGTTTTGTCCTTTTCTAGGGTTTATCTTTTAGGTAGATTTTGTTTCATTTCAATATACTTTGTGGGGTTTTTCCCTCTGTTTATTTCTTACAAAAGCCAAGGTGTAGCCATTGGTCTAAAGGCTGCATTTTCTGCAGCTATGGCATTATTGCAGCCTTCTTATCTTCAATGCATCATTGAAGCATCTGAAGCAGAAGGACCTGATCACAATTTTGGGGTAGTTCAGGAAAAGGTTGTTAGAGAAGGAGACCTTGGGTGTTGCCTTCATCTTTGACCAACTTTGACTTTTCTGAATGGTTTACCAATCTAAGCATGGAATCTTGACCAAAATTAAATTCCATTTCCTGCTCTCTATAACATTAAATCTGATGCAAGAACACGGTAAGATGTTTATGTATTTGTTTCTTTGCCTAGCTCCTTTCTTCAAGCAAATATTTAAATAGTCTCTTAATTGAACATGCTTATTTTTAGTATTTTCATACTGATGAATTCCTCCTATAATAGTTTGCCTAAAATAGAATAATTTCTTTTGAGATATGTATAAGTGCTGAGTTTGTGAAAGCTTGGTTTTTCCTTTTGTGCTCTCAACCTACTCAGGCTAGGAAAGCTACCTTCAGAATTGATTTCAGCTCTTTTCTTTTTCCTTCTTTTTTTTTTTTCTGTGCTATATACTAAAGGCTATAAGTCTAACTGAGAGAAAGGACTAGAATTTCACGGTTTCCTTTTCTTCGCTTTGTTCTCTTGCATTGGTATTGTGAATTTCTGTGAAACTCACTCTTTTCTCCCTTAACAGGGTTGTTGGTACAGAGGAACGTATTCCTATTCCCCTCATGGATTACATCCTTAATGTGGTAAGATTAATGGTAGGGCAATCTGAGTAAAGGTGTGTGCTCTTCTGGAAAATGTGTGGGGTTACCAAATAGTCTGATGACTTGTGTTTATTTTCACTGGGGCCCTTCAAGTGCAGAGAGCAGCGGGAAAAGATGTATAAACCTTGTTCTGTGTGATTTGCCAAAAATTAGCTAACAGTTCCTTTTTTAATATTCCCAATTTTCTGTTCATTCCCCTTTGGAATCCAAACAGGAGGAGAATGGGCTTTGTTAGACCAGTCCAGTATTATGTTCTTTGAGTGCATCCCAGCATATTTTTTTCCCGTTACTTGCCATTTTTTCCCATTAACTTCTCTTTTACCAATAATAATAATAATAATAATAATGTGGTGTTTTCTTTTAACTTCTGTGTGTCTCACAGGAAAAAAGGAAGAGTTTGAATTTTCCCAGAGTTATTTACCTATAAGGGGAAGCCCATTTAGCATTTGTTCTAGCCCAGTAAGCACTTCCAGACTTCCAGAGATGGTTTCTCTTTTGCCTGTGTGTTTGTTTCCCGTATTTTACTTTCTTACCCTTACAAAATGCTCTGTTTAGTCTGAATCACTTCCAGAGTTCTAGGTTTCATTTGCATTATGAGCACATTTGAAGAAAAGTATCCGTGATGTTTGCTTCTAGGGGAGAGGCAACACATTATCTTTAAGAATCACTAAATGAGCAAATTAAGAAATTAGACCTGATTCTGCCACTAATTCATGGTGTGGCCCTGAGCAAGTCATTTAACCTCTCTGTGCTTCTCAGATTATGTGACTTTAGGTGTGGCTGAAAAGATACATTGGGAAGAAGTTGTAATTCCTTATTTTCTGGATGTTTAGGGGTCATTTCATATACCTATTACTGCTTACCTGAGGTTTTGATATTCTAGAAAATACTGATTTCATGACTATAAGGTTACCCCTGTCCTAATTCCAAGCTGGCATTTTAGTTCCAAGTGTCAGGCTCTAACTTTTTTTTTTAATTTTTATTACCTAGATGAAATTTGTGGAATCTATTCTGAGCAACAATACAACCGATGACCACTGCCAGGAATTTGTGAATCAGAAAGGACTCTTGCCTTTGGTTACCATTTTGGGTCTTCCCAATCTGCCCATTGACTTTCCCACATCTGCAGCCTGTCAGGCTGTTGCAGGTGTCTGCAAATCCATATTGGTAAGAAGCATCTGGCCGAATATTTTCATTTCTTTTAGAAATCAATTTTGCAATACTTCTGTATACGTGTTTTTACTGTGGTCTCCCCTTCAACTAAAACATAATGAAGAAATTGGCGGTTATGTACTGTAAGTGGATTTTGTGACTAATAATAGTGTGCTACGTTATTTCTCATTGAAAAGTCAAAGTGTTTGTTCTTTGTTCCTGAGTTTGGTATATAGTTCTAACATATGAGTTTTTTGGAAGGGAAAATAAATCTGCAAGAAAGCTTTGGAAGTGGGTTTTAACACAGTCTGGTTTGTTTAGCCATGTATTTTTTTTTCCTTTCTCAGGCTTGATAGTTGTGTATTTTAAGCATGATTGACCTGTAGTTCATTGCTCAAATTTTGCCCAAAAATGAAGTTGCTTTATTTAAGTAGTGGTAAAAGAGATATAACATGATATTTACCGCTTTAACCATTTTTGAGTGTATAGTTTAATAGTGTTTAGTACATCACATTGTTGTGAAACCCATCTCCAGAACTCTCTTCCTCTTGTAAAACTGAAATTCTGCACCCATTAAACAACAACTTTCAATTCCCCTCTCCCTACCAGCCCCTGGTAACCACCATTCTACTTTCTGTCTGAATTTTGACTGTTCGAGGTATGTCATGTAAGTTGAATTCATGAAGTACTTGTCTTTCTATGACTGGCTTAATTTGCTTAGCATTTTCTCAAGATTCATCCATGTTGTAGCATATGTCAGAATTTTCTTCCTGTTTTAAGGCTGAATAGTCCAGTGTATGTTTAAACTGCATTTTGTTTATCCATCCATTCATTCATTGATAGACATTTTGGTTGCTTCCACTTCTTATGAATAGTGCTGCTACGAACATGGGTGTGTTCTCCAGACCCTGCTTTTTTGTATGGTGAAAACACTTAAGGTCTACTCTCTTAGCAAATTTCTAGTATATAATACAGTATTATTAATTATAGTCACCACGCTATACATTAGATCCCCAGAACTTTTTCATCTTATAACTGAAAGTTTATACCCTTTGACCAACATCTCTGCAACTTCCCCCAGCCCCTGGCAACCACCGTTCTACTCTCTGGTTCTGAGTTTGACTTGAAAGTGAAATCATACTCAAGACTCTGCTTTCAGATATTTTGGTTATCTACCCAGAAGTAGGATTTACTAGATCATTTGGTAGTTCTGTTTTTAATTTTTTGAGGAACTGCTATACTGTATTATTCACAACATCTCTACCATTTCACATTCCAACCAGCAAAGCACAAGGGTTGATTTCTATGCGTCCTCACCAATACTTGTTATTTTCTAGTTTTTTCATACTAGCCAACCTAATGGGTGTGATATGAGATCTCGTGGTTTTCGTTTGCATTTCTCTGTTGATTAGCGATGTTGAGCATCTTTTCATGTGCCTGTTGGCCATCTGTATGTCTTCTTTAGAAAAATGTCTGTTCAGGGCCTTTGCCCATTTTTTTTTTTTCCGGAACAGTACATTTTATTTGACAACAAACTCCCCAGTTTGTCTCAGTTGTGACAAATAGATGGCTTTAGATTGCTTTTTTGGTGGTCACCCATGCTGAACAAGATTTTTCAATCTTCCAAACAACCAAGGCTCAGAGATTCTGCGTATCACTTCAGTTCACAAATCCAAGTGTGTCCTCCATTCATTGGAGCATTTTGGCATAGATTCCCTTTGAGGTAGAAGGGTAGAGATGAAGCCGTTCCTCCAAGTTTAAAGAGGTAAGGTGTTGCTGGCTGGTGCTTCTCAGAAGGCTGGCACATCTGTGTGTTTCTTGCCTAATTCTTCTCATTGGCCTGGAGCCTCTCTTCACTCTTCTCTAGATAGCCTGGCACTATTTTTTCCCCTCAATTGCCTGATGCTTTCCTTCTCTCATCAGCCTAGAGCTTCTGAGGAAAAGGGAGAGCCCATTTTTTAATAGGGTTGTCTGTTTTTGTTGTTGAGTTGTAAGAATCCTTAATATATTTTGGATATTAATCCCTTATCAGATAAATTATTTGCAGTTTATTTTCTCCCATTCCATGAGTTGCTTTTCACTCTGTTGATAGTGTCATTTGATGTGAAAAAAAGGTTTTAATTTTGATGAAGTCCAGTTTGTTTTTTGTGGGGGGTTTTTTGTTGTTTAGTTTTTGCTTTTTACTTTTCATTGCCTGTGCTTTTCATGTCATAACTAAGAAATCACTGCCAAATCCGGTGTCGTGCAGCTTTTATCCTATGGCTTTTTCTAGGTATTTTATAGTTTTAGCTCTTATATTTAGGTCTTTGATCTACTTTGAGTTAATTTTTTGTATGGTGTAAGGTAAGGTTCAGTTTCATTCTTTTGCATGTGGGTATCTAGTTTTCCCAACACTATTTGTTGAAAAGATTGTCCTTTCCCTATTGTACCCTTGTTTTGGCAACCGTGTCAAAAATCATTTGACCATATATGCAAGGGTTTATTTTGGGGCTCTCTGTTCTGTTGGTGTTGATGTCTGTCTTTATGCCAGTACTACACTTTTGATTACTGTAGCTTTGTGGTAAGTTTGCAAATCTGGGGATGTGAGACCTCTAACTTTGTTCTCTTTTAAGATAGCTATATCTATTTGGGGTCCCTAGAGATTCTGTATGAATTTTAAGAGAGATATTTCTGTTTGTGCAAAAAAGCCATTGGGATTTCTGTAGGAATTGGATTAAATCTGTGAAGCTTATTTATTAGCTGAGTTGTGCAATGATAAGTAATTTCTGCTAAAAATCAGAAATCCAATTTCTTGCGGACTTGGAAAGATCCATAATTGTGACATCTGCATTTGATATTTTATTCTGCTTTCCTTTTTGCAAATATTTAATTAAGTGCTATTTATGAGAGAGAGGGGGGAAAGGGCTGCTCCATCTTTATCCTACCTGTAAGATACCGTGTGAGGGTGGATAGATTTATTTAAAGCCATAGGAAAAGCACATAAGTTCTCCTATCTTTGAATGGCAAGTGATAGTGTTCACTGTCAAGATTTTTCTTCCTACTCAGAAAGAAATTGCAGGGGCCATATAATCCTTGAGTTGTCTCCAAAATAAAATGCCTAGCTGATGCCTATCCTAGAATTGTCTCTCTTATTGTGGTAAGAAAAAAACATTTGTAATAGTGGTTCATTTCCATGCTTTGGAACCTTGCCTAATAACATTGCTCCCTGTTGTGCAAAATTTGGAATTAATCTTACAGCATGGAGTCCTTGCTGTAACAGTAGTCCAGTTTGGCCATCACAATCTTTTAAATTTGATTGGCCTACCACCTTTGAAAGCCTCTCATTCAAGAGAAGTAATGTGTTGCTCTAAAAGGCGTTTAGGTATGTCATACCTTCGTTCATGTTTTGGCTTCACCATTTACCAGGTGCAAGACCATGGCCAGGTCTGAAATTTGTGAGACTTGTCTTCCACTTCTTTCACTGTGACTATTAAGACATGCATATGAAGTTCATTGTACATTAATGCTGTAATTATTCTTCTTATTTCAGACACTGTCACATGAACCCAAAGTCCTTCAGGAGGGTCTCCTTCAGTTGGACTCCATTCTTTCCTCCTTGGAGCCCTTACACCGCCCAATAGAATCCCCTGGGGGCTCAGTGTTGTTGCGAGAACTGGCTTGTGCTGGCAATGTCGCTGATGCTACCCTCTCAGCTCAAGCCACACCTCTACTGCATGCGCTCACTGCTGCCCACGCCTACATCATGATGTTTGTTCATACTTGTAGAGTTGGACAGGTAAGAATTATGTTGGCTTAAAGTCGGTAAAATACCTAGGGTATATACGTGGCATCTTAGTGTACTTAGAAGCAGTTCTACGTAGGCGAGCTGCTGGAAGAACAGTTTTAGGGTGAGTTCTTTTGGGTGGATGACTTAAATTTATGCTTCAAGTTGCTGTCTAGTTTCACTTCCCCTTAGTATTTTTTTCATTGGAAGTTGGGTGACCATATAACTTGTTTTGTGAACTGGACCTTCTTGAGAGTGAAAGAGATTGAGATAAATACAGGTATTAATAGATCTGTATCATCCATATAGGCCTTAGGGATGTATAGTCACTCCTTTTAGCAGACGAGGCTCAATTGGATGCTCATCTGACCGTATTACTTCCTAATCTTTCTACAAATGCCTGTAGGCTTGATAATAAGATGGCAAGAAGGAAATGTGACCACAGAACATTTAAGTTAATGGTGATTAACAGATTACTAAAGATTTCCTAAATATCAAACCTTATGTTTGCACTCCATGTGAGGATCCTCTTATGGTTCCAGAAAGTTGAAGTTTGGGGGCGGGGGGGGTTTGTTTATTTGTTTTTTGAGTGCTCACAGTTTTGCCACCCTTAGTTGTCAAGTAATCAAGTCTAAAGATTATTGGTGTCGTATTTTTAGCAGCCCTGTTTTATGCTGTTGAGCTAGGAGTGTGTTCTTTGGATCAAATTAAGTGAAAAGCACAATTATAAACTATTTAGAAAATAATTAAATTACACAGAAAAGCTTTAGGGACTGATTTGATTGATTGATTGAAATAAAGAAATAAACAGGAAATAACAAGCCCCCTCACCATCTAAAAAAATTAGTAAGCTGCCAATGAGTCTATAAAACTGTTTCTTCCATTTAGAAGAACAGAGTTGCCTGTGACTCCTGTTTTTCACTTTACAAAGAAGAAATGAGAAGGGATGTTAGAGACATATTGTAAATATTGTACAAGAATACCCTCTGGAACTATGATCTCTTAAGTGTGGAAATTTTGATGAAGTACACAACTCTGAGAATAGTAAGGAAGGAAAAGTAGAATCCCTTATCCCTTGTAAATAACTAAAAGTTGATTTTGAATATAAATGTTCAGAGGGCATCCCAAAGATCACCTTTTTTACTTTGGCTACAGAGTGAAATTCGTTCCATCTCCGTAAACCAGTGGGGCTCTCAGTTGGGTCTGAGTGTTCTGAGCAAGCTGAGCCAGTTATACTGTTCCCTGGTGTGGGAAAGCACTGTCCTTCTCTCCCTGTGTACCCCAAACAGGTAAGGAAATGGTCATCTCTTTTACTATCTCTGTTGTCTTTGCTAACAGAAAAACTAAGCTTAGTGAGCCTGGGGTAATACTTTGGTCAAGGATAGAAAGGTAAAGAGTTCAGAGGCCTCCTTGTCTGTCTTAGTTCATTCGGGCTGCTATAACAAAATCCACAGATTGGGTCCTTATAAACAACAGAAATTTATTGCTCAGAGTTCTGGAGGCTGGAAGTCTGCATGGTTGGGTGAGGGCTGTCTTCCACATTGCAGACTTCTCATTGTATTCTCACATGGCAAAAGGGACTAGGAATCTCTCTGGAGCCTCTTTTATAAGGCAGTAGTTCCATTCATGAGGGTTCTACTCTTAAGACTTAAGCACCTACCAAAGGCCTTACTACTAATACATCTCATCAGACATTAGGATTTCAGCATTTGAATTTTGAGGAGACACACATTTAACCAATAGCATTGTCCTTCCCACTTATAAGCCAAAGGACTTCCTTACAAATGTGTCATCTTTGACCTGATATCTCAATTATGCTGTGTCAGCATGGTGGGTGTTTACAGTTTGGTCCTGTTGTTAGCCAGATATAAAGAGTTGAGTTGGAAACCTGTTGAGTACTACCTCAGGAATTCCGTCATTGCAGATGTTTTATTAGGTTAACTTACCTGCTATAGGAGGGGGATAGTGTCAGCCAAGCAGGTCAGAGACCAAGCACAATATTAAAAAGATGAGTTATCAGAGGTTTTTTTGCTCACTGTTTCTCTTCTTGCAGCCTGCCATCTGGGTGTGAATTTGGTCAGGCGGACATGCAGAAACTGGTTCCAAAGGATGAGAAGGCAGGTACGACCCAGGGCGGAAAAAGATCAGGTAACTCCAAGAAACTAAAATCCTAGCCATTAATTCTCTTAAGTTCTGTCTGTCTCTGTCTTTATAGGTCTATCATCTGTAGTCTTCAGTTTTTTCCATTCATTAATTTTTAATTATTTATTTTAAAATTAAACTATTTTCAGTTATTTTTTCTATTAAAAAAATACATACCCACAATGATAAAAATTAGAAAATGTAGTAGAAAGAAGAATCACCGATATTTATACCACAAAAAATATTTTGGAAATATCTGCTAATCTTTTTCCCTGAAGGTATGTTTTATTAACATAGTTGTGATTATCTTAGACGTAATATTTTACAGGTCTCTTTTCACTTAATATTAAGTGCCATGTAAAGGTACCATGAATTAACCATTCCCTGTTAAGTTTCTAATGTACTATTTTGAAAACTGAACATCTTTATATGTAGTTTTTTTGAGAATGTAAGATTGATTCTTAGAAATTACAGTAACAAAGATTATAGTGGGTCTTTAATTTTTTGTATGCTTATTTTTCAGAAGCTTAATTTCTTACGTTAAAATGGTAAATGACTATTCTAAGTGGCTGTGGAGCACTTTAGACCCACACTGTCCAATATGGTAGCCACCAGCCACGTGTAATGTGGCTATTTTACATTACTACTTGTAATGTGGCTAATACAACTAAAAAACTGAATTTTCTTTCTTCTTTGCTCCCTCGCTCTCCCTCCTTCCTTCCTCTTGTCCTTGTGCGTGCTGCCTCACACTCCCCCCCACCTCCACCCACCACCCACCCCTGTCTGTCTGTCTCTCTCTCTTTTTCTCTCTCTCCCCTCTTGTTAAGTGGAGGGTGTTATGGGTTGAATTGTGTGCCCGCCCCCAAAAATTATATGTTGGAGTACTAACCCCCAGCACCTCATAATGTGACCTTATTTGGAAACAGGGTTGTTGAAGATGTAGTTAAGATGAAGTCATAGGTTGGATGGAGAAAACTGAATTTTTATTAATTTTTGTTGTTGTTGTTTGGGGTTTTTGTTTGTTTTTTGCGGTACGCGGGCCTCTCACTGCTGTGGCCTCTCCCATTGTGGAGCACAGGCTCCGGGTGCGCAGGCTCAGCGGCCATGGCTCACGGGCCCAGCCGCTCCACGGCATGTGGGATCTTCCCGGACCAGGGCACGAACCCGTGTCCCCTGCATCGGTAGGCGGACTCTCAACCACTGCGCCACCAGGGAAGCCCCTATTAATTTAAATATAACAACTATTAACTCTATTCAGTTGTTGGAGGACTTTTAAGTATGTTTGGAAAACTTGGGTATGTGAATCTTTTTTTCCCCAGTAAATTATATGAAATATAAATATAGATCGATTAATGAAAACTTAATGTCTGTATTGAGATGCTCTGTAAGCATAACACTGATACCTGTTTTTTTAAATACTTAATTTAAAAATGTATGCTCAGTCATTTTTATATTTGATTACATGTTAAAATAATTTTATTATATTGGGTTAAATGTATTAAAAATTATAGCTGTTTTTTACTTTTTAAGTGGTTACTAGAGATTTTTTAATTACATATGTGGTTCACATTATATTTCTCTTGGACAGTGCCGTTTTATAAAATAGCTTTTATGTTATATTACAATAGAAGTTGCAAAATGCAGTAAGCAGAAATTACATTGGGTGGGCCAAAGAGTGCCTTCGTTTTTTGTTTTAAGTAAAAATACAAGACACATTTTTCATTTTCACCAAGAACTTTTTTGAACAACGTATGCACCCTTTTGTTCCACTACCTTCTGCCATTTTTCATGCAACTTCATAATTCCATCTTCCCAAAACTTTTTATCTCTTTGAGCAAAGAACTTGTTCCAGGTGCCTTTTACAGTCTTCCAGGGAATTGAAATTTTTTACATTAAGAGGATTTTGTAAAGACCGAAATAAATGGAAATCCGAAGGTGCAATGTCTGGTGAATAGGGCAGATGAATCAGAACTTCCCAGCCAAGCTGTAACAGTTTTTACCTGGTCATCAAAGAAACATATGGTCTTGGATTACATTGATGGAAGATTATGCGTTTTCTGTTGACTAATTCTGGACACTTTTCGTCGAGTACCGCTTTCAGTTGGTCTAATTGGGAGGAGTACTTGTTGGAATCAATCATTTGGTTTTCCAGAAGGAGCTCATAATAGAGCACTCCCTTCCAGTCCCACCATATACACATCACCTTCTTTGGATGAAGACCGGTATTTGGTGTGGTTGGTGGTGGTTCATTTCGCTTGCCCCCACGATCTCTTCCGTCCCACATTACTGTACAATATCCACTTTCATTGCCCGTCACAATTTGTTTAAAAATGGAACATTTTTGTTACGTTTAAGTAGAGAATCACATGCAGAAATACAGTCAAGAATTGTTTTTTTTCGCTTAACTTACGTGGAACCCAAACATCAAAGCGATTCACATAAACAGGCTGGTGCAAAAATGAATGTCAGTGCTTGATTTGGATATTTTGAGTATGTTGGCTATCTCCCGCGTGGTATAACGTTGATTGTTCTCAACTAATATCTCGGTTTGATCGCTGTCAACTTCAACTGGTCTGCCCGACAGTGGAGCACCATCCAGTGAGAAATCTCCAACATGAAACTTCGCAAACCACTTTTGACACATTCAGTCAGTCACAGCACCTTCTCCATACACCGCACAAATCGTTTTGTGCATTTCAGTTGCGTTTTTACATTTCTTGAAATAATAAAGCATAATATGCTGAAAATGTTGCTTTTTTTCCCCCTCCCATCTTCAGTATTAAAATGGCTACACAGAAATTCACCAATTTTGATAAGTCTCTTTTTAAATGTGTGCTGATATGACAGCTGTCACATAAAATCTAACAAAATTGTTTTGAAGGAAGTTAAAGACAACTAAGTGCTACTGGAGCCATCTTATGGGAAAAAACGAACGAACCTTTTGGCCCACCCAATACAATCTTCTGACCGTAATGCAGCAAACCTAAAATTAATAAAAGTAGCTTTTCTAGAAAGTTTTTTTCTCCTATACTCTGCATCAAGGAGAAAATGAATTTGATAAATTATTAAGAAAACAGTGAAGATAATTCTGTGTATAAAAACCTATCACAGAGATAAACCCATGCACATATGGTCACCTTATCTTTGATAAAGGAGGCAAGAATATACAATGGAGAAAAGACAGTCTCTTCAATAAGTGGTGCTGGGAAAACTGGATAGCTACATGGAGAAGAATGGAATTAGAACACTCCCTAAGACCATACACAAAAATAAACTCAAAATGGATTAAAGACCTAAATGAAAGGCCAGACACTATAAAACTCTTAGAGGAAAACATAGGCAGAACACTCTATGACATAAATCACAGCAAGATCCTTTTTGACCCCACCTCCTATGAGAAATGGAAATAAAAATAACCAAATGGGACCTAATGAAACTTAAAAGCTTTTGCATAGCAAAGGAGAACCATAAACAAGATGAAAAGACAACCCTCAGAATAGGAGAAAATATTTGCAAACGAAGCAACTGACAAAGGATTAATCTCCAAAATATACAAGCAGCTCATGCAGCTCAATATCCAGAAAACAAATAACCCAATCCAAAAATGGGCAGAAGACCTAAATAGACATTTCTCCAAAGAAGATACACAGATTGCCAACAAACACATGCAAGAATGCTCATTAATCATTAGAGAAATGCAAATCAAAATTACAATGAGGTATCACCTCATACCAGTCAGAATGGCCATCATCAGAAAATCTACAAACAGGGCTTCCCTGGTGGTGCAGTGGTTGAGAGTCCGCCTGCCGATGCAGGGGACGTGGGTTCGTGCCCCGGTCCGGGAAGATCCCACATGCCGCGGAGTGGCTGGGCCCGTGAGCCATGGCCGCTGAGCCTGTGCGTCTTGAGCCTGTGCTCCGCAATGGGAGAGGCCACAACAGTGAGAGGCCCGCGTACCACAAAAAAAAAAAAAAATACTACAAACAATAAATGCTGGAGAGGGTGTGGAGAAAAGGGAACCCTCTTGCAATGTTGGTGGGAATGTAAACTGATACAGCCACTATAGAGAACAGTATGGAGGTTCCTTAAAAAACTAAAAATAGAACTACCATATGACCCAGCAATCCTACTACTGGGCATATACCTTGAGAAAACCATAATTCAAAAAGAGTCACGTACCACAGTGTTCATTGCAGCTCTATTTACAATAGCCAGGACATGGAAGCAACCTAAGTGTCCATCGACAGATGAATGGATAAAGAAGATGTGGCACATATATACAATGGAATATTACTCAGCCATGAAAAGAAATGAAACTGAGTTATTTGTAGTGAGGTGGATGGACCTAGAGACTGTCATACAGAGTGAAGTAAGTCAGAAAGAGCAAAACAAATACCGTATGCTAACACATATATATAGAATCTAAAAAAAAATGGTCTTGAAGAACCTAGGGACAGGACAGGAATAAAGACACTGACATAGAGAATGGGCTTGAGGACACGGGGAGGGGGAAGGGTAAGCTGGGATGAACTGAGAGAGCGGCATTGACATATACGCACTACCAAATAGATAGCTAGTGGGAAGCAGCCGCATAGCACAGGGAGATCAGCTTGGTGGTTTGTGACCACCTAGAGGCGTGGGATAGGGAGGGTGGGAGGGAGGGAGACACAAGAGGGAAGAGATATGGGAACATATGTATATGTATAACTGATTCACTTTGTTATAAAGCAGAAACTTACACACCATTGTAAAGCAATTATACTCCAATAAAGATGTTAGAAAAAAGGTATGCTTAAAAATTGTATTGAGATTGCTAAAGATAGAGAAAATGATAAGGAACTAATAAAAAAAGCAGACATAAGTTTTGAAACAACAAATAAGGATTTATATGACAGCTAATTATTGTATTGTGGAGGAAGGGGACAGAATTAATAAAATATACACGAAAATGGATGAAACCAAATGTTAGAATCACAAATTTTGTCAGAGTCTTAAATATACCAACTTTAAGTCAAGGAAAGAATAAAATAATTTACTAAAAACCAAGAACGAAATTAGACTCGCAGTCAAAGAATTGCCTTGCATAACAATTTAGATACATTTTTTCCCAGCAGTTTCTTTCACACATTTAACAAAGGTGTCTTCATTTCCACATAGTTTTTCCAGAATATTACACAGAAAATTTGATGTGTTTTATAGTTTGCCTAATGCTGATTCTTAGGTCAAGAGCACACGCCCCCCCCCCAGAAAAGACTCATCTCACATTCATATACAAAAATCTTAAATTCTAAGAAATATATTTCTCCAGTGGTAATCTGTGATGTCCAAATTGAGTTTATTAACGAGCTCTAAAATTCTAGCAGGGTGTGCGCCTTGAGTGCATGGGGTCACCACACACACTGTAGTTTATGTGAAGTTTCTGGGTCATGCAGTGTGCCTACAGTCTTCCAAGGTAGTCCTTGAAAGTTAAGACTTTTAACATGCTCTCATTGGAAGATGTCAGTGTTAGCTACTTAGAAGGACTCCAGGGAAAGAAGTACAGTTTTGTGGTTTTTTCTTTTCAGATTTAGGAAGTTGTGGACACTTAAAGAGTAACAAGCACTATAGATAGCTCTTTCTTTGGACTCTTCAGAACAAGGAACCAGGTGAGTGCTGGCTCAACATGGTCTTATTGCTCCCCTCTTATGTCTACAGATGGGGAACAGGATGGAACCACTGGAAGTATGGATGCTTCTACCCAGGGCTTGTTGGAAGGCATTGGGCTTGATGGTGACACGCTGGCTCCTATGGAGACAGATGAACCTACTGCTTCAGACTCTAAGGGCAAATCTAAAATTACACCTGCCATGGCTGCCAGAATCAAGCAAATCAAGCCGTTATTGTCAGGTGAGTGATTCTCTTCCTTCTGCTCCCTTTTAGAGCCTGGTATGGCTGTATTGTTTCTTTTAAGGAAGTTTTAAACTTGGTGGCTCATTTTCAGGTGTCTGCCATGTGACAGGCTCTGTACTAACTGTTAGGGATACAGAGATGAGAGAATCGCTTTCTGAAAGCCAAGTCTACCCCTCCTTTTCTTCCTGCTCACTCTTCTACTACTGCAAATAACCTCTGCTCCTACCGTTTCCCTGAAATGTCTCACCAAGGTATCTGTAACCTCCTTGTTGCTAAGTCCATTGGATACTTTTCAGTCCACTTCTCACTTTTCCGCAGCATGATGGTTGACCTATCACCTCCTTCTCAAAATACTCCTTTCTTGGCTTTTGTGGTATTAATATTAAGCCCTCCTGCTTTCCTGTTACCTGTCTGGCTACTGCACTCAGTCTCCTTTTCCTTTCTCTGTCCCTCAGATGTAGCTGGCAAGTGACATAGTTGATCTGTGTTGTAGTAGTTACTTTGCCAGCTCTGTGGAGACTACAGTAATATGATGCAAGACCACATTAAAGATGTGCACTGGGGACTTCCCTGGCGGTCCAGTGGTTGAGACTCTGCACTTCCACTGTGGGGGGTGCAGGTTCAATCCCTGGTCAGGGAACTAGGATTCCGCGTGCTGTGTGGTACAACCAAAACAGTGAATAAAGATGTGCACTGATCTGTCTTTGCCATCTTTTGCCCCTTAATGTAAAATCAGTGGGGAGCCTATTTTCTATGTTCTGTACCTCTACCAATTTTGTACATTTGCCACTTTCTGACACCTTAATGTGAAGGAAAATGTAGACAACTCCTGGGAATTGGGGGCTCTGCCCAAAAGCAAGCAAAACTTGGCCTTTGGTGTTTCCATTTGTTACTTTAAACCCCCTTGAATTTTATGTTCTGTTTTAACTTGTTTAATTCTGCTCCTTTGTTTTAATTTGAAAGTCTACTGCCACTTTCCCCAAATTGAAGGAAAACTGACCATCCAAGAAGATGCTAATGTTTATCTCCCCTTTCTTTGTTAGACCTCTGTGACCTTGGCACATTCTGGGGTTTCTGTGTGGGCCCAGCCCATGCTTTTGATGTCTGTTTCTCTGTGGTTACTGGCCTTTTGTTTTTCTCTTTTATCCTTGCTGACTACCTTTGAGCCACTTTGCTGTCTGTTCACCTGAAAACGGTGGTGGAAAAGTACAAACTTAATGTGTACATGCATTAGGCTTTCAGAGTCTAGGCCCACGCAACCTCCAGCCAGGCAGTGCGAGTATCTGTAGCCTGATCCCTCATTAGGATTGGGAGATCCTAATTTGGGTGGATTGGGAAAAAGAAGAGACCTGTTCCTTTCTTCTTATGCTGTATATCTCAGAGCTTACTGAGTTTTTGGGGTACGATATGTGGCACCAGTTCAAGTAGAGCCTATTTGTTTACAGTGGGTTCATATATACATGTATATAATTAAGAGATGTGCTTTGATTCAGACCTGAATCGTGATGAAATAATGTTTATTTCAGGCATTCTGTGACAGCGTTTTCATTTGTGATTTTAAGAGTAATAAATATTCACTATAGAAAAAGTACAGAGAAATGTTTTAAGGAAAGCAAGGAAATTACCCAAATATAATGTGTTTAGATATATTTTCTTTCCCTTTTTCTGTACATCTCCTTTACATGTTTATATTTGGATTCTGCTTTTTTTTTCTTCTTTTTTTTCTTTTTTTCGTTACGCGGGCCTCTCACTGTTGTGGCCTCTCCCGTTGCGGAGCACAGGCTCCGGACACGCAGGCTCAGCAGCCATGGCTCACGGGCCCAGCCTCTCCGCGGCATGTGGGATCTTCCCGGACCAGGGCACGAACCCATGTCCCCTGCATCGGCAGGCGGACTCTCAACCACTGCGCCACCAGGGAAGCCCCAGGATTCTGCTTTTTTGGTTCAGCAGTATATACCAAAAAGCATCCTACAAAGATGAAAATTTTAAATACTTGTAATCTACCTAACACCTTACAAGATTTTTATAAGAAGACCGCTTTTTAAGTTTTTATGCTTTTCCTAACAATCTTTTTTCCTTTGGGGACCATACATTTAATGTTGTGATGAGACGTTACTAGTATATTACAGATGTTCTTTTCTGGTCTAAGTTGTTAGCATTTTTGCCATTTTTAAAGTTCTCTGTAGGCATTTTAAGTGACTCCATAATTCAATACATAGATATATCATTTACTTAATAAGTTCATATTGTGTATTGCTTTCTACAAAGGTGGTTTCAGTTTATATCTCCTAACAGTGTGAGTGCTTATCTTGTTTGTCTTTCATATTTATTATATATTGAATGCCAACATACTTCTCTGTCTCCTGCCTTCAAAAGAGGCATTTATTCCCTGTGGAGCTTCCTTTTCAGATATCATATGTAGAGACAAGTCCAGGTGTTCCATAGAATGTTTGAGTGGGAGGGAGTAGTCAGTCATTAAAATGTATTAACAGTAATGTGTCTGTTATAATGAAACCATTCTGAAAGTACTATACAGCCTTATTCTGACTTTTGGGTTCCAGCTTCCTCTAGATTAGGCAGAGCACTGGCTGAGCTATTTGGACTCCTTGTTAAACTTTGTGTGGGGTCTCCTGTCCGCCAGAGAAGGAGCCATCATGCTGCCAGCACCACCACAGCACCAACACCCGCTGCTCGATCAACGGCCTCAGCCCTCACTAAGCTCCTCACAAAGGGCTTATCTTGGCAGCCTCCACCATATACACCTACTCCACGCTTCAGGTGAGGTTCCGCTTGAGATGCAGAATCTAATTGGTTCCTTCTCCACTTGAATGTAGAGTGAGCCACTGAATTAGAGGACTTGGAGGTCCCTTGTTTTACTCTTAAATGTGTACCCCAAATACTGTTTAAGCTACTTGTTTTGGTTCTGCCTAGTCTAAGATATAGAAATTTTAAAAGCATTTGTAATCAAACTGCATTCCAATAACCTCGTATTTACTAGTAGGTGGGAACTGTCACCCTTTTTTGCCTTAGAAATTTTTTTTTTTTTTTTTTGCGGTACGCGGGCCTCTCTCTGTTGTGGCCTCTCCTGTTGCGGAGCGGACGCTCAGGCTCAGCGGCCATGGCTCACGGGCCCAGCCACTCCGCGGCATGTGGGATCTTCCCGGACCAGGGCACGAACCCGTGTCCCCTGCATCGGCAGGCGGACTCTCAACCACTGCGCCACCAGGGAAGCCCTGCCTTAGAAATTTTAATATCCAAACTAGTCACCCAGTGCAATATTAAATTTTACTTTTGACTTTTACTTGAATTTCCCATCGCTTCTGTGTCTGCCTCAGAGAAGGTTAACTTTTTGCTTTTTCCCTCTTCCAGGCTGACATTCTTCATCTGTTCAGTTGGTTTTACATCCCCAATGCTGTTTGATGAGAGGAAGTATCCCTACCACCTCATGCTGCAGAAATTTCTCTGCTCTGGAGGCCACAATGCTCTTTTTGAGTAAGGATCATGTTGCTTTACAGAGAAGCATTGTTTGGAGTTTGGTCTTTTCTGTGTGCCTTAGCAGCCCACAACTTTCTAAGCCACCTATCCTGTGACAGTGAGATACATAGAGACAGCCATTGGGTATACCCTTTCACGTTTCAGGAACTAACTGTATGTATCTCCATCTTCCTGGAAGGTGTGATTCAGCCTGTCCTAGGAATGTTTGTAAGGGTCTCTGTTTTTCTTCATTTGGCTTGTAATGTCTGGTACATATTTTTCTAATAGACTTGTCCTTTGCTGCTGTTTCTCTGAATATGATCATTTTTCTGCTTCTTTTGATCAGAAGATTCTAAGCTAAGTTTCACTTTGGGGTTTTTGTTTGTTTTGGCTTTAAAAGTAAAGCTAGAAGTGGTAGTAATTTTGCCATATATGTGTATAACAAATATATGTCAATAATATATCAATAAAGCTGGAATAAAAACCCAAATAAAAGGTAAAGCTCTGTATTCAACATCTTGTAATTACCTATAAGGAAAAAGAAGTTTTTATATATATATATAACTGAATTGCTGTATACCAGAAACTAACACAACATTGTAAACCAGCTATACTTAAAGTAAAAAAAAGCGGGGGGGGGGGGGTAAAGCTAATAAATGTTGGACAGACTGGAAGCAATAGCTCCAAGAGGAGGGACTGGGAAGCTTTCGAATGTGTCCCTTTCTCTCCCCATCCCCAATCTAAAATACTAATATTCTATCTCTATACTTTCTCTTATTTGAATTTAGAACATTCAATTGGGCTCTGTCCATGGGAGGCAAAGTTCCTGTTGCAGAGGGATTAGAACATTCAGACTTACCTGATGGCACAGGAGAATTCCTAGATGCCTGGCTAATGCTGGTGGAAAAGATGGTGAATCCCACCACGGTGCTTGAATCTCCACATTCACTGCCTGCCAAATTGCCTGGAGGTGTTCAGAACTTTCCACAATTCAGTGCCCTCCGCTTCCTTGTGGTAACTCAGAAAGTGAGTAGTTAGCATTCTAAAACCAAGAGCAATTTCTCATGCCAACTGGGTAGCTCCCACTCTGTTTTGTCCTCCTTAGTGAAATAACTCGATTCGGTAGAGAACCACTGGCTCCTACTCCCAGATAGGGCTGCCTTGCAGAATGGGATAGAGACCACTTGATAATTTTCTGTGGTGTAAACATTTGAACTGTAAACTTCAGATTGGTACTTCCAGGTTGGGTTAAATGCCCCTTCTCTGTACTTCCTTGGGCCCCCCCAACCTCAGTATTGCCTAGGATTTTGTTGTTGGCACTGACTGTGGAAGGACCGTCTCATAAGTCTTTGACTTATTCTTCCTGGGGTTTTGAATTGAGACAAAATGATCTTTACACAGCCTTTCAAATGACTTACAGGCAGCCTTTACTTGCATCAAGAACCTGTGGAACCGGAAACCCTTGAAGGTGTATGGTGGGCGAATGGCTGAGTCCATGCTGGCCATCCTGTGCCACATCCTCCGAGGAGAACCTGTCATTCGAGAGAGACTGAGCAAGGAGAAGGAGGGGTCTCGAGGAGAAGAGGATACAGGACAAGAGGAAGGTGGCTCCCGCCGGGAACCTCAAGTCAACCAGCAACAACTACAACAGGTGGGGTTCTGGCCTCACACTCCAGGATCAAGACTTTGCCCCGGAGAGTATACTGCTTGTGGGGTTTCTAAGTTTCTTAATGCCTGGTCCTGTTAGGGGATAGGTTTAAATTTGTTCCCTCTTTTACTCTTTATTTTTTTCTCTTGAGAAAGCTGGAGAATAGTTTCAATACTCCTAATAGGTAAAAGATTTGTGTCCTCCCAAGCATATTGTTTAGTATTGGAAGTCTTTTACATATTCTCAGTAGGCTGTGGTTGCCATGTTCTTTGGAGGCAAACTGTCCTCAGCTACTTTCTCATTAATCTATAAAGAGAAGGGATATTGTGGCCCAAATTTATTTTCCATCAAGAGCTTTCGGAAACCTTAGTCACCTACAAAACTTTTGTTTTCATTTTTAAATTTTAAAATATTGGAGGCTAGAAGTGTGTGGGGGGGTGCACTTAGATCCTCACATTTCAGTCTCAAACAGCATTTAGCATACTCCTCTTGCAATTTGTGTGTATGTATATGTGTTCTCTTTATATCTAGAGTCCTGTTCAAACATGTCTTCTATATGTACATGCAACTTTTTTTATTATAATAGTTAAAAGTGCTCACTTAAAGAAAAGTTAGAAATATAGCAAAATACGTTTTAAAGGCATTCTTAATATCACCACACAGAATAGTCATGTCCTTTTTTTCATCACTTAGTTCTATGCCTAATTTTTACATAGTAACATCATACAGTATGTAGGCTTATACTGCTGTCGTTAAGAAAATGGGTCTTTTTTACTTCTTAATCATTCTTTTACTGCTGGATATGTTGATTTTCTTATTATTTGATGTTGTAAAGCTGTGATGTATAGTTTCTTTTTCTACAAATTTTTCTATGCATCTCATGATTATTTCCTAGTTGTAGATTTCCTGGGTCAGTTTTTCAGGCTCTTGTTCTGTTGCCAGTTTGTCTTTAAGAAAAGTGGGACCCAGTTTTGCTTCTGTGTGTGAGTCTCAGTCTTTGAATTAGAATAATCTTCCTAATGATAATAACCATCTAGGTGAATTTTCCTAAAGGATGGAACTGAGAATCACCTTGGCTCCTTGCCTCAATGTGTAGCTCTGTGTAAATAGTATGGAGGCACCAGGCAGAAAGGATCATTCATGTTATCTAACTGCCTTACCTTATAAATGTTCTCAGTTCATATGAAGTTAGGAAAACTTGTTTACATCTTAAAAGGATTCCTCTTTTTAAAATGCAGTTGGATTTCTCTTTTACCATGGTTCTGAGATCCTGCCTTCTTTTTGTAGCTCATGGACATGGGCTTCACAAGAGAACATGCCATGGAGGCCCTGTTGAACACCAGCACCATGGAGCAGGCCACAGAGTACCTTCTAACCCACCCTCCCCCGATCATGGGAGGAGTTGTTCGGGTGAGTTGGCTCAGGGGCTCTAATCTTTCATGGCATTGGTTTGGCTGCTGATGTGCTTTACTTCTCCGTGCCGAAATTTTCTTTGTATGCTAACTCTAATAGCTCTAGAATATAAGGAGCAGAAGCTTTCTGTCTCCTAGTCATGCAAATTACTGGACTTTGCAGAGGAACTCTTAAATTATGCATAATCAGAAAGTAATAGGAAGGCTCTCTTTTGTGAGATGCCAAATAGGTGGTCACATTGAAGCTCCTTTCCTATATTTAATTTTGTTGTGATTTTTCCCTCTCGTTCTCATAAGTGACCAGGTAAGCCTAATTGAGTTTGACTCTAGAGAGCAGCATTCAGAGCCCCTTCTCTTCCTCTCTAAAGCTTGAACACAGGATGTCTGGTTCCTTATGAGTTGTGTGTGTAGTTCCTTGGAGTGTGTGTAGTTGCTGGAATTTCTGTTGTTGCTCTTTAGGATCTGAGTATGTCTGAAGAGGACCAGATGATGAGAGCAATTGCCATGTCTCTGGGACAGGATATCCCAATGGATCAAAGGGCAGAGTCACCTGAGGTAACTAGGAAACGGGGCTTCCAAGAGGGTCTGACACATTAATCTTAGTATTTCTATGAACATTCTGCTACTACTGCAGAGTAATTGGTCGAATTAAAGTGTAAACAAAGACATGTGTGAATACTCATTCATCCCAACCTTGCCATCAGTAATCTACATTACATTGACCTGAAGCTTTAAGTGAAACAGATGAAGCATTAATATTTATTGTCAAATAAGAGGCCCAAAATGTCCTTGGTAGTACCCAGTAGGCCAAACTTGGCTGTCTTTATTACCTAGGAATCTAGGTAATAATTACTTTAGTTTACCATACCTGCAGAGAATGCAGCACAATGTCTACCAATGCTATTTGTGGGGGGTGATGTAGGATGATGCACATAAGTTGCCAGTGCTTTGAGGATTGGAGGTGTCCTTCGCCTGTCTTGCCTTAGCCTGTGTGGCTGCCCTCATACTCATTGCCACACTCTAACGAATGTATCACCTGCTTGAGGAGAAGGTAGAGAATATTCATATGGTAGGGCAGATACATTTTTAGAGTCTTCTCACTTTCTTCCTTCCCTGCCTCCAGGAAGTTGCTTGCCGGAAGGAGGAGGAGGAACGGAAAGCTCGGGAAAAGCAGGAAGAGGAAGAGGCTAAATGTCTAGAGAAGTTCCAGGATGCTGATCCATTGGAGCAAGATGAACTCCACACTTTCACAGATACCATGTTGCCAGGCTGCTTTCACCTTCTTGATGAGCTCCCAGACACAGTGTACCGGGTGTGTGATCTGATCATGACTGCAATCAAACGTAATGGAGCAGACTATCGAGACATGATTCTGAAGCAAGTAGTCAATCAGGTAAGTTCTCCAGGGGCCAGAAGAGGGGAGTATGTAAAATGGTTTTCCTGCCATCTATCAAAACCTGGTTTCTTTTTTTATTTTTTTAATCAGTATCTTTGCATTTTATCTGATATGGATGTATTCTTTCTTTGAATTCTGTAGATCTAGTAATCTAGCTCTTTCTTGAGTGTTTTCCTGCAAAACATGAATTAACTGCTTCACACACAAAATATCTTTGAAAGAAAAAAACAAAGCTCTCTTTTTCTAGGTATCTCTTCTTAGATTCATCTAAAATGTCAAAAATGTCTCTCACTCTTGAGCCAAGTTAGGCCCCCTGGCCTAAATAAATGTTTTTCCCTCTCCTCCTATGCAACAACCATTTTGACAGATGAGTCCCCATCCTAATGAGTAGTTGTGACCTATTGTCTTTTTTTAAGCAGTGTTTTTCCTCATTATGAAATTAATGTATGCTAGTTGTTGAAGTAGAATAAGAAATAAATTACCCTAAATTCCCACATAGCCAGTTAGCATTTTGGTTTTATTTCCTTTACTATTTTTTATGATTTATGTATTTAAATCATTGGAATCTTGTTTTATATATTTTTTTAAGTTTAGAGACAGAGGAAGAAAGTAAGTATTGTATGTAAACATAGCTTTAGTGTATGGAAACATCACAAGAGTAAAAGGCAAACTGAATAAACCTTTTTTCTTCCCCCCACAAGATATGACCAATGTTTAGTTATCTTTAATCTATATTAAGAGCTTATAGAAGTGATTTTAAGCAAACTAAAACCTTAATAGACAAGAGCAATTACATAAAATTCATTACAAGAAATTTTTAACATGCATACTAAAGCAAGACCAATGTTTCTAACTGGGATTTTTGTTTTCTGTTTTTAATGATAATTCTGGGGCGGGTGTAGTGAAAGATTTTAAGTTGGTAGAACCTTTGTGGGATTGACTCTATATATGCACCAGAAAATTTTTAAAAATATTCATTTTCTTTAACTTCTAATTTAGACTTCTTGTAATCTAGCCTAAGAAAATAATTTTTTAGAGGCGCTCCTTTAGTAGCATACATCTTTTGATACAGACACCCTATAGTAAATATGTTCATATTTACCCCCCTCCTTCAGTGAATGTATTAGAGTGGAGGGAGTATTTTACAAGGTTGAGAATGTTTTGACATACCTCATCATACTCAATCTACAGTTCTTGACTTGGCCACTTTTCTGCTTTCCTAGGTGTGGGAAGCTGCTGATGTATTGATCAAAGCCGCTCTTCCCCTGACAACGAGTGACACAAAAACAGTGTCAGAGTGGATCAGTCAGATGGCCACCCTGCCCCAGGCCTCCAATTTGGCTACTAGAATCTTGCTTTTAACACTGCTTTTTGAGGTAAGATTTAGACCTTTTGGTCCTTGTGATTCATTCATCAAAGAATCATCAAACACTTACCATTTGAGACATTGAAGAAGGTAGAGAGAAATGTAGGACATGTCTGCATTTCATAGCCTACAGCTTCTAATAGACTTTAATGTACACAATTAAGTACAAAATACAGCATTCTATGCCACGTGAATGGCATAAACAGTTTTATCTGAGTTCGGGGGGGGGGGCAGTATGCATCACTTCTGGATAATGAGAGAAGGGCTTCTCAGAACAAATGTTAATTGAATTGGGTCTTAGAGGATTGGGGGATGGGGTGTAATTATAAGACAGTACTTAGAATGACTATTAGCAGTTAAGTTGTGGAATATTTTTGGCTTCTCTGAGGAAAACAAGCAGCCAAAAAGAATGGGGTAGGATGTGGAAATTTGGTAATAGGTGTCAGATAGAATCTGACTCTTCTTTCCTACCTGGTCAGTCAGCAGATTATTTGAGGTAAAGCATGGCTTGGCCAGGACATGTTCTTGTTCCAGCCATCATAGGAATTAGGAGGCACCTAACCTTGAACAAGTGATTCTTCATTCTTAGCTTATCATGTTTAATGGTAAAACCTGGATTTAATGGAGTAAACCCTTATAGCAACTCAGGAGTTAAGTCCAATATATGTGTCAGTCTGTGTGTCTACAGTCTCAGGGCTTTCCTTTGTGATAAAAGTGGTGATTCTTATTATATAGCACTTGTGAATAGATACTTGTGGGAAATGTTGCAAAGTACTGAATGCTGGGGGTCCCCCAAAACATTACAATATAAAGAAATCACTCATGAGCCCCCCTTTTTTATAAACTCACAAATGACAGCCTAATATTTTTCTTCTAGTCTTTTTTTCTGTACATTTAAACAGTTGGGATCAGAGTATTTAGAAAGTTTTGTATTCTTTTCTCTCAGTATTATGTTACAAATATTCTCCCACGTCATGTATATATTATTCCATTTTTTTGATGTCCCCTAGTTTAAATAACTACCTATTGTCAGCCATTTAAATTACTTCCAGTGATTTCCTGTTACATCAGTAACACTTTATGTAGCCCTTGTAAGGGGAACCATTAAGTATGTTGCTGTGTTTAATTATTCCATCTTCCTTGGAAGGTTATAAAGGTTCTCTGTAAATCAGAAGCTTTTCAACTAGTGTAGGTACCAGTTCTTAATGATATTAATGATGCTAGTAACAGTTTCCATATTAAGCACATACTAATGTACCAGCCACTGTTTTGGCACAGTGTATCACAATTACCTTGGAGATAGAAATTATTCCCTTTGACCCTTGAGGAAACCAAGGCCTAGAGAATTTAAGTAACTAATCTCGGACCACATAGCTGGTAAGTGGTGGAAATGGAATTTGAATTCAACCAATTCTATTAGCGTTCGCTCTTATGTTCTATACCATGCTAATCCTTGATACTGAGTAGAAGCTGGTATTTGTTTTATTTTTTTTCCTTTGATTAATCAATCAGGAGTTGAAGCTACCTTGTGCTTGGGTGGTTGAATCTAGTGGCATCCTTAATGTCCTAATCAAACTCTTGGAAGTGGTTCAGCCCTGCCTACAGGCCGCCAAGGAACAAAAGGAAGTCCAGACCCCAAAGTGAGTGACCCTGTAATCTCTCTTGTTTTCATTTCTATTGCCCTGGGGATTTGGGCCCTCAAGCTTAGGGCTTGAATCAGGGAGTTTTCTGGGTCATGTACGGGCCAAATCTTGGATACCTTTTGTGGTTTGAAAATTGTGAGGTACCTGATGAAATCAAGATAAATTTTCCCATGTTGTGCAGGTTTCTGGCTTGCCCAGAGTAAATCATTTCTCCTGTTTTAGGTGGATCACCCCAGTGTTGCTTCTGATTGATTTCTATGAAAAGACAGCCATCTCCTCAAAAAGGAGAGCCCAAATGACTAAGGTACGTAATATGGTGTATGTGGTGAGCAGAACAGCTCAGCTTCTTGAGGCAAGAATAGACCAGAAGAGAATATGGGATAGTGGTAAAAAAAAAAAATGTAAAGCTCTCTGATCAAGGCATAAATCTCTTGAGGGATCTTGATAGCTAGAGTTTTCTTTTGAATTGGGAGTTAGAATTTTTTTTTTTTTTTATGGAGCTGCTGGCTAAAGGGTCTAAGAACTTACCCTGGAAGTAAATGTTAAAGAAGTGTTCTGTCTCCAGAGGAGGAGTGGCTCTTCTTTTATGTGAAGGACTGAGTGTGCAAGGATTCCTCCAAAAGCAAGTGCTCCTTATACGCAAATTATATACGCCACATCATCTTAGTACCTTCCCAGAAACAGAAGTTTTGCGCCAGTACATCTAAAATGTTTACCTTTTGTGGAAAATAGTTGGAAACAAAAGGAAAGCAGAGCATCACAGGATAAGGGTATTTATAGAGTGTTTTGTGCCTATGGAGAGGCTTAGGAATGCGAGGGTTAAGGTATATAAAAACTTCTCTCTTGGTTTGCAAAACATTTAAAATGTCCAATATATTTCTTTTTCTTGGGTTCGCTTTAGCAATGAACACTGATGAAATTACTATTTCTTCTAACAATCAACCTTGTAAGGAAGTACAATGAAACTTTGTGTTCTTGTATTTAGTACCTACAGTCCAACAACAACAACTGGCGCTGGTTTGATGACCGCTCTGGACGTTGGTGTAGTTACAGTGCAAGCAACAATAGCACTATTGATTCCGCCTGGAAATCTGGAGAGACAAGTGTGCGTTTCACAGCAGGCCGAAGAAGATACACTGTCCAGTTCACTACAATGGTGCAGGTACATGCTCACTCAATGCCATAAACTTGGTTGAAAAGAGGGGAAGGTGCTGAGTATGCCTTTCCGTTTGCTTCTTCCTGAACCAGCAGTCCTGTTATAAGAACAGTATTACCACTCCTAAATGGGGTATAGTTTTCAGAGAACTGAGTCTTCTTACAGCCATGTGTTAGGCCATGAGTCTGTGGCAATTTGATACTGTCCCACCCGGAAATGATTTTAAGTGTTCAGTCAAGGATTAGGGAGTGGTTGGGGATGGAGTCTGCTCTATTGGAAAGTTTATAATTTGCTGTAGGGTCTTGTGTATGCCACTTTTCTTCTGAGGACCTTCAGGCTTTCTCTCTGTAAATGATAGGGGTGGGATAAATTGCCAGGGTTCCTTCCTGTTACAGCATTTTGCTACAGAGTTCCAGCTCTCCCACCCCCCTTACAATTCTTTTTTCAGTAGAGATGTTTTTGCTTGAATTCCTAGGTTAATGAGGAAACAGGGAACCGGCGCCCGGTGATGCTGACACTCCTGAGGGTACCACGGCTGAATAAAAATTCTAAAAACAGCAATGGGCAAGAACTAGAGAAGACATTGGAAGAAAGCAAAGAAATGGATATCAAACGTAAAGAAAATAAAGCCAATGGTATGTATTTGTAGTTGTGAATCTTTCAAGGAGTGTCTTACACAAAGCTAGTGTGCCTTTATGGCTTAAATTCTGGCCAGATTTCATCATGAGTGATTTCTTATCCATCAGATTGCTTGGTGACTTAAAGATACACAGTCCTCTTTATGTGCCTTTTCATCTGGTCTTTGAATTGGTATTTGGTCTGTTTCTCTTAATAGGACCTTAAGAGGGAGAGGATGGGAGGAAATGTCAAGTTAACTGTCTGAACACTTACTTTCCCATTTATAGATACCCCCTTGGCCCTAGACAGTACAAATACTGAAAAGGAGACAAGCCTGGAAGAAACAAAAATTGGGGAGATCCTGATCCAGGGCCTGACAGAGGATATGGTGACTGTTTTAATCCGGGCCTGTGTGAGCATGCTAGGGGTCCCTGTGGACCCAGACACTTTGCATGCCACCCTTCGCCTCTGCCTGAGGCTCACCCGAGACCACAAATATGCCATGATGTTTGCAGAGCTGAAGAGTACCCGCATGATCTTGAATTTGACCCAGAGTTCAGGCTTCAATGGGTTTACTCCCCTGGTCACCCTTCTCTTAAGACACATTATTGAGGACCCCTGCACCCTCCGCCATACCATGGAAAAGGTGAGTTTTTCTGGTGTCCGATGCTGGTTTAGCTTTACATAATACCTTTGTTCTCCTTGCTCTCAGAGCAGATAGACTTCCGATTCTTCATCAAGTATATATAGCTAGGTGTTACAGATGATATGCTCTGCCCAGCAAAATTTCCCAACTGTGTGCTCAGGTGCTTGCTTAGGTATGGTAGGTCACTCATTATCCCATTGAGTGACATTTAAAAGGTACTAGAAAATACATTTTTTACCCTTAAATTTACTATAGTGATAGCTCTTATCTAGAAAGTCCTCTCTAGCAATATAGGTTTCTTGAACCAAAACTTTTTTTTTAACATCTTTATTGGAGTATAATTGCTTTACAATGGTGTGTTAGTTTCTGCTTTATAACAAAGTGAATCAGCTATACATATATCCCCATATCGCTTCCCTCTTGCCTCTCCCTCCCTCCCACCCTCCCTATCCCACCCCTCTAGGTGGTCACAAAGCACTGAGCTGATCTCCCTGTGCAATGTGGCTGCTTCCCACTAGCTACCTATTTTACATTTGGTAGTGTATATATGTCCATGCCACTCTCTCACTTCATCCCAGCTTACCCTTCCCACTCCCCGTGTCCTCCAAAACTTGTTAATAAGGAACTAGGATACCCTCTACCAAGTTCATGTTTTAAAGGTCATTCTCTTATAGGAGTACTTCACCCAAGAGCCTGTTTTCCAAACGTTGTGTTTTGGGGTTGTAAAAGTACAGTTGACTCTTGAATAACACAGGTTTGAATTGCACAGTTCCACTTATATGTAGATTTTTTTTTCCAATAGTAAACACTATAGTACTACCACAATCCACAGTGGGTTGAATCCACAGATAAAGAACCTCAGATGTGGAGGGCCACTGTAAGTTATTCGTGGATTTTCGACAGCATGGAGGGTTGGTACCCCAACCCCCATGTTGTTCAAGGGTCAGCCGTAGTAAAATTTTTGGAATATTTATGACTGTGATAAGCTCTTTACAAATATGCATTGTGCACATGAGAAAACTGAGGTCTATTTGTTTATTTTAGGAAACATATAAAGCAGTAGAAGAAATAACAAAGCAGTTAGAAAAATAAAAACCTTTATGTCATCAACTTTAAGACATCAGAAGAGGGATTGGGGGCTAACATCTCACCAATAAGGCTTTTTCTCCACAGTACTTTTACAAACTCTTTCCTACTTCTTTCTCAGCAATCATCAGGTGAATGCTACTGACTTCACTTTCAATTTCCTCTCTTGGAACATTGTTTCCCAAGTTGATATATAGTGTTGCTATTTGTATTTTTGTGCATTGCTTTGTCACATTTAAGGTCGTTTTTCTTATAAATGCTTAGAAATTGGATCAAAAGGTATATATTGTTTTTTAGCTTGCTTGCCAGAAAGGTGGTGCCGCTTCATACTTCTATGCGTATATGAGTATATATCTCACATTCTTCAGACAGTTCTTCTTTAGCCAGCCTGTTTGATTTCACCTGACATGAGCAAAACCAAAAGAAGGCTGTTAAAGACAACATGTACACTGATCCAGGGTCAGGAGACAGCCCAACAGAGAAGAAACAACTATATACAGACAGGATTCTGACTTAAAAACAAACATACTTAAAATGTTTAAAGCTTATACAACTTTTTAAAATGCTATGAAAAAATATAGGTTCTTTTTGGATGACAGAAAACTTTGTAAGCTTAAAGGCAGTTTTATTTGGGGGTGTGGGAAACAAAGGAAGATCAGTGGCAGGTTTAACGTATCAAGTAGCAAAATGTAAATGCTTGATAATGTCCATTGCAGGTACGGGTGTGAAGAACCAGGCATACTCTTACTTTTGGTAGGAGTGGAAATTGGTGCAACCACATTGGAGGGCAATTTGGTACTGTCAGTTTAAGATATCCTTTGACCTAGAAATTCTGTGGCTAAGAATTTATCTGATAACTAAAGTCAAGTATGCCAAGTACATATACAAGAATGTTCACTGTAGAATTACTTGTAATATCAAGACTAGAGATCTAATGTCCAGCAGAGGACTGAATAAACGATGGCACATAGTGGAATTACACTTTTCTGTATTTAAAAAATGGGAGTTATTTTACGATTGCAGCCTGGCAGGCAAGATGTAGAAGTTGTTAGGCTAAACGGAAGAGCATGACCAATTTGGTAAGAAAAGCATTGAGTCCAAAAGATTTTTACCTTTATGAACATAATTCACAAAGCAATAGATCGTGGAAAATACAGTGGAACTATTTTCTTTATACTTTCCTATACTTTCCATGATTTAACAAGTCATTTTATGAGAACAAAAGCATGACAATGTCTAAGCCCTGTGGTATCAAAGCAAACAGTCCATAAGTAGTTTGATATCTCCTGGCTGTCATTATCCAAGACTGATTATTGACTTTGAAACATAAAGAAAGCATTTAATTTTGTTCTTATATACTAAGTGGATGTCAGTATTACATATTTTTAGAGTTTGAACCATTCTGGTTTAAAATCGGGATGGCATTTGGGAAGGCTAGGAGCTAGCACTTAAATTTGGGAGCCATAATCTGGATGATCAATGATCTATATACGTTACCCATTTTATATAAAGGTCACGTATCATCTAGTCTAATAGTTGATAATTTTGGGGGTATGCTGAATGCTGTAACTTTTCTTGTAAGCCACATTTTTTGAATTGGGAAGGAATAGGACTTGAAAGACCAAGTGTATCTTTCTCCCAAAGATCAAAGGCTGTCATCCACTGTCTTGAGGCAGAACTTGGTTGGTATTTTAATCCTTGGTAGCTCTTCCTTGAATGCAGTTGTGTTTTAGAAAGTGGTCTTTAATCAGCAGTGTTCTCCCTTTCTTTACTAGGTTGTTCGCTCAGCAGCTACAAGTGGAGCTGGTAGCACTACCTCTGGTGTTGTATCTGGCAGCCTCGGCTCTCGGGAGATCAACTACATCCTTCGTGTCCTTGGGCCAGCCGCATGCCGCAATCCAGACATTTTCACAGAAGTGGCCAACTGCTGTATCCGCATTGCCCTTCCAGCCCCTCGAGGCTCAGGAACTGGTAAGTTTACCCTTCTCTTAGCCTTTGAGACATTGAGGTCTGTGGCTTAGTATAACTCCAAAAATTTTCTGTGAGGAAGCCTATAACTTGGAAAACCTCCTTAAGCAAGCATTGGGACATTGGCTGGTTGATCAAGTGGGTCAATTCAGGGGTAGTTCAGTAGCTTCTCTGGTCCTTGCCCTGTGGTAATTCCTGCCAGAGATTCCAAGGACTCATTCAGTCTAGTCCTTGCCTTCAAATAACTTAGCTTGATGTGACAACAGTGAATGTAAACAGTGAATGGTTTACAGATAGAGTGATAATTGAGGGACAAATGGACATGTGACTTATGTGATACAGTAGGAAGAATCACAGTGTATTCTTGCCAAAAATGTTTGACTTATAATTATGAGGAAACAATTAGATAAGTACAAATTGTGAGACATTCCATAAAAAAACTGACCTAGACTCTTCCAAAATATTAATGTCGTGAAAGGGAAAAATGCAAGGATCTCCTAGATAAAAGGAGATGAGAGAAAACCACCAACCTTGATGGGATGCTGAATCTAGATAAAGGAGATTTGGAGAAGTTAGAACAGTTACTATATATTAGATAATATAATTGTATCTGTGTTAAATTTCTTGGGTATTATGGTATTCTGGCTATGTAGAAAAATATCCTTGATCTTAGGTGCAGGTAGACATATTTAGGGGTGGACAAATGGTGATTCTAGATGAAAAGTATATGGATTTTTTTGTACTAACCTTTCAACTTTTCTGTGGGGTTGTGGGGCTTCGGGGTTTTTTCTGTTTGTTGGTTTGTTTGTTTTTTAAATTAAAAGTTGGGAAAGGGGGCTTCCCTGGTGGCGCAGTGGTTGAGAGTCCTCCTGCCGATGCAGGGGACACGGGTTCGTGCCCCGGTCCAGGAAGATCCCACATGCCGCGGAGTGGCTGGGCCCGTGAGCCATGGCCACTGAGCCTGCGTGTCAGGAGCCTGTGCTCTGCAATGGAAGAGGCCACAACAGTGAGAGGCCCGTGTACCGCAAAAAAAAAAAAAAAAAGTTGGGAAAGGGACTACTTATTTTGGCAGCCCCACCCTGGCTCTGTGCTGGGCATTTCTCATGTATGGTCTCCTTTAATCCTCAAATTTTCAAGAATGAGAAAATTGAGGTTTGTTGAAATAATTTGGCCATGATCCTATAACAGAACTGGATTTCAAAACCAAGTGTCCCCAACTCCAAAGCCTATACTCTTTTTTTTTACTATTTGATATTGCTGTATGAAATCCTGTGGGATTTAGGGAAGGTAAAAGCCAGATTTTCTAGTAGACTACTTGAACATTGTTTGGAAGTGGCCCCCCCGCTTCTGAGTCTTTATCAGTAACCAAATGTAGGTACCCGTTCATTATTAACTAATTTTTCCCTGTCTCACTTTGGCTTAGCTTCAGATGATGAATTTGAGAATCTTAGAATTAAAGGCCCTAATGCTGTACAGCTGGTGAAGACAACCCCTTTGAAGCCCTCACCTCTGCCTGTCATTCCTGATACTATCAAGGAAGTGATCTATGACATGCTAAATGCCTTGGCTGCATACCATGCTCCAGAGGAAGGTATGTAACTAGCCCACCTGAGGAGGCTGGGCACTTTGTTTAGGTCACTTCAGCTAACTCATGGCTTAGTGAGTACTCAAGTATTTGCCCACTCTCTGGGAATCAAGATGAATAAGACACATAGTCACTTCTCTGAAGAAGTTAATAGTCATACAGTGTGAATGATAAGGATAAGGAGATTGCCAGAATCTTTTGTATGAGAGTACATCCCATACAGAGGAAAGAATGAACAAAGATTAAAAAGGAGAGGGCTTCCCTGGTGGCGCAGTGGTTGAGAGTCCGCCTGCCGATGCAGGGGACACGGGTTCGTGCCCCGGTCCGGGAGGATCCCACGTGCCGCGGAGCGACTGGGCCCGTGGGCCATGGCCGCTGGGCCTGCGCGTCCGGAGCCTGTGCTCCGCAACGGGAGAGGCCACAACAGTGAGAGGCCCGCATACCGCAAAAAAAAAAAAAAAAAAGGAGATAATAAGCAGGTTGAGCAGGTTGAAAATAAAATACCAAGAAGTCTCCAATGTTTTCACTCTCAGAAACAAAACATAGTTGTTGCCCAAAGATCTGGGAACAATATTAGAAGGTGTGGCTAGGCTTCCTGACCTCTGAGACCACCATCCCTATCTTTTGTCCTTAGTTAAGGTGCTGCTTTTAAGTATTGGGAAAGTCATGAATGAATTGCCTGGAACTCAAGTTCCATTCCAGTCAGATCCTTCTGGATTTTATTCAGGACATACTTATTTGATAGGTCCCACAGAATTGCCAAAAGTTGATGAATAGTGCATTTAACAAGTCAAGAAAATCTGAGTCTTTACTTTAGTGCTTTTCATCCATACATTACTCTAATCCTTATAGAGCTCCTTGCTTTACCCCACCTCCTAAACCCTCCTTCCCCCCAAAATAATAATAATAATAATTTAGCTATATATAGCAACCATTTATTGACCTCTCACTGTACTAGGCAAAATGTCAGGTATGTTCACTTAAGCTTAGTAGTGACAGCTAAGGACAGTGAGGAGAGTAAATTGCCTGTGGTCACAAAACTAGTTACAGAATGAGGCTTTCAACCATGCTCTCTCTACATTTCTCATTCTTAAATCAAAGCCTAGCAATATTACCTTGTAAACACTTGTAGCAACTTGGAGCAAAATTGACCAGGCTACCAGATGGTCATTAACATTGCACAGTCTAAAGAGTTTTGTTTTTATTTTTCTAGCAGACAAATCTGATCCTAAACCTGGGGGTATGACTCAAGAGGTTGGCCAGCTCCTGCAAGACATGGGTGATGATGTATACCAGCAGTACCGGTCACTTACCCGTCAGAGCAGTGACTTTGACACACAGCCAGGATTTTCCATTAATGTAAGTCAGCTCCAGCCTTCTATCTGCCTTCTCCCTTTTCAGTACCTACTACGGGATATAGGGTTATGCCAGGGATATTTCAAAGGTATTAATTTTGATGTATCTATAAATTATCTGTTGCCTCAAAATGAAGATCGGGTTGTCCCTGGGATTTTCTTTTTTCTCCTTGGATTAGAAATGTTTCTTTAATTCATTTTTCATTCTCATCTTCCCCCGTTCCCTTTCCCCTCAAGCTTCCAGTCGCTGTTTATAATGATGGCTTCCCACGGATTATAGTATACAGAAGGAAAAGGTGGTTAAAAGATAAAGAGAGTCTATAACATTTACAGCCAGTACCCTGAAAAGGAGTCCTGCCATTTGGGGACAACTCTCTTTGAAATTAATAATGGCTCAGGAGTTTTCTTCCTCCATAGAGTCAGGTCTTTGCTGCAGATGGTGCCTCCACTGAGACTTCCACATCTGGGACAGCCCAAGGAGAAGGTAATGGTTTGCTTTTCTCTTGTTCTTATTTCTTGAGAAGACAGCTTGAAGAAACGGAGTGTCCTGGGCAGACAATAGGGGAATACAGGCATAATTGTCACGTTTACTTGCGTAAGTGAACTTTCTCGGGGGTGAGCACAGCGTTCTGTAAACAAAAGGTCCATCCCAGTTATCTGAGACCAGATTAAGTCTTTATATTCTTCAGGAATTCAGGAATACATGCAGATCTCCTTAGAGCTAGCAGCTCAGGACTGTAGGCCCCATTGCCACCAGCTCTAGAAATTACAATGCTTTCTTTAGGGTCTTCAGAAGACTGCCATTTGATTGCCCCAGTGAGAGCTGGTGCTATAGGCACAACAGTGATGTTAAAGGGTGTCCATTAATGACCCAGAGCCAAGTAAATCAAAGACCCTGGGCCCAAAAGCCAGCTTTCTATATCAACATTTCACGTGTGCCTACGTTTTCTTATTGGGATCTATTCCATTTCATAGTATATGGCATCCTGGCCCTGCACCCACTCCTCATTATATGCCAAAGTTAATGGAACTTGCCATTAAAAAGAATGAAATTTGCAGCAACATGGATGGGCTTCGAGGGCATTATGCTAAGTGAAATAAGTCAGACAGAGAAAGACAAATACTGTATGGTATCACTTATACATGGAATCTAAAAAAATAAACTAGTAGGACTTTGCTGGTGGCGCAGTGGTTAAGAATCCTCCTGCCAATGCGGGGGACATGGGTTCGATCCCTGGTCCAGGAAGATCCCACATGTCGCAGAGCAACTAAGCCCATGTACCACAACTACTGAGCTTGCACTCTAGAGCCCACGAGCCGCAACTACTGAGCTTGCACATCACAACTACTAAAGCCTGCGCGCCGCAACTACTGAGCCTGCGTGCCTAGAGCCCGTGCTCCACAACAAGAGAAGCCACCGCAATGAGAAGCCTATGCACCACAACAAAGAGAAGACGCCACTCGCCGTAACTAGAGAAAACCCGCGTGCAGCAATGAAGACCCAACGCAGCCAAAAAATAAATAAATTTTTAAATATATGTGTGTATCTTTAAAAAACTAGTAAATATAACAAAAGAGGCAGACTCAACAGATACAGAGAACAAACTAGTGGTTACCAGTGGGGAGAAGGAATTGGGGAGGGATGGTATAGGGGGTAGAGGATTAAGAAGTACAAACTATTAGTTATAAAATAAGCTACAAGGATATATTGTACAACATGGGGAATATAGAATAAATAAAGTTAATGGAACTGTAACTTAACTAACCCAGTAGTGGTTGCTGTGGTAACATCCTTTAGTTCTCCTCTTTAAACCTCTCCGTATATTTCTTTTGGTAGCGTCCATGCTAGCTTATAGAACTTTGGTGCCAGTGACACTATTCTGGCTACAAGATTTATATGGTGGATTCTTACTTTCTAGCAGTTTCAACAGAGCCCATTGGCTACTTGCCAAGAATTAGAGAAATGTCATGTGGAAGCAATTCTAATGAGACCTTTCAAGAGCTCCTCCTTGACAGGAAGGATCTTTGAAATCTAAGTTGAGATGTACTTAATGCCAGTTTAGTCCCTGGAGGATAAGCTTAAAAGGCTAATAATTGGTAAAATATTGGTTAACTCATTTTGGTGGACTTACTGCTCATATGTAGTGTATAGTGTGGGTGATGGTAGTATCATTCAAGGGAAGCATCATTGCCCACTATGTGGCAGACTATAGTAGACACCAAAATGAATCAGACTCATTCCCTGCACTTAAAGAATTTTGTCTAGTGAGGGTGACATGCAATGCTTTTAGTACAAGATAACTGCTGGAATGGAGGCGTGCTGGGATAAGATATAGTGGGCACGTGATAATGATAGCATGTCAGTATGCCTGGATGAAGCAGGAAAGCATTTATAGAGGAGATCATCTTTTGAGCTTAGCTAGATTAAGTAAATGTGTGCCACACAGACATGTGGGAAGAAGAGGTAAAAAGTGTATACAAGGCATGTTTGGAGAACTACCATTAGTACAGTATTTCTGGAACATAAAATGTATAAGAGGAGGGAAATGGCGGAAGATGTGCGAACAGTTGGGTAAAGCCTGTCTGTTGTAACTATATCCGTAGAGCACATCTGAGACCTGTGTCATATTAGCTATCTGTCTTTCCACTGCAGTAGGAGGAGGGCATTCAATTTGTACTAGTGGCCTGAAGTATCCTTTCCACCTAAGACTTGATTTTGCCAATATTCCAGTGTGCAATTGAACCAGTGTTTGGCTCTTTCTCAACAGCTTCAACTCCGGAGGAGTCTCGGGATGGGAAGAAAGATAAAGAAGGGGACCGGGCGTCTGAGGAAGGCAAGCAGAAAGGCAAGGGCAGCAAACCGTTAATGCCCACCTCCACTATTCTTCGGCTTCTGGCAGAGTTGGTGAGATCCTATGTTGGTATTGCTACCCTGATTGCCAACTACAGCTATACTGTGGGCCAGTCTGAGCTGATCAAAGAGGTAAGATTTCTAATTTCTGCTTAATATTTTATACTGTTAATCATTTGGATACCTGCTATGTGTTGGATGTTTTGCTAGGAGCCCGTGCATGCTAACCCAGTGATGAGAGAGGCAGAGGCCTCTTAAGACACATTAAAGAGCTAGGCCTTTTTTTCCATGATGTGGAGCCATCAGGCTCATTTGCAGGGAGTGAGTTGATGTAGTTTGTTAATTTGTTTTGTAGAAAATCACTTGGTCTGCCTTATTAGAGACTGCAAAAGGCAAGGTTGGAGTCAGAGAGACCAGTCAGGACGCTGATATAGTAGTCTAGGTAATACAGGACCTTGATGAAGTTGGTGGGGGAAATGAATGAGTTGAAGAGATGTTTTAACAGTAGAAATGGACGAGATGGGATTTGGAGGATAAAGGTGAAATCAAGGACTCGAGAGATGTTTCTTGTTTTGTTTTTTTTATTCCTTTTGTTAGAGGAGGAAATGGTTTGAAGAGAAAATATAGAATTTGAGAGGTATCTGTGGATCACCTAGGTAAAGGTATCTAGGAGACAGGAGAATAAATGAAGTACACAGTATTGGAGCTTATCTTCCAGATGTACTCACACCTGTGCAAAGACACCTGATGTGGTAATAGTATTGGTAATAAATAGAATATAAGAAAAGCCTAAATGTTCATCAGTAGAGCATGGGAAAGAATGAAGTCATATTTTATATGTCCTGATACAGAATTATCTTCAGGTTGGATTTTTCAAGTGAAAGGACACTTTAAGAAACCATATCATGTTCCCATATATGTAAAAGGGGTACCCAAGGAGGTTTTTTTCATAAAGGAGACCTTGTTTTGGAGGTCACATAGTTATTTTATGGTTAGTAAGCAGTAAAGGGTGTGAGAATGGAACAGGGGCAATAATGTTGCAGACAAAGAATCTATGACAGCAGCTGCCATTTTTTAAGCTATTTTTATCTTAATGCAAGCTTTTAAAATGCATACAAAAATACACAACTCCTAAGTGATTCACCAGTTAATTTTTCTTGGATGACTACCACTAAATTCAACATTAGAAACTCCACAAAAACTAATCCCACTCACACCTTTGCACATCTCCCCTTCCCCTTTGAACTTCCATAAGGTCACCATTATCTTGTGTTCGTGAATTGGGTTTGTGCTTTATATAAGTGGAATCTTACAGTATGTTCTGTGTCTGGCTTCTTTTGCTTAACATGTTTGCAACTACATCTTTGTGTGTAGTTTTAGTTTATTTTCATTGCTGTATAGCATTCCATTGTGTGAATGTAACACAGTCTTATCCATTCTAGTGCTTATTGACAGTTGGCTAGTTTTCCTTTTGGAAGTATTAAAAGTAGTGCTGCTACAGTCACTCTCATACAAATGTCTTGGTACATACATAAGTTCGTGTCTGTGTGTGTATTTATACACACACACTCAACACACGTTCATACGTGAGTTCATATATTTCTGTTGGGTGCTATGTGCCTAGGAGTGGAGTTGCTGGTCTGTTCAGCTTTAGCAACTGATAACAAATTTTCCAGAGCAGTTGTGTCAATTTATATTATCACCAGCACAGCATATGGGTGTTTGGATTATTTCACCTCCTTGCCAATACTTGGTATTCCTGTTTTTCATTTTAACCATTCTAGTAGGTTCATACTGGTATTGCATTGTGGTTAAAATTTCCCTGTCTTTATTGGCCATTTGTATATTCTTTTTTGTGAAGTGTCCAAGTCTTTTATTCTTATTTTCTACTGAGTTCTTTATATATTCTGGATATAAGCCCTTTATGGAATGTGTGTATTAAGTATACATTAGGCGTTTATTTCAAAGCTTATACTCATTTATGCCAGTTGTAGTTATAATAGCATACTTATGGAATAAGACACTTAATTGCAAATTTATTAAGTATCTGCTTTAATATGTGTCAAGTCACCCACTTACTGGTACTGGGTACTCATAGGTGCTTTATAGATACTATTGATAATCCTCACCTCAGCACTGCAAGGTTGTTGGTATTGCTCCCCTTAACAGAGAGAAGAGAAGGCTCAGAGAGGTCAATAACTTGCCCAAGGCCACACTTCAGAGTAGCAAGACTAGGATTAGAGCCCAGGTCTCTGGTTTCAAATCCAGATTCCTTCCACTCAGTCATGGTTGCACGAATCCACTCAGTTGCCCAAACTGCAAGGCTTTTTTTTTTTTTTCAGTTTTTACTGGTAATGTTACACTTTTTTTCAGAAAACTGTTTTAACTTTGTATTTTATTCACTACTGGGAAATTTTTATTTCTAATAGTTAACAGGGTCACCTTATCTTATTACCCAGAGCCTAGAATTCTTCAATGCATTTTTTAAAAATATTTATTTATTTATTTGGCTGCACTGGGTCTTTGTTGCAGCACACGGGCTCTTTTAGTTGCAGTATGTGGGCTCTTGGTTGCAGCATGCAGGATCTAGTTCCCTGACCAGGGCTCGAACCCAGGCCCCCTGCATTGGGAGCTCGGAGTCTTAACCACTTGACCAGCAGGGAGGTCCCTTCAATGCATTTTTTAAATTGAGGTAAAATGCACATAAAACTAAGTATCTTAAAGTATACAGTTGAGTGGCATTTTACATTCAGTGTCGTGCAACCATCATCTCTATCTAGTTCCAAAATCGCCACTGCATTTTGATCCAAAATCTACTTGAATGACAACAGAACTAAGTTTCTTTCTAAGATAAAGAATTATCAGGGCAGAAATCATTTTTAGAGGGGGAGGGAAAGTCTGACTTAATTTCCTTCCCTGTTATTGGGCCTTTTTTGATAAGTGACACTGCATTAACTATTTCTGCATATCCATATCTGTGACTGTGCTGTGTGTTTCTCATTCAACCCCTGCCAATTTTTAGCCCAGGGTCCTGGGCACATTGTAGGTTTCAGTAAATACTACAATTTAATTAGAAACTGGAGTAATTGTAGCACTGAATTAGGGATCAAGGTTTGAATCATCGCCATTGACTTAAGTTCTTTGGCAAGCCACATTTCTTTAGGCCTCAGATTAATGAAGATGTGTAAGCTTGTGAAAAATGAATGGAATTTGGAAGCATAAACTCAAGATTTGTTACTCACTTGGCTTGCACCTTTAAGTCTTGGTTTTTTCGTCTATAAAGTGGGCCTGATAATCATTGACTGGATGACTCCAAGGATCAGTTCTGTATGCGTGTACCTTGTTGATGTGCAAACAGTATGGCGTAATTGTGCTTGTGAGTAAATGTCACGATTAATGACTTTTCAGGACTGCAGTGTGCTAGCTTTTGTCCTGGACCACCTCCTCCCACATACCCAGAATGCAGAAGACAAGGATACACCTGCCCTGGCCCGCCTATTCCTCGCAAGCCTGGCTGCCGCAGGGAGTGGCACAGATGCCCAGGTGGCCCTTGTGAATGAAGTAAAAGCAGCCCTGGGAAGGGCACTGGCTATGGCTGAGAGTACAGAGAAACATGCCAGGTAAAATCCGTGCCTGACTTAGTGCTAATAACCAGTAGCATCCCCTAACTTCATTCTTGTCCCATGGATTCCTTGCATTTGAACAAGAGTTCTGGTCATCCTGGCACTGTACATTCTCTGGTTCTCTCAGATAGTTCTAGTGCTACCAAATACCCAAAGTACTAATGACACTTGGAGGAGGTGGGTAAACGGCTTAGAGAAAACAAAGGGATGTTTTCATTATATTTCTAGGGTCTTCAAGTAAGAAGTTGAGGGGGTTATTCAACTTTACTTTTTCAAATTATGTTTAAAGAAAATGAAGAATGCCTCCACCCAGGGAGTGAGTTCTTTCTTACTTGTTTAGATGTTACTTCCAGAAGGAAACACAGAAGAAACCAGGAGGGTTATCTGAGGCAAGTTAGTGAAGACGTGGCCTAAGAATGGGCTGTATTCACGTGATAGAGATGTCAAACTTCTCTCCTAGGCTTCAGGCAGTGATGTGTATCATCAGTACTATCATGGAGTCCTGCCCCTCCACCTCCAGTTTCTACAGCAGTGCAACAGCCAAGACTCAACACAATGGCATGAACAACATCATTCGACTCTTCCTGAAGAAGGGACTGGTTAATGACCTGGCCAGAGTGCCTCACAGCCTGGACCTGTCCAGGTAAAATTATTCCTGACCTCCAGCACCAGGCTTTTGCCCTCTTCTTAATCGTGCTTCATACTTGTCCATTTGCCTAGTATTTCATGTATCCTTGCCAGATAAGTAATTAGCAGCCAGTGTGATAGGAAGAGTTTGGATGTAGGCGGGAACCTGAGTTCTTAGTATTGTTGCTTTTAAGCAAGGCACTTTCCTTTCTTTGGGCCTTAATTCTCTCATTTGCCACAAACTCATGAGTTGGTCTGTATCAGTAGTTTTTTCCCAAGCTTCCCCCCTCTTAATTATTGTAAGAAGATTATTATGGACCTTGTATTACATCTGGTTATGTCCTCTGAGTCTCTGTTATTCTAATACAGGTCCTTAATTTTTTTAATCTTCATTTTATTGCTGTTGTTCATGAACGAATTTATTGAAGTGATCAGACCTGTAGAATGTTTTCCTAGATTTGGTCCACTTGGTTCCACGAAGTGTAGTTTAACTTGTTGCTTTTACTCCCTGTTTGCTGTAAGCTTAGAGGTAGAGGCTTAATGGAGCAATTTAAACATTATTTGGCTAGGATATATCATAGATGATGATGTACATTTCATATTGTATCATGGGGAAATGCATCTCTTTGAACTACCATTAATCATGATAAGATTGACCACTAGGGTAGAGTGATAATCATCATTGTACTGTTATATTTTCCTCCTTCTTACCAGAAAATAACAGTGTTATTACTTCAGCACTGTACAAATGTCTAGTTCCCTATCAACCATATACCTAATTAATGGTCTTAACACCAGTTGATAATCCTTGCCTGTGTCTTTTAATTTCTTAGAGGGTTATCGATGACAACTTTGTAATTTCTGTCATTCCTTCTACATTATTAGCTGCTATATTTCTGTGATTCTAGCTCCAGTTCAAGAGGGAAAGTTGGTTACCCTATAATACAGTTCCTACTAAAAAGCCAGGATAAAAACTTAATTTTTTCCCTTCAGTCACCAATTTTCAGAGTAAAGTCAAAAATGGATTAAACTCCACCTCAAATACGAGCTCTGGCTTTCTATTTTCTGTGTAGTATTATGGACTCATGAATTTTCCTTGATTTTTAAAATCTGATTGAATTACTTGGATCACTACAGTTATCCTTCTTTTCATGCTCATTCTTCATGTTCTTTTTCATTACACCTTTGGGCTTGTGGGACCTCTTCAAACTGACTTCTTTGTTCATTTGATAACAACCTCATCAGTTTTTTTAAATGTTTAAAAATTTTGAGCTCACAGTATAATGAGCACTGTATGTCTCACCTAGATTAACCAGTGGTTAGCATTCTGTCCTTATTTGCCTTAGTTCCCCCCCACCCTCTTTTCGTGAGGTAAATCATTTGAAATTTGTTATAAACGTGATGCTTAACCTCTGAATACTTCAGCATGTGTCTCCTAAGAACAAACATTTCATTACATAGCTAAAATACCGTCATCACCTCTAAGAAGCTTACCATTAATATAATAATACTCACTATGTACTTCATATTCATCTATCTCCAATTATTCCAAGAATGTCTTTATATCCCGGAGGAGAGTGTGTTGATCCAGGATCCAGAGAGCATCATTCATTGTATTTGATTGCCACGTGTCTCTTATTTTTTTGACATTTGACTGTTTTGAAGAGTCCAGAAGGTCGAATGTCTTATAGAACATCCCATAGTCTGGATTTGTCTAATTGCTTCCTTATGGTTAGGTTCAGGGTAAACTTTTTTTGGCAAGAATACTACATAGGTGATGTTTGCCTTTTTCAGTGCATCACATCAGGAGACGCATAATGCCACTTGGTCCCGTTATTGGGTGATACTAAGTTTGATCACATAGTTAATGGTTAGAGTTCCACTTTGTATTAACAAATTATCCGTGAGGTGATGCTTTAAGTTCACGTGACGATCACGTGAATATCCTATGCCCTGAAGATTTTTAACTCACTAGTTTTAGCATTCACTAGTGGTCTTTACCTAGATCACTTAACATTGCTGGTTGCAGTGATAGTTTTCTGATTCTCTCATTCCTGTTTATTAGCTGGCATTCTTATATAATGAAGACCTTTTTCTGCCTGCATTTGTTTCCCTGTGGCTGCAGATTATATTTAATGTGTTATAATCTATTACCATCATTATTCTTTTTGATGCTAAGGTTTGGCCTGTGGTAATGACCCCATTAATTCTTTAAAGCCTTCTTGCTTTTGAAGGCCTTCTGGCACAACAAGATGTCTCAGGCTCACCTTGTACCTTCCATGTCCCATTCCTGGGATCAGTTGTTACTCTGATGAGCCTTGGTTCCTTTTAGTATGGATTTCTGTGCTCAGTTCATCTCTGTATCTTCCTTTATCTCAGTCCCAACATGGCCAACACAGTCAATGCTGCTCTGAAGCCTTTGGAAACACTTTCCCGGATTGTGAACCAGCCCAGTAGCCTTTTTGGCAGCAAGAGTGCTTCTAGCAAGAGCAAGTCTGAGCAGGATGCCCAAGGAGCTGCTCAAGACTCTAATAGCAACCAACAGGACCCAGGTAGGGAATCAGCCAATGGACTGGAGAGCTGGCCGGGTGGGTGTAGTTATTTTATGGGCATGGCATCACAACTGTTCTAGCTTGGTATTGTTTCCCTGGGAACTTGCTGGCCTTCCACAGATCTGTCATAGTGGCGTGGGAATCTGCCCCACAAAGAATTCCTTAAAATTGCAGCCTTATTTGGCTATCCTCACACGTAGCCTTGTCTTTTCCTTTGTCACCCATTCATGTATTCTCTGAGAACTTGTAAATTTGCCCAGGGAAGGGACCTTACTGTCTTACGCTTGTCTCATGGTGCCCTGCACATAGGCACCCTTTGATTATTTTGCTGGTTGGTTGATTGTTTCAGGCGAGCCTGGGGAAGCAGAAGTGCAGGAGGAGGATCATGATGTCACTCAGACAGAGGTGGCAGATGGGGATATCATGGATGGGGAGGCTGAAACCGACTCAGTGGTGATTGCTGGGCAGCCTGAGGTGCTCAGTTCACAAGAGATGCAGGTAGGGAGGCAGATCACCCAGCATACCCCTGTTGTGGTGCTGAACCAAACCCCCAAGTGGTGTGGGTGGGTGAGTACTTTAGATCCTTGCCTAAATTCATTTGTATATTTTGCAGAGGAGCACAGATGATAATGCTTAGTAGATGCTCAGTAAATGTGTTTGAATTGTATTAAATGAGGGGTGGGTGCAGAGCCAGGATGCCATATACTATCTATAAAATGGAGTAGATCCCAACAAGAAAACATAGGCATGGGTGAAATGTTGATATAGAAAGCTGGCCTGAGCCCTTTGGGCCTAGGGTCTTTGATTTACTTGGTTCTGGTCATTAATGGACGCTCCTTAACATCACTGTTGTGCCTATAGCACCAGCTCTCACTGGGGCATTCAAATGGCAGTCTTCTACAGACCCTAAAGAAAGCATTGTAATTTCTGGAGCTGGTAGCAATGGTAAGAAATGGGGCCTACAGTCCTGAGCTGCTAGCTCTAAGGAGATCTGCGTGTATTCCTGAATTCCTGAAGAGTATAAAGACTTAATCTGGTCTCAGATACCTGGGATGGACCCATTTGAAGGGCAGTCTGAGTGTGGATTGGCAGCACGTGGTAGTTGCTGTGCTCTTAGCACCAAGTGTGTGGTGTTTCTGTAACATCCTCTGTCACATATTATCCTAGAAATATATGCCCCCTTGCTGGCTTTTTTTAGGGTTGAGCACCAGCACAATGATAGACTTGTGTGCATCCATATATATGTTCTATTTCTCTCCAGGTTGAGAATGAGCTGGAGGACCTGATAGATGAGTTGCTTGAGAGGGATGGCGGATCTGGGAACAGTACAATTATAGGTGAGAGCCCCAGAACTGAGTATAGCCTCTTCCTTTGCCTCAGTCTCTCTCGGGAGGACCCTTTTTCTCATCATCTGCTTGCTCAGCTCTGCCTAAGGGCTCATAGCCAGCCTAGATTGCTGCTTGTCTTGATGTTGACAGTCTTACAGATGAGAAATTCACAAGCCATCTACAGACCTGTGGCTGGTCTGAAGTGTTGCCTGTGTCGGGGAGGTGGAGGGGGTGGCCATCAGTATAGATAATACATCAGGCACATCATAGAGGCCTAGAGGAGGCTACAGGCACATCAAGAGTGTTTATTCATGGAGGCCTAGAGGAGGCTATGGAGGCTGTAGGGTGAGAAAGTACTTTCCTTTCAGTTCTTCAGTGAATCCAGGAGCTTTCTGCCTCTAAGTCTCAGTAGTGTAAAAAGAGTGATCATTCCCTAAGGATCTTTTACAACTTTTACAGCTGAGTTGTAAAAAAGTTGCTTTTTACAACTCAGGAAAAACAGCAAAGGTACTCTACTGTCACCTGGCTCCAAGGGTATGTTACTTGTTTTTATTTTATTGATGAAGAAAATCAAAGGATAAACAGAAGTAGACATGTATTCTTAAACTTGACAAGGCTTTTTCACACCCATTATCCTCTGTGGTTTCACAGTTAGTGGGATTGGCAGGGCAGATGTGATCATCCCATTTTACGTATGAGGAAACTGAGACTCAGACAGGTAAAGTGACTGGCCAAGCTCACCTAGCTAGTCAACAGCAGAGAACCCAGGTCTTCCTCATCCAGAAAAATAGTGGATATCTGCTGGGTGTACATAGCTACTTTAGGCCCACCCAATCTGGAAAGGGAAGTCCTCTGTTGTTCAGTGAAGGCTCTGCTCTGTAACCTTCAGTGAGCAGAAGTGGAGAGGATGAATCACAAGAGGACGTGCTGATGGATGAAGCTCCTTCCAACCTCAGCCAAGCTTCCACCTTGCAGGCCAACCGAGAAGGTGAGAGTGCCGAGGCCGGAAAGGCCTCCCTTCTTGCCCTGCACGTCTGACAGACACTATACTAGGGTTTTCCTGGAGGCAGCTGCCCACATGTGCAGAATAAGGAAGCATCTGTCTGCATGCGCTGACATACACCATCCACTTTATCCTCAGCCAGTTTTTCAAATAACATGTTAACTACTGCTTGCCCAAAAGTTTGTCACTTCTTACTTGGTTCGCTTTCTTCTCACCCACCTGCTATCATCGCTCCAGATTCCTTCTTACCAACAGGATGCAGTCAGTAGCAAAGTAGGGCTGGAAAGGCAAGGGGGCACCAACAGACTTGGCCAAGTCCTAGACCATGGCTCCTCAAGCACCACCCTATAGCCAGCCTCCACATTCAGCCGCATGGCTCAGCATATTGATGCATTGGTTGGCACTCTCAGGAAATCGGGGCTGGCTCACTAAGTCTGTACATCACCCCAGATCTGGTTCTTCCTCTCCTAGAGTCAAATACCCCATCGCCTTCCCACTCAATCTGCTGGCCTGCACAGTAGCCTGTTTTCTAGCTACTCAGTATAGTCCTCCAATGTGCTCCCTTTGTTTTAGATTCCATGAATATCCTGGACCCTGAGGATGAGGAGGAGCACACTCAGGAAGAGGACAGCAGTGGCAGTAACGAGGATGAGGATGATAGTCAGGATGAAGAGGAGGAGGAGGAGGAAGATGAGGAAGATGATCAGGTGAGGGGGGACTGTGTTTGGGTTGGTTCAGACGTCCTCTTCCATGGGAACACACAGCTGGAGAAAACCAACAGTCTGGGTTGCTAGCCTCAACGCCTCCCTCCCTCATGTGCAAATGTGGCCATGACACCAGACTTCAGAAAATCCTTACCTCCAGCAATTCTCCATCTCCTATTTTCCCCTTAAGGAGGATGATGAAGGTGAAGAGGGAGATGAAGACGATGACGACGATGGCTCTGAAATGGAATTGGATGAGGATTACCCTGATATGAACGCTTCTCCCTTGGTCCGATTTGAGCGCTTTGACCGGGAGGATGATCTCATCATTGAGTTTGACAACATGTTCTCCAGTGCTAGTAAGACACAGGGGCTCAGCTGGGTTTTATCTCTTGCTTCTTATACCCTGAACTAGAGCAGCTATCAATCTGATACAGCAAGCACCTCTTTTCTTATGCCAACTTCCTGGGGCAAGGGATATCTGAATCCATCTCTCTCAGTAAGTGTATACCTAGAAGGAGGAACTGTGAGAGGCTCCTTTTGTTCTCTCCACCTCAGTAAACAGGCAGCCAGCCATTTTAGAGCCTGGACAACTTGATGATTTGCTTGAATTAAAAAAAAAGTGAGACCAAGGCTGACTGCATCAGGCACCCATGTGTACGCTACAGTGATAGGGCAATCACTAATCCTTATGTCTGTAACACTGGATCTTGAGAGTTTGGGTAGACACCTTTGAGCTTGGCATTGGGGAGTAGATTTGAACACATTCACTCTGTTCATCAAAAATGCATCTTTTCGGAGGAGAGAGTGAATCTCTTCTCTCTTCCCCCATCAACGTCAGAGTTCCCTTTTAGCATCCAGTTCTTAAAACCAAGCTGTCTTGAGAAGGCAGGTCTTTACTCCCAAATCACAAGCATGATATAGCAGAAAACACTGAACTGTTCTGGTCTGTTGTCTTGGCCAAGTAGTCTCTTACCTCTTTGAGCCTCAGTTTGTCACCTTTGAGCCTCAGTTTGTCACCTGTAAATGAAAAATGTGAAAAGAAAAAAAAATGGGGTGGATTACATAATTTTCAAGATACTTTCTATTTTGTGATTTTCTTTGCATTTTTGTGATTTCCATCAATCTTCCTTATTAAGTTGAGCCTCTGTCCATTCAGCAAATTGAACAAATATTTGAGGAGTGCCTACTGTGTCCTAGGTGCTAGGGATACGGCAATAAAAAAGAAAACAATCCTTTTCCCTCATAGGAGCTTATGGTCTATTAGGAATTATGAGTCAGCAGGCATTACATTGTAGTATGGTAAGAAAGCACAGAGTAAAGGGTTTTTAGACCCATTTGTAGAATCAGAAAAAGTGATATCTAGGCCAAAAACAAAAGTGCAGGTGAAGAAGGGGGAGAGGAGTCGTCAAGGTGGAGAGAACAGCATGTTTCTGAGGGGCCTACAAGCATCAATGTGGCTTAGTATAGAGAATGGATTGGGAGCAAGTACTATTTAGGAGGCTGTCGCAGTATCTAGGTGAGAGATGGTGGCATAAGCCATGGTAGTGTCAGTGATTGTAGATAAGGCGTGGGAATGAGGGAGAAAGGACAAAGCTCAGGTTTCCGTGTGAGGAAGTAAGGCCCAGGAGACATGGTTCTGCTTGAACAACCACAGAAGAAATTTCTTTTTGGCACTGACCCCTTCGCATACTGTCCTTGCAGCAGACATCCCCCCATCCCCAGGAAATATCCCTACCACCCACCCACTGATGGTACGCCATGCAGACCACAGTTCCCTGACGCTGGGCAGTGGCTCTTCTACAACGCGTCTCACCCAGGGCATTGGGCGCAGTCAGAGGACCCTGAGGCAGCTGACGGCCAACACAGGCCACACCATTCACGTTCACTACCCTGGGAATCGTCAGCCCAATCCTCCTCTTATACTCCAGAGGTGAGTTACAAGGAAGATTGTTGGGCTCAGTGAGCTTCAGCATTGTCTTGACCTGGGGGGATAATGCTCTTGTCACACACACAGATAATGTATTTGTCCTGTTTCTTTGTGGATTATATGTGCAGCCTTTGGGAGAATACCAAATTGTATAACATGTTTTTCTGCTTAAGTGTCCTGTACATACAGTCAGCAGTCACTAAGCATCTCATACGCCAAACACTTAGCACTTAAGATATGGTCAGGACAGGATCCCTGCCCTTTAGCTTAGAGTTTCTCCCACTAGGGAGAAACAATTTTAGAAGTGAAAGGAAGGAATATAGTTATCATAATGGTCAATGCACAGACGGTAGTGGGTGTATAAGAGAGATACTATATCCTAACACAGTGCCTGGTATTATCAGTGACGCTCACTCTGTTCCAGGAACTATGGAGTAATATGCAACCTTAGCCCAAAACAAGTTTGCAAACTGATGGAGTAGTTAGAAAAGTAACTAAGACTTATGTGCAATATGATCAGGTCCATAATAATGTCATGCATTTCGTAGAGGATACAGAAAGGATCTCACAATAACAGTTTGCAGTGTCCCTGTGGATGTACAGTGACCATGGTACCCCACCATCACCCTACAGGTTGCTTGGTCCCTCTGCTGCTGCTGACATCCTTCAGCTGAGCAGCAGCCTTCCCCTACAAAGCCGAGGCCGGGCCCGCCTCCTAGTGGGCAACGATGACGTCCACATCATCGCCCGGTCTGACGATGAACTACTGGATGACTTTTTCCATGATCAGAGTACAGCTACCAGCCAAGCAGGCAAGTTTATGTGGTGAAAGAGAGGGTAACGTTTGTCTGGTTCTTTTTCCCTGCTGAGGGAAAGCAGAACAGTATCTGCCCTGCCTGGAGAAATCCCATTTTATAGGAACCAGAACCACTCAGTGATTTAGCCAAGGGCAATAAAAACCGTATTATATCTGGATACCTATGATGTTCCAAACCTTGTGATAGACATTGGGTCCTGTTAGGGAAATACTGCAATTTTTGGATCAATTGATGCATGACAATGCCAAGAGTCTCACTCTCCTTTGTTTCTCTACAGGGACCCTGTCCAGCATCCCCACAGCCCTGACCCGTTGGACAGAGGAATGCAAAGTTCTTGATGCTGAGAGCATGCATGACTGTGTTTCAGGTGTGTGGCAGTTTGGTTATCAGGGCAGTAGTGAGTCTTCCAGGGCTGGGACAGTGCATGGAAAGTTGTTTCCCTGGTTCTCTGTGGCCCCAAGCTCTGCCTCTTGGCTTTCTCCCCCACCTCCCCTGAGCAGCCTCCGATCTTTGCTTCTTTGGTCCAGTTGTTAAAGTGCCCATTGTCAATCACCTGGAATTCCTGAGGGATGAGGAGCTGGAAGAAAGGCGGGAGAAACGCAGGAAACAGCTAGCTGAGGAAGAAACAAAGATAACCGACAAAGGCAAAGAAGATAAGGAGAACAGGGATCAGAGTGCACAGGTGATTCCCAAGAGCTGGGAGGATTCATCTTTGGCTATGTCTGCCTTAACTTTCCCACAGTTTTAGCATACATGTGGCTGGCCCCAAGAGTCATTGAAGATTCTAGGACGTTCACACTGAAACTGAGAAATGATCCACTTCAAATTCACTGTACACTTGAATGGTTTTTAGGGGAAAAGAAATCAAACCCAGAGGGAAAATTGTTTCTCCGGTGTTTTGCTGGGGAAAACTGGAGCCAGAACCAGAGCAGCTCCTGACTCACCAGTTACACTATACAGTCTCTACTTTCAGTGACTACAGCTAGACAAGAACAATGACCTTGACTAAGCCCATGCTCTTAATGGTTCAATTCCGTTTCGGTGGATTGCCTTCTTAAGTGTCAGGGAAACCTTACCAATATGATTCCATTCCAACATTTGAATAAGTTGGGCTTAGGCTTCAGATCAGAGAAAATGTTCCTACCCTGAACCCCATGACCACATGTCATTTTCTAGGGCTCAATTTGTGAAATCTCTAACATGATTTTGGTTTTTCTGAAACTTCTGGAACCTTGAATAGTATAGCTTTGAAATAAATGAAGTAAATGCTGATAAAAATACGAGGAAACTAAAAAACTTGAGTGAAAGACTTTATTATACCGCACTCAACAGGGCATCAGATTTAAAAGGATATTGTAATGTTCAATTAATGATAACAAGCTTGATCTAACAAATATACCTTTGTATAGAACTTTTGCCTAATAAATAGTAACATTGTTTCAAGCACATGTAAAGGGATAGGAAATAAGCCTGGCATATGATTGAAAAAGCCAGAGTGTACAAAATGAGCTCAAGGAAGGGAAATATATATAGATGAAACTTTTAAGAATTTCTTGGTTGTCTCAACAATTGTGTTCAGGTCATGTCCTATGTCCAAGCCCATCTCCAATGTGGTTTTTATTATCCTTTCCTCTCCTTGTTTAGTCAGCCCCCTGACAGTTTCTCCCTTGTCCCCAAGCAATCCTTGAGCATGAGTATGTATTAGAGAAATTGGAGGTATGTTTGCATGCTCAAGTGCCCATCTTCCATCCAGGTCATATGTGTCATATGTGGGAGATGGCAACTATTTTAAAGTTGACCTCTATCTCATGTGCTTGCAAAGTCCCACATTGGTCTGTCCCTTTTCTTTGCAGTGTACTACATCTAAGACAAATGACTCCACTGAACAGAACCTCTCAGGTAACTCTCCCTCCCTTTTCCCCTTCTTGCTAATTGATTGGTTTTTTATCCTGACCCAAATAGCTGGCCCAGGTGGGCTGAAGATGAACACTGGTGCTCTGTGGGATGAGGTAGTAGATTGTATAGTTTTAGGGTCATACCCCATCTTGGAGATAACTATACAGTCTACTGTCTTTCCCACGGTGGTGCACTTCCCCTCCGACGTGCTGTGTTTTTAGGTTCTCATTCTGATTATGCTGTACTGCGTTCTGGCATGTGTAGTGAGGCCATGTGTCCTGTCCCCTTTACTGACCCCCATGGTGTGGTGCTTAATGAGAACACCTGATGACAGTGGTTCCTAAATGCTAGTCCTCAGTGGAAATGAACAGAATAAGGGAGGTTTAATGAGTTTTTCAAAAAGCCGAGTTTGTTCAATTTAAAGGACTATTATAAATTACAGAGATTATGTATTTCCTACTTTTTTGGTATCAAAATATTTTTATTAAATGATATTAATGGGATTTTTTTCTTGGCTAAATTAAAAGTTGGTGATCCTGTGTTAGTCTCTTGTCTCTTTATTTTTTCCTTTTTCTATAAATTTCGTGGGTCTGTGGAATCTAAAAGTCTAATAATGTTGCCTTGAGCAATCTGCTTTTGGGGAAGGTAGCTCGGTGGGCTAACTGGTATTACTACTATATGCTTTCTATTTCTCCTAATTTTCCTAACGTCAGTAGCCATTTTGTGATTCTAATAACTGGTCCATATGGTATTATATGTCTCCCCCACCCCTATTTCCTCAGAACTTTCTTCTGCTTCCCTATACCTTCTGTCTCCTTTGGCACTTGAGTTGGGAAATGATTGTACCAAAGCCTACACAGTATTTTTTAAAGCAGTGAAAGAGGGTAGGTGTCCTGGTGCCCTGAATCTGGTAGAAGGTCTTTGAAAGGGTCTGTCATCAGGTAAAATGGCCTTTTGCCTACTGCCCTTGCTAGAGGATTCTGTTCATGCCGGGGTGAGGTAGTAAGTTGTATTGTTGTGGGGTAGGGATTTTAAGCCCCAATTAGAAGATAACTATACAACTTACTACTTTCCCCGGTGTGTTGCATATTCACATTTAGTCTTAACACCATTGCCTCCATCAGACAGAGTTGTAGATGTTCCTTGGATAATCAGGACTGCAAGAAAAGGGAGGTGGAAGGGGACAGGTGGTATTTAGGGTGAGGCAAGTATTATAAAGTGACTTGAACTCTCCCCCTTCCACCCAGGGCACAGAATGGATTTAATTCATAGGGATCTACAAAGAGTCAGATCTTTTGGTTCTTGGGACTAAGATAGCACTGTGCCTTAGCCCTCATCCTGAGTATACCAGAACAGCCACGAGCTGTTCCTAGGAGCAGTTGGTGACTGAGGGGAATCCTGCATCACTGACTGAGTGGGATACTTGTCATGCCACATGTGCTGATTGAGTGGCTCCCCCGGTCCTTGGCTGATTGCCTTTTAACAACCCCATTGTCGTTCTTTCCGAGAAAGATGGGACTCCCATGCCTGAAAGCTACCCAACAACCCCATCTTCAACTGATGCAGCTACATCTGAGCCCAAGGAGACCCTTGTCACTCTGCAGCCCTCACAACAGCAACCAACACTCCCACCCCCACCAGCCTTGGGAGAGATTCCTCAAGAGCTGCAGTCCCCGACTGGAGAAGCGGGAAGCTCTACCCAGCTATTGATGCCTGTAGAGCCAGAGGAATTGGGTCCCACAAGGCCAAGTGGAGAAGCAGAAACAACTCAGATGGAGCTATCCCCAGCTCCCACTATAAGTGAGTAGAATTTCAAGGTTTGCGGGTAGGGGTAGAACAGGGGGGAAGAATGGACATCTTTGTAGTTTCTCTTTACTCTCTTACTTTAGAGAATTTCTAAAGTAGAAGCTCAAGCCCTCATAGTAGGGTCTCACATTGCACCATTACCTTTTTAGCTAAAGTTGAGGTTTCTTCTCTGTGTCCTCAAGTGATTATATATACATCGGAGTGTCTTAATGATACTAGTGATGGTGCCAACAGTTTGAGGTGATCACTCTGTTCCTGGCTATCATGCCATGCTTATTTTATTATTTAACTTCTTTAAAAAACAATCATCCAAAGTAGAGGGTGTTATCTCCATGAATAAACTGAAACTCAGAAGTGAAATAATTAGCCCAAGGTCACTCAGTAAGTGGTTGAGCTGTGATTAAAATCCAGATCTGTGTAACTCTGAAGCTTGCTTTTCTTCAACATTTCCAGGAATGGGCAAGCACGTGACCGCACACTTAGCAGCTCTCCCATCCTGGCAACACCATTTATCTCATGGCACTATTTCCCACTGGTTTGAAATGGGGCCTCAAAATTCTTCTCAGCAGTGTTCCAACAGGGTAAACAAGCCTGTTTGCCGTTCCTGCTCTTTACTATACTGCCTGTGACGTGCTCTGGAAAAACCTTAGGGTGTAGGGGGTTTTGCCTTAAAGGAACCTTGTTTGTTTAGACGAGCAGAACCAAAGAGCTTGTGTAAATGATGCCTGCAGGAAATCTGAAAGTGACAGGATCCCTTACCTTGGGTGCCTAGAGAAGATGTTTCACAGGCATGCTTGGAACACCATAAATGTTCAACAGATAATAGAAAGGGCTTGAGATGAGTTTTTTAAAGCAAATGAGATTGAGGGGGGAGCATCAGGCCAGCGTGAAGTGAAGGTGAAGAAGTGAGAAGTCTGATCTGGCTGCTTCTTAATTCAGCCTCCCCCTCTTCGAAGCAGAGATCTAACCTCTCCATGTGACTTCCTCCTAGCCTCTCTTTCCCCAGAGAGAGCTGAAGATTCTGATGCTCTGACAGCTGTCAGCAGTCAACTGGAAGGCTCTCCCATGGACACCAGCAGCCTGGCTTCCTGCACCCTGGAGGAAGCTGTGGGTGACACCTCAGCACCTGGCAGTTCTGAGCAGCCCACAGCAGGCAGCTCCACTCCTGGGGATGCCCCACCAGTTGTGACAGAAGTGCAAGGCAGGAGTGATGGGTCAGGGGAACCTACCCAGCCCCCTGAGGACAGGTAAGCACTGTGTGAGTGAGAGGAGGGCAGGGTGTGTTGGTGGGTATTTCAAGCCACGTTCATACTTAGTAACCAGTACACATGCTTTGTATACTGGGGAAATCAACTTGGCTTCTGTAAGAAAGGGGGTACTATAGGAATATTTTATAAGTGGGAAAATATAATACAGAGAACCTGAAAATGATTTCCTTTAGCTCTACCCCTGCATCCTCTGAGAGTTCTTCCACCAGAGATTCTGCCGTGGCCATTTCTGGAGCAGATTCCCGGGGAATCCTAGAAGAACCACTGCCTTCAACAAGCAGTGAAGAAGAAGATCCTCTAGCAGGTGAGCTTCATGTGTGCTCAGGCCATCCTGGGGCTGTTTAGGCTTCTAGTAACCCTTGGCATGGAAATGCCCACCAGTCGAACCGTTCCATCCAGATGGCGGGTGGCATATATATGGGGGGAGGGCCTGCAGTAAGAGGAAGCTGATGCTACACAATGGAATGAACCCAGGCCTTTGGAGTCAGACTGATCTTAGCTCAAATCCCCTCTCTGCCACCTCCTACTTTTGGGACCTGGAGCCATTAACTTCCCTGATCCTCATTGATACTGAGAGGGTGATGATAGCTACATGGTGGGGTCTTGAAGGTTAAGTGACAGTGCACACACAGAACTTGGCATATAACAGCTGTTCTGAGCCTAGGGAAGGGTGGGTGGGCCTTCTCTCTGTCCCCTGTGTCCTTGGCATGAAATGAGGACAGAGAAAGCTGGTCTCCCTCATCCAAGGCCATGGGTTTCTTTGATCCAAGTACATCTTTAGGCTTCAGTAGAAGTGAGAGTCCCTTCACATCTTGCATATCCCCTCAGGTATTAGTCTTCCCGAAGGCGTGGACCCCTCTTTTCTGGCTGCTCTCCCTGATGACATTCGCCGAGAAGTTCTACAGAACCAGCTGGGCATTCGTCCACCAACGCGGACTGCCCCCTCGACAAATAGCTCAGCTCCTGCAGTGGTGGGGAATCCTGGTGTGACCGAAGTGAGCCCTGAGTTCCTGGCTGCCCTGCCTCCAGCCATCCAGGAGGAAGTATGTGAGCGGGGGGGCTGGTGGTGCCAGGCTACCTGGCTGTGGGTATGCCCCCATTGACTCCTCCTGCTCTGTAGGTACTGGCACAGCAGAGAGCTGAGCAACAGCGACGGGAACTGGCACAGAATGCCAGCTCAGACACCCCCATGGACCCTGTGACCTTCATCCAGACTCTGCCCTCAGACCTGCGCCGTAGTGTCCTAGAGGACATGGAGGACAGCGTGTTGGCCGTGATGCCACCTGACATTGCAGCTGAGGCTCAAGCCCTGAGGCGAGAGCAAGAAGCCCGGCAGAGGCAGCTCATGCATGAGCGGCTTTTTGGGCACAGCAGCACCTCTGCACTCTCTGCCATTCTTCGAAGCCCGGGTACAGAGGGAGGCAAGTGGGAGGGCTCTGGAATGTCTGGCTTTGGCCACATGAGACTCTTTGTTCCCCTTTGTATTACTTGGACCCAGCTCAGCACACACCTCCTCCCCAATTTCAGTTTCCTTTTTCTTTCCTTCCAGCCTTCACCAGTCGCCTGAGTGGCAACCGTGGGGTCCAATACACTCGGCTTGCCGTGCAGAGAGGCGGCACCTTCCAGATGGGGGGTAGCAGCAGCCATAATAGGTACCCTTTGCCTGTCTTTTTTTCCTTGCCATACCACCTTCCATGTCTACTACTAGTCCAACTCCCTTTATTTATAGGTGGAGAGGCTGAATGACCTCTTTAGGATGTTTACTTGAATGAATTGGGGAAGCCAGATCTTTGGACTCCCCCTTCAGAAAGCCACACTTCTGGTTAGTGTAGCTACTGTAGACCATAATCACAAAGTAAGGTAGGCAGGCAGCAGGCTCTAGCTGTGGTTACAAGGAAAGCCACCTGCCTCCCACACAAATAGGAAAACAGTGAGAACCGCTTGCCTTGAGATTACAATATCTAGGCTGTAGAAGAGTTCATTATTAACGAGGCCAGAGCGTAGAGTGATCAGTCCCTATTCAGCAGGCAACCTCCTGGTAGTCTATAGAAAGCCAAAGTAAGCATTGTGTCCTAGGACTTTATGGGCAGTCCAATTTTAGCAGTTGATACAGACCTGGGCTGCAATCTCTGCTCTCTTCTCAATCGTTGTGTGATGGTAGGACAAGTCACTTAACCTATTTGAGCCTCTTGCTCATCATCTCAAAATTGGGTGGTTCTCTAGTCTTTACAGGAGCCCCATGAGGAAGCTGTTACAGATATTGTAGGGTGTCTGGAACATAGTAGGCACTCAAGGAGACAGCTGTTGTTACTATTAAGAATCCTTAAGAGTCCTTGGACTGGACACCCTCCCTGCTCGAGCCTCCTGGATGTATCCAGCTCATCCCCCTCCCTTAGGCCTATGCCTGATCCCAGAGCTCTAGCCGAAGTATTACCCAGAAACCATGCTCTGTTCCAGGCCTTCTGGCAGTAATGTGGACACTCTCCTACGCCTCCGAGGACGGCTCCTCCTGGATCACGAAGCCCTCTCTTGTCTCCTGGTCCTACTTTTTGTGGATGAGCCGAAGCTCAATACTAGCCGTCTACATCGAGTACTGAGAAATCTCTGCTACCATGCCCAGACCCGCCACTGGGTCATCCGAAGCCTGCTCTCCATCTTGCAGCGCAGCAGTGAGAGTGAGCTTTGCATTGAAACACCCAGGCTCTCCTCAAGTGAGGAAAAGGGCAAAAAGTCAAGCAAGAGCTGCGGGTCAAGCAGCCATGAGAACCGGCCCCTGGACCTGCTACACAAGATGGAGTCTAAGAGCTCCAACCAGCTTTCCTGGCTCTCAGTATCCATGGATGCAGCCCTAGGCTGCAGGACTAATATATTCCAGATCCAGCGTTCAGGGGGGCGCAAACATACTGAGAAGCATGCAAGTAGTGGCTCCACTGTCCACATCCACCCCCAGGCTGCTCCTGTTGTCTGCAGACACGTTCTGGATACACTCATTCAATTAGCCAAGGTGAGGAGCTTGGAGGAACCCAACTCCTGGGGATGGAAGATGGTTGTCAGCCATAGTGTAGTGAAATCTGAACTCTGAGGGAGCTACCAGGTCCTCATCATTGGTGCTGAGGCCTGTATTGTTTCTGGGAGGTTGTCCAGTAAATAATTTTGTGGGGTTTTTGTGTTCACTCTTCACAATTTTTATGCATTGTCTCATTCAGCCATCAAACAACCCTCAGTGGTCTGCATGGTTCCCATTTTACAGATGAAGAAGCTGGGATACAGAAATCTTTAGTGGCTTTGTCATGTGGCTAGTAAGTGATGGAGCTGGCTGGACCTAGAACTTAATTCAGTCCTTTTTTTATCTTTTTTTTTTTCAGTCCTCTTTTTCATAAGCTTTGCTGCCATTTGTTGAGGGCCTGCCTTATACCAGGCACTATGCAAAATGCCTGGTAATCTCAACAATTTTGCACAGCCGTGTAGGTATCCTCCCCATTTTGTAAGTATAGAGATAGATGTTCAGAAAAGTTTGCTAATCGTCTGTCTCCCTACAGAGCTTTTGTTAGTTTCTCTAGGCTGCTTCACAACATCAGTTGGATAAAACTCCTATGTTACATCTCTCCAGTGTTACTAAAGCTGTCCAAAGGAGTGGAGAGTCTAGGAGCCAGTTGTCTTTCCTTGTCACAAGACATTTTCTGTGTAGACCTCCTAGACCAAGCCTGTCCTTCTTTTCCTGGCAGGTGTTTCCCAGCCACTTCACACAGCAGCGGACCAAAGAAACAAACTGTGAGAGTGATCGGGAGAGGGGCAGTAAGCAGGCCTGCAGCCCATGCTCTTCACAGTCCACGAGCAGTGGCATTTGCACAGACTTCTGGGACTTACTGGTAAAACTGGACAACATGAATGTCAGCCGGAAAGGCAAGAACTCCGTGAAGTCAGTGCCAGTGAGCGCTGGTGGTGAGGGGGAATCTTCCCCATACAGCCTCGAGGCCTCTCCACTGGGGCAGCTCATGAACATGTTGTCACACCCAGTCATCCGCCGGAGCTCTCTCTTAACTGAGAAACTCCTCAGACTCCTTTCTCTCATCTCAATTGCTCTCCCAGAAAACAAAGTGTCGGAAGCACAGGCTAATTCTGGCAACAGTGCTTCCTCCACCACTGTTGCCACCTCAACCACATCTACCACCACTACCACTGCTGCCTCCAGCACACCCACTCCCCCTGCTGCAACCACCCCTGTCACTTCTGTTCCGTCCCTGGTTGCTGCCACGACTATATCCACCATTGCTGTAGCCGCTTCAACCACAGTGACTACCCCCACGACTTCTACCACTACTGTTTCAAGTAAGTGTGGATATAGGCTGGGAGCTGTGGGGTGTGTACACCCACCTCACCCCCAACTCTGCCCCACCCAGGTATTCCTCCCTAAATGACAGCGATCAGCGTGGTTTGTGTTTGTGAGAGCCAAATGTGTTAATTCTCACCCTCATTGGTCCAAGTTCTCTCGCTCCATTTTCCCCTCCCTCCCCCCTCCACCACTCCTGTGGAGACCACTGAATGTGGCTTCCCCTAGGCTAAGCTCAAAAAGGAGGATGGGGAGAAAGTCCCTGTCTTTAAAGAATCCCCAGTCTTTCTAGCCTAGTTGAGGGAGCCAGTTCTCAGAGGAAGCAGTTCAAGAGCAGGCAGGATACAGTGGGAATCAGGGTAGAATCAAGTAGCCAGGCCACCCCAGGAAGTGAAGGGAATGAGCCCTGTGGCACACTAATAATCATTTGAAGAAACAGATTTTGAAGGAAGGGGGGCTTTCAGAGGGCCCTCTGATGGTAGGGGAACAGTTGTGAGAAATATCTGGGATTCTTTGTCACTTTAGAAGGTACAGTCATAAGAGTTCTTGGTATCCCAAGTCATTTGGATTTGGCTATGTGGGGTGGATCTTCATTTTCACTACTTTTCCATTTTGAAGCCCTGGGCAGTGCAGCGATTGGCTCTGCCACTTAAGTCTCTGGCATGTGAGTTTCAGAGGCTTACAGTGTTCTGTTTCCTCAAAGCTTCTACTACTACTAAGGCCAGCAAATCTCCAGCGAAGGTGGGTGATATCGGCAGCAGCACAGACTTTAAGATGGTATCCTCTGGCCTCACTGAAAATCAGCTCCAGCTCTCTGTGGAGGTGAGTCCAAGCTCTTCTGACCTCCCTCTGGTTGGGGGAGAAAGAGTTGACTGGGATAGATAATGTTTTAATTCTCAAGTTGGGGTTCACCCCATCTCCTTTCTTTTTCCCAGGTGTTGACATCCCATTCTTGTTCTGAAGAAGGCCTAGAGGATGCAGCCAATGTGTTACTGCAGCTCTCTCGGGGGGACCCTGGGACGCGGGACACTGTTTTGAAGCTGCTACTGAATGGAGCCCGCCATCTGGGTTATACCCTTTGTAAACAGATAGGTAATAATAGGAGTAAAGCACCCTGTTTTTCTGAAACCTTCCACTTAGGTGTCATCTCTTTATGGAAGCCTTCCCTGAACCCCCAGGCTGAATCAAACTCCTCTATGCATCTGTAGCACAGCCCCATGAGCTCTTCTGTCACAGCACTGAAAATACTAGGTTGTCATCTGTTTTCCTCTGCCCAGTTCTCTGAGAGCAGGGCTGGTCTTCTCTCTACATTCCCAATCCCCGGCACACAGCTGGTAATTGGTGCTTAGTGAAGGAAAATGAGCACCCATAGGACCGACATTGCTTTTCCATTCTGGGCACTCATAAGAGCCCTATGATGAGCCTGCTGAGGCAGTTCGCCACCTCAGAGATGCACCTATGCTACATTCAGGCTCGGGAATTGAAAGAATAATACCCTCTGCCTTTGTGCAGTTTTGAGGGTACAAAAATTCCAAGAATACTTGCAAATTATCTAGTTTCAGTCTTCCTGTTTCACCAAGAAGAAAACTAAAACCCAGGTGACGGGGTGACTGAATCAAGGAGTGGGGCCAGATTTGCTTTCAGCATAGAGACTCTTCTTTGCTCTCTCCCACCCCCCATCCCAATCATGGGTCTCCCTAGATCTCAACCACCTGTGTAGTTATCTCCTTCTCACAAACATCCCTGGAGCTGAGGTGATAAGAGAGTCAATTAAACTGTGTGACCTAGGATCTTCTTTGTTGCATGAGAATTACAGAGTTCTTCCAAAAGAGGCCTCTGATCTTTATTGACTGCCACCATTTATTCAACATCCATAGGTTAGGCAGTATCCTAGGCACTCTGCTAGACAGTTATCTCCTAATTCTCAAAGCAGCCTTGTGAGGTTAGGCAGTATGAGCCCCATTATTAAGATGGGTAAGCAAATTGGGAAAGAGGTTAAGCAATTTGCCTGAGATTACCACAAAAACCTAAGAAGTTTGAGAGGTATACGGGCTTCAAAAGAGATACTTTTTCCCCTCTGCACTGAGCTGTTATTTCTTGTAGATTCAGCAAATTCTCAAGGCCAGATAAACCAGTGGCCCCTGAGCAGTTAGTTGATCTGTGAGCACACATAGTAAAATGAACAGAGCAAAATTTCTGCTTACTCCAGGTTCAGTGCAGCTGAGCAAAGCACCTAGGAAGTTTTCTTGGAAAGGTTTGGCTTTTCACTGCTTCATTAGGGAAGTCTCTGAACACTTGCTGGCTTCTCTGCCTGCCCAGGAACCCTTCTGGCTGAACTACGGGAATACAATCTGGAACAGCAGCGGCGAGCCCAGTGTGAGACCCTCTCCCCTGATGGCCTGCCTGAGGAGCAGCCACAGACCACCAAGCTGAAAGGCAAAATGCAGAGCAGGTAGGTGGCAGCTGCCCATTTGGCTGTGGGGTTGGGATCAGGGACATTCTGAAAAGTGGCTCTTCCTGGCTTCCTGGTTATTTTTTCCCTCTTCACTGGACAGATTTTGTTTCTGTCCTGTACACACCCAGCCCTATTTTTCCTACTTGTGTGATTTTCTTCTGAGATTCCTTACCCCCTGCTTGACACAAGAAAGCCGTGCCTGCTGTGGGTGTTGATGCTTCGATGCTCTCAGTATACGCAAGCCACCTCTACACTCTCCAGGTTTGACATGGCTGAGAATGTGGTAATCGTGGCATCTCAGAAGCGACCTCTGGGTGGCCGGGAGCTCCAGTTGCCTTCTATGTCCATGTTGACATCCAAGACATCTACCCAGAAGTTCTTCTTGAGGGTACTGCAGGTCATCATCCAGCTCCGGGACGACACACGCCGAGCTAACAAGAAAGCCAAGCAGACAGGCAGGCTAGGTATGGAACTGGGGTGTCCAGTTGAGGGGCAAGGTTGGTGGTGGAAAAACAAGAGACCCTGGAGGGCAGGACTTAATGTCATGTCTCCTTCCTGTTTGATCTTTTCTAAGGAAAATGATGATCCTATCTTAAAATGTTGGTGGCTGCATTCTGTATCTCACTCAAGCCGTCTACATAGGAAATTTCACTAGGGCAAGTGGGAATTAAAGGGGAGTGGAAATCTGGCAAGGAAATTGGGGACAGATCTTTTGGTGAACAAGATTTAACTCACTGAGTTTGTCTCCTCTCTGCTTCCTTGAACACTCTTGGCTAAAATATTGTAGCCATGTTGCCTCAGCTATGGCATGCCAAATCCAATGTCTTTCCCCCTGTCCCGCAGAACTCTCTCACCTGCCACCATCCGTCTGCCCAGCCCCATGTCACCTGCCCTTATCTGTAAAGGTAGTTCTTAGTGCCTTACGATGAGCATTCTGAGACTGCCTGAGCTTAAAGCTCAAAGGCAAGGTGCCCTGTGGTGGCCCAGGAGATGGGAGAGAATATTGAGCATTCTCTCTTTCTACAGTTTACATCTTACCTTCTTTTTTCTTTCTCCCAGGTTCTTCCGGTTTAGGCTCAGCTAGCAGCATCCAGGCAGCTGTTCGGCAGCTGGAGGCTGAGGCTGATGCCATTATACAAATGGTACGTGAGGGTCAAAGGGCGCGGAGACAGCAACAAGCAGCAACGGTTAGCATGATGCCTGTGGCCCCTCATTCATTTGCCTCTCCTCCCTCCCCCACCACATCATCAGTGGGGTTTCATTGCCCTTACCTTGTATGCTTTTGCATTAAGTTTGCTATATGAATGCTTCTGGGCAACAGGGTTACTTTCTCTTGGTGCTTTCTTTACTGTTTGTTTATTGGTTTGGTTTGGTTTGATTTAAAGCTTGGCCATCATACCCCACTCCCAGCTATCCAGTCAACAGTGGCGCTTTTGCAAACTGCATAATGCTAAGTGTCTGGGTTCTGAGGGGATTCATGATAAAAGATTTTTCAGTCTCATGGAACAATGCAAGTACCTCAGAGACACGTCAGGAATCCTGCCCTTGAAAGTCCCCCAAGCTTGGTACACATCCCAAACAGCCTCTTCTGGCTATGGCTGATCCCTCCACCCTGGTCTCTGCCTCTATTCTTCATACTCCTTTGGCACCCAGGCACTTGGGCACTTTTAGGAGGAAGCCTTTTCAGGTTCCTAGGTAGTCAGTTCATTGTTGGGATCTCAGCACAGAGTGGCTGTAGGGAAAGCCTGGCATCATGTATATATGCTGTGGCACTCATTGTTTTCCTGTCCTTGTAACAACATGCAAGTTGCCTTCCCAAGACCCGGGAAATAAGAATATCTTGAGGCCTATTTTTTCTTTGTCTGTAATTACTATTATACAGTGTGGTTTCATTGAGCATGCTGGGAACAGCCTAGAATTTAAGGGCTGTAGTTCTGGCAGGGTAGAAAGGGATAGAGAACTATTATTCTGGAGTATTTTTTCTGCCCAGTCTCTTTCCCACACCTGATAGGACAGATGTTGGCTTTTTTAAAAAGCCAATCCCACCCATCAAAGATTGCACTAATTCATTGCCGTTATTTCCCCTTTTGTGAGCAAAAAGGAACAAAGAGTAAACCTACCTTCTGCCCATCTGAGTTTTATATATAGGTATATATACGTGTGTAAACTGTCCCTAGAAGTCTTGAAGTCCAGGAGGATGGTGCCTGACTGGACACAGGCCTGGAATAGAGTGGAGGCAAATGGGGCATCCAGGGAGCTCTTTGCAAAAACTTGCTAGCTCAGGGTGGAGGACAGCAAAGGAGGTGGGAAGGCCATTGTTTTGTCCTGGAGAGCTACCTAAGGAAACTTCTTTCCATATGGGAAGACATGGGAGGCTTCTTTCCAAGCTTATGATATGTGAGAGATTGTAGGACAGCCTCTCGCCTGTCCCTGAGGAAAGCAGAGTTGCACCCTTTATGTGACTTTGTCTCCCTTTTATCCAGTCGGAGTCAAGCCAGTCAGAGGCATCTGTCCGAAGGGAGGAATCACCCATGGATGTGGACCAGCCATCTCCCAGTGCTCAAGATACTCAGTCCATTGGTCAGTACTACTTCCCATTTCCAGCCCAACAAAAGGGAGAACCAGTCTTCATGGAATGGCTGCTGGATCCCCTCCTTCCAACATACATAAGCTCAGTGTTTTCCAGTTTGTTCAAGTGAACCCTGGTTTCTGTATGTTGATAGGCCCGTACCAATCAACTAAGATCACTAACCATCACCACCTGGTCCTCATTGGAGAATCATAGCACACACTGCAATTTCTGTAGTAAAGAAACAAGAAACTATGATGATACTGTGTGGAGACAGCATACGTTTGAGTCTTGTCTCCCCATTTACTATCTCTGGGACCTGAGGCAAACCTCTCTGTTTCCTCATTTAAAATAGGGATATTCATAGTTAGGATTGAGTTAACACGTGTATATATAGCATTTAGAGCAGTACCTGGCACACAGTGGATGCTATTATTATCAGCATTTCTCAAGGTTAATTTCATATAGAATGCTTTTTGGCACGCTTTTAACACATTCCTGTGGGATAGTGTTGTCATAGGACATCCAGTTTTTAAAATATATTAAATCATTTAATAATCCATAGGTTTTCTGGGAGCTAGTAAGGCAATGAGAAGACCAATGCTGTCTGGTAGAATTTTCCTTCAGTAGCCGTTAGCTACATGTAGCTATTGAGCACTTGAAAAGTGTCTAGTGCAACTAGACAAACTTTTTCTTGTATTAATTTTATTCAGTTTAAGTTTAAATGCCATCCAGTATAGGACTAGAGCTTGCTTTCAGATGTCACTCAATTACTCAGTGGCCAGTGGACCAATTTACTTGATCTGTCTAATGGCCTGTGCATTTGGTCTGAATGAAGGAAAAGCCTCAGGGGCTTCCCAGTCTCTCCTCTCTGTGCCCACTAGGCTCAGATGGAACTCCACAGGGGGAGAAGGAGAAGGAGGAGAGGCCACCTGAGTTACCCCTGCTCAGCGAGCAACTGAGCTTAGATGAGCTGTGGGACATGCTGGGAGAGTGTCTAAAGGAACTGGAGGAATCCCATGACCAGCATGCGGTGCTAGGTGAGTTGTGGCCTGAGGGAGAGCCCAGGTCCGCTGATCTGCTCTGGGGCCCTTTCTGCCAGCTTAATTTTCTTCCTTCCAGATTACTCTTCTCCATCGGATCTCCATAATAGGAGTTTAAAGAAGAGGATTTTTTTTTCTCTGACTTCATTGTCAGAAAAAAGACTAGCCTTCTCTTTTGGTAGCTGGTATCTTTTACTTTTTAGACCGGGGGAATCTTTATAACTGGTTGCCTATCCCATTTTTCTCTGGAAGCTCTGACTTCCTCTGTGGCACCATTATATTTCTCCTGCAAGTTTTCATTACTTTTTCATGTAGTACTTTTGAAATTTGATTATGAGGGGGGAAGAGGTTTGTATGTTGAAGTTTATAAAGTAAATTGTCACTATCCTATCGTTCCTACCCCCAGTACTACAGCCTGCCGTCGAGGCCTTCTTTCTGGTCCATGCCACAGAGCGGGAGAGCAAGCCTCCTGTCCGAGACACCCGTGAGAGCCAGCTGGCACACATCAAGGACGAGCCTCCTCCACTCTCCCCTGCCCCCTTAACCCCAGCCACTCCTTCCTCCCTTGACCCATTCTTCTCCCGGGAGCCCTCGTCTATGCACATCTCATCAAGCCTGCCCCCTGACACACAGAAGTTTCTTCGCTTTGCAGGTACAGAGAACTCTTAGGCCGCCAAATGTAGAAGTCTTCATTTTTTTTACAGGGTCAATTCATACATTTTGTTCTTAGCTGATTTGCAGGGTGAGAGAGAGAGAGAGAGAGAGAGAGAGAGAGTGTGTGTGTGTGTGTGTGTGTGTGTGTGTGTGTGTGTGTGTGTTGGAAAGTGAGGCTAGTGAGGTAGGGACTGGATCTGGAAGTCCTTGTGTGCCACACTACGTTTTTTTCCCCTGAAACAAGGAAGAGAGAGTTGCTGGCTGGTTGGCTTTCATTCATTCTTCTGAGACCCATGATGTGCTGATTCCTGCTGTCCTTTCTCCCCCCAGAGACTCATCGCACTGTGTTAAACCAGATCCTACGGCAGTCCACCACCCACCTTGCTGACGGGCCTTTTGCTGTCCTGGTAGACTACATTCGTGTCCTCGACTTTGATGTCAAGCGCAAGTATGTGCCCTGGTGTTGGGGGGATGGGAACTCTCTAAATGGTATCTCCTCTCCCAGAAAGGAGCCAAAATTTCTCCTGGGATGATGTTTTCAGGGAAAGAAGTTTCCCTTGGTGGCAGCCCTTAGAATGGTGCTGGGGGGTCGGGGGGCGGGGAGAGACTCATCTGTGCCATGGACAATCATTGTACCTAAATACTCCTTGGCCTTCTCCAACCCAGTCTCCATTCTTCATCAGAGAAATGCAAGCCTTTGTTTAATCACATGATTTCTAAAGTCCCGGTCCTTCCTTTGGGGTAATACAGGAGGTGTAGGTAGCCACAGCAGGGCTCATGGGGGGGCGAGCCTCCACAACACTCCTGTCATTTTTTACTCTTCTCTTCCTTCCTGTGCACCTACACATGCTTACCTGCTTATTGCAGAAATTCCATGCCATAATGTCTGTGGGCCCCTATTCGATGGAGATGGGAAAAATTTAGAGTTGGTAGTGAATGACCTGCCTCTCCCAAACACTGGAGGGATCAAAGTGTCTGGAGGATGAGGGGAACATCACTGCGGATCTTCATCCTAATCAGGCAAACAAAAGTTTACTCTGCCACTCCTAATCTTACTTTCCTTCCTTTCCTACCTCCCAAGATATTTCCGCCAAGAGCTGGAGCGTTTGGATGAGGGGCTCCGGAAAGAAGACATGGCTGTGCACGTCCGCCGTGACCATGTGTTTGAAGACTCCTATCGTGAGCTGCACCGGAAATCCCCTGAAGAAATGAAGAATCGATTGTAAGAGCCCAGAGCAGAGAATAAATAGGATGGGAGGGTTGGGACCCTCCCTACGTGGTAGTGAAGGCTTACTTGGGGCCCAAATGTGCAGGGGAACTTAGGGAGGTGCTGCCCTCCCCAGTAGGAATTCCTAAGAGGAATCCAGCTTAGATAATCTCACTGAACTGTCACCCGTCTTCTCCACCCAGTCTCCCAGCTACTCCTTCACAATCGCTCTCTCAGGTTATGCTATGCAAAAGAATGGATTTGTCCTGGGCTTTCTGCACATCCCTGTTTCTGCTCTCTTATACAGGTATATAGTGTTTGAAGGAGAAGAAGGGCAAGATGCTGGAGGGCTCCTGCGGGAGTGGTATATGATCATCTCTCGGGAGATGTTTAACCCTATGTATGCCTTGTTCCGTACCTCACCTGGTGATCGGGTCACATACACCATCAATCCATCTTCCCACTGCAACCCCAACCACCTTAGCTACTTCAAGTTTGTCGGACGCATCGTGGCCAAAGCTGTATATGACAACCGCCTCCTGGAGTGCTACTTTACTCGGTCCTTCTACAAACACATCTTGGGCAAGTCTGTCAGGTGAGGATGTGGCACAAACCTGGGACTGTCTTCAGTCCTGGAAATCTGGTCCCTTTTCTTGTGTCCCATCACTAGGCTGCCTGTCCTCCACCCCAACCCATGGCCCTAATTTTGTTTATCTAGATATACAGACATGGAGAGCGAAGATTACCACTTCTACCAGGGCCTGGTTTATCTGCTGGAAAATGATGTCTCCACACTAGGCTACGACCTCACCTTCAGCACTGAGGTAGGTCCGGAGATCCTGACCATAGCACATCCCAGCTAGTCTAGGAAACCCATTATGGGGTTGTCCTTGAACTGGCATTGGATAACCTCTAATGCTTCTAAGGAAGCATCTTGATGTCTTAAGTCACATTCCCCGTTCCCCATCTGGCAGAGAACAGTGGGTATTTGCATGAGATGGCACAAACAGAAAAACCAGAATTTGTAAAACAATCCAGGCTGTTTCCTAGTTTCCTCTATATTTTGAAAAAATGCTCTAGTACATTATTCTTCATTCCCAAAGTCAGTTCACTCTAGAAAAATTGTACAAATAGACATAAATGAAAAACAAATTTCAAGGTTACTCTTCGCCCAAATTGCTTTCCATAAAGATTCTGTTGTGTTACATTATGTATGTTATCCATGCCCTTTTCCCTTTTACTATTGATAGTTTCCGTATGTTTTAGGACCAAACCCTTGGCCTTTCCCTATTAGGGATTTATGAGCTCATGAGAAAAGTCACTGTTTTTTATGACCTTGCTTCATCTCCTTGCCCAGGATTCAGCAAAGAGTTTAGGGTGTGTTTCCAGGTATCTATGTAAGTTCCATCCTAGACCAAGCCTGATTCATATTATTGGTTTTGGATATTCTAGGTCCAAGAGTTTGGAGTGTGTGAAGTTCGTGACCTCAAACCCAATGGGGCCAACATCTTGGTAACAGAGGAGAATAAGAAGGAGTATGTACACCTGGTGTGCCAGATGAGAATGACAGGTAGGGGAAATGTCCGTTAGACCCCCTAGCTGCTCAGTATGGGGCAAGGTCAGGCCTCACTCATTTCACAGACATTGTTTCTTCTCTTCCCCTATGCCAGCCACAAATGCCTTGCATAAAAGGAGTCCAAAAACCTGACCAAAAAATATTTCCCTTCATCCACCCTCATATGGGGGCCTAGAAACAGAGTGGTAGGTGAGGTAGGCAGATCAGTCAGCATCCTGCCAGATTGGGGATCTCTGACCTCTAACAGTTGTATGAGTTCAGATGCCACGTGGCTTGTTGGTTCTCTCCCCAGGAGCCATCCGCAAACAGCTGGCGGCTTTCTTAGAAGGTTTCTATGAGATCATTCCAAAGCGCCTCATTTCCATCTTCACTGAGCAGGAGTTAGAGCTGCTCATATCAGGACTGCCCACAATCGACATTGACGATTTGAAATCCAACACTGAATACCACAAGTACCAGTCCAACTCTATTCAGGTGAGCTGCTGCTGGCATCCCTTCCTGTATCCTTAAGCAGTGTTAGTTTATATGACACCAAATAAACCAGTACTCTTAGGGGAAGGGAGTTTTGAGTGACAGCTTACCTGTACCTAACTCTTCACTCTTCTGGAGTTTCAGTTTTCAGGTGATCTCCTTGCTCATCTTGTGAATGGAGGAACTGAAACCTGTCTCACAGAAGAGACTTGCCTAACATTCCAAATCCCATCCCCCTTTCTTCGAAGAACTCTCTACCTAACACTGGCTTCTTATGTTCATTCCTGTAGATCCAGTGGTTCTGGAGAGCATTGCGTTCTTTCGATCAAGCTGACCGTGCCAAGTTCCTCCAGTTTGTCACGGGTACTTCCAAGGTGCCCCTGCAAGGTTTTGCTGCCCTTGAAGGCATGAATGGCATTCAGAAGTTTCAGATCCATCGAGATGACAGGTCCACAGACCGCCTGCCTTCAGCTCACACATGGTAAGAGGAAGGGTTTGTTCTCCTTTTCAGCATTTAGATTGAATTTGCATATTTGCTACTTCTAGGCCCCTACCCGTGGTCAGGAGCGCAAATCTGGCCCCGGGTACCCTGGACCTGGGGTAACTCACAATTTGGTGGGTTTTGTGGAGAAGATGATATTTGAGATGAGAAGCTGGCCCAGACTCACAGTGGGGCTGGGGTGACATTGCAGGTGAACACTGCCATGTGAGAACAAGGTGTATTCCAGGGCTCAACGTAGCCAGAGCAAGGAGTTGCACGAGCAGAATGCTAAAGAACTCGGCAGGGGTGACCAGTGACCCTGAATACCTCCTTGGAGCTTTCATGTAGGGCCGTGGTGTTTAAGGAGGAGTGACAGGGTCAGATTATGTTTTAGGTGCCTGGTGGCCAGTATTGGGGCCAGATTAGAGGAGGGCAGACAAGGCTAGGACAGGATTGGGAGTCTACAAGCAGAAGTCAAGTGGGCACCATGGGAACACAGATTTGGTTATCATCTTTTGTCATGAATTGATCTTTCTTCTTTCCCTAGTTTTAATCAGCTGGACCTGCCTGCCTATGAGAGCTTTGAGAAGCTCCGCCACATGCTACTATTGGCCATCCAGGAGTGCTCTGAAGGCTTTGGGCTGGCCTAATAAGGCCCCGCCCACCACTGTGGGGTTTTTCTACCATTGTTGGACCTGGGAATGGGGGGAAATGGAATAATGAAAACAAAAAAGAACCAGAAAGAAAATGTCAAAAACCAATAAGTGAAAATCCACCAACTCACCATGTGTGTGTCCCAGCTGCCCCATCTTCCCCAGCGCATACCCGTTCCCCCTTTCCTGCTCATTCTCTCTCCCCGCTCCCTTTTTCTCACCTCCTCTCCCCGTTCCATGCCGTCCAGGATCCCTCACCCATGTATTGAAAAGGCAATAGCCTTTACAGGGACCCGTTTGTCCCAACTGTTTGAACAGTGTGCTCCTCAGATTCTGTGTTCAGAAGGATTTGCTGCATTGAGACTTGAAACCTTTGGATAGGGGAAAAAATTATATATATATATATTTTTTTGTTCTGTTTGCATTTCTTAATTTGTGCTTGGAATGTGTTGATGTGCACAGCTAATGATTCAATGCGAGACAAGATTGGCGTCTGTGTTGTGGAGGTTTCAAATAAAGAGCACTCTTCATAACTCACTTTTCACAATGGAGTTTTTTTCAAGTTTAAAAAGAAATAAACCCTCTTGAGCACATGTTAGATGGCTGGAGAAGAAATCCAGTGGACTCTCCAGAAAGCCATCTCTGTCACCACATGGGTGCATCCTCCTCCTTCAGAGTCATCAGGAACTGGGGGGATCTTTTTCAGAATGGGATCTGCACTTGGGGGTGGTGATGGTGTTAGAGATTGCAGCCAAGGACAAAGCATCGCCTTGCTCTAGGGGAACAAACCAGCAGGTTGTAAGAGAATTCACTCAACCCAACTGAAGGTTCTATTTCCTGAGCCTTTATAACAGTTTCAAGCCTGGAGCTCAGTTTAAAATTTTGATTTCATTTATTAATGTTTTAGTTTATTTCTAACAAATTTTCATAAGCAAATAATTTGACTAGCTCCCCAGAACAGTCTTTCCATCCTTTTTGGTTTTGTTTTGTCATCTGCTTGTTTGCCAGTCTGTTCACAGATCGCCCAACAGTCTTTTGTGGTTTTTTTTACTCCATCCAGCACTTAAAGTTGATCTAAGGACTTTGATGGTTCCAGCCTTCAAAGAAAAAAGTAATAAAAGTTCAGTTAGAAAAATAACCTCAAGTGGTACTTGCTTTGTGTGGTTTTTCTCATTCTCCAAGGCTCTACTTCTCTTTTCCCCTTGACCATGTCCCAAAGTGTGGGTCTAGGAAAGCAGTGGTGTGTCTGTCCTTAACCTGATCCCTTTGTCCTGATGCAAATGGTAGCTAATCTTTTTTTTTTTTCCTTCCAATGTTCACACTTGTCTGTTCCTGGCCCTCCTGACCACTGAGAAGACAGATGAATCAACCCTGTCCGGCCTATTGAGCTTCTAGTCAAGGGATAGAGACAGATCAGTTCTGAAGGGGATCTGGGTGCCCAGCACAAGTACCTGGTCTAGCCTGGGAGATCAGGAAAGGCTTTCTATTGTCAGTGGCATTTGGGTTGAATCATAAGTCTGTGTGAGAGTGAAGATTAAGAAGAACAGGGTAATCTAGCTCAATGCAGCAAGAGTCCAGTTGATAGGGCAAGGCTTGAGCAAAGGATAGTGGCCTGAGATGAGGCTGGGAGTCCACCAGGGCTTTAAAATAAAAGGAACAAATAAGCAGAAATACAGTAGAATTGATCAATACACTTAAGAACTGGTTCTTTGAGAAATCAAAGTAGAATAAAGCTCTGACCATTTAAATTTGAAAGGGGTGCAAGGGTTGGGAGTCGGGTGTGGAAGTTCGGAGTACAGATGGAATAATCCTGAAGGAAATAAATGAATCTAACTCAATGGCATACCACAAAAACCTAATGTGACTGAGTATGATTTGCCTATGGGATATTCATCACCTCAATGTCAAAAGAGAAAAACCTTTTGACAGTAGATGAAAGGCATTTGCCAACAGTAACTATTCCTGGTAACTTGTAAAGATACTACCTTGATAAGGTAGCATCAGACCAACAGTCAACATCACACTGCAAGCATAAAGTGGTCAATTATCACCATTAACACTGTTCTGCAAGTTCTAGCCATTTCCATAAAGCAGGAAACAAGGTATAGCTGTTGAAGAGAAACTATTTTGCTAAACCAAGAGAATCAAAAGTTATTAGAGCTTAAGTGAGTCCAGCAAGAGGCCTGGTTATAATGAACAAAACATTCGTGTAAACATTTATTGTCCAACAAGTATAATCTGATAAATTAATATAAAGAAATCCTATACAATAGTAAAAATATCCATTGCATATATCAACATACACAATCTCAAAGATAAGCAAAAATGTATGAGACCTGCCTGTTTAAAAATTGCAAAACAATACTACATACATGTGTACCAAGAACATGAAAAACCACACGTATGAAGAGTATGGAAGCCCATGCATAAGTATGACAGTACTGCATGATGTTCAGGATGAGCTATGGGGGACAAAAGGGGATGCAGTTGGGAAGAGGTACATTACCCAGAGGGCTTAAATTAAATGTTTTATTTCTTAAGCTGGGTGGTGCTGGGTACATAAGTATTTCTTATAATACTATAATACTTTATAACTTTTCTACACCTGAGGTATTTCAAAGTAAGTTTTTTGAGATGGACAATTTAATAGTTCCAAATGAATTTGAGGCAGGTATCAGGGAAGTCAATAACAGGCCTAATTCTACGTGAAGGCTAATTAATAGCTGCTTTCATGATATGATTAAACATGTCTCTTTTTGCCCCCTAATAATTCCCTCCACTGATGTGTGTGTTACAATTACTACTGGTTATCTCCTTATTAAAATAGTCCCCTTTTCTTATAATTAGGGTGACCATATAACTTATCATCCAAAGTTGGGCAAATTTTAAAATAAAAAGGGTGTTATTAATTATGCTGTGGGACTTCCCTGGTGGTCCAGTGGTTAGTACTCCATGCTTCCATTGCTGGGGGCATGGGTTCAATCCCTGGTTAGGGAACTAAGATTCCTACATGCCACGTGGCACAGCCACCAAAAAAAAAAATTATGCTGGGCCACAAGTGCAAACAAACCCAGATAAACTGGGATGTATGGCTCTATACTTATGAAACATAATATGTCTTGGCTGGAGAAACAATTATTACCCAACATAAACATTTTTACTGAGCGCTTACCATGTACTGACAACACTGAGAAGTCACTGCTTTCCAAAAACTCACTGAAGGGAAGGGGTTAGGTGTTGGGAAAGTTCAGGGAGCAATGGATACACAAAGACTCGATAGGCAGGGGTAGCAGGATTAAACATTTTCTCAAATACAAGCAATGACCAGTTAGAAAACAACAGGAAATAGATTCCCTTCACAACAGTAACATAAAATACCTAGGAATAATCTTAAGAAGCAGTGTTTGGGATCCATGTGAAGAAGGATGCTGCAAAACTCGTGTGAGAAGCATAAAAAGAGGCAAATAAATGAACAGGCTTACTGTCTTCATTTGCAAGTATAGCTGGCCTTGAGACTTTGGAAAACAGACATGCTAAGCAAGGTGGAAGCTGAAATGAGCAGACCTGACAGAGAATGGCTTCAAGCCATGACTATTCAGTGTGCTATGGTCTACTGTAAAGAGAAAATGAAGCACCAAGAACCAGTTGGGGAAGGAATAGCTTTGTCAATGTTAAGTTTGGGAAACTTGCCTAAGTATTGGAAGGGGGAGAAATAGAAAGTTTGCTCTGCAATTCACACTAAATAAATTCCAAATGGAAGATTCAAGTGTGAAAAACGTGAACTTATTTTTGGGGGCAAATAACAAGTGATCTGGGATATGGAAAATCTAACACTAAAAACTACAAAAGACATTATAATGGAAAAGACTGATATATTTGACTACTAAAACATTGGCAACACCACGAGAAGAATTAAAAAGCAACGGCAATCTAGGAAAAATACATCTCTAACAGGCAATGGGTTAATCCTTACTGTATATATATTTTTTTATTTACAAATCACTAAGAGACAAACTCCCCAACAGAAAAACATCCAAGGACATGAAAAGGCAATTCAGAAAAGAAGAAACACAAATGACAGATGGCCAACAAACACAATGAAAAGATGCTCAACATCACTATTATAGAAATGCAAATCAAAACTACAATGAGGTATCACCTAACACCGGTCAGAATGGCCATCATTAAAAAATCTACAGGAACTTCCCTTGGTGGCTCACTGGTTAAGAATCTGCCGGCCAATGCAGGGGACACGGGTTCGATCCCTGCTCTGGGAAGATCCCACATGCCGTGGAGCAATGAAGCCTGTGCGCCACAACTACTGAGCCTGCGCTCTAGAGCCCGCGAGCCACAACTACTGAGCCTGTGTGCCACAACTACTGAAGCCCGTGTGCCTAGAGCCCATACTCCACAAGAGAAGCCACCACAATGAGAAGCCTGCACACCACAACAAAGAGTAGCCCCCACTCACCGCAATAAGAGAAAGCCTGCACGCAGCAACGAAGACCCAACGCAGCCAAAAGTAAATAAATAAATAAATTTACTAAAATAAATAAATAAATAATAAAAAAACCCTACAAACAGAGACCTCCCTGGTGGTCCAGTGGTAAAGAATCTACCTTGTAATGCAGGGGATGAGGGTTCAATCCCTGTTCAGGGAACTAAGATCCCACATGCCTCGCGGCTACTAAGCCCACCCACCACAACTACTGAGCTCGTGAGCCTCGACTAGAGAGCCTGCGTGCCACAAACTACAGAGCCCATGCGCTCTGGAGCCTGCACGCCACAACTAGAGAAGAGAAAACCTGTACGTCGCAACTAGAGAGAAGCCCGCGCGCCACAACAAAAGATCCCACATGCCTCAACGAAGATCCTGTGTGCCGCAACTAAGACCTGATGCAGCCAAAAATAAACAAAAACATTTTGTTTAAATCTACAAACAATAAATGCTGGAGAGGGTGTGGAGAAAAGGGAACTTTCTTGCACTGTTGGTGGGAATGTAAATTGATACAGCTACTATAGAGAACAGTATGGAGGTTCCTTAAAAAACTAAAAATAGAACTACCATATAACCCAGCAATCCCACTACTGGGCATGTACCCAGAGAAATCTATAATTCAAAAGGATACATGCACCCCAGTGTTCATTGCAGCACTATTTACAATAGCCAGGACAAGGAAGAAACCTAAATGTCCATCAACAGATGAATGGATAAAGAAGATGTGATACATGTATACAATGGAATATTACTCAGCCATAAAAAAGAACGAAATAACACCATTTGCAGCAACATGGATGGACCTAGAGGGTATTATGCTAAGTGAAATAAATCAGAGAGAAAGGCAAATATAGTGTGATTTCACTTATATATAGAATCTCAAAAACAAAACAGACAAGCAAAACAAAACAGAAACAGGGACTTCTCTGGTGGTCCAGTGGTTAAGACACCATGCTTCCACCGCATGGGGGCAAAGGTTCGATCCCTGGTCGGGGAACTAAGATCCTGCATGCCTCACAGCGTGGTCAAAAAATAGGAAAACAAAAAACAGAAACAGACTTACAGATAACAGAGAGCAAACTGGTGGTTGCCAGAGGGAAGGGGGGTGGGGGTGGGGGTGGGGGGGGTGGGGGGGTTTGGGCGAAATAGGTGAAGGGGATTAAGAGACACAAACTTCAACCTAGAAAAATAAGTCACAGGAAACTAACATACAGCATAGGGAATATAGTCAGTAATACTGTAATAACTTTGTATAGTGACAGATGGTAACTAGACTTAACATGATGGTCATTTTGTAATGTATTTTAGTTCCTGACCAGGGATTGAACCTGGGCCCTCAGCAGTGAGAACTCAGGGTCCTAACCACTGGACCACCAGGGAATTCCCTATCTGTATTATTATTATTGTGGTGATGGTGGCGGTGCTGGTGGAGGCAGTAGCAGCATTTTTGCTGTCTTTTTCATGGTGAGCATGTATTTCCACAATTAAAAATAAACAGCCTCGTCAAGAATATACAATGGAGAAAAGACAGCCTCTTCAATAAGTGGTGCTGGGGTCTTCCCTGGTGGCGCAGTGGTTGAGAGTCCTCCTGCCAATGCAGGGGACACGGGTTCGTGCCCCGGACTGGGAAGATCCCACATGCCGCGGAGCGGCTGGACCCGTGAGCCATGGCCGCTGAGCCTGTGCGTCTGGAGCCTGTGCTCTGCAGCGGAAGAGGCCACAACAGTGAGAGGCCCGCATACCGCAAAAAAAAAAAAAAGTGGTGCTGGGAAAACTGGACAGCTACATGTAAAAGAATGAAATCAGAACACTCCCTAACACCATACACAAAAATAAACTCCAAATGGATTAAAGGCCTAAATGTAAGGCCAGACACTATAAAACTCTTAGAGGAAAACATAGGCAGAACGCTCTATGACATCAATCACAGCAAGATCCTTTTTGACCCACCGCCTAGAGAAATGGAAATAAAAACAAAAATAAACAAATGGGACCTAATGAAATTTAAAAGCTTTTGCACAGCAAAGGAAAACATAAACAAGACAAAAAGACAACCTTCAGAATGGGAGAAAATATTTGCAAACGAAGCAACTGACAAAGGATTCATCCCCAAAATTAACAAGCAGCTCATGCAGCTCAATATCAAAAAAACCCCAAAAAACCCAATCCAAAAATGGGCAGAAGACCTAAATAGACATTTCTCCAAAGAAGATATACACATTGCCAACAAACACATGAAAGAATGCTCAACATCATTAATCATTAGAGAAATACAAATAAAAATTACAATGAGGTATCACCTCACACCGGTCAGAACGGCCATCATCAAAAAATCTACAAACAATAAATGCTGGAGAGGGTGTGGAGAAAAGGGAACCCTCTTGCACTGTTGGTGGGAATGTAAATTGGTACAGCCACTATGGAGAACAGCATGGAGGTTCCTTAAAAAACTAAAAATAGAACTACCATATGACCCAGCAATCCCACTATTGGGCATATACTCAGAAAAAAACCATAATTCAAAAAGACACATGCACCCCAATGCTCACTGCAGCACTATGTACAATAGCCAGGTCATGGAAACAACCTAAGTGTCCATTGACAGATGAATGGATAAAGAAGATGTGGCACATATATACAATGAAATATTAGCCGTAAAAAGAAACGAAATTGAGTTATCTATAGTGAGGTGGATGGACTTAGAGACTGTCATACAGAGTGAAGTAAGTCAGAAAGAGAAAAACAAATACCGTACGCTCACACATATATATGGAATCTAAAATAAAAAAAAATGGTTCTGACTAACCTAGGGGCAGGACAGGAATAAAGATGCAGACGTTGAGAATGGACTTGAGGATACGGGGAGAGGGAAGGGTAAGGTGGGACGAAGGGAGAGAGTGGCATGGACTTATATACACTACCAAATGTAAAATAGATAGCTAGTGGGAAGCAGCCACATAGCACAGGGAGATCAGCTCGGTACTTTCTGACCACCTAGAGGGGTGGGATAGGGAAGGTGGGACGGAGACGCAAGAGGGAAGAGATATGAGAATATATGTATATGTATAGCTGATTCACTTTGTTATAAAGCAGAAATGAACACACCATTGTAAAGCAATTATACTACAATAAAGATGTTAAAAATATATAAATAAATATAAATAAATAAATAAACAGCTTTGGGACTTCCCTGGTGGTCCAGTGGTAAAGAATCCGCCTTGCAATGCAAGGGTTGCGGGTTCGATCCCTGGTCGGGGAACTAAGATCCCACATGCCACGGGGCAACTAAGCCCGCAGGCCACAACTACTGAGCTCACACACCTCAACTAGAGGCTGCGTGCCGCAAACTACAGAGCCCACGCACCCTGGAGCCTGCACAACACAACTAGAGAGAGACAACCTGCATGTCACTAGAGAGAAGCCTGCACTCCACAATGAAGAGCCCTGTGCCCCAATGAAAGATCCCACATGCCTCAAAGAAAATCCCACATGCTGCAACTAAGACCTGATGCAGCCAAAAATAAATAAATTAAAGTAAATAATAAATAAAACTTAAAAAAAAATAAACAGCCTAGGGAATTCCCTGGCGGTCCAGTGGTTAAGACTTGATGCTCTCACTGCAGGGGCCCAGGTTCGATCCCTGGTCAAGGAACTAAGATCCCGCAGCCTAACCTACAAGGACCTACTGTATAACACAAGGAACTCTGCTCAATATTCTGTAATAACCTAAATGGGAAAAATTTGAAAAAAATATATATGCATGAATATGTATAACTGAATCACTTTGCTGTACACCTGAAACTAACACAACACTATTAATCAACTATACTCCAATACAGTATAAAATTAAAATTAAACAGCATACCACCTAGTGGGAGAGCAGCCTGAGGGCCTGGCCCCGTGGACTCGGCCAGAGCCGCAGCCCCAGGTAAGCGGGCATCAGGAAGGGAAGGAGGGAAGGAGGGAAGGAAGGAAAGAAGGGAGGGAGGGAGGAGGAGAGGAAGGAAGGAAGGATTAAAGCATCCCATCCATATGATATTACTTATATGTGGAATCTAAAATATGACACAAATGAACTTATCTATGAAACAGAAACAGGCTTACAGACATAGAGAACAGACTTGTGGTTGCCAAGGTGGGGGGATGGATTGGGAGTTTGGGATTAGCAGATGTAAACTATTATATATAGAATGGATAAACAAGGTCCTACTGTACAGCCTACAGAACTATATTCAATATTCTGTGATAAACCATGATGGAAAAGAATATTAAAAAAAGAATATATATATAAAACTGAATCACTTTGCTGTACAGCAGAAATTAACACATTGTAAATCAACTATATTTCAATTAAAAAAAAGAATGAGGGAGTTCCCTGATGGTCCAGTGGTTAGGACTCAGCACTTTCACTGCCGTGGCCCCAAGTTTAATCCCTGGTCAGGGAACTAAGATCCTGCAAGCCACGCGGCATGGCCAAAAAAAAGAATGAAATTAGCTGTAGTTTTTATGTAGGTGCCTTTTATCAGATTAAAGTAGCCCCCAAATTTCTAAGAGATTGTTTATTGCTTCTTTTTTATTTTATTTTATCAGAAATGGATGTTGGATTTTGTCAAATGCTTTACTGGCATCAATCAAGATGATCATATGGTTTTTCTTTATTAGTTCATTAATATGGTGAATTACATTGATTGGTTTTCAAGTGCTAAGCTAAACTTGTATTCCTGGGATTAAAACCCACTTCGTCATTATGTATTATCTTTTTCATATATTGTGTTGGATTTGATTTGCTCGAATTTTCTTAAAAACTCATGTATCTGTGGGGGTTTTCTCAGCTTTATTGAGGTATAATTGACAAATAAAATTGTAATGTATTTAAAGTGTACAATATGATGATTTTATATCTATATACATTGTGAAAGGATCCCCACAACTGTCTACTCCTCTCTTTTTTTTTGAAGTAACATTGGTTTATAACATTATGTAATTTTCATGTGTACAACATTACAATTTGACTTCTGTATACCCTAGAGCATGCTCACCACCAAAAGTCTAGGTTCTATCCATCACCATACAATTGACCCCCATTACCCATTTCTCCCTCTCCCCACACCTGTTCCCCTCTGCTAACCACCAATCTGTTCTCTGTATCTATGAGTTTGTTCTTGTTTTGCTTGTTCATTTATTTTGTTTTTCTAAAATATTCCACATATGAGTGAAATCATATAGTATATGTCTTTCTCTGTCTGACTTATTTCACTTAGCATAATACCCTCATCCATGTTGTCACAAATGGCAAGATTTCATTCTTTTTTAAGGCTGAGTAGTATTCCATTGTAAATATATATACCACATCTTTTTTTATCCACTCATTTGTGTATCTATGTTTATGAGGGATATTGATCTGTAGTTTTCTTTGATTTTTTTATTTTTAGAGCAATTTTAGATTCATAGCAAAATTGAGAGGAAGGTACAGAGATTTCCCATATACCCCCTGCCCCCACACATGCATAGCCTCCCCCATTAACAACATCCTGCACCAGAGGGGTACATTTGTTACCATTGATGAACCTACATTAGCACATCATAATCACTCAAAGTCCATAGCTTACATTAGAGTTCACTCTTCGTGCTGTGTACACTCTGTGGGTTTGGTCAAATATGTAATGACATGTATCCATTACAGTATCATACAAAGTATTTTCACTTCTCTAAAAATCCTCTGTGCTCTGCCTCTTTACCCCTCACTCCTTCCCCCTAGCCCCTGGCAACCACTGATCTTTTTACTGTCTCCATAGTTTTGCCTTTTCCAGAATGTCATATAGTTGGAATCATAGCTTTTCAGATCAGCTTCTTTAACTTAGTAATACACATTTAAAGCTCCTCCATATCTTTTCATGGCTTGATAGCTCATTTCTATTTAGCACTGAACAGTATTTCGTTGTCTGGATGTACCACAGTTTATAAATCTATTCACCCACTGAAGGACATCTTGGTTGCTTCCAAGTTTTGGTAATTTCCACGTGCAGTTTTTTGTATGGACATAAGTTTTCAATCCCTTTGGGTAAATACCAAGGAGTGTGATTGCCAGATGATGTGGTAAGAGTATCTTTAGCTTTGTAAGAAACTACCAAACTGTCTTCCAAAGTTGTTGTACCATTTTCCATTCCCACCAGCAATGAATGAGAGTTCCTGTTGCTCCGCATCTTAGCCAGCATTTGGTGTTGTCAGCATTCTGGATTTAGGCCATTCTGATAGATGGTAGTGGCATCCCATTACTGTTTTCATTTGCATTTCCCTAATGACATAGGATGTGGATCATCTTTTCATATACTTATTTGCCATTTGTATGTCTTCTATGGTGAGGTGTCTGTTAAGGTTTTTGGCTCATTTTTTAATTGGGTTGTTCATTTTCTTACTGTTGAGTTTTAAGAATTCTTTGTGTATTTAGGATAATAGTCCTTTACCAGATATCTCTTTTTCAAATATTTTCTCCCAGTTTGCAACTGGTTTTTTCATTCTCCTGACAGTGTCTTTCACAGAGCAGAAATTTTTAATTTTAATGAAGTCCAGCTTGTCAATTCTTTCTTACATGGATCATGCATTTGTTGTTTTATCTAAAAAGTCATTGCCAAACCCAAAGTCATCTAGATTTTTCTCCTATGGTATCTTCTAGGAGTTCTATAGTTTTGCATTTTACATTTGGGTCTGAGTTAATTTTTGTGAACGGTGTAAGTTCTGTGTCTAGATTACTTTTTTGGCTTGTGAATGTCCAGTTGTTTCAGCACAATTTATTTTATTGTGATAAGAACTCTTTAACATGAGATCTACCCCATTAACAATTTTTTAAGTGTAAAAATTATTATTGCTGACTATATAGGTACAATGTTGCACAATAGCTCTCTAAAGATTATTCATCTTGTTTGACTGCAACTTTACGCCCATTGATTAGTAACTCTCCATTGCCCCCTCACCCCAGACCTTGACAACCACCATTCCATTCCTTGATTCTATGAATTTGACTACTTAAGATACCTCATATGAGTAGATTCATGCAGTATTTGTCTTACTGTGACTGGCTTATTTCATTTAGCATAATGTCCTCAGAGTTCATCCATGTTGTTGCATATTGCAGTTTTCTTCTTTTTAAAGCCTCAATAGTATTCCATTGTATGTAAAATATTTCTATTTATTTAGGCTGCACCAGGTCTTAGTTGCGGCACGCCAGGATCTTCACTGCGGCATGTGGGATCTTGGTTGAGGCATGCGAACTCTTAGTTGCGGCATGCATGCAGGATCTAGTTCCCTGACCAGGGATCAATCCCAGGCCCCCTGCATTGGGAGCTTGGAGTCTTACCCACTGGACCACAAGGGAAGTCCCTCTATTGTATGTATATACCATGTTTTCTTTATCCATTCACCTGTCAGTGGACATTTAGGCTTTTCACACATCTTGGCTATTATGAATAGTGCTACAATGAACATAGGAGTGCTTATATCTCTTTGAGATACTGATTTCAATTCTTTCAGATAAATAACCAGAAGTGGGATTCTTGGATCCTATGATAGTTCTATTTTTAATTTTTGAGAACCTGCCATACCATTTTTCCATAGTAGTTGTACCATTTTGCATTTCCACTAACAGTGTGCAAGGGTTCTAATTCCTCCCTATTCTCACCAACACTTGTTGTCTTTTGTCATTGTTGTTGCTGTTGTTTTTGATAATTACCATCCTGACAGGTGTCAACAGCCTGTTGAAAAGACTATCTTTGCTCCTTTGTCAAAGATCAGTTGACTACATTTATGTGGGTCTATTTCTGGTCTCGCTCCTCTGTTCTATTGATCTGTTTGTCTATTCTTTTGCCAATACCACACTGTCTTAATTACTGTAGCTTTATAGTAAGCCTTGAAATCGGGTAGCATCAGTCCTCCAATTCTGTTCTTTACCTTCAGTATTGACTTGGCTATTCTAGATCTTTTGCCTCTCCATTATACATTTTAGAATCAGTTTGTTGATATCCATAAAATAACTTGCTGGGATTTCTTTGTCTGGTTTTGATATAAGATCAGGGTGATACTGAACTCATAGAATATGTTGGGAAGTATGCCTTCCTTGTGGTAGGCAGAATTCTAAGACAGCCCCTAAGATTTCCAGCCCCTGGTGTACACATACTTTCTCCCGGTTATTTAATTAAACATGAATCTAGTTACTGCTGTGAAGGGATTTTGCAGATGTAATAAAGGTCCAAAATCAGAAGGACAAAAAGTATTTGACACACTGTTGATGTCCCAAAGACAGAGGGGGGCCACATGGCAAAGAATGTGGGCGGCCTCTAGGAGATAAAAGCAGCCCCAGATGATGGTCAGCAAGGAAGTGAGATCCTTAGTCCTACAAGTGCAAGGAACTGGATTTTGCCAACAACAAGAATGAGCTTGGGAGCGTATTTTTCACCAGAACCTCCAGACAAGATCTTGGCTTGGCCAACACTTTGATTTCAGCCTTGTTACACTGAGCAGAGTCATGTTATACTGGACTTTTAAAGAATTTTTATTTTATATTGGACAGTGTTGTGTTATACTGGACTTCTGACCTACAGAAACTGAGATAATAAATGGATATTGATTTAAGCCACTAAGTTTGTAGTCATTTATTATGCAGCAATAGAAAATTAATACATGACTCTTCTATCCCCTGGAAGAGTTTGTGTACAACTGCTATTATTTCTTCTTTAACTGTTTGGTCAAATTCACCAGTGAAGCCATCAGGGCATGGGGTTTTCTTTGTAGGAAAGTTTTAAACTATGAAATAAATTTCTTTGAAGACATATGGCTAGGGACTTCCCTGGTGGCACAGTGGTTAAGGATCCACCTGCCAATGCAGGGAACACGGGTTCGAGCCCTGGTTCAGAAAGATCCCACATGCCGCGGAGCAATTAAGCCCATGTGCCACAACTACTGAGCCTGCGCTCTAGAACCCGCGAGCCACAACTACTGAGCCCATGTGCTACAACTACTGAAGCTCATGTGCCCAGAGCCTGTGCGCCGCCACAAGAGAAGGCACCACAATGAGAAGTCTGCGCACCGCAATGAAGAGAAGCCCCCACTCGCCACAACTAGAGAAAGCCCACGCACCACAACGAAGACCCAATGCAGCCAAAAATAAATTTAAAAAAAAAAAGACGTAGCTATTCAGATTGTCTTTTTCTGGAGTGAGCTCAGTAGCTTGTGTCTTTTAAGGAATGTCTCTATTTTATCTAAATTGTCAAATTTATGAGCATAAAGCTCTTCATGACATTCCTTCAACATAAATCGTACCAATGTTTTCTTAGGTCAGTCTCCCAAGGCAATAGAAATAAAAACAAAAATAAACAAATGGGACCTAATCAAACTTACAAGATTTTGCACAGCAAAAGAAACCATAAACAAACCAAAAAGACAACCTTCAGAATGGGAGAAAACATTTGCAAATGATGAGACCAACAAGGGCTTAATTTGCAAACTATACAAACAGCTCATACAACTCTACAACAAAAAAACAAACAACCCGATCAAAAAATGGGCAGAAGACCTAAATAGACATTTCTCCAAAGAAGACATACAGATTGCCAATAGGCACATGAAAAGATGCTCAACATCGCTAATTATTAGAGAAATGTAAATCAAAACTACAATGAGGTATCACCTCACACCAGTCAGAATGGCCATCATTAAAAAGTCTACAAAGAACAAATGCTGGAGAGGGTGTGGAGGAAAGAGAGCCCTCTTACACTGTTGGTAGGAATGTAAATTGGTGCAGCCACTACGGAAAATTGTATGGAGGTTCCTCAAAAAACTAAAAATAGGGGCTTCCCTTGTGGCGCAGTGGTTGAGAGTCCGCCTGCCGATGCAGGGGACACGGGTTCGTGCCCCGGTCCAGGAAGATCCCACATGCCGCGGAGTGGCTGGGCCCGTGAGCCATGGCCGCTGAGCCTGCGCATCCGGAGCCTGTGCTCCACAACGGGAGAGGGCACAGCAGTGAGAGGCCGGTGTACTGCAAAAAAAAACAAAAACAAAAACTAAAACTAAAAATAGAGTTGCCATATGATCCAGCAATCCCACTCTTGGGCATATACCCAGACAAAACTATAATTCAAATGGATACATGCACCGCTATGTTCACAGCAGCACTATTTACAATAGCCAAGACATGAAAACAACTTAAATGTCCACTGACAGATGAATGGATAAAGAAGATGTGGTACATATATACAATGGACTATTACTCAGCCATCAAAAAGAATGAAATAATGCCATTTGTATCAACATGGATGGACCTAGAGATTATCATACTAAGCGAAGTGAGTCAGAAAAAGAAAGACAAATACCATAGGATATCACTTATATGTGGAATTTAAAATATGACACAAATCAACATATCTTTAAAACAAAAACAGACTCACAGATATAGAGAACACACTTGTGGTTGCCAGGGCAGGGGGGGCGGTAGGGGAGGGAAAGAATGGGAGTTTGGGATTAGCAGAGGCAAACTATTATATATAGGATGGATAAACAACAAGGTCATTCTGTATAGCACAGGGGAACTATATTCAATATTCTGTGACAAACCATAATGGAAAAGAATACATATATATATACATATATATATATATATATAACTGAGTCACTTTGCTGTACACAACAAATTAACACAACATTGTAAATCAACTATACTTTAATAAAATTTAAAAAATAAATAATATCCTTTTATTATTATCTTAATTTCTGTAGGATCTGTAGTGTTGTCCAAAATCTCACTCCTAATATTAGGCATTTGGGTCTTCTCTCTTTTTTTCCTCATCTATCTGGCTAGAGGTTTATCAGTTTTATTGATCTTCCCAAAAAGCCAACTATTGGTTTCTTTGCTTTTCTCTATTTTTTTTTTGTTTTCTACTTCAGTGATTTCTGCTCTTATTTTCTTTCTTCTGCTTACTTTAGGTTTGATTTCCTCTTTTTTTTTTTTTTTTTTTTTTTGCGGTACGTGGGCCTCTCACTGCTGTGGCCTCTCCCGTTACGGAGCACAGGCTCCGGACGCGCAGGCCCAGCGGCCATGGCTCACGGGCCCAGCCACTCCGCGGCATGCGGGATATTCCCGGACCGGGGCACGAACCCGTGTCCCCTGCATCGGCAGGCGGACTCTCAACCAGTGCGCCACCAGGGAAGCCCTGATTTCCTCTTTTTATCATAATTTCTTAAGGTAGAAGCTGAGGTCATTGGTTTGAGACTACTCTTCTAATAATAAGCATATAATTTTCTTTCTAAGCACTGCTTTTGCTGCATTCCATATATTTTGATACATTATATTTTCACTTTAATTTCATTCAAAATACTTTCTAATTTTTCTTAGGATTTCTTGTTTGACCCATGGTGTGCTGGTTATCAATTTATTGCCTCTCAACTTCAAATTCACCCTTTCTGCCTCTTCTGTGATAATGAAGCAATTTTAACTGTTTTTCCTTTGACAGCTGGCACTGAAACTTTCTCAGTAGAGGGTGCTAGAGAGATATTGCAAGAGGAAAAGGGGTTTTCTTCCTGACTCCTGCATGTTCGCTTGACAGGCTCCTTCTGCATGGCTTTTTCTAGAATCAGTCTCCTGCAGTGCTCACAACTCTTCCAGTGCCTGATTTCTACCATGCATGGTGGTCAGTAGTACCCAGTGATCAGCAGCTTTCCTCTCCCTCCAGAACTCACCCTCAGGCAGTTTGGTAGCAAGAAGAATGCTTCTGGATCTTGATGCACTCACAGCTTCCTCAGGGCCTGGCTCTTGCGGTGCACAGAGGCCAGCAGCACTCAGTGAACAGCTTTCTCCTGCCTCCCAGCAGGCAGATTTCTGGAAAGTTCCACCAATGCAGTACCACAATGACTTCTCTGCCCTGCAGTGAACTACAGTCATGCCTCTCCAACAAGATCTGGATCTCAGCCCCAGGGGCATTCTATGCCAGCCTAGGGATAGTGACTAATTCCTTTGCCACACTGCATGGCTTATTGGATCTTAGTTCCCCGACCAGGGATCGAACCCGGCCCTCGGCAGTGAAAGTGCCGAGTCCTAACCACTGGACCACCAGGGAATTCCCTTGTGACTACTTCTTATATCTGCTATTTCTATATTCTTTCGAATTCTCTTCACATCTCACTAACCAATCCCTCATTATTCCAATCCCCTGTTATAGGTAATTCCTTATATTAACTTTCCCTGTTCAAATTACTGTGTTACTCCTCTCTCCAGATAGGACTCAGACTGATACAGAATTGTTACCAGGAGTGGTGCCAGGAAAGAGATCTGCAAAGATGGGACTTTGAGATTGGTTTGTTCACACCTCTGGCTTATGCACGGTGCTGAACTCCTTGCCAATGAGAGATGGATGCTAGTAATCCATGGCATGCCGTTGCATCACAATTAATCAACCTATGGTTGATTGTGATGAAGTGCCAACTGAAGCACATTCCCTGGAAGCTGAAATGGCTGCTGCACTTGACTATTATGGCCATGATCATGACTATGAAGACCGTGATGGGGGATAGATTATTTTGAATGCACTTGAGCGCTTACAAAGAGAAAAATAACAAGCTTGGGTCTGTTAATTTCTCAGCTCAAGTCACAGCCTAAGAACCAGAGAACTTTCATGATGCCTAGCAGCAGGGCTAATATTGCTGAACATCAGACACAACATTTAATTGTATAAGTTGTTGAATTACAACGACAGTTGAATTCACAGTCTTGACAATTTTCCATGTGAAAGTTATGGTATTGACTGTTAAAGAATGGGATCCTGAAACTTGGAATGGGGACATCTGTTTGGTCCCAAATGAAACTCACAGTCTTGAACTACCAAGTCACTCTGAGCCTTCCTTACTAATGGAAGTAGCTTGCCCTTCAGTGTCCGAAACTAACCTTTCTCTCCTTGAAAATGCTGTGATAAACTCACCTGGTCCAGGTGCCTTGAAAAGGGATACTCATTCTCCTCAAGACCCACCACAACCACCCCTACTGCTGATAGACACATGACTGAGGTCAAATCTCAGCATGGTCCAGGGGAACAAGTGTACACTATGACCAAGTTGGAAAGTGCTTATACACCAAAATAATCACAAGACTTTGCTAATATATATTGGCAGAAATCTGGGGAATATATGCAGAAGAGGACTCTAAGGGTGTTAGATGAAGGAGGGCAGAATATAACTCTAGATTAGGCAGAATTCATTGATATAGGTACACTTACTAGAGATTCTGGATTTAATGTGTCAGCACATGCTCTAAGGGTTTACTTGGTTGGCTAACTGAAACTGAGACTCAATTGTGGCCTACAGTTAATGAGGTTGAGATGCCAGAGGTGTCCTGGCATGATATGGAGGAGGGAATCCAAAGGCTTTGGGTAATGGGAGTGTTGGACAGAACTTATCATGTATGACTTGAATGCAATCCCCAACTATGTTCCATGACAAGGCTCAGAAGACACTACTTTCACCGAGACATTGAGAAAGCATTAGTGAGAAGCGCACATGCAAACTTGGAAAGCTCTGTGGTTGCTCTCTTCTGTAGGCCAGGAATGACGTAGGGGAAGAATGACCCTGAAGACAATCCAGAGATCATCAGGGCTGCCCTTCTGATCACAGGCCCAGAGTGCAAGGGCCCTGGGGGCAGAGTAATTTCAAAGTAGGAGCCGCTGGCACACTGCCCGGCACCGCCTCATGTGGTGGTGGGTTCTGCTACTGCACTCGGCACTGGGCTCCCCAACTGCCCCAGGTGCAGCTCCGGCGGCCTGGGGTGGTATGGGCTACATCCAGAAGAACCAAGGGGACATGGTGCCTCCACCTTGATTTCAAAGGACTGGGCCTCCTGGCAGAGCTGCAGGCTCAGGACTCCAGATGCAAGAGCCATGGGGCCGTGGCACAGAACAACCTGGGAGCTGGCTGTCTGAAGCCTTGCGGGCCCAGCCCTTGCCCAGCAAAGCCACACCATTGTGCTTCACCCCAGTGTATCTGGAAGGTGGGCCACCACCCCAGTGGGCCTGGAGAGCAGAGCACCTGGCCAAAGAAGACTTGCTCAGGCCCTTGTCACTCCTTTCTTCTCTCCTATTTCTCCATTTTGGAATAGGAATGTCTACCTTATGCCTGTCCTAACACTGTATTTTGGAAGCACATAACTTGTTGGGTTCACAGCTGGAGGGCAATTTTCCTCAGGATGAATTGTACTTTGAGTCTCACCCATATCTGATTTAGATGATATTTAGATGAGACTTTGGAATTTAGACTTTAGAGTTGATGCTGGAATGAATTAAGACTTTTCAGGCTGTTGGGATGGAATGAATGTCTTTTGCATGTGAGAAGGACATTAATTTTGGGGGGTCAGGGGCAGAATGCTATATACTGAATATGTTCCCCCCCCCCCGCCGTGTTCATATGCTGAAACCTAATCCCCAATGTGATAGTATTTGGAGATGGGGGCCTTTGGAAGGTGATTAGGTCATGAAAGTGGAGCCCTCATGAATGGGATTAGTGCCCTTATAAAAGAGGCTCCAGAGAGATCTCTAGCCCTTTTCACCATGTGAGGACACAGGAAGAAGACAGCCGTCTATGAATGAGGAAGCAGGCCCTCACTGAATCTGCCAGTGCTTTGATCTTGGACTTCCCAGTCTCCAAAACTGTGAGAAGTAAATTTCTGTTGTTAATAAGCCACCAGTCTATGATATTCTGTTATAGCAGCCAGAACAGGCTAAGATAGGTTTCCTGGCTTCAATGGTGATGATGGAAACCCAGAGAAGCTGAGGCCAAGTAGCAGCACTTAACTGCCAAAGACAAAGTGGGCACATCTGTAAAGGGCAGCATGGATGTACAGGCAAATTGATCATGATGTCCCTAGGAATAAAATAGATAGATAAAAATAAAATAAAATAGATAAAATAAATAGCCTACTAGATTATCACTCAATCTATATGATAGGAAAAGTTCTAGATCTAGTGGCTAAAAATCTGACTCAAGTCACCACAGTGGAGAGTCAGCTTCTCACTGTTTTCAGAAGTCAGTTCACTGACCCAGAGCCCCTTGATTGAAGGAGATGCCAGGTCCACTCGAGGAAGGAGCCTGTACCATTGCTGTAAGAACATACTGTAAATCTTCCTCCAAGCCTTCCCCAGAGGGACCTGTGGCCATTTAATAGAGTGAGTGAGCATTGGGGAAAAGGAAATACCCAGACCTTATGAGGATTACTAAATAGTGGCTCTGATTTGACACTAATTTCTGGGGACCTTAAATGCTACTGTGGCCCAACAGTGAAAGTGGGGGGCTTTACGATGGTCAGGTGATTGAGTCTTAGCTCAGATCTGATTCCCATTGAGCCCAGTTGGTCCATTAACCCACCTTGTAGTTGTTTCTCCAATTTCTGAATTTATCCCTGGAATAAACATACTTAGAAACTGGCATAATCCCCACATCAGCTTGCTGATAATAATGAGAGCCATTATGGTAAGAAGAGCTAAATGGAAGTGAATTTCCACTCCCTTCAAAGTTAGTAAACCAGAAGTGGTAACGCATCCCTAGGGGAATGCAGAGATTAATGGCCCTGTAGAAGAAGTTAAAGAAGTAGATGTGCTGACACCTCCCACATCTCCATTTAACTCACCAGTTTGGCCTGTGTAGAAGTCAGATGAATCTTGCATAATGACCATAGACTATGATAAATTTAATCAGATGGTGACTCCAATTGTAGCTGCTGTTCCAGCTATAGTATATTTACTGAAACAAATCAACATAACCCCTGGAACTCGGTATGCATGTATTGGCCTGGCTAATGACTCTTCCTCCATACCAATTTTCAAGGACTTCCAGAAACCATTTGCTTTTACCTGATAAGAACAACAGTATAACTTCAAGGTGTTGCCTCAGGGCTATGTCAAATCTCTCGATCTCTGCCATAATACAGTCTGCAGAGATCTCCATAACATTGACACTCAACAAAACATCACACTGGGCTACTACATTGATGACATGTTGATTGGATCTGGTGAGCAGGAAGTAACAAATACTTTAGATGCCTTAGTAAGAATGAAAGTGTTGGTTAACTTTAAGGGTCAATATGGCTGGGCCAGTGCCCAGATATTTGGTCCAACGTTATTGTGGATGTTTCTGTGAAGGTGATTTTTTTGGATGAGATTAACATTTAAATTGGTGGGGAGTTCCCTGGTTGTCCAGTGGTTAGGACTCCATGCTTCCACTACAGGGGGCACGGGTTCTATCCCTGGTGGGGGAGCTAAGATCCCGCATGCTGCGTGGCGTGGCCAAAAAAAAAAAAAATTGGTTGACTCTTAATAGAGCATATCATCCTCCACAATGTGGGTGGGCCTCATCCAATCAGCTGAAGAACTAACCTTCCTGAGCTAGAAGGAATTCTGCCAGCAGATGGCCCTCATACTTGAACTTCAACATTGGCTTTTCCCTGGGTCTCCAGCCTGACAGCCCACCCTGCAGATTTTAGACTTGGTAGCCTCCATAATCATATGAGTCAATTCCTCAAGATAAAGCTCTCTCTAATATATACACATCCTTTTTGTTCTGTTTTCCTGGAGAAGCCTGATGAATACAGTTGTATATAAACCCTGCAAAAATTCAGGGGCCTGCTGCCTCAATGAAGTCTCTAGGAATAAATGGTCTAGAGCATGTTGAAAATTCCCTCCAAGGGGAAAGACAAGCTGCCACACTTCACACCTTCTACCACAAAGAGGTATAATTCTTGTGCTATAGTCTGAATGTTTGTGTCCCCCCCAAAATTTGTATGTTGAAATCCTAATTCCCAGTGTGACAGTATTAGGAGGTGCTTTGGAATGTACTTAGGTCATGAGGATGGAGCCCTCATGAATGGGACTAGTGCTCTTATGAAAAAAACCCCACAGAGCTCCCTCACTCCTTCTACCATGTGAGGTTACAGTGAGAAGATGGCTGTCAATGACGAAGCGGGCTGTTACCAGACACTGAATCTGCCAGCGCCGTGATCTTGGACTTCTGGCCTCCAGAACTGTGAGAAATAAGTGTTTGTTCTTTTTTTATATAAATTTATTTATTTTATTTATTTTACTTTTGGCTGCATTGGGTCTTCGTTGCTGTGCACGGGCTTTCTTAGTTGCAGAGAGCGGGGGCTACTCTTCGTTGTTGTGCGTGGGCTCCTCTTTGTGGTGGCTTCTCTTGTTGCAGAGCACAGGCTCTAGGCATGCAGGCTTCAGTAGCTGTGGCATGTGGGCTCAGTAGTTGTGGCTCGTGGGCTCTAGAGCGCAGGCTCAGTAGTTGTGGCACACGGGCTTAGTTGCTCCACGGCATGTGGGATCTTCCTGGACCAGGGCTTGAACCCGTGTCCCCTGCATTGGCAGGTGGATTCTTAACCACTGTGCCACCAGGGAAGCCCCTAAGTGTTTGTTCTTTATAAGCCACCCAATCTGTGGTATTTTGTTATAGCAGCCTGAACGGACTAAGATACTTTTGCAGGCTTCTTCGGATTTTGGAAAGAACATTTGAGTGTGTTACTTTGAACCTATCTACAGAGTTGCCCACAAGCTTTCCAGTTTTGAATGGGGCCAGAACAAGCTAAAGCTCTGCAGTTCAGGCTGCAGGACAAGCTGCTCTTCACATTGGACCTTATGATCCAGCAGATCCAATGATACTCGAAGTGTCTATGACAAAGTAGAATGCCGTATGACATTTCTGGTAAGCACTAATGAAAGAATCACAGTGTTGGCCTCCAGGATTTTAGAGCAATTTGAGCCCTCTTTTGCAGATAACTATTCTCCTTTTAAGAAACAGCTGCTGGCTTAGTACTGGACCTTGGCAGAGACTGAACACCTAACCATGAGATAGCAGGTAACCATACAGCCTAAGATCCCCACGTAGGTGTCTTGTGTGATCCACACAGCCATAGGGCCATAAATAAGCCATGTGTAGCAGCAATCTAATATCAAATGAAAATGGTATAGAAGAGACCAAGTTGGGCAGGTCCAGAAGGTCCAAGTAAGTTGCTTGAGCAAGTGGCTCAGACTCTTGACACCAACTCCTATTGTATTGCCTCCTCTCCTTCAGTTGATGTCTATGATGTTATGGGGCATTCCTTATGACCAGTTAACTGAGGATGAAGAGACTCAAGCCTGACTTACATACGCATCTGCATGATATGTTGGTACCATCTGAAAATGGACAGATGCACATCACAGCTCTACTCAGGGGTGACCCTGAACGACCATAGTGAAGGAAAATCCTCTCCAGTGAGCAGAACACAGAGCAGTATATTCATTGTCCACTGTGTCTAGAGTGAGAGATGGCCAAAAGTATAGATCTGTGCTGATGTGTGGTCAGGGATTTGGAAGGAACAGGACTGGAATATTAGTGACAAGGAAGTCTAGTGAGGAGAGAGGTGAACAGACCTCTGAATGGACACAGACAGTGGAGATATTTGTGTCCCATGCGAATGCCCACCAAAAGGCATACATGCAGCGGAGACTCTTAATAATTGGGTGGATAAAATGATGTGCTCTCTGCCTATCAATTAGCCATTTTCACCATCCTCTCCAGTGTTTGGTAAAAGAAACAATGGGCCCATGTGTATTAGTCTGCTCAGGCGACCATAACAGAAGTACCATAGATGGGGTGGCTTAAACATCAGAAACATATTTCTCACACTTCTGGAGGCTGGGAAGTTCCACCATCTGGGTGCAGGCCAACTTGGTTTGTGGTGAGATCCCTCTTCCTGACTTACAGGTAACCATCTCCTTGCTGTGTCTTCACATAGTGGACAGAAAGGGCTCTCTCATGTCTCTTCTTATAAAGACACTAATCTCAAAGTCTTCAAAGCCATTCCACCTCTCAGTTAGGCTAGCTGCTTCTAGATGATGTTGTATGTGGTAAGACCAGTTAATTCCATAGGCATGAACACTTTGCTACACGTCCTTTGCTGTGAACTGAGTTTCTGGATTAGCTTTGAAGACTCAGTTATGATGCTAGTTGGGAAACAACACCCTAAAAGGATGGGATTCTGTTTTATAGGATGCAGTATATACTTTGAATCAGAGACCATTATATGGTGCTGTCTCCCCCCATAGCCAGTATAAATGGGTCCTGAAATCAAGGGGTAGAATTAGGAGTGGTCCCTCTAAGTAGTACATCTTATAACTCACTCACAGAATTTTTGTTTCCCATCTTGGCAACTTTGATCTCTGCTAGTTTGTATATCTAAGTCCCTCTGATTTTTTTTAAAACATTTTTATTGGCGTATAATTGCTTTACAATGGTGTGTTAGTTTCTGCTTTATGACAAAGTAAATTAGTTATACATATACATATATCCCCATATCTCTTCCCTCTTGCGTCTCCCTCCCTCCCACCCTCCCTATCCCACCCTTCTAGCTGGTCACAAAGCACCGAGCTGATCTCCCTGTGCTATGCGACTGCTTCCCACTAGCTATCTATTTTACATTTGGTAGTGTATATATGTCCATATATACACTACCACTCTCTCACTTTGTCCCAGCTTACCCTTCCCCCTCCCCGTGTCCTCAAGTCCATTCTCTAGTAGGTCTGCGTCTTTATTCCCGTCTTCCCCTTAGGTCCTTCATGACTATATATATATATATATATATATATATATATATATATATATATATTAGATTCCATATATATGTGTTAGCATACGGTATTTGTTTTTCTGTTTCTGACTTACTTCACTCTGTATGACAGGCTCTAGGTCCATCCACCTCACTACAAATAACTCAATTTCGTTTCTTTATATGGCGGAGTAATATTCCATTGTATATATATGTGCCACATTTTCTTTATCCATTCATCTGTCGATGGACACTTAGGTTGCTTCCAAGTCCTGGCTATTGTAAATAGAGCTGCAATGAACATTGTGGTACATGACTCTTTTTGAATTATGGTTTTCTCTGGGTATATGCCCAGTAGTGGGATTGCTGGGTCGTATGGTAGTTCTATTTTTAGTTTTTTAAGGAACCTCCATACTGTTCTCCACAGTGGCTGTATCAATTTACATTCCCACCAACAGTGCAGGAGGGTTCCCTTTTCTCCACACCCTCTCCAGCATTTATTGTTTGTAGATTTTTGGATGATGGCCATTCTGAATGGTGTGAGATGATATCTCATTGTAGTTTTGATCTGCATTTCTCTAATGATGTTGCGCATTCTTTCATGTGTTTGTTGGCAACCTGTATATCTTCTTTGGAGAAATGTCTATTAGGTCTTCTGCCCATTTTTGGATTGGTTTTTTTTTTTTTTTTTTTGCGGTATGTGGGCCTCTCACTGTTGTGGCCTCTCCCGTTGCGGAGCACAGGCTCCGGATGCGCAGGCCCAGCGGCCATGGCTCACGGGCCTAGCCGCTCTGCGGCATGTGGGATCTTCCCGGACCGGGGCACGAACCCGTGTCCCCTGCATCAGCAGGTGGACTCTCAACCACTGCACCACCAGGGAAGCCCGAGTTGTTTGTTTTTTGATATGGAGCTGCATGAGCTGCTTGTAAATTTTTGAGATTAATCCTTTGTCAGTTGCTTCATTTGTAAATATTTTCTCCTATTCTGAGGGTTGTCTTTTCATCTTGTTTATGGTTTCCTTTGCTGTGCAAAAGCTTTTAAGTTTCATTAGGTCCCATTTGTTTATTTTTGTTTTTATTTCCATTTCTGTAGGAGGTGGGTCAAAAAGGATCTTGCTGTGATTTATGTCATAGAGTGTTCTGCCTATGTTTTCCTCTAAGAGTTTTATAGTGTCTGGTCTTACATTTAGGTCTTTAATCCATTTTGAGTTTATTTTTGTGTATGGTGTTAGGGAGTGCTTTAATTTCATTCTTTTCCATGTAGCTGTCCAGTTTTCCCAGCACCACTTATTGAAGAGGCTGTCTTTTCTCCATTGTATATTCTTGTCTCCTTTATCAAAGATAAGGTGACCATATGTGTGTGGGTTTATCTCTGGGCTTTCTATCCTGTTCCATTGATCTATATTTCTGTTTTTGTGCCAGTACCATACTGTCTTGGTTTCTGTAGCTTTGTAGTATAGTCTGAAGTCAGGAAGCCTGATTCCTCCAGCTCCATTTTTCTTTCTCAAGATTGCTTTGGCTGTTCTGGGTCTCTTGTGTTTCCATACAAATTGTGAAATTTTTTGTTCTAGTTCTGTGAAAAATGCCAGTGGTAGTTTGATAGGGATTGCATTGAATCTGTAGATTGCTTTGGGTAGTAGAGTCATTTTCACAATGTTGATTCCTCCAATCCAAGAACATGGTATATCTCTCCATCTATTTGTATCATCTTTAATTTCTTTCATCAGTGTCTTATAATTTTCTGCATACAGGTCTTTTGTCTCCTTAGGTAGGTTTATTCCTAGGTATTTTATTCTTTTTGTTGCAATGGTAAATGGGAGTGTTTTCTTAATTTCACTTTCAAGTCCCTCTGATTTTTATGTGTCAAATTGACAGGCCCATGGAGTACCCAGATAGTTGGTTAAATATTATTCTGAGTATGCCTTTGAGACTGTTTCTGGATGAGATTAACATTTGACTTGGTAGACTGAGTAAAGCAGATTGCCCTCCCCAATGTGAGTTGGCCTCATCCAGTCAACTGAAATCTTGAATAGAACAAGAAGGCTGAGTGATGGAGAATTCACTCCCTCACTGCCTGACTATCTTTGAGCTGGGATCAGTCTTCTGCTGAAAAATCAAATGCAGAATCTCATCCTGTGACTGGCTGAATTACAATGCAAATTGAACTCCTAGCCTCTCAGGGTGTCTACTATTAAACTGAGGGCACTGATGGGGAAGGAATAGGATCCTGTAAGATAGAATGGGTACATGTGGGAAGACCCTAATGAAGCTGGGGGCATTGTGCCCTAAATTCTGATGAGTCTTCTCTGCCAGTGGGAGAGGCCTCTACCAGGAGGCACATCAATGAATGGGAAGGTGAGACATTTTAGGCTCTATGCCAATGAAACTACAGGCAAAAAAAATGGGGGGGAGCGGAGTTAATTTACTGGCTGGAATGATTGATCTTCATTACCAAGGGGAAATTGATTTGCTGCTATACAACACAGGCAAGGAGGACTATGTCTGCAACCCAGAGGATTATTAGTGTGCCTCCTAGTACTTCCTGTAGTGTGCCTCTTAGTACTTCCATGCACAATAGTAAAAAGTAATAGAGAACTACAGCAACTAAAAACTGGCAGGATGATTGAGAACTCAGGAATAAAAGTTTGAGTCACTCCATCAGGTGAAAAAGCATCTGAGGTTCTGGAAGAAGGCAGGGGGAAATACAGAATGGATAGTGGAAGAAAGAAGAAAGAAGACATCGATGGTGATTACAGCCTCATGATCAAATACAGAAATGAGTACTATTGTAGCTTTGCCAATTTTCTTTCTGCTTGTTATATTTATGTATTTATTTTTATATGCTAGCCATTTTCTTTTTCTCTCTCCTTCCCATTTTTATTTTATATCATTTTTATTTTATGTACAAATAGTTGTTGGAAGTTAATTTTACAATTTAGTCCTTAGATAATAGAATATCAGTGGAACTGTGACTAAATTTGAGGAATAACTAACAGCCAGTAATGGATACAATGACTTTTGGAACTGTGTGGTGTCTCCTCATTTGGGGGAGAGAGGGATAACTTCCTCTCTTACGAGAAGAATAGTTATATCTTGTTAGGAAGAAATAAAATTGTTTTGTTATGCAAGAATTCAAAAAGGGTGCACACAGAAGCTGAGTAGTCAAAGCGGTAGACTGTGCCACTTACTGATTTTTGCCTCTTGGCTTCAAATCCACTCCTTATGCCTGCTCTGCGCAAATGGATCTGGTCCATTTAAATATCTTTTCCTTTGCCAACCCGCACTGAAGCTTTGCCAGTAGAGGGCGCTAGAGAGGCATTGCAAGGTGGAAAATGGTTTTGCTTACTGGTTCTGGGGTGCCCATTCAGCAGGGTCCTGCAGCACACACAGCTTTCTCCAGCACCGGGGGCCTGAAGCACCCACACATTTTCCAGTGCCTGGCTCCTGCAGTGCGTGGTGACCGCCAGCACCCAGTGGCCAGCAGCTCCTCCCTGGAATCCCCCATCAGCCAGCTCACTAGCAGTTTGCCCCCGGCTTCTGAAGCACTCACGCAGCATCTTCATTCTCCAGTTCTTGCAACGCACATGCATAACAACCAGAAGTGCCTAGTGGCCGGCCACTCCCTCCACCCCCCCCACCCCCGCACCCTCCCTCAGGTAGTTTTGTATCAGAGTGCCTCTGATGACACACCTCCCCATGAACAACTTTCTTTGGCACCCTAGAGGGTGGATTTCTGCCAAGTTCCAGAAAGCAGATTTCCAGCAAGTTCCACCATTCAGAGAACCACGACCATATTATCTCCAACAAGGACTGGATCTCAGTTTGGGAGGAGCAAGGGCAGAGTAAGGTCTTCCTTGGGTGCTGTATTTCAGACCTGCTCATGCTCTCCTCTACCTTCTTGAACGTATGGATTATATTTGTAATAGCTGTTTTAGTGTCCTTTTGTCTATTGGTTCTCTCATCTGGGTCATTTTCTATGAATTCTTTTTCTCCTCATTATGGGTGTATTTTCCTGCTTCTTTGTTTTTCTTTCGGTACGCGGGTCTCTCACTGCTGCGGCCTCTCCCGTTGCGGAGCACAGGCTCCGGACGCGCAGGCTCAGCGGCCATGGCTCACAGGCCCAGTCGCTCCGCGGCATGTGGGATCTTCCCGGAGCAGGGCACGAACCCGTGTCCCCTGCATCGGCAGGCGCACTCTCAACCACTGCGCCACCAGGGAAGCCCTGCTTCTTTGTTTTATTGGATGTCAGACATTGTAAATTTTACCTTGCTGAATGCTTTTTTTAAATTTTTGGTACTTAAAAAATTGGGAGACGGGGGTGGGCTTTGTTCTAGGACACAGTTAATCAATTTAATACTTTTGAGGCTTGCTTTTAAGTTTTTTTAGGCAGGACCTGAAGAGCCTTTGGTCCAGGGCTAATTTGACTGTTAGTCTAGAGCTACTTTAGTACTGAGGCAATACGTTTCTGAGGAGGTTTTTCCACTCAGGCTGATTTGGAAATGAACTATTCCTGCCTCTGAGGACTGTTCCTCCAGATCCTTTTCAGTGGCCTTTCCTTGGCCCCAGGCAGTTTTATCACATAGGCGTGCTGATCGGTACTTTGTTGAAGACTTGAAGGGAACCGTCTGTAGGTCTCCACAGCTTTCTCTCTGTGCGCAGCTCTCTCTTCCATAGCACTCTGACCTGTCCTGCAAATTCTAGCTGCTGTGACCTCCACAAACTCTTAACTGTGTCTTCTAAACTCAGGGAGACCACCAGGCTCCTTTTGAGTCCTCCCTGCCACATCCTTGCACTGCACATGGAAATTCTCTCCAGGTAATTATATGGTTTATTCACGTTTCCCTTCTCTGAGGAAACATGGTCCCATGTTTCCTATTGTCTCATATCTATAAACCACCATTCCATATTATTTTATCTGTTTTTTTTAGTTGTTTAAGGCAAGAAACTAACTCTAGTCCCTGTTCCTGCATCATGGCTGGAAACAGAAGTCCCCAAACTCTCTTTTCTGACCCATCTCCTGAGATGTTGCCTTCTGGAACTCACACTTAGTCATCAGCAGAATCCCTCCATCCTCAACCTCTTCTCTGAAGGTTGAGTTTGCCTTCTCACTCTAGTGGGAACACGAATCTTCCTGGACAATAGTGCAGTCCTCTTGAGCAGTGAATTCGCTCCCACAGCTCTCAGACCACAGATCTAGGAGGCATAAATGTCCTTGCACTTCACACACAGCCCCCAGATCATGTTCCCTTCCTACTCAGGAAGTCCTCTAGCTCCTCCTCCAGACTGAGGCACAAGCTTCAGTCTACAAGGCCTTCTCTGCATCTTTGTTACAGTCATCTACCACACCCCTCATCACTCCTCTTTAGGTTTTGAGGGTTTTTTCCCCTGGCTCACTGTCACTCTCTCCAGTTCCTCTCTTGTTCAGAACCTTGGTGATTTCAAAATCTACATGATGGTGGATTCAAAATACACATTCCAAACCTCTGGCTTCTCTGTTCCATGAGCTCTTCTTCTCCATTAATATTGTGCCCACCCTCCTTCAGCCACCCACTCCCATCATTATACCCTAACCTGTATGGATAACATTAAGTGCAGCCTCTCTACAATATCAATTTCAAGGTTCTCACTCTTTGGGACTTCCCTGGCGGTCCAGTGGTAAAGAATCCGCCTTACAGCGCAGGAGACGTGGGTTCGATCCCTGGCCGGGGAACTAAGATCCCACATGCCACGGGGCAATTAAGCCCGCACGCCACAACTACTGAGCTTGCACGCCTCAACTAGAGAAGAGAAAACCTGCACGGCACAACTAGAGAGAAGCCTGCGTACCTCAATGAAGAGCCAGTGCGCCGCAACGAAAGATCCCACATGCCTCAATGAAGATCCTGCATGCCGCAACTAAGACCTGACGCAGCCATAAGTAAATAAATAAATAAACAAACAAACAATAAATCTTTAAAAAAAAAAAAAGGCTCTCACTCTTTGACCACCACCTCTTCTTCCAACTCACTTTCCTTTTGTATTAGTCAGGGTTCTCCAGAGAAACAGAACCAATAGGATTTATATAGAGGGATTTATGATAAGGAATTGGCCTATGCAATTATGGAGGCTGACAAGTCCCAAGATCTTCACGGTGGTGACTCAGCCATCTGGAGAGCCAGGGGAGCCAATAGTGTAGTTCCAGTACAAACCTGAAGTCCTGAGAACCAGGAGAACTGTTGGTGTAGTTTCAGTTCAAAGGCCAGCAAGCTCAAGACCCAGGAAGAGTAGATATTTCAGTTCACAGCCAAAGGCAGGGAAAGGTGATGTCCCACTTCAAAGGCAGTCAGGCAGGAGGATTTCTTTTTTACCTGTGGGGAGAGTCAGCCTTTTTGTTCTATTCAGGCCTTCAATGGATTAGATGAGGCCCACTCACATCAGAGAGGGCAATCTGCTTTACTCAGTCTACTGATTTAAATGTTAATCTCATCCAAAAACACCCTCAAAGAAACACCTAGAATAATGTGTCACTAAATATCTGGGTACCCCATGGCCCAGCCAATTTGACATATAAAATTAACCATCACAAGTCCACCCCTTGTCAACTTGACACACATACACATCTCCTTAAGTCATACTTAATCTCCAAATGAAGGTAATAACAAGGTCATCCTTCTACCTAACATGATTCAGCTATCCTGCGTACACCAAAAATGCACTAACTCCTTCCCCAAAAGAGGAGGTAAAGTCCTTGGGTGATGTTTAATCTTCTCCTTGATATCCCATAACTTAAATACTATGATGTAAAGTTAACGATACTTAAATACTATGATATAAAGTGAATACATCTTATGTTCCATGATAAGAGAATACAAGCGGGAAGAAAAGGATATTTCACACACACACACACACACACACGTTCATAACAAAATGTCTTATTCCATTTGGGCTGCTATAACAAAAATACCATAGCCTGGGTGGTTTACAAACAATATTTACTTCTTACAGTTCTGGAGGCTGGAAGGTCCAAGATGAAGGTGCTGGTAGATTTAGTGTCCAGTGAGGACCTGCTTCCTGGTTTATAGATGTTCATCTTCTCACTGTGTCCTCACATGGTGGAAGGGGCAAGGGAGCTCTCTGGAGTTTCATTTATAAGGCCACTGATCCCATCCCTTTCATAAGGGCTCCACCCTCATGACCTAATTACCTCCCAAAGGCCCCACATCCAAAGTCCAACACACTGGGGAGAACGAACTTATGGTTACCAGTGGGGAAGGGTGGGGGGGAGGGATAGATTGGGGGTTTGGGACTGACATGTATACCCTGCTGTATTTAAAATAGATAACCAACAAGGACCTACTATATAGCACAGGAAACTCTACTCAGTACTCTGTAATAACCTAAATGGGAAAAGAATTTGAAAAAGAATAGATACATGTATATGTATAAGTGAATCACTTTGCTGTACACCTGAAACTAACACAACATTGTTAATCAGCTATATTCCAATATAAAATTTAAAAATTATTTTAAAAATAAATAAAATTTCAAAAAAAAGTCCAACACATTGGGGATTATGGTTGCAACATATGAATTTTGAGGGGCACAAAAATTCAGTATAGCACAAAATAAGGAGGAAGTACTCACAATTACAGTCGTCATTTCTGTAACTGGTCATGCGCTTGTAGCTGGTATTCATAACCACCTTCTTCCACAACCCATCCCATATTCCTTTTGCTTTTAGCAAGAACCTCAGCTTGTTGTGGTTCTTTACCTTCATTCTTGAAGGATCTGGGCCATTAGTGGCCCTGCCTGAATTGGGTTGTTATAGTTTTCCATTGTCCTCAATCGCAGGGCATGGTAATACTAAGGGATCACCTGTATTCCAGACATACTCTTTCTTACCTCCATTGTGAAGTAGTTGTCCAATGTCCCCTTGGTAGTGAGGATTCACGCCAGCCAGCACAGTAATTCACTTCTTTGACTGTTGATTCAGAGACACAAAAGGACCAAAGAGGTGGGCAGCAGTCTTAACTTTCATTTCAATGGAATTACTGTTGCATCTCCTTGTGGAAGCATTCCTCCCTTTTGAGCTAAGGCCTCTGGGCCAGCAGAGCACACGGTGTGGGAACAGGAAGCACCCCATGGTCCAGTCAAGTTGACACATAAAATTAACCATCACACCCTTCAACCCCATTAGGACCCAGAATTTATTGATGCCACTACCTTTTTCCTGTTCCAGACCTCTCTCATGTCCTCACTTTCCTCCTTACCCAGCTTAAATTCTATGGTCCATAATTATGTTTGATTGTACCTCTCTTACTTCATTGGATTCACTACAGCCTATCTCCTAATGAAAATATAGATCCAGGCAGTGATCACTAATGATTGCCACATCCCAAAAAGAGACATACTGGATATCACCAGATGTGAAAACTATATTCCATTCTGTGTACCTGTGTCTGACAGTGTGTTTTAGGAAAATTTCTATGGCTACTTCTGGGTGTGTGTGACCCCAGTCTGCATGCCCCTTTGTTTCTCAGCACCTTCGCTTGTGTATGTACCTGTGTGACTGTGTCTGTATAGGTTTGGTTTGGCATTGCTGTGTGTTAGCCTGCATGGGCTCTGCTCATACCTGTGCTCACGGGCTGTGTGTCCACATGGCATGTGGGTCTCTATGGGATTTGTGTCTCTTTGTGAGTGACTAATGGTCACTATACTGAGTGTCTCTGGGTGACTGTATCTGCAGGTGTCTGTGTTTGCTGTTGCCATGTGCCAGAGTGTGTGTGCCTATGTCTGGGTTTGTGTGCCATGGGTGTGTGAGCAACGCATGGTCACTGTACGTGGGTGTGTCTGGGTCACTCAGGGGGCTGTGTCTGTACCTCTGACTGAAAGAGAGAGATAGCAAGAAGATTGTGATCTAGAATCTTCTCCCCTCCCACTCCTATAGGCCAAGACATGCACTGCAAGAGTCAGGTGATCCACTGGGTGGGAAGCACCTGCCACCTGTGATAAACCATAATGGAAAAGAATATGAAAAAGAATGTATAGGGAGTTCCCTGGTTGCCTAGTGGTTAGGATTCTGGGCTTTCACTGCCATGGCCCGGGTTCAATCCCTGGTCGGGGAAGATCCTGCAAGCTGCGTGGTGCACCCAAAAAAACCCAAAAAACAGAAAGTATATATATATATCTGAATCATTTTGCTGTACAGCAGAAATTAACATGTAAATCAACTATACTTCAATAAAAATTCTTTTAAAAAAAAGAAAATGGATTCTTAGGTATAACACCAAAATTACAGACAACAAAAGAAAAAATAGATGAATTGGGTTTCATAAACATTAAAAACTTTTGTGGATCAAAGACCATTATCAAGAAAGTGAAAAGACAACCTACGGAATAGGAGAACGTGTTTGCAAATCATATGTCTGATAAGGGTCTAGTATCCAGAATATATTTTTTAAAAGTCTTACAAGTCAACAACAACAACAACAAAATCTGATTTTTAAAATGGGCAAAGGACTTGAATAGACATTTCTCCAAAGAAGATATTCAAATGGCTAGAAAGCACACGAAAATATGCTCAACATCTTTCATCATTAGGAAAATGCAAATCAAACCCACAATGAGGTACCATTCCCAATATGACTGCTATAATTTTAAAAAAACAAAAAAAAAACAAAACAGAAAATAAATGTTGGTGAGGATGTGGAGAAATTGGAACCCCTGTACACTGCTAGTGGAAATGTAAAATGGTTCAGCCACGGTGGAAACAGTTTGGCAGTTCCTCAAAAAGCTAAACAAACAAACAAAAAAGCTAAATATAGAATTACCACCTGATCCAGCAATTCCACTTCTAGGTAGACACACAAAAGAACTGAAAACTCGTACTCAACAAATAGATATGCATACATGTTAATAGCATAATTATTCACAGTACCCAAAATATGGAAACAGCCCATATATTCACCAACAGATGAATGGATAAACAAAATGTGGTATATACATACAAAGGAATATTATTCAGTCATAAAAAGTTATGAAGTACATACTATATATGTTACAACGTGGATGAATCTTGAAAACAGTATGCTATGTGAAAGAAGCCAGACATAAAATGTCACATATTGTATGATTCTACAATGGGTAAATACACAGAGATAGAACACAGATTGGTGGTTGTCAGGGGTTGGGAGGGTAGCAGGGATGGAATGGGGAGCAACTGCTTAATGGGTACAAAGTTTACTTATGAGGGTGATGAAAATGTTTTGGAACTAGATAGAGGTGGTGGCTGCATAATATTGTGAATATACTAGTTGTCACTGAGTTGCTTACTTTATAATAGTTAATTTTATGTTATGTGAACTTCACCTCAATTTAAAAAAGAAAGCAAAAAAAGAGGGAAAGAGGAGGAGGAGGAAAGAAGGGGAAGGAGGAAGGAATCTAACTCTCTGGTGGGGCCTGGGGGAGTGGGTTTTCCTTCAGACATTTTTTCCAGCTTTACTGAGATGTAACTGACATACAATATTGTGTAAGTTTAAGTACAATGTGATGGTTTGATACACTTATATATTGTGAAATGCTTATCACAATAAGGTTAGTTAATGCATCCTTTACCTCACATGATGACCATTTTGTTGTTGTTATGGTGAGAACATAAAAACTACTCTCATAGCAACTTTCGAGTATACAGTACAGTATTGTTAACTATAGTCATTTCGCTGTACATTATATCCCCAGAATTTACTCATAAGTGAAATTTTGTACCCTTCGACCTTCAGACATTTTCATCACAGTAATTCATGAACATGGGAATAAGTCCCAAAGTCCTGAGGGACTTTTGGTGAAAAACAAGGTTTCTGCATGACCCTGCTCACCCCATATTTCAGGCCCAGAGACAACCATTTATACCTCTTCAACCTCTTTCTGGTTTTAGTTCTTCCAGTGCTTTCTCCCATAACTCTAGAGCAGCACTGTCCAATAAAACATTCTGAATGATGGAAGTGTTCTATTTTTACACTGTCCAATATAGTAGCCACTAGCCATATATGGCTATTGAGGACTTAAATGTGGCAAGTGTGACTGAGGAACTGAATTCTTACTTTAATTTTTTTACTGTGGTAAAATATACAAAATAACATAAAATTTACCATCTTAACCATTTTTAAGTGTACATTTGAGTAGTATTAAGTACATTCGCATTGCTGTGCAACCGTCACTACCATCCGTCTCCTGAACTCTTTTCCTCTTGCAAAACTGAAACTTTGTACCTATTAAACAATCACTCCCCATTACCCTCTCCCCCAGCACCTGGCAACCATCATTCTACTTTCTGTCTCTATGAATTTGACCACTGTAGGTACTTCATATAAGTGGAATCATACAGTATTTGTCCTTTTGTGACTGACTTATTGCACTTAGCATAATTTCCTCAAGATTCATCCATGTTGTAGCATGTGTCAAATACTTTTAATTAATTTTAATTAATTTATTTGCAAATAGACACATGTAGTTAGTGGCTACCATATTAGACAGTGCAGCTCTAGATAATATTCTTCCATCATTTTGTCTCAAACTCGATATAAACTGTTCTAGAGTAGAGAAAAAGGAAATTCCCCAATGGACTTGTTATGGCTCAAGTAACTCTATGTACTAGGAATTCACCTAAAGAATGTTGATAGAATTTTTTTTATTTAATCCAAATCATTTATTTAATCCAAAATTAAAATAAATTGGTGGTAAGGAAATAGATGGTTACATGACACAAGATAAAAAGCCTAATTCTATATTTAAAAAAAAATCAAACCTTGGGAAGTCCCTGGCGGTCCAGTGGTTAGGACCGGGTTCAATCCCTGGCTGGGGAACTAAGATCCCACAGGCCACTGGGTGCAACCAAAAAAAAAACAAAAAAAAAAATCAAACCTTTTGATAGTATTGAAAAATACCATCACCTCGTGTTGTGTGCATGAGCACCATAGGGTCAGGGATGCAGCAGCTGTCAGGTGGGTGGGGAGGAGGACGAGGCCTCAGCTTGAGGGACCCCGCAGCCCCTCTGTGCCTATGTCTGGCAGAGCTGGTGTGAGATGAAGAGGCAACCTTTCCCAGCAGCCCGGATAATCAAGAGTTTGGGCCGGACCTTTGAGCACACACCAAGATAGTGAGGAGTCAGACGAAAAGCACAGACTATGGCGCTGAAACGAATTAATAAGGAACTTAGTGATTTGGCCCACGACCCTCCAGCACAATGTTCTGTAGGTCCAGTTGGGGATGATGCTTCATTGACAAGTCACAATTATGGGACCTAATGACAACCCATATCAATGTGGTGTATTCTTCTTGACAATTCATCTTCCTACAGACTACCCCTTCAAACCAGGTTGCATTTACCATAAGAATTTATCATCCAAATATCAACAGGAATGGCTACATTTGTCTCGATATTCTAAGATCACAGGGGTCACCTGCTTTAACTACTTTTAAAGTTGTTGATAGAATTTTATTCCACACCTACCCCCACTCCAGGAAAAGAGAAGCAGAAGTTATATTTATTGTGTTAGGATTGAGGAAGTATGTCTTATGACAAAAGGTACAATAGCCTTTGAAGATGAGCTGTGAGCCCACATCTGCCTTAGCATCCTTGGGGTGGGGAGAAGGGCCTTTTGATGAACAGAAAGCAGGTGGGAGAATTATCATGAGTGCTGAGCTGGGCTAGAACTACTGCTCTGATGCTCTGCCAGATCCATTCATTCATGCATGCATGTACATCACAAATGCTTATGCATTGCTTAACTCTGTACCCGGCCATGTTCTGGCTGCTGGGGACACACAACACAGTAACCAGACAAAGCCCCTGCCTTCATGAATGTCACTTTCTCACAAGACAGAGACAAATAATAAATGAGCAATAAAAATAAGAAACTCAGATGATGATACTGAGTGCAAATCAGAGCAAAGGGAGAGGGAGTGCCAGGTCGTTGAGATAGGGAGGCCTTGTTATTTTATATGACATGGTCAGGGCAGATCTCACTGAGGAGGTGACATTCAAGCGGAGACCTGAAGGAAGTCTGGATTATTAGGCTGACTGCTTCCTATGGTCTAGTTTAACATGTTCTTCTGACGCCTGGCGACCTATAAACTGGTAGTTGGATCTAGAAATTGACCTTCTACACGTTCAGTTTTGGGGCAAGAATCCTTCATAGGTGGTGCTGTGAGGTCTTCCATCAGGAAGCATGTACGTCCGGTTCTCTCTTGTGATGCTGTGGCCCTAAATAGTCATTGCCTGGATCCACTGCTTCATTAGTGGTGTGCAAAGTGATGAGAGTCCATCATTCCTTCTTCAGTATAAGAGTTATTTTTAAAATCCTTGTTACACAGAGATTACTTTCAAACAATTCTGCCTCCCTTTGTCCTAAAGCCCCTCAGTTCAAAAAAAAATTTTTTTTATTGAATGAAAGACTCTTTAAATTCTATAGTGCTTTATAATTTTCAAAAGTTTCACACAGGGACTTCCCTGGTGGCACAGTGGTTAAGAATCCACCTGCCAATACAGGGGACACGGGTTCGATCCCTGGTCCGGGAAGATCCCACATGCCACAGAGCAACAAAGTCCGTGCGCCACAATTACTGAGCCTGCACTCTAGAGCCTGCAAGCCACAACTACTGAAGCCCGCGCACCTAGAGCCCACGCACTGCAACAAAGAGTAGCCCCCGCTCGCCGCAACTAGAGAAAGCCTGCATGCAGCAACAAAGACCCAATGCAGCCAAAAATAAAAATAAATAAATAAATTTGTATAAAAAGAAGTTTCACAGCCATAATTTCATACAATCCCATAATACCCCTTTTTTCCCCTACCCCTATATTATCCCTCCCCCCAAAGCTCCTCAGTTTCAATGCTCATGTTACAAGAGTCCCAGTTTGGTCAAAGTCATCTACCAACTCTCATTTCTGTGGAATTTTAGCTCCTAGATTGCTATGCCTCTCTCCAATATCACCCCTCCCTTGAACCTTACTGATTTCATTTCCATTTAAATGACCCTTCCATTTCCACACAGAGACTTGGCCTCTCTTCCTTGACTTTCTCTCCTCCAGTGATCTTCTCAGTCACTCACTCCCACAGAAATAACCTTGACATCATCACCCAAACTGGAAAATGTACAATATTAAGTTCATGCATCCCACTCTCAGACAACTTCTTCCCATTGCTTCAGCTCATTCCCTCTAGTACCCCAACCAATCACGCTAAAAAACAGACGCCAAAACATCTTAAAGACTTTGCACCCATGGATACAGACACCTAGGCATATCAGAGACAAGTCACCATGAAAACATTCCCCCAAATCTTTATGACTTCAAATCCTGACAAAGATCCGTGAAAATCTCAGAAACCTCCCACATGGACTGAACCCCCAAAATTCATAACCCCCTAATCCCCCAGGTGCCTCACACCCTGGGACAAAGACCCACCCAAAAGTACAGGAATTTCAGACCACCTGGGGTACAGACCACCAATAGCACAGACCTCATCCTCCAAAACACACCAGCAAACAACTTAGATACCTCATACATTAGACACATAGTCCCCAAGAGTTCTGAGACCTCCAACCCTGACACAAGCCTGCCTGTTTAAACCTCAGAGGCCCCAATCACCTCTGACACCTCACACATAAGACACAAATCCTCAGAGAGCTCAGAGGTATCTCACACCAGTGATCTTCTCAGTTGGTGATCTATCCCAAACAACTTAGAAACTACACACCCTGAAACACAGATCCACCAAAAGCTCATAGGCCACATATGGTGGCCACAGACCCCAAGCCTACACATCTCATACCATGGACACAGAATCCCAAACAGATTTGAGACCTTACGCCTTGGGACACAGAAACCCTGAAAGAACACAAACATCAGATCCTAAGACAGAAAACTTAAATCAGTTCAAAGATCCTCATTACGTGGCCCATCTCCACAAAAGCATCATAGAGAACTTAACACCCAGAGACACAGCCCTAGAAAGAGTACAGAGACAGCACATCCTGGAAACAGATCCCAAACAGAGGAGAGACATCTCATTCTATGAGAAAATCCCCCAAACACCTGTAGATGCCACACATCCAAGGATACAGACCCACAAACTGCTTGGGCACTATCATCTTGAACAGAAACCCAGACAGCTGAGTGACCTCACATTCTGGACATAGGTACTAAATCAGCACAGCTCAGAGGCCTGAAACATACCTCTGAACAGGAACCAGGAATGAAAACCTTAAAATCAGAGCCTCCATACTCAGGGACACAGACCCACAGAATATCGAAACCTCACCATCAGGGAGAGTCTCACAAAAGTTTAGAGTCCCTACACCCTGGATAGCAAAAGCACAAAGGGCTCAGAGGCCTCAAACCCAGGTAGAAAATGGACAATCAGCTTGAAGAATTCACAACCTAGAAAACAGGACACCAGGGATTCCCTGGCGGTCCAGTGGTTAAGACTCCGCGCTTCCAGTGCAGGGGGCAAGGGTTCTAACCCTGGTCGGGGAACTAAGATCTCACACGCTGCTCAGCGTGGCCAAGAAAAGAGAAAAAGAAAAAAAAGAAAACAGGACACCAAACAACTTAGAGACCTCGTACCTTAGGACACAGATCCCCAAAAAGCCCAGAGACCTCACACCTGACACAGAAGAGCTCAGAGATTTCACTCTGTGGAACAAAGACGCAAGTAACTCAGATACCACACACCATGGTATTGAGACTCTACATATCAAACTATAGATTAGGGATTTCCCTGGTGGTCCAGTGGCTAAGACTTCGCGCTCCCAATGCAGGGAGTCCGGGTTTGATCCCTGGTCAGGGAACTAGATCCCACATGCCACAACTAAGAGTTCGCATGCCACACTAAGAGTTCGCATGCTGCAACTAAAGATCCCGCATGCCAAGACTGAAGATCCCGCACACGGCAACGAAGATCCTGCGTGCCAAAACTAAGACCCAGCACAGCCAAATAAATAAATATTAAAAAAATAAAATAAACTACAGATTAAAGATATCATGACGTAGACGAAGGCCCTCAAGCAGCTCACACCCTGGGACACAGAGCCCCTAAACACCTAGTATCACCGTATGATAAAATGCCCCCATCAGCATTTGAGATTTCACAACTTGGAAGACAGACTCCCAAAATTACTTGTACACTTAACATCCTGCAAAGAGACTAAAAAGCTTATTGACCTCACATTTTGGACATAATTGCTAAATCGGCTCAGAAACCTGACACATGGCTAAACACCACCTTGGAACAGCAACGTGGCCTCAAATTCAAGGAGAGAACCTCAAAAATACAGAGATGTTTATAGTCAGGAACGCCAAGCCTCAAAATATCAAACACCTCACAACCATGGAAATGGACCCACAAAGACTTCAGAGAACTCATGCCATGGTCAAAAACAAATCAGCTCAGAGATGGCACAAGCTAGGAAGTGTGAGATGTCACACGTTGAGAAGTAGAACCCCAAAGGGTTCAGAGGCCTCACAGCCTGAGATACAGCCTAGAGACCTCACACTCTCAGACACAGACCCCCAGGCATCCCAAGGAATTCACAGCCTGAGACAAAGAAACACAAATATCTCAGTGACCTCACATCCTGTGGCAATGACTCCCAAACATCTCAGAACCTCAGACTGTGGGTCAGCAACCTCCAAATACTTCAGAGGGCTCATACCCTGGACATATAGACCAAAGTACTCAAAGTCTTCACGTACTGAGAAGCAGAGCCCCAAACAGTTCATGGACCCTGCGCCCTAGGACACAGATCCCCAAAGAACTAAGAGATCTCACACCTGGGACACTGCCCCTTAGCCAGTCTAGAAGCCTTACTCTGTCCCCTGCAGGTAAGGGGACAGTGTAGGTGGTCTGGTGTTGTGGCTGCTGTCTCCCTCCTCCCACCATGGGGCCAGGGAGGGAACTTTCTCCAGATTCTCCCTTATCCTTCCGATGAGAGTTTGGTGGGGTTCCTGAGGTAAAAACCTGCACTTCAGCCCCCAGAAGCTTCACACTCTCTCCCTAGCCTGCACTCAGCCTCCGGCAAACTGTCAAAATTTCTGGTTTAATGTTCCTTTCATCTCATATAGCTTCCAGTGGCTTCTGCCCCAGGTGAGCAAATGCTCTGGTCCTGTGTCTCCCTGCAGGCACTAGTTTCTCTCCAGATTTCAGGATGACCATCTGTCCTGTGATCTCAGTTCTCTGATGAGTTCACACTGTTGTTAATTTGCTCTCTGTCCAACTTATTTCTTGTTGTAAGGATGGGAGCTTCTTTTCTTCAGTTCCTTACATGTCCAAGTTGAAACCAGAAGTCTTTTCATTTATTTATTTATTTATTTTACTTTTGGCTGCGTTAGGTCTTCGTTGCTACACGCAGGCTTTCTCTAGTTGTGGCAAAGGGGGGCTACTCTTCGTTGCAGTGGGCGGGCTTCTCATTGCGGTGGCCTCTCCTGTTGGTGGAGCACGGGCTCCAGGCACACGGGCTTCAGTAGTTGTGGCACACGGGCTTAGTTGCTCTGTGGCATGTGGGATCTTCCCGGACCAGGGCTCGAACCCATGTCCCCTGCATTGGCAGGCAGATTCTTACCCACTGTGCCACCAGGGAAGTCCCTTTTTCATTTATTTTTTATCTTAACAGCTTTCCTCTTTTTCATCTATTTCTCTTAAGCCATTATCTGTTGTGTTTATTTGTTCTTACATTCCTTCTAGTTTAGTCTTTGTTTCTGAAACGAGTTTTTGTTTTGTTTCTAATTCTTTAATTCTATCACTTCATTTCTGAATTTTTCTCTTTTTTTAATATTTATTTATTTATTTACTTTTGGCTGCGTTGGGTCTTCATTGCTGCACACGGGCTCTCTCTAGTTGCGGCGAGCAGGGGCTACTCTTCATTGCGGTGGCTTCTCTTGTTGCGGAGCATGGGCTCTAGGTGCGCAGGCTTCAGTAGCTGTGGCACGGAGGCTCAGTAGTTGTGGCGCACGGGCTTAGTTGCTCCGCGGCATGTGGGATCTTCCCGGACCAGGGCTCAAGCCCATGTCCCCTGCATTGGCAGGCAGATTCTTAACCACTGCACCACCAGGGAAGTCCGATTGCTGGATTTTTCACGTTCTGATTTATGCTGTTTTTTCATATCTTGTATCACTTGTTAATCTCTTAGCTCATTTGGAAATACCAGTATGGAATTTGCATTGGTTTCGTAGGCATGTCTTTCTGGCATTCTCTCATTATCCATAGGGATGTTATTCTGCTCCTTATCCTCTTTTTTCTTATAATAACGTTATATGGAATTTGACCTCCTCTCTTTTATATGAAATCAATTTTCTTGAATGTTTAGAAGGGAAGCATGGTTCAGGATGGCTTTTTTAACTTCATGGCTCTATAGCTCCCTCTTCTATTTTTTGTGAAGAGCTCAAAACTATGGGTACTTGCTCTCTGAGATATTGGGGTTTCTGTTCTCCTCCCTCACTTTTATCTGGACCTTCTTTTTCCTTTAACACTATGTTCCTCCTACTCACATTGGATTCTATTCCCAGTGTTTCCAGTGTGGTTGTTTTGACAGTTCATAGGACTCAGACTGTTCCTCCTTTTCAGAATTATTCTTTATCTTTGTGTATGTATGAAAGTTCTATTAATAAATTTTTTTAAATCCCTATGAGAGAGAGAGAGTTGGGGCGGGGTGTGTGTGGTGAGAGAATGAAAACACTAGAATATTATTAATAAAGAATAATGTTAGGGAATACCCTGGTGGTCCAGTGGTTAGGACTCTGCACTCTCAGTGGCAAGGGCCCAGGTTCAATCCCTGGTCAGGGAATTAAGATCCCACAAGCCTTGTGGCAAAAAAAAAAGAATAATGTTAATGTTGGGGAAGGTGGACATCAGGTAGATGGACAGTGATGGCAGGAAGTTTTCCACTGCACACCATTTTTTTTTTTTTTTTGCCACACCGTGTGGCATACAGGATCTTAGTTCCCTGACCAGGGATCAAACCTGTGCCCCTGCATTGGGAGCACAGAGTCTTAACCACTGGACCACCACGGAAGTCCGTCTACTGCACACCTTTTAATCTTCATTTTTGAAGTAAATGCATATCACCTATTCCAAATTTAAGTAATTCTTTAAATTGTGCCTACAAAAAAAAAAAAAAAGACCTCAACCCATAAGGACAAAAAGAACTATAGAAGAAAATTCTGGAATGTAATTTGGTATGTGGGAGGCATATGGATGAGTGGTAATAGATATAGCAGACCAGAGAAAGCAAAATTATATACTAGCAGTTGGGAGGATAAAAATCAGCATAATATTGAAAGTGGAATCACCAAAAGACTCCAAAATTAACAGTATCAGGTACCTCTGGAAGTAGGAGTGCATCAAAAACACGAAAAAGTGCTCGACATTGTTAATCATTAGAGACATGCAAATCAAAACCACAGTGAGATTTCACCTCACACCTGTCAGAATGGCTATCATCAAAAACAGACCACAAATAACAAATGTTGGTTAGGATGTAGAGAAAAGGGAAACCTTGTACACTGTTGTTGGGAATATAAATTGGTGCAGCCATTATGGAAAACAGCATGGAGCTTTCTCAAAAAAACAAAAATAGAACTATCACATGACTCAGCAATTCTACTCCTGGGTATGTAACTGAAAAAAAAGCAAAAACACTAATTAGAAAAGATACATGCACCCCAATGTTCATAGCAGCATTATTTGCAATAGCCAAGATATGGAAGCAATCTAAGTGTCCATCAACAGATGAATGGATAAAGAAGATGTGGTACATATACACGATGGAATACTACTCAGCCATAAAAAAGAATGAAATTCTGCCATTTGCAACAACATGGAGAGATTTGGAGGGTATTATGAAGTGAAATGTCAGACAAAGAAAGACAAATACTGTATGATATCACTTACATGTGGAATCTAAAAAATAAAACAACTAGTGAATATAACAAAAAAGAAACAGACTCACAGATACAGAGAACAAACTAGTGGTTACCAGTGGATAGAGGGAAGGGGCGGCAAGAGAGGGGTAGGGGATTAAGAGGTAGAAACTACTATGTATAAAATAAATAAGCTACAAGGATATATTGTACAGCACAGGGAATATAGCCAATATTTTACAGTAACTATAAATGGGGTATAACCTTTAAAATTTTTGAATCACTATGTTGTACACCTGAAACTTACATTGTACATCAACTATACTTCAATATAAAAAATAAGAACTTAGACCCAAACATCTCCAGTTCCACTCCATGAATCTGGAAGGATATAAAATACCTGAACAACTATTAATAATTGACATAGGGACTTCCCTGATGGCGCAGTGGTTAAGAATCTGCCTGCCAATGCAGGGGACATGGGTTCAAGCCCTGGTCCAGGAAGATCCCACATGCCACGGAGCAGCTAAGCCCGTGTACCACAACTACTGAGCCTGCACTCTAGAGCCCGCGAGCCACAACTACTGAGCCCACATGCCACAACTACTGAAGCCCGTGTGCCCTAGAGCCCTCGTGCCACAACTACTGAGCCCACAAACCACAACTACTGAAGCCCGTGAGCCTAGGGCCCGTGCTCCACAGCAAGAGAAGCCACCGCTCGCCTCAACTAGAGAAAGCCCACACACAGCAATGAAGACCCAACACAGCCAAAAAATAAATAAAATTAAAAGAAGAAAAACACCCACCTTTAAAAGAAACATTTGACATATACAGGACACCAGAGCCAATGAAAACAGAATAAACTTTTTGAAATGCATATAGAACATTTACCAAAATTAGCCATATCCAGAGCTATAGAGTAAGCTTAATAAATTTCAAAGTATTGAAATAATTCAGAGCACATTCTCTGATCATAGTAGAAATATGTGATATCATAAATAACAATATGATAACTAGAAAATCCAGAACTGCTGGGAAATTAAGTAGTACATCACTAAATAACAGAAGGGTCAATGTAGAAATCAAATTAGAAATTAGAAAACTAGGGGGTACAGCCAAAGCGGTCCTTAAAGAAATTTTTATAATCTTGAGTGCATATGTTGGGAAAAGAAAAGCCTGAAATTCCAAGGCAGTAGCAAAAAAAAAAAAACCAGGAAGTACAGAAAACAAAATGGACTAATGGAGTGTCTGGCTCATAGTTAACATTCAAAAAAAAAAAAGGAAGTACAGAAAACAAACACAAACAAAGTATAGAAAACAAATGTACAAAAAATATATATTAATAACCAAGAGTTGGTTGTTAGAAAACTTATTTTAAAAATTGATAAGGGCTTCCCTGGTGGTGCAGTGGTTAAGAATCTGCCTACCAGTGCAGGCGACACAGGTTCAAGCCCTGATCTGGGAAGATTCCACATGCCACAGAGCAACTAAGCCCGTGTGCCACAACTACTGAGCCTGTGCTCTAGAGCCCGCAAGCCACAACTACTGAGCCCACGTGCCACAACTACTGAAGCCCAGGTGCCTAGAGCCCATGCTCCGCAACAAGAGAAGCCACTGCAATGAGAAGCCCACGCACCTCAACGAAGAGTAGCCCCTGCTCGCCGCAACTAGAGAAAGCCCACGCAAAGCAACAAAGACCCAACACAGCCAAAAATAAAATAAATTAAAAAATAAAAAAAATTGATAAAGACCTAGAAAAACTAATCAAGAATAAAGAGAGAAGATATTAATAACAAATATCGGGAATAAAAAGGACATCCCTACAGAGGACTGCCCTGGCAGTCCAGTGGTTAAAACTCCATGCTTCCAGTGCAAGGGGCACAGGTTCGATCCCTGGTCAGAGAGCTAAGATCCTGCATGCCGTGCAGTGTGGCCAAAAAAATAATAATAGATAAATAAATTTTTTTTTTAAAAAGGACCTCACTACAGATCTTATAGACATTGCAAGTATTAAAACATGGTTATGAACAATTTTATGCAAATAAATTTCACAATTTAGATTAAAATAGGTAAATTCCTTGAAAAACACAGCTCTCCAAATGAACATGAGAAGGTATAGACAATCAAGTTTTGGTCACAGTAAGCTGAAATAAAATGAGGTAAGATATATCCCCTTATTCTCCATTTTCTGTAAATAACCATGGAGGCTTGATATTTCCTCCTTAAATGTTAGATAGCATCCACTGGTGAAGCCATCTGGGCCTAGAGTTTTTTGTGGGGGAATGTTGTTGAATCCAACTTCTTTAACAGTTATAGAACAATTAAGAGTTTCTATTTCTTCTAATGTCAATCTTAGTCATTTTATTTTCGGGGAACTTGCCCATTTTATGTAAGATATCAAATTGTTCAAGTTGTTTATTGTATTTACTTATTATCCTTCATATATCTGTAGGATATGTAGTGATATCCTACTTTTTATAGCTGGTGTTAGTAATTTGAATTCTCACTTCTTTCTCTTGATCAGTCCTGCTAGAAAATTTTCAATTTTTTTGACCTTTGAAATGATTAGTAAAACTTATTTCATGAAAAAAAATGTGCCTACATACTGTCATACACTGCAGGTAGGAATGCAAAATAATACAGGACCTATGGAGAAAAATTTGGCAGTATTCATTGAAATTACAAATGCACATATACCCCTTGACCCAGCAATTTCATTTCTGGAAATGTACAAAACAATGCATATGTGATTATTCATGACAGCATTTTGATAGTTAGAAACAGAGGACAACTCAAGAATAAGTAAATTATGGTACATACACACAAAGAAATGCTCAGGAACTGTAAAAAGAGAATGAGAAAGTTCTCTATGTATTGATTTGTAAAGATTTCCAGGATATATGGTTAATAAAGCAAGATGCAAAACAGTGTATCTAGTATGCTACCTTTTGTGTAAGAAAGGGGGAATATGTATTCATACTTGTTTGTACATGCATAAAGGTATTCTGGACAGATACTCACTAAACTAATAAAGATGATTACAGAAGAAAACCCCAGCTCTTTGGCCTGGAATACAAATCCTTCAAGGATATGCTTTGAAGCCAGATTGCCTGCCACTTACTTTGGTCAAATTATTCTTTCTTCACCTGCAACACAGGATAATAGTACCTATCCTCATAGGGTTATGAGGATAAAATGGACTAATGGAGTGTCTGGCGCATAGTTAACATTCAATAAACGTTAGCTCATTTATCATCACAAGTATCTGGCTCTAGCCTACCTTCCCACCCATGTCCTCAACAACTTCCCTACAGCTGTGGCTTTCAAGCCCAACTGTGTATTAGGATCACAGGGATTTTTTAAAAAATACTGAGGCCTGGGCCCCACCCCCACCCCAGACCATACAAATCAGAATCTCTAGGGAAGTGGGTTAGTGGAGCCCAGGCATTGACATTTTTAAACGACACCCCAGATGATTGTGATCATGCCTACCAGATTATGGATTCCCTCAATGCACCTGACACACGTCAGGCTCATTCCTGCCTCCACGCCTTTGCTCACACTATTCCCCGTCCCACTCCCACCCCGACTTGGGAAAACTTCTTCTCCATCCCACATCCCTGCCTGTTGAATTTCTGCTCATATTCCAAGACCTAATTTAGATGCCCTCGCCTCCATAAGGACCTTGCTTTTCTCCGCACACTCCTCCATTTGATGATTTCCTGCTGCCTACAGGATAAAGTTCTCCCCCACCACATATTTATTCCCTGTGCTTGTACCATACCAAACTATTTGCCCTCCTGCAGCCGCACTTATGCCTCAGCCTTTGCAATGCTCTTCCAAACCCCCAGCCTCAACCACACACTTAACCAACTCCTACTCATCCTTCAAGACCCAGCTCATGCAGCACTCCTGTGAAGCCTACTCTGAGCCCCTCTGCTAGTCTCCCTGAGGTAGAGTTAGGTATTCTCTGCCCTCTGTTCCCTCACACTTTGGACTTATTTCTAACACTCAGCACATTGTGTTAATTGTCGTATATTTGTCTGGGTTGCCAGTTAGTCTGAGCTTCTGGAGGGCAAGGATTGTGATTTTTCCATCTCTCTTACTTCCCTATAGCACAGACCCTGAACAAAGGAAGTACTTAGAGAATGTTTGACGAATTCTATTACTCTGTGGGGGTATTCATTCTGAAAATTGCTGGTCTTCCCTTCCTTCAAGTTAAAGCCCTGATAACTGAACAAAATAATCTAAGACTAGTATGAACATCACTGAGGAAACCGGTTTATATCACCTATTTCATTTTAGCCCATTTCTGTCCATAGACTCTAGGGCTAAGATCTCAGTACCTTATTTACATTGTATTATCAAGCCAGGCTTTGAGGTCTAAGATCTCATTAAGATTAACAAGCCAGCCTTTCAGTACCACCCCCTCAACCAATTCACTGCCTGACAAATTGTTTTGCTTAGTCAATTGTCCTCACCTAGGCTATACATTAAAAAATCAGCTGGAGAGCTTTTCAACATCCTGCTGCTCAGGACGCCTGGCAGGCCGGTTACATCTGGGGGAGGGTTCCAAGCATCAGTGTTTCTTGAAGCTCCCCAGGCGATCCCAAAGAGTGGTCAAGGTTGAGAGCCACTGGTAGATTTAAAGCCATACAGCTCTCACCACCGGCTCTGCCCTTTTATTTTTTCCTCCTTCCTACCCTTGTCTCCACGCTCCTCTCCTCTCCCTCTCACTGGCTTGTTCTCCAGTCGTTCATACTTATTGCGTTGATACGACCCGCATGGCAACTGAGTAGTGGAAACCGCACTGAGCTGGGAAAGCCTGCAGCGAGCCTGGACCTCTGCCCCTTTGTGGTCTTGGCCCTTCACTCTGGATCTTTGTTTCCTCTTGAGTCGAATGGGGGATCATAACACTTGTTCTGCCTTCTTAAGAGGCTTGTGTGAGGAGCACAGGAAATATTGGACCCTAAAGTTCTTTGGGTGCTAGAGAGCTCTGTGGAGATGTAGGGAATATCTAGAGCTGCACGACCAGCATAGGGGCCACACAGTGTTAATACCACTCATGCGAAACAAGACTATATCAGGAATTCCCTGGTGATCTAGTGGTTAGGACTCTGAGCTTCCACTACAGGGGGCACAGTTTCGATCCCTGTTCAGGGAACTAAAATCCTGCAAGCTGCGCAGTACAGCCAAAAAAAAAAAAAAAAAAAAGACTATATCATGTTTGCAAAATAATGAGACATGCATGGACATGAAAAATTCCTAATTCAGGACAGTGGTCACTGGGGGAAGAACGGGATGCGCCTGGGGAATTGCTGAGGGGGATTCAACTGTACTGTTAATGCTCTCTTTAAAAAACCAAATCTGGGGAGTTCCCTGGTGGTCCAGTGGTTAGGATTCGGTGCTTTCAGTGCCGTTCAATCCCTAGTCAGGGAACTGAGATCACGCAAGCCGAGGGGCGTGGCCAAAAGGAAAAATAATAAAATTAAATAGATAAAAAATTAAAAGCCAAATTTGAAGTAACTATGACAAAATGTGAAGGTTTGATAAAACTGGGGGTGTTTTCTACCAAATGTAAAATAGCTAGTGGGAAGCAGCCACATAGCACAGGGAGATCAGCTCAGTGCTTTGTGACCACCTAGAGGGGTGGGATAGGGAGGGTGGGAGGGAGATGCAAGAGGGAGGGGATATGGGGATATATGTATACGTATAGCTGATTCACTTTGTTATACAGCAGAAATTAACACACCATTGTAAAGCAATTATACCGCAATAAAGATGTTAAAAAAAAACTGGGGGTGTTTTATACTATTCTTTACTTTTCTGCACATTTGAAAAGAAGATAATAAAATAAATATACAACAGAAAGATATAAACATTTTTAAAGCAAAATAAAATACATTTTCTCAACTAGAGAAAGCCCGTGCACAGCAATGAAGACTGAATGCAGCCAAAATAAATAAATAAACAAATAATTAATAAAAATAAAAAACTATTAAAAAAAAGAAGCCGTTTTATCACACCAGTCAGAATGGCCATCGTTAAAAGGTCTACAAATAACAAATGCTGAAGAGGGTGGAGAAAAGGGAACCCTCTTACACTGTTGGTGGGAATGTAAATTTGTGCAGCCACTATGGAAAATATGGAGGTTCCTTAAAAAACTAAAAAGAGCTCTCACCTTCTGAGATGGCCTACTCTGTCTATGGAGTATGTATTTCCCTGAATAAATCTGCTTTCACTCAAAAAACAAAAAACTAAAAAGAGATGCCATATGATCCAGTAATCCCACTCCTGGGCATATATTCAGAGAAATAGCAGCACTATTTACTATTGCCAAGACATGGAAGCAACGTAAATGTCAATCTACAGATGAATGGACAAAAAAGATGTGGTATATGTATACAATGGAATATTACTCAGCCATAAAAAAGAATGAAATAATGCCATTTGCAGCAACATGGTTGGACCTAGAGATTATCATACTAAGTGAAGTAAATCAAGAAAGAGAAAGACAGGGAATTCCCTGGCAGTCCAGTGGTTAGGACTCGGCACTTTCACTGCCGAGGGCCCAGGTTCAATCCCTGGTCGGGGAATTAAGATCCCTCGAGCCATGCGGCATGCCAAAAAAAGAGAGAGAGAGAGAGAAAGACAAATACCATATGATATCACTTATATGTGGAATCTAAAATATGACACAAATGAACTTATCTATGAAACAGAAACAGACTCACAGATGTAAAGAACAGACTTGTGGTTGCCAAGGGGGAGGAGAGGTGGGGGAAGGAAGAACTAGGAGTTTGGGATTAGCAGATGCAAACTATTATATCTAGGATGGATAAACAACAGGTCCTACTGTATAGCACAGGGAGCTATAGTCAATATTCTGTAATAAACCATAATGGAAAAGAATATGAAAAAATATATATGTATGTATAACTGAATCACTTTGCTGTACACCGGAAACTAACACAACATTGTAAATCAACTATACTTCAATAAAAAAAAAGAGAGAGAGAAGCCATTTTAGGCCTAAACCATTTTGTGATCTAAGCCTGGCCACAATGCTTGCCCTTGAACAGGTCTCAGTAATAATGATCTTAAGGGAACAAAAGAACAAACTGTTGTAAGGCAAGAGAAGTAATAATAGCAAAGATAATAAATCACTTGTAAAGACTCCCAGTTCTGTTTCAAGGGTAAAGATTAGCCAGAAGCACTTTCTTGAGCTGTTTTGCAGAATTCAAACCCCCTCGGGTGCTCAACCACCAGATCAAGTGGAACCTAAAGGATGATGCTGCTGACCTTTGCTGATGTCATGACCTCAACTATAGCTTGGACTCTGATGACCTTTGCCCCAATTCTATGCTGAAATCTCCTCTGCTCAAGCCCCTCCATGTGTATGCATACACCACCCAATCCCCTTCATGAATATGCATGCACCCTTAGCTTAAAACTTCCCCAATTTTGCTGTTCGGGGAGATACCGCTTTGGAAAAAATCCCCAGCGTTCTCCTTATTTGCTGCAAGTAATAAATCCTTCCTTCTCCTGCTCTTTGACTTGGTTGTATCTTTTGGCTTGACACCCACCAAGAGGCGAACCTAGTTTTTGAGCAACATAATTGCTCTTACACTGACCAACCCTCTTACCTGCTTTTTGTAATTTTTCACTTCCCTCACTCTACTTGAGCCCCTGCTTCCTTCTCCTCCCTCCTCTCTCATTCTCCCTTTAAAACACGCTGCACAAATTGGAACGGAGCTCAGCTCTTTCCCCTACTGTCAGTAGTTACTGAACAAAATCTGTTTTCACTGCTTTAACTAAAGTCCAACTTTGTTGATCTTTGACACTCTCCACCGTCACCCTCCCTCAGAGACTCAGGGACAGAGACCACGTCTGTTTTGTTCACTGCTGAATCCTAAGTGTCTCCAAGAATGACAGGCACAACAAACATTTGCTGAATGAACAAATAAATGTTTGTTAAAATGCATATAGTAAAAAGACCCTGTTGGGCTGCACCCCGCAGACCTATAAGCCCTGTGCTTGCCCAGCTTCAAGACTGAAGAAAGAGCCCAGAGTCTGAGACAGGGACATCAGTGGTTTAATGGATGGGGGGATCTTACATGTCTGAAGCAAGGTCCTGGAGCGACATCCCACCGTGTGCTGCGGATGGCGGGCAGGACATAGCTGCAATCTTTGCTCCGGGGGAAGAGGAGATTGCCAGTTATAGGGGGAATTGACGTCAGGTTGGCTCATCGGTTACCAGGGAAACTAGCAGAGGAGCATGCCCCTCATTGCCCCACTGATAAGAACATTCGTCAGTAGCTGGGGCCTGGGGCAAGTATGTAGGAAGATCAGTCATGTGAGTAGGGGATAGGTGAAGCAGGCACTGGCAGAGCAGGGGATGTACAGAGAGCAAGAGAACAGCCATCTTCAGTGGTCTGACCATACAGACCCCAAGATTGTGAGACAGGAGACCTAGATTTTAGTCTCATCATTTGTCTTGGTTAACTTGTTACCTGAATCAAGTTTCTTCATCAGGACTTCCCTGGTGGCGCAGTGGTTAAGAATCCGCCTGCCAATGCAGGGGACACACGTTTGAGCCCTGGTCCGGGAAGATCCCACGTGCCATGGAGCAACTACGCCCGCAAGCCACAACTACTGAGCCTGCGCTCTAGAGCCCGCGAGCCACAACTACTGAGCCCACATGCCACAACTACTGAAGCCCGCGCAGCCCGTGCTCCGCAACAAGAGAAGCCACCACGAGAAGCCCATGCACTGCAACATAGAGTAGCCTCTGCTCGCTGCAACTAGAAGAAAGCCCGCGCGCAGCAACGAAGACCCAATGCAGCCATAAATAAATTAATTAATTAAAGAAAGAAAGAAAGAATCTGCCTGCCATTGCAGGGGACATGGGTTTGATCCCTGGTCCAGGAAGATCCCACATGCCACGGAGCAACTAAGCCTGTGCACCACAACTACTGAGCCCACATGCCACAGCTACTGAAGCCTGCGTGCCTAGAGCCCGCGCTCCACAAGAGAAGCCACCGCAATGAGAAGCCCGCGCACCACAACAAAGAGTAGCCCCCTCTTGACGCAACTAGAGAAAGCCCACACACAGCAACAAAGACCCAACGCAACCAAAAATATGTAAATAAATAAATGAAAAGGTGTTTCATTAAAAAAAAAAGTTGCTTCATCAACTTGGTCCAACTACTATCTGTGTAATCTGGGGCAGGATATGGAACCTCTCTTTTTCTCCGTTACCAAGCAATTCCTTCTTCACAGGATTGTTGCGAAGACTGAAATGGGGTGAGAGAAACACAATAGTGTGAGAGAAGATGCTCAGGAAACGAGTTCCAAGCTTGACCTTTTACTGGGTCTCTATTATCTGGCCTCTTACCCAGAGCCTATAGCTTGTGCTCTTAGGAGTGCAGACTCTGGAGCCAGACTGCCTTGAGTTTCAAGTCCTGCTTTGCTCCTTACTAGTTATGTGACTTTGGAAAGTGGCTTAACTTCTCAGCACTCTCTTCATCTGTAAACTGGGGATGATTGTAATCCCTACCTCATAGCGTTGTTGTGAGGACTAACAAAGTAAATACACTCACTTTGAGTGTATTTACTTTGTTAGTCCTCACGACAACACACACAGCACCATATATAACATCATATATAAGTGTTAAATAGTGTGACCGGGCCTAGGGATCCTCATTCATAAGAAGCATCAGGCTTCAAGGTCCCTGGAGCCTCGGTGACTTCACACCTGCAGCCGGAGCAGCCGAAGGCTTCCTTCCCTTTCCTTACAGGGGTCTGGGGGTCAGAGGTCAGAGTCATTAACCCAGTCTCCCACTGGGCCATTTGAATCTCCTTCAGTCTTCACTGCCTGATCGGTGGTCTGAAGTCACTCTTCTAGGCGCTGGCTGGTCGTGTCTGGGATCTTCCTCGACCTCAGTGGCCAGTGAGGAAGCAGCGGTTTTCCTAGGCCACAGAGACGACTCCACAGCAATTTTCAACCCTGCCCTGCCCCAGGGACCCCCTTTTCGACTCAAAGTCCCCCAGAGGGTGGTGTGAGCGCCTGGAACTGACCGAAAGACTGGGGGTGGGGTCCGGCGCGGTTACTGTCCAAATTTAGCTTTTCTTCGGGGGGATGACCTGGGGTCCACTGGACCTAAGATTGAGTCCCTTCTAGGGCATGGAGATGTGAGGACGGGATCGAGAGGGCTTTCCTCCGGGTCTAATACACCCACCCCCTTCCGTCTTCTGGTTTTCTGCCTCCCCAGGGGCCCGCAAATTGCAATCCGGGAGAAAGGAGCAACCACTAGTGCCTGTCTACCTCTGAGGGCTCTGCGCCTGCCTAAACCGCCCCGAGCGGCCGCACTTCTCCTCCTCCTCTCTCTGTGACCTGTCGCTGTCACACGCCGCTTTGTCCACATCTCCTAACAGCCACCCCCTATGAGTTGGGCCGCAATCCTCCCCTCAATCGCACCTCCAGCTCCTCAAGGGACTCTCCGACCCCACTGGGAGCTCATGAGGGGGCCACGCATGCGCGGACAGCACCTCCACGGAGGCCAGCTCGACCCCGCTGGAGGGCGGCGGGGGGGGGGGGATGGCGCATGCGCAGATGCTGTGCACCGCTCCAGAAGGGGAGATGGGCTGAGTGGGTGGTGGCGAAACTATACTTGTCCATCTCCGAGCCCCCTGCCGCCCTCCTTCCTCTCCCTGGGTCCGGTCTTCCCACACTCAGTCAGGACTATAGGACAGCCCCGTATTGGAATCTTAGTGTGAATCCTTCCGTTTAGCTAGCAGCCCCTCTAATAAAGAAAAAGAATGAGTAACAAGCATATTGAATCTGTTCACTTGCTTAGAGTGGGTGCAGCCTGTACATCGCCATCCAGTACTTGGTTCCAGAGCAGGCGACTCTTCTTCCCCACCTGGGAGTGGCAGAAATAAAAGGGGAACTTGTCCCCTGCCAATCCCCTTCGCTGGACTCTTTGGGTTCCCTCCTAACGAGCCCCTTCGCCAGTCTCTTTGGGGGCCTGAGCCACCTTTGGGCTACCTGTGCCGACGGATCAGGGTCTCCCCCATTGTGTCCCATATCCCCGCCAATGGGACAGTCTCACATGGCGCAGGTGGCCTAGGGTGGAGGGCACAAGCACTAAGCACGACAGTTACTACTGACTGACACCTTTTATACCAGACATGATACACTAGGATAAAGCGAGTATTCGTATTCGCACTTGATTGCGGAGGAAACTGAGGCCGGAAGACGAAGAAGACTCGACCCAGATCCCACAGCCTCCAGCCGCCCCTTCAGTGGGTGCATGGTCAAGACTTATCACAGATAGGGCCTCTAAAGTCTCGCACCCGGAATGGGCACCCCTGCCCCCGCGGGCCCCCCACTTCTGGGTGTCGCCCAGTCACACTGGCGGGGGTTTCACTGGCACTGCCGCCCCGCCCGGGCTGACTCATCTCCCTCACACCCTTTATTCTGTTCCGAGTCTTTCCTAACTCGACCCGGGCGGGCGCGGAGGGGATTTGGGGGCCGGCAGAGTTGTTGGAGAAACTAGTCTAAGTCCTTAGCTGGAGAGCTGGGAGGCCCTGAGAGGGCCAGCCCCTGTGAGGGCCAGCCCCTGTGTTCGCCTCTGACCAGGAGTGGGGCGGGGGTGTTCCGCGCCGCCTGGAGGAGGGATGATGAGGAGCCCGGAGGGAGAAGAACGCTTCCACCCGCATTGCCGGAGCCTCCCTCCTCCCGGCTCCCGCCCCCTGCGGGCGGCGGCTGTCACTGCTCGCTCCGGCGCCAGCTGGCTCCTGGTTCTCCTGGTTCTTCATGCGTACTTGCTCGCTTTCCTGCCTTCCCACCGGCTGTCCACATCCCTTTCCCTTCCTTCCCCACTTTCTCCCTTGCTCCCGTCCTCTTTGCCTTCCTCGACCTCCATATTGCCAGAATACTGTTGTCTCCCTCCCACTCCTCCCCTCCAAACAAACAAAAAACAAACCCAACTGGTCATGTGATGGCTTCACTAAGCCTGCAGATGACTCCCAGCTTTTTAGCTCGCCTGCTGGGTGGATATGTAAACCATGAGGTAATTCTTCCAAGTCTGTGAAGGGAAGGTAGCTACAAGTGGAACTGATGCTGTGTACTGATCACAACACATCGATTCCACCAAATGATGCAGGTTTATTGGGATGTCACACATATGCATTCATTCACTCAGCAAACTGCCGTCTGTTCTGCGCCAGGCCCTGTATGGCAAATGAAGGATAAAGAGATAAGAATACATCCCTGATCTCTCAGGAGTGTAAGTATTGTATTGGTTCAGAGGTGGGCATAGAGAGCCGTGGGAGCCTGAAGAGGAATATCTCACCATCCTGGAGGTTATCTGTGGGGTAGGGGTGCCATATTTAGCAACTAAAAATAGAGGATTCCCACTCAGATATGAATTTCAGATAAATAACAAATAATTTTAATTATTAACAAATAATATTAGTATACGTATGTCTCAAATATTGCATGGGAGATACTTATGCTAAAAATTATTTTTTGTTTATGTGAAATTCAAATTTCATTACTGAGCATCTTGTATCTCATCTGGCAGCACTACTGTGGGGGGTATCAAGTCACTCGTCATTGCTGGAAAGTACAGTGTTATACAGGCTGAAGTCAGACAGTCAGAATGCAGCAACTTATGGAGAGCCCTAAAAGTGGGGGAGAACCACTCAAAGGGTTTAAAGCAAGGAGGGGGTAACATAATAAAATTTTAGTTTTAGGAAGAGGTTTCTTCTGGCTTCTTGGAGGATCCTTTTAAGAGTGACAACAGTGGGATCTCACTAGTTATAATAGTACAGGCAAGAGATTTTGGACAGTGATAGTAGGAAGATGGGAGAGAGGAAGTGCCAGATTTAAGATGTATGTAGGAGTTAGATCAACAGGATTTGGCAATTGATTAGATGGAGTGAAGAGGGCATCATTCCCAGCATCCAGCTTTGGAGTCTGGAAAGATGGTATTGCTACCAACTGAGATAGAACAAATGTTGGAGGCAAGGACTGAGTTTAGTTTAGGACATGTGTTGGAGGTGCCTAAGGGACATCTGGTGTAGGGGGCCAGCAAATAATTGGCTATCTCATTCTGAAATTTGGTGGAAAAGGTAAGCCTGGAGATTAGGAAGTCTTCAGCAGAGAGGCGATATTGAAACCAGGAGATGGATGAGCTCCCCAGAAAAGGAACTCAGGCAGAAGGCCAAGAAGAAGCAGGAGGAACCAGGAAAGTGAGGTGTCATGGAAGCCAAGGGGTGGTTTCTAGGAGAGGGAAGTGATCGACCATGTCAGATGCAGCCAGAAAGTCCTGATTATACAAAGGCTGAACAATGACCATTGATTTGGGCACAGGTAAAGTCATCATGACCTTAGGCTGGCATCAAACAGGCTCATTTAGACATCAGACCCATTTCTTCAAATGATAAACACTCAGCTAGCATGCGTCCTCAGCATGCTCTCAGATAAACATCACAGTCATTCTCACATCCCACACACTCCTTCAGAATTTAAGCCATTCATTTGAATTGTGCCCCAACTCACTCGGAAATTACAGGCACACCTTCAGATGCTCTCCATACTCATCAGCTGGGGGCCTTTATATTTGCCAATGTCACCTCAGAGTCGGAGCTAGTGCAGCTCTGCCTTTGCAGGGATAACTGCAGGCACCCACGAGGGTTAAATGGGTTATCCTGTGGTTTTTATCTCCCAGGAGTGAAGACCACTGTTGTTCTTCGCTCACCTCCTGGTAGAGCTAATACCCCCTGGGTAATGCTGGATGTTGCTGGTTCTGGTGTCCCTGACATGACTCTTTGCTTACCTCTGGCCCTCATGCACCCTAACTGATGAGTGTGTGCAAAAGTTGAGTTTGCGCTGTTTCCTTTTTTTTTTTTTTTTTTTTTGGCGGCGCCATGTGGTGCAGCACGTGGGATCTTAGCTCCCCGACCAGGGATCGAACCCATGCCCCTGCAGTGGAAGCGTGGAGTCTTAACCACTGGACCACCAGGGAAGTCCTGTTCCCTATTTTCTAATTATCTTCAGACAGAGGCGCGAACAATAAGAGAGGGGATGCTCAATGGCACAAATCCCCAAGGAAGTGGGAGGGGTTGGGATCCAGAGCCCAGTGGGAAGGGCAAGCCTCAGACAGGACCTCTCTTCTCTGAGACCCAAGGAAAGAAGAGTGTGGGTAGAGACAAGGTTGGAGGTGAAAAGAGAGGAAGTGTTCACCCAATAGCCTCTGTTTGCTTTAAATGCAGTAGTTCTTAACCCAGGGTCCACAGCCCTTTCAGTGTCTGTAGAGAGAATTCAAGGAGCCCATGGACTTGGAGGTGGGAGTGGGAATTGCATCTTTATTTTCACTATCACCAACAGATATATAGCATGTCCTTCTAGGGCATGTGGGTAACGAACTACAGTAGTATTAGCAGTACCCGTGGCTTTGTAACCAATAGAAATCAGATTTTCATAGCATATCATGGCTGTTGCAGATCTCTCAAAATTACATCACTATTTGAAATCATGGTAGTCACTAGACCTGTTGATAGAGTTTGGTATTTAATGTATTAATAAAGAAGCACTTATATAACTACATTACAGATGTCTTTCTTATTTTGGTAATAGTATTTCTTTTGTAATCTTTATTTATCTCATGCATGCATTATTCTGGGAAGGGGTTCCTTAGACTTCACCAGATTGCCAGAAGTGTTCTTAGCATAAAAAAGGCTAAGAGACACTGCTCTGAAGAGTAACAGTAGCTAACATTTACATAGCTCTTCCTAAAGGCCCTGTACTGTTTTAAGTGCCTTTTTCTTTTCCTTATGTAGTTGTTAACTCATTTATTCCTAACAACCCTACGAGGGAGGTGCTTTGATTACACTCATTTTATGGAAGAGGATAATGAGGCACAACAGTAAAGTAGCTTGCCCAAGGTCATCCAGCTAGTAAATGATGAAGCTGAGATTCAAACCCAGACCTCTGGCTTCAGAGCCTTTGTTGAAAAGTCAAGGAGGTGAATTGGTAGAATGCCAAGGGGTAAATGGGTTGAGGGCACTGGTGAGAATGGTAAAGAGAGAGGAGGAATGAGAGAGGGTCTACACTGTCCAGAAGAAAAGTAGGAAGAGGCTGCTGGGCTGGAGAAAATAGAAAGGTCCACAGATCAACAGGGTTCAAGGAGATAAAAGAAGTGGTGGAGAGGAGGAGACCTGAGGTGACAGGGAGAACACGGTCCGAGTGAGAGACAGTGGTGTGTAGATGTGGGGGAGTCATTCCAGGGCATGACAAGGTTAATAATGCGGTTTAGACAGAGGTGGTTAAAGTAGAGAGGAGGTGAAAGTCCCTGGAGCTGAGCAGATGAAAGAATCATGAAGTTGGGCCAGCAAATTCTTCCAAGATTGGCTGATCGATTGATTGATTCATTCCTTCATTTGTATTGAGTGTCTAGTACACGCTAGGCAGTGTTCTTGGCATTAGGTAGCCAAGAGGTAAACCAGCAGGACAAGACCCTGCTGCCATGGGGTTTACCTTCCAGCACAGGGAGAACAACACAAATACACACACAGACGAGGCCAGGTTAGACAAGACTCAAAAGCCTCTGAGGCACAATTCCACAATGCCAAAAGTTCTGAAAAGTATAGGTTGTTTTTTCATACTTTGGAGCCCAAACTCGTTAGGTGACAAAACCTGATCTGAAGTAGCATGACGTTATTTGTAGTCTTGAGTCACTCAGTGTGAATTTTCATACTTTTGACTCTAGAAATTAATGTTCAATTATAAGTGATGCTCCAGACCTTTCTAAGTAGTTATGTAATATAGACTATATGCGGTATATAGAGTTATGTAATATAGGGTACATGTCTTCCTTTCTAAAATTGAAAAAATTCTGAATTCCAAAGCATATCTGGCCCCAAGTTTGGAAAAAAGATGATGGGCCTGTAAGCGCTATGCAGAGAATTCAAACATGCAATGTGTTGATTCAAAAACTGGCCCCTGAACAGGGAGGGCAAGGAGAAACTGAAGAAAGAGGCAGACCACTCCGCATTGGTAGGTGGCAGATTTAATGAGCAAGGGAACTTCCAAGGTTTGTTTTGGGTGGCCGAAAGGCGAGTAGATCTCCACACCCACCTGCCAGAATCTTAAAAGTTTATATAGAGGCGTTAAGGGGGTTCAGTAATGTATTCAGTCCAGATGGTCTCAACACCATACTCTTTCAAGACTGCGTCCTTAAAACAGTTCCACCTGTGGGAATGGTGGATCTATTCCAAGGACAGAGGAGGGGGTAAGGAGTCTCCCAATGCCTGGGTCCAGCTCTGTGGTCAACCAGAGGTCACGTCCTCTTTTTAATATGTCTAAGCATAAGTCCTAAGGAATGCAGATCTCTTTATTAAATAAGTCTTTTTTTTTTTTTTTTTTTTTTGCGGTACGCGGGCCTCTCACCGTTGCGGCCCCTCCCGTTGAGGAGCACAGGCTCCGGACGCACAGGCTCAGCGGCCATGGCTCACGGGCCCAGCCGCTCCGCGGCATGTGGGATCCTCCCAGACCAGGGCACGAACCCGCATCCACTGCATCGGCAGGCGGACTCTCAACCACTGCGCCACCAGGGAAGCCCAGGTCACGTCCTCTTGATGACATCTTCCAAGCCAATGGGATAGTAACTAGGTGGTTTACAGCTTGAGAGTTCCGGGAGGGGAGGTGACATTTAAGCTTAGCTCTGAATGACCAAACAACAACAACAACAACAGCAACAAATACAGTCATGCAAAGATCGGGGGAGAGCATTCCAAACAGAGGGAATAGCTAATTCAAAGATAACACAGGGGGGAGGGATAAATTGGGAGATTGGGATTAACATATACACACTACTTACTATATATAAAATAGATAAATAATAAGAACCTACTGTACAGCACAGGGAACTCTACTCAATACTCTGTAATGGCCAATATGAGAAAAGAATCTAAAAAAACAGTGGATATATGTATATGTGTAACTGATTCACTTTGCTGTACACCTGAAACTAACGCAACATTGTAAATCAACTATACTCCAATAAAAATTAAAAAACAAACAAAGAAGAACACAAAGAGGGCACTGTGGTTGGAGCATACTGGGCTCAGTGAAGAGTGCTATAGACTGCTGGGGGGCTTCATGTTGTTAGAAAGATTGTGAATCTGGTATTAAATCCTTTGATGAATATGGTGTAGTGACCATGAGTGTGGCGGTGGTCAACATTTAGGAGGCCCAGAGGGAAGTCTTCCTGGATGGGAAAACACAAAGGGAGATATTTCAGATAGATTAAACATACAACCGAATGAGGCTGAAAATGTAGACTAAGGTTATGGTCTGAAGACCTTGGTTTGGGGAGAAGTATACTTCCATAGAAAGAAATCAGATTAGATAGATTAGGTGGGCTCAGGATTCTAATTGGGATACTGGTTAAAAGATGTTCTAGGATGTTCTGGGTCTTAAATGACAGTCTCTCGTTGAGGTCCAATCTGAAATGTTTCCAATCTCATCTGGGCTTTGGGGTTTAAAATAGGTTAGACAAAAAAGACAGTAGCAAAGGCTGACCTGATGAAAGATGTTTTTGGCTTCTCTGTTTATGCCTCTTTGGGTTTGTGCTTCTCAGCAGCTGTCTCAGAATGTCTGTCTCCTAGCTTCTCTCTTAATGGCTCCCCACATCCATATCTCTGAGAATCTGTCGGTCATCTCTGTTCCTCTCAATCTCTTCCTCGACATGTTTCTCTGTACATGGCTCTCAGAATCTCCATCTTTGGATATCCATGTCTGGGTTCTAGAATCTGGTTCTTTGTCCCTTCCTTCGTGTGTCTGTACTGTAATTATCTCTTTTTCCAATTGAACTTTTTCCAACTTCCCTCTTGTAAGGCATGAACCTTTTATTATTCCTCTGGTTATCCCCAGTGCCCCGCACAGAGCCCGGCATATAGGAGTCTCTCAGATATAAACATATGAATGTTGAATGGAGGCTTTTTCCGAGGAGTAAGGTACACATGCTCAATCTCCTGTCCCCCTCCCCCCAGCGGAGCTGGCCGTCTGCCCAAAGGCCGGAGGTTGTGGTGGTGCGATGCTGCTACTCGTTGTTTTCTCCCCCGGGTGAAATAACTCTCGGCCGGGACCTTGCCTGGGCCTGCTCTCGGGTCTTGGACGCTAGCCGCCGGCACTCGTCGTTTGTCCTTAGCCGCGGACAGCCAGTCTCGCCGGCCCCGCCCCGCGGCTCTGCCTCGGCCAACCAGCGAGCGCCCGGCAGTCCTGCTTGTAGAGAGGCCGGCGCAAGATGGCTGCTGCGTGTCGGAGCGTGAAGGTAACCGGGTCTTCGTCCCTGCTTCTTGCCCCGCTGCACCTGCTGGGACGGCGCGGCCGTAGAACTAGGGGGGAGAGGTCGGTGCTGGCAGAAAGGGTTACTCTTATCGAGGCCTGCTGTTGCGGCGGTTGGCCTCGGGAGGTGAAGGTCAACTCTCTGGGGCACGTGCATGCGGGGTGTCTGGATGGGCTTCTGGGGTATGAGACACCCAGAGGTCCCATCGTTAAAGTGAGGAGGCACATCTGGGTCAAACCGCAGGGGTGACCAGGAGCCTCCCTCGCAGAAGCCTGGAAAATGGGCAGATGCAAGGGTGGGGGTGGTCTGTACAGTATAGTTGTTGACCGTGCCCCTCTTCACAGGGTCTGGTCGCCGTAATAACCGGTGGAGCCTCGGGCCTCGGCTTGGCCACGGCGGAGCGACTGGTGGGGCAGGGCGCCACTGCTGTACTTCTCGACCTGCCCATCTCGGATGGGGAGACCCAGGCCAAGAAGTTAGGGAAGAACTGCGCCTTTGCCCCAGCGGACGTAAGTGGGATTACCTCACCTCTCCCATGGGGTCCCTTTTCATAAGGGTACCGTCTATGTGGGCAGTGGACCCATCTCCTTTTCCCTTTTGGCCTGAGCCATTTTCAAAACGCCTGCGGTAAGGAATTTCTAAAGCTGGGTTTCACAACGGAGGGGTTGGGAATTGGCCATATCAGAATCTCTTCAAGGAAGTATGTATAGTTTGAAAATGCATATTGTGCCCTGTAATTTTATATTTACAAAGTCAAAAAACTTTTCATGAAACAAACTACAGGAAGTAAAGCTTGACGAAATTATCTTAGCAGGTACGGGTACAAAAAAGCTAGTTTATCTTCATATCAATAATTCGCAAAACTTCTCTGATCCACAGCAGTTGAGAATCTCCAGGGGTATGTGAATTTATCAGAAGAGGGTATGGATTTCAAAAATGTTTTGAAACACTGCTCTGTATTACCTAACATTTTCACCTTTGTCCCACTCTTGAGTTTTCTTTCTCCTGGCCTCTCCCTTGCTTACACAATTCTCTTGTCACTCAAAGAGTGAACCTGCCTTGCCCTCCCCTCCTCAAGATTTAGTGGTATGTGTGTGATGGGAGATGAATACCTTCTCCACTTCTCCCTTTGAAGGTGACCTCAGAGAAGGACGTGCAAGCAGCCCTGACTCTAACAAAAGAGAAGTTTGGCCGTGTGGATGTGGCAGTCAACTGTGCAGGCATTGCAGTGGCCAGCAAGACATACAACTTAAAGAAGAGCCAGGCCCATACCTTGGAGGACTTTCAGCGAGTTCTCAATGTAAGGCCTTAGAGGTTCTCCAGGGGTAGTAGTAAGAAGTATTTGGCTGTGGGTGTCCCCAAAGCTTTTAGGGGACAAAAGACTGCTTCTGCTTTAGGTTCTACACCATGTTTCTACTGGTCCTCCAGGTGAATCTCATAGGCACCTTCAATGTGATCCGCCTGGTAGCTGGTGAGATGGGCCAGAATGAACCAGACCAGGGAGGCCAACGTGGGGTCATCATCAACACAGCCAGTGTAGCTGCCTTTGAGGGCCAGGTGTGTGAGTAGGGGCAAGGCTTGTGCCTTGGTGACTTGTTGGGGCCCCTTCCCCCTGTGACCTTCACTCCTTCTCCAGGTTGGACAAGCTGCATACTCTGCTTCCAAGGGGGGCATAGTGGGCATGACACTGCCCATTGCTCGGGATCTGGCTCCCATGGGCATCCGGGTGATGACCATTGCTCCAGGTAGACATATCCCCTCCCTGCCACACCTGGGATTGGATGGGATCTGTGGGCAATTGAGAGGGGAAGGTATTTACCATCTAAACAGCAGCAGCCTTCTATCTCTGGGCATAGGGAAGCACCACAAGTAGGGTTAAGGTGAGGAGGGACCAGGTAAATATGAAAGCGAGGGTGGGTCTCTGACTCTGGTTGTCTTGTCTAGGCCTATTTGGCACTCCGCTGTTGACCACCCTCCCAGATAAAGTGCGCAACTTCCTGGCCAGCCAGGTGCCCTTCCCCAGCCGACTGGGTGACTCTGCTGAGTATGCTCATCTGGTACAGGCCATCATCGAGAACCCATTCCTCAATGGAGAGGTCATCCGGCTGGATGGGGCCATCCGCATGCAGCCTTGAAGGGGGAAGGCAGAGAAAACACAGGCTCCTCTGTCCCTCCTCTTCCTGGAGTACTCTACTCCAGCTTGGGAGGAAGCCCAGTAGCCATTTTGTAACCTCTGCCCACCAGTCACCCTTCGTGCCTAATAAAGTCTCTTTCTCACAGGGGAGCGAGCAGCACTGTGTGCTGGGGGAACTGGCATGGGGAAGAAAGGTGAATGGGTGAAGACTCTGACAGGGTTGCATGCTCAGAGCCCAGGGGTGGGGCGGGAAAGGCAGTACCTCACACCTTTTGTGTCCTATTACAACACGTGGCCTTGATTTTAGTGAATAACTTTATTACCTAGGGTCAAAGGTGGGGGTGCTGGCTCAGCTCTCCCACTGGGAAATGGATCATCTTCCTCTCTTGACTCAGCCTCTGTGAGCTTGATTGATGGAGGAGGGAGAGATGACCATCCAGAGCTCAGCGGCTGCTGGTGTTGAATTGCAAGTGATATTGGGCTGTAGGTTGATTGGTGTAGATTATTGAATTCAGATAGAAATCCAGAGGCCTCAGGTGATGAGCCTTCCCTCTCTCCCTGGCCCTTGCCATCCGTCTCCACCCTCCCTTGGCATTCATCCCTGCTGCCACCCCCTAGAACTCACTGGTCTTTTTGCTCCTTAGCCAGCTGCTGGTTGAAGGAGCCTAGTACCCTCCGAAATTCAGCACACAGCTCCCTCTCCTGCTCTTCTAGCTCCATTGCTGCCTGGGCCAAGCACATGGGCTGGCTTTCCCATTTGGTATCCAGTGCTTGTTCGGTCTGGCGCTGTGCCTCCTTTTCATGGTGTTGCACCTCCTGTACTTTCCTGATGGCAGCTCTCTGCTCTAGAATCACGCCCTTCCAGCAATAGGGCAGGACCCTGTGGGGAGCCATAGGGTTTTGGGCGACCTGGGGGTTCTCAGTCAGTACTTCACTTGTGATCTGGTTTTGGTTCTCCATGAGGTTGTCCTCCTGTTGGTGCTGATGCTCACGGTGCTGCTGCTTAGCCATCTTAGCTACCTGGTGGGGCCCCCGAATGTGAGCATTTGGATGCCCAACCTCAGGGAACTCTCAGTCACAGGGGAGGGGGAGACATGGCCCTACTCTCCTCCATCTCAGGGAGAGAAGGAACAGATACTGCATGGCCTTTGAGTGACTTAAGGTGGGGGAAGGGGTGAAATGGGCAGGGAACTCCCCTGCCCTCTGGAAGCCCTTAGACTAAGAGGCTGGGGAAGGGAGGGCAGTGTTCTGTTCTCAGGTCATCCTGAGTCTGGAGGTGGGGAAGGGGACCGTCTGCCCTAAGAGGGCCCTTGGGTGAAGGAGGAAATCCTCAGGTAGATGAGAGGGCTGGTGTTGATTCAAGAAGGGTTGTGAGGGGAAAGATGTGGCTGAGGTTCCCCAGGACTTTGTTCAGGGGACTGGGGAGAGCCGGGTGCACTGGATGGCTCTGGCCATACATACCTGGGCCTTGTTGGCGTTGGCCATGGCAGACATTATGGCCTTGTGGCAGCAGTCCTCCAGCTTGGCCAGCTGGGTGGCCTGCAAGTCCATGGCTAGGCGCAGCTGTTCACTGAGCATATCTACACAGAGAAATATGGTCAGGGCACTGTACTGGCTTGCTGCATTTCTGGTTCACTCATTCAGCCATTTGTTCAGCAAGCTTTGTGGATGTATGTGTATGTATGTTTCGGAAGGGGGTAATGTCCTCATTGGAGGGATGTGTGGAAGGAGGTACTCTTTGGGGCCAGGGATAACCAAAGTGACAGCAACAAGAATTTCTCAGGTCCCTCACTGAAAGATGCCTCCAATGGACCGGAGTCTCAATGCAGCTCTGTTGCTTCTGGGCTGTGTGACCTTGGGGAAATCATTTCATCTCTGAGCCTCAGTCTAAGGGCCATGTGTTGGGTTCTGAGGATACCAATGAATTAGATCCTGTCCTCAGAGAGTTCCTTGTCTAATGGAGGAGATGGATCAAATGTAGATCATCATACCACAATGTGGTAAGGGCAATGACAGAGATGTATGTAGGGCATTAAGAGAGCTTTGGGTGAGAAGAAGGCTTCCAGGAGGAGGTGATCCTTGAAATACATGTTGCATATAGTCAGAAAGGGCAAAGGGCATTCCAGGCTGCAAGCACAGCATGAGCAAATGTATTGAAACTTTGCTTCAATCCAGCCACACCAGTCTCCTTGCTGTTTCTAGAACATGCCAGACGTTCCTGCCTCAGGGATTTGCAATAAACGTTGCTCTTGTCTCATGCTCTTTTGCCTCCCTCAGGTCTTTGCTCAAATGTTACCGCCTCAGTGAGGCCTTCTGTCTCCTACCTAAAATTGCCACCTGCCTGCCCCCAACATTTATCCTCCTTCTCTGATTTATTTTTCTCCCTAGCATTTGTCACCATCCAGTATACCCTACATTTTACTTAATTATTTTTGTCTATTGCCTGTCTCTCTCCTCACTAGAAGGTAACCCTTGTGAAAGCAGGGATTTTTGTCTGTTTTATCCACTACCATGCCCTAGCACCTGCATCAGAGCCTGGCACATAGTGGGTGCTCAGTAAATATTTATCAAATGAATGAAGGAAGCCAAGAAACAGCATGGTCTGTATCTTAAATTACAAATAGTCTGCTCTTCCTAGAGCATAAAATGCAAGTGACTAGGGAGCTCTACAGGGGCCAGACTAAGGACTAAAAAATTGACCCTGAAGGTGGTGGGGAACATGGAAGGATTTTAAGTAAGGGGGGTGACACAGATCTGCATTTTAGAAAGCTCCTTTTGGTGGCCAGTATAGAGGACAGTCAGGCTGGTGGGAGACAGTTGATGTAGGGAAGCCATCTTGGAGGCTAAGGCAGTAGGCCAGTTGGGAGGGCTCAAACCAGGCCAGTGATGGAAAGGATGGAGGGGAAATATATGGAGGTTACATCAGCAGTACTTGATGGATTGGATGAGGGAGTAAGGGAGAAGAAAGACTTGGATGCTTTCCAGGGTCCTGGCTGGGATGACTCCATGCATCGTGTGGCCACCACTGGAACTAGAGGATACAGAATTTAGAGCAGGTTAGGGAGCACTGATGAATTGTTTAGGAAGCTGAGTTGGAGGTGGTCCGCAGGCACCTGGATATCTGATTCTGCAGGTAAAGAGTCCTCAGCACAGAGGTGGCGACATTTTAGCTGAAACCAGAATGAGGACCGAGGGTGCCTGAGGCAAGTATGCAGGGTAAGGAGTGCGCCAGGGACAGAGTCTCAAGAAGGAAGAAGTAGAAGGAAGAGGAATCCATAAAGGGCAGACAGAGGAGGAATGATCGGAGAGCTACAAGCAGAATGTGCTGTCACAGAAGCCAAGGAAGAGAGAGGTTCAAGAAGGAAGATGTGATCATAGTCAAGTGTAGCAAGAAAGTCCCAGTCAAGGAGAAAAGACTGAACAGAGCCTCTTGTACCTGATAACACAAAGGGCATTGATTTTAGTAAGAGCAGTGTCAGTGAAGTTGTGTGGGGAGAAATGAAATCTCAGGGGTTGAGGTGTGACTGGAAAGTTCAGAAGGAAAGAGCAAGTGGAAGCAGATTTTTCAGAAAGTATGGTTGTAAAGGAAAACAGCTAGCTCACAGCATCTAGAGGAATCACAGAGTGGAGGGAGACTTTTGTTTTTTTCCTAAGAAGGGTTAGACACAAGCATGCTTACAGCCTTCACAGAAGGGGCCAGTGGAAGGGCAAGTGTTGAGAACCCAGCGGGGAGTACCTAAGGGAGCACAGCCTGTGTGGGAGGCAGGGGGAATGGGGTCCAGAGCATAGGTTGAGGGGTTGGCTCTGGAGAGGCACAGGGACACAGATTTCAGAGACTGGAGGGCGGGGGAAGGGAGGATAGGGGTGCCTTGTTTCATTTCACTCTTCGTAGCAACCCAGAGAGGAAAGATAAGCCCCATTTTTCAGATGAGGTCCAGAGGTGAAGTAAAATGCCCAAGGTTACACAGCCAGCAAGTAGTAAGTTGGGATTTGAATCCGGATCTCTCGAGGAATCAGCCCATGTTCCTTCCATGACATTACACAGACTCTCTCCCAGCATTCTGCTGTCCCTGTTGCCTTGCTCTACCTTCTCGTAAACCTGCCTGCTGCCATTGGGCAGCTGGCCCCTGGTTCCACTGCAACTGTTCTGACAAAAATCACCAAATACTCCTAATTTCCAAATCTCATTTACCAAATCTCATTTTCAAGTCTCATTCTTTTCCTATCTGAACTTCTCTGGGGCATTTGACGTTATTGATGACTCCCTCTCTGAAACTTCTCCCTTGGCCTCTGAGTTCCCAGTTTCTCATGGTGACTGACAGCAAGTGTGGCATAGCAGTCAAGAGTGCAGGCTCTGGAGCCAGCCTGCCTGAGTTCACTTCCCGCACTTCCCGCCTCCATCACCCACTAGCTGTATGATTTTGGGCAAGTTATTTAACATCTCTGTTCTTCAGTTTCCTCCACCGAAGATAGGGATACTACTAGTACTTGCCTCATAGGGTTGTCGTGAGGATAAATTGAGTTAATACATGGTAGAAAGCTTGACACAGTGTCTGGTACACAGTAAGTGCTCAGCAAAGGTTAGTTCTTCCTTTTGCTACCTGCTCTGCCTAGAATGACCTTTTCTCATTCCCACTCTCTACCTTGCCGAAATTGTACCCAACTTTCCCAAACTGCTTCCTGACAGCGGGCCTGTGCAAACCCCCTACCCTGCCTCCTTTCCTTTGTGAGAACTGACCACTCCCATATTGATGTTTCCTCCGTGTCCTATATATACTTCTATCACAGTATCGCTCATAGTACCTAACGCAGCGTTAAAGTATAGATATGTGCTGGTAAGTGACTTGTGCATGTATCTTTTCCTCTTACTCTACACTGATTTTCTGGAAGGCATGGTTCTGTGGGTTCCTGGAGGGTAGGGTGCCTTTCTTGTTTACTTTGGTCAATTGTTCATTCAACAATGATTTATTGAGCTCCTGACACTGTGGCAGACAATGTACTAGGCAACTGGGATATAGGGGTGGAAATGAGATATGTGGTTCATCTTTAGTGAGCTGACATTTTGGAGAGAAGACAGACATTCCACAAATACTTTCAGATACTTAGTTACCTCTGTGATAAGCGGTATAACAGAACAGGGTGCTATAACAGGGGTGGTTTTAAAGGTGAGCAGTGTGAGTAGATAAGAGATGGTCCTTGCCTGTGAAAGGCTTACTCTAATGGAAAAGGGGGACGTAGCCACAGATGTCATAGTAATATTGATAATAGCTACTGGTTATTGAGCACTGACGCTTGTGCTTTACTTACAGTATCTCATTTCATTCTCATACGAGCTCTTTGTGGTATGGATTCATTTCCTCATTTTAAAGATAAGGAAACTGAAGCACAGAGAGGAAAATTCATTTGCCCAAACCAGCTAGTAAGCAGCAGAGCCATTAGGTTTGTCTTCACTGTGCTGCCTCCAGGTAATGGAGTGCCAGGCTGATTGGGGATCAGTGGCTATACTGTCAGTTGATGAAGGAAGTCAGGGAGGTTGGGGCCTGCTCAGTCTAACCTTTCAGCATCAGCCCCTATGGGTAACTGGACCTCCCCACACAGTTCTGGTCTTCTGGGCGCTGTATCCAGCTCAGGATGACTCCCCACTAGGCCTCAGGTCACAGCCTGGAGGGCCCCGCTGCTTACCTGCACAGTTCTCCTCAACTCTGGCTTGCTGTTGCTCTTGCAGCGGCTTCTCCAGGCTGTGCATGAACTCTTCCTGCTGCATTCTCAGGCATATGGCCCTGTCCAAATCTTCCCCAGAGAAGCACTGCAGGCTGGTTGGGCCCCAGTGGGGATCATTGTCACCAAGATGAGCTGGAAACTCCCTCCAGAGTCGGTCTGAATCCCAAAAGTCAAGTTCATGCCTTTTCTTGAGCTGCTGCTTCTGCTTCCGAAACTTGCATTTTCTTGGCCAGCCGACCTGTCCGTTCTGCCTGTTCCTTCTGTAGTATCTGAGCCACCACATCATATTGCACCTGGTTGGTACCTGGGGGTGGTGGGTAGGGGCATGGAGAAGGCCCCACGGGAGGGACAGAGCCCACTCAGCACAGCCACTGTTCCCAAAGGTCAATCTGGTTTGTCTTACCACACCCCAGGCCTCAGGCCCCACTCCGAAGCAGAACTGCCCTGCCTTATCCCACTCGGCCCTTGCTTTTCTTCTTTGGCTGGTCCCTGGCCTTGGGCTTTTACCATAAGCTGCCACCTTGCTCTGCTTTTTTGCCTTCCTAAGCTTTTTCTCTTCCACCTGGCTGTTCAGGGCTTCAGCATCCACCTGATCCCAAAGAAATGAGTTAAATCAAGGTAGGGGCCCAGCAGTGGGCCTCGAATGCTCTAACATAGACTGCTCAGAATTTACGTGCTTCAAAATCCTCCTATAGGATCTCCAGTACCTACTGGATAATGTTCTACCATCTCAGCATGATTTGTAAGTCCCTCAGTGGTCTAGCCTCTTCCTCTGTCTCCAGCCTCATCTCACCCTCTTCCCCTCTCCCACCCTCAGAAGCTCTGCTTACAGTTCCCTGCACATCTTAGGCTGTTTCATACTGATAGCCTTTGCTCCAGCATCTCCCTCCACTTGGAACACTCTTTCCTCCCCTCTTTACCCAAACTCCTATTCATCCCTTAAGACCAGCTCAGACTTCACTTTCCTGACCCCTCCAGCAGGTGCTACTCCTATAGAATCTAGGGCCCACTGCCCACACTATAATGAAGTTTGCCTCTATTGATTATCTCCTACACCAGACTGTGAGCCTGCTAATGCCAGAGACTGGGCCTTAGTCAGCTTTGTATCCCTACTGCCCAACCCAGTGCTTGGCACAGAGCAGGCCCTGAGGAAACGCTTACCAACTAGATCTCGGTCACACCACTCATCCACCCAGCCAGCAATCTATTTTTTCTTAAACTGTCAATATTTTCTCTTTATTTTGATTATAATTCATTTAAAACATTTCAAAATAGTGCAAAAGGGAATACAGTTTAGTGAAGAGTAAGTGTCCCTCCCATCTCTGTCCCTCAGGCTGGTTAACAGTTTCTTTCTTTTAAATATATTTATTTATTTTATTATTTATTTGGCTGCACTGGGTCTTAGTTGCAGCACGCAGGATCTTCGTTGCAGTATATGGGATCTTTTAGTTGTGGCATGCGGGATCTATTTCCTTGACCAGGGATCGAACCCCGGCCCCCTGCATTGGGAGCACAGAGTCTTAGCCATTGGACCACCAGGGAACAGTTAACAGTTTCTTATGTAGCCTTCCAGAAAGAGTTTAGGCATATGCATGCAATACCAAATATTCTTTTTTCTTTTTTAATATATTTATTTATTTATTTATGGCTGACAAAATATTGGCTATTGGGTCTTCGTTGCTGGGCGTGAGCTTTCTCTAGTTATGGCGAGTGGGGGCTACTCTTCATTGCATCTTGTTGTGGAGCATGGGCTCTAGAGCACAGGCTCAGTAGCTGTGGCACATGGGCTTAGTTGCTCCGCGGCATGTGGGATCTTCCCGGATCAGGGCTCAAACCCATGTCCCCTCCATTGGCAGGCAGATTCTTAACCACTGCGCCACCAGGGAAGCCCCCAAATATTCTTTATAGACTTCTTTCGGCTCCATTTGCCTGTCTCTTGAGAACCAGGCCACTTGGCCCAGAGCTGACTGGAGAAGTCAGCTGTCACTGGCTCCTCTAACCCCAGTCTCTTCCCCTGCACCCCCAGTCCCCTTTCCCAGGCTCTTCCCACACGTGGGGGGTGAGTGCCTTTTCACCCTCCTCCTTCCTTTCTAGCCCTACAGTCTGCTTGAATCAGGGAGGGGCTGTGATGGGCACTGCTATGTTCCTCTCCAGGTGTAAGAGTGAGGTGGCCCCTGGTCCAGAGAAAGTCCTTGCTGCCCACTCACCCGCATTTCTCTGGTCCACACATTGAAGAGTTGGCTCTGTTGCTCCTTTTCTTGATTTCTTCTAGCCTCTATGGCTGCCACCTCCTTGGGATGTGGTGGTGGGTCTACCTTATACATCTGGAGCAAGAGTGAGGTGAATGGCCAATCAGTGCTAACCATCCTCCTTGACTACACCCCCACCCCCATTCCATTCTCCCCACAGTATCTTACCAGTTATTGATTCCTACTGATTTTACTTCCTGACATATTTCATATCTGTGTTCTCCATCTCTGCTGTCACCACCCTAATTCAGGCCTCACAAGCTGGTGCCAGACAGTATTCCCAGGAGCCTTACTGGCCTCCCTTGCTCTAGTGTTATGCTCTCTACCTCTTTCTCTGCCTTGGCTACCAAAGTGATTTTTCTGAAAGCAAATCTGACCATGGCACGCCTCAGCTTAAAACCCTTAAAGGCAGCTTTAAAGCAAATGGTTCCCCAGTGTTTACAAGATAAAGTCCAACCCCCTTTGCCAGATTTATGAGTCTTCATGATCTGACCCCTGCTCACCTTTCCAAGTCTCAAACTCATTTACAACATCCCTTTTACATTATGTTCTACTTAGTTTTCCCCGTTTCAGTAAATGCCACCACCACTCCCCCTTTATTTTTATTACTTATTCTCCAGTCAAATGAAAGGCTAGAGGGCTTAAATTTGCCTGTGCTCCTTCATGTTTTGGGAGGCCCAGTTCTGGCACGTGAGCCAGCCAAAGCCACAGCCCAAACCACTTCTGCTAACTTAAATCTGATCATGTCTTGCACCTGCTTAAAATCCTCCACTGGCTTCCTACTGCACTTACAATCAGATCCAAACTCCTTACTGTGGGCTTTCAAGATCTGGTTCCTGCACACCTCTCCAGTTCATCTCATGCCTCCCTATCCCTTGCTTACGGTGCTCCAGGCACACTGGCTTCCTATCAAGTCCTCCAACACTACAACTGTTCCCACCTCAGGGCCTTTGTACACCATGTTCCTTTGTTTGGAACACCATTCTTCAACTCCTTGTATAACTAGTTCCAGTCTCTCTCTCTCTCTCTCTTTTAACCATTTTGTAACTAAAATATTTGATGTATACAGGAGAATATATATATAAGCCATATGTAAGTTAGGAAGCATGATAAAAGAGACCCATGAACCAACTCCCCAACTTAAGAAATAGTGAATGATCAATACTATTGAAGGGTCTTATGTCTCTCCTCCCTCATCCTTACCCTAAGAGATAACCACTATCCAAAATGTTACCATTCCCTTACTAATATGCATTAATGTACTGTGTGTGCGTAACTCCCTGAACAATATTTTAAAACATTTTCTTGTCTCAGAATTTTATGGAATATCACACAGTATGCATTCTTCTGCATCTTGCTTTTTTCACCCATGTTCATTCTATCATTTAACAAATATTTATGGAGTACCTACTGTCAGATGATCCTTTAAGCATTTGGGAGACATCAAGGAGCAAAAGTGACAAAAATCTGAGTCCTTGTGAAAGTTACTTTCTAGTGGGGAGTACATTAAATAGTTTGTAAGAAGATAATAAGTGCTTCAGGAAAAAATATAGAGCAGGATAAAGGGAATTGGAAGTGCCAAGGAAGTGGGGGGCGTGTTGCAATTTTAAATATGGACATCAGGGGAGGCATAACTGAGAAGGTAATATTTGAGCAAATACTTGAAGAAGGTGAGAGAGTCTCCTATGCAGATAACTAGGAGAGCACTGCAGGCCGAGGGAACAAGTGCAAAGGCCTTAAGGTGGACAGAAGAGGCACACGTTCAAGGGGACAGCAGGGAGGCAAGGAGGAGTGGGAAATGACATTAGAGAGATTGGGTGGGGGGGTGCAGAGCATGTAGGACTTTATAGACCATTGTAAAGGCTGCGGCTTCTACTCTGAGAGAAATGGGCAGCCATTGGAGGATTTTGAGCAGTGGGAGTGATGTGTCCTGTCTTTGATTTTTAAAGGATCTTTCTGGCTGCTCTGTTAAGAAGAGACTGGAGGGGAGGGGAGGCAAGACTAGAGGCAGGGAGACCAGACAGGAGGCTATTACAGTCGTTCAGGCAAGAGATGATGATGACTCACACCAGGTTGTTAGCAGTGGATGTAGCAAGAAGTGGTCAGATTCTGGATATATTTTGAAGGCAGAGCCAACAGAACTTCCTGATGGGTTGGATGTGCTGTGAGAGAGCAGTGTTAAGAATGACTTGAAGGATTTTGGCTGGGGCAGTCAGAGGAGTTGCTATCAACTGAATAGTCTGTGTGGGGAGAACAGAATGGGATGAGGATCTGGAGATCAGTTTCGAAGTGTTGAGTTTGAGAGGTCGATTAGATACCCACTGATAGCATACATATAGTATGGTAAATTTTGTTATTGTTCAAAAAGATTTGCTGTTGGGAATTCCCTGGTGGTCCAGTGGTTAGGACTCTGTGCTTCCACTGCACGGGACACAGGTTAGATCCCTTGTTCCCTCGTTGGGAATTAAGATCCCAGAAGCCCCATGTGGCCAAAAAAAAAAAAAAAAAAAAAAATTGCTGTTCCTCCTTACAGAAGGATTCTATATCCTTATCTTATTGTCCTCAAGGTTAGCCACATGATCTGCTTTGCCCTCTGCAATGTGAGAATTGACATGTGCCATTCCCAAGCAGAACTAAGAGCCATTACATTATAGCCACTTTCTCTCTTCACTCTCTGCTGTGGGACTGGCAATGTCCCAGGTGAGTGCTGCCCCTTCAGCCTCAGTCCTGGAGTGATGACAGAGCAGAGATGTAGCCAACCCACAGTGGACAAGAAGCAGGAGTGAGAAATCTTTGTTTTTATGAACTGCTGAGACTTAAAAAAACATTTTTTAAGAGTTTATCTGAGCAAAAAACAAACCGGGCAGTGCCAAACCAGAAGTGGTTAAGAAGAGTTCAGGGAAAGATCTTTAAAGAGAAGAGATGGAAAGCAAGGAAATTATTTGATTGGCTATAGCTGAAGCGCTTGCTTTATTTGAGAAAGCCTAGGTGGCTGTTTGGATTGGTTGTCCTTAGGTTTTTTTTTTTTAAACAGTTTTTAAAAAATAATTTTATTATTCTGCTTCTGTATAGCAAGACCTTACCTAACTGGAATTTAGTTAACCAGCAACCTCACCCACCCATAACATAGCTTGAAACTAAAAATAAACAAAAATAGATCACTTAAGGCTTTCTCAGGGCCTGTGTCAGAAACAATTTGTTCTTATGTAGCACATATTTTTACTAAGCTTTATATAGCCTATGATTGTCTTTTTTTTATTGTCATCACAGTTAACATTTACTGAGTATTTACTGTAAACATGCAATTATAAGCATGTTGTATTAGTAACTCATTTATTAGGTTGCACCATATAAAAATGCTGATATTTGACTATTTTTGACCTACTAGTATTCTTCTTAATATTTCTATGAAGTAGATATTATTTTTTTTCACAACTCACACACACACACGTTTAAACAGTTTTTTAAAGGTTACTTTCCATTTACAGTTATCACAAAATATTGGCTATATTCCCCATGTTGTACAATACATCCTTGTGCCTATCTTATACCCAGTAGTTTGTACCTCCCACTCTCTCACCCCTATATTGCCCCTACCCCTCACTGGTAACCACTAGTTTGTTCTCAATGTCTGTAAGTCTGCTTCTTTTATGTCATATTTACTAGTTTGTTGTATTTATTAGCTTCCACATATAGCTGCTGAGATTTTGAGGTTGTTTGTCACCTCAGCATAATTTAGCCCATCCTGACTGATATAAGGAATTTAAAGCTATGAGGCAGTGAGAGATCTCTAAGGGACTGTAGATAGTTAAGAATGCCTCAGGGGAGACAGGGAGAGGAGGAGCCAGCACTGGAGGCTAAGGAGTGGCCAGTGAGGTGGGAGAAAAAATGGGAATGCCTGAGAAGCCAAGTGAAGAAAGTGCTTTTGGGAGGAGAGAGTGGGCAACCGATGATGGGTTAAGTAAGATGAAGACTGAGAACTGACTAATTTGAAGGGGAGGGTTGCTGATGACCTTGATTAGAACATTTTTGGTGGGGCCTGACTGAACTGGGTTCAAGAGAGACTAGGACTCTAGTCAAACAACCCAGCAGCACAAACAACCCAGTTTATTTATTTTTTAATTGCAAGAGGAAAAGAGAAAGAACTTGTAGATTAAAAGAGACATATATACAGGTGGAAAAGTTTCCCTAGCATATACCTAGGAGCGGAAGTGCTGGATCATAGGGCATAAGCCTATTTAAACTTTACAAGATAATGTTGTTTTCCAAGGAGATTGTACCAATTTATACTTTCACTATAGTGTATAAAAACTCTAGCCACTCCACATCCTCAGCAACACTGGATATTACAGACTTTTTAATTTTTGCCAACTTGTGGGTATAAAATTATAATTATCAGTTTTAATTGGAATTTTCCTTATTGCTAATGAGGTTGCAACATCTTTTCATGTGTGTTTTGTCCATTTTTCTTTCTCTTCTGTGAAGTGCCCATTCATATCTTTTGCTCATTAAAAAAAATCAGTTTGTCCTTCTCCTATTAATTTTAGGAGTTCCTTTTGTATTCTACACACTAATCATTTCTTAGTTTACCTGTGGCAAATATCTCCAATTTGTGGCTTGTCTTTTCACTTTATTATTATTTTATAATAATTTTATGGTAACAGTTGATACACACAAAAGAATATGGTTAACACATGTAAGTTATGAAGTATAACAACAAAATGAACACCTGTGAACCCTCCACAGAATCCAGAAAATAGAACAGTATCAATACTTTAGAAGCTTTCTGTGTGCACTTACCATCTTTTCACTTTATGTTGTAATTTGGAGGAATTTGAATGTAGTCAAATTTACCAATCTTTTCCTTTAAGCTCAAAAGTTTTTATTATTTAAGAAATCCCCTGAGGTCATAAAGATATTCTCCTATATATTCTTCTAAAATTTCTAAAGTTTTGCTTTTCTCATTTAAGTTTTTAATCTATTTGGGAATTGCATTTTGTATATGGTGTGAGAAGTAGGGATCCAATTTGATTTTTTTCCCCCCGAGCTCCATTTCATCTTAAATGGAACAGTAGTTCCTGTCAATTATATGAGATTGCTGTCCTTTGGTCATTTTATCCCCTCAGCCTGATCATGACTGTTTCTCCCAACTAAACTTCATTTACTAGATTGCATCAACCAAGCTTTCTCACTTTCCTGGACTTGTCCTAAGACTTTAAGACTCTTCCCAGCCTCCAGACATCATTTAAAAAATAGTTACAGGAATGGCTGTGGCAGCCACCAGACCCTTTTCATGTCTAAGTCTAAGCACCAATGCCAGCCTACTCATTCCATCTGTCACCACAATATAAGGTCACACTGAAGGGGAAGATTCCATAGACAGCCTCTTGGACTGCTAAGGCCATGGCTTAGTAAAAAGCAGGTATAAAGTGATGGGGGATGAGGGGATGGAGGAGAGGGATAGAAACATGGGAAACAGAGGGGAAGGGACAGAAAGGGCAGAGTCAGGGGCAGAGGCAGAAGAGAGGAAGGAGGGCAACAGGGCGGTTGATAGGGGTGGAGGGCAGAGAGAGAAGAGGAAGGGAGGAAGCAAGGGACGGCAGAGGGGGATGGAGAGGAGGGAATGAGATGGGGGTGAGGCATGGAGAGAGAGAGATGAAGTGGGGAGAAGGGAAGAAGGATAGAGGTGGAGAGCATTGGCTTAGGGACCCTGACTCCCAGGGGTTCACACAAAATATCTTTCTCAGCAAGGAGTCCCAATTTTGAAGCTCCAGGTTGGGTCTAGCATCAGGTCCAAGACTATAGCAGCTATAGCGGCAGTCTCTGAACTCTGCTTGGAGAAACAGGAGGGAGGCGGGGGATAGGGACAGTACCTCTGGCCATAGTTTTCCCCAGCCCGTATCCCAGTCGCTCCAGAGTATCCTCATCTCCATCCACGCCCCATCCCCCTTCACACCCCATCCCACCTATAACCCCACCCCACTCCACTTCCAACCCTACTCCACTCTCAGCAAGATCTGAACTCTAACACGGAATCCTCCCGCTGGCCCCTCCTTCTTGTACAGCCCTCCGCTCCCTGGGGTCCTTCCAATTCCCGACCCCGTTCTTGTTTGAGCCTTCCCGCCGGCCAGGCAAAAGCCGCAGCCGAGCTCCCACCTTCCTCTTGCCCTGGAGGGCATAATCCTGCTGTGACTCCTGGCTTGTCTCCGCAAGGATCTGCTCCTTCAGGTTTCCCTCATCCCAACAGCTGCAGATTCCTCCCGGCCCCGCCTGCCTCCTCCAAGACTATGTTGGGTGTAGCGGCGGTTTGCGTTGCCGTGCGACGAGAAAGTGGGGAGGAGCCCAAACGCCTGTCGTAACCTCGCGCCCTGGCAACGGATCTAGAAAACCTCCACGTCAGCCCGAAGGCCCCGCCCGCGCCGGAAGCCGAAAATCCCGTTAGGCCTGGACTTATTATCGCGAGGTTTGCCGTCCGCCCGGCCTGCACTGCGGTGTTTCCCGCGCGGGCTATCCCAGTTCGCGGGCGTACGGCGCGGCCTTTCTAACAGCCGCTGGCGCCGCCACGGTCATGGGTTTCCTGAAGCTGATTGAGATCGAGAACTTTAAGTCGTACAAGGGTCGGCAGATTATCGGACCATTTCAGAGGTTCACCGCCATCATTGGACCCAATGGCTCTGGTGAGATAAACCCGGCTGCGGCCCTGCTTAACGTCCCAGCCTGGACCCCCCTATCCGGCTGCACAGTAGTACAAACCAGCCTGTGCAGCCTGAAATGTCGCGAACCCTAACAGGTTCCTTGCCCTCCTGAGGGGTTCGACCTGGACCCGCTTTTCCCGCTCGGGTGCTCTGACGCGAACCTCTTCCCCAGGTGTCAGTTGCCCGCTCTTTGTGCGACCCCCTTCCCGGCCCGAGTGGTACGGGCCGAATTGTACGTTACCCCGCCCACTGCCCCCTGCAGCCAAAAGTGGCGCGTCCGGAGCCGGCTGCCAGTCGCTGGCCACGCAGTTCCTCCCCGGAGCAGCTGCATCCGGCCTCCACGCATTGTTTGAACCCCCCGGCAGATGTAGGACCGCTCGTGGCCCTCCCGTAGCTTCCGGGCCAAACGGTGTACTTCTGCTTCATCCCAGTGCCCCCTCCCGCCTCGCGTTGGTACACTCCAATTCCTTTTTTTTTTCTTTCTTTTAAAAACTCTTCTCTGGAGGCGGCACTTTTGAATTTCGGACTCCGTGCTCGCGTCTCCGGAGTGCTTGGGGTCTCGACTCCCCGGCCTCAACTGAGAGGTCGGGATGCCTCGAATTCGAGGCATGCCTTTCTTACCACTGAAACCGTCAAAAGTCAGAACTCATTCGCTCGTCAAATTTATTGAATGCTTACTGCTTTATAAGGAGTTATTCAGTCAAGGTGCTGTGGAAACAGCGGAGAACAGAATAAGCCATGCTTTCGGAGAACTTACATTCCAGAGGGGAAAGACGATAATAAAGGAGGAAATAAGTTATTTTTCGGCTGTGATAAGTGCTGTGCAGGATTGATGTGATACAGTGATGTGATAGAGTGATTTGGATGGCTTTTTAGGAAGAGTGGTCATTAGTTAACAATACTGTATTGTATATTTTGTATGTTTTAAAGTAGATCTTAAAAAAGTCACAAGAAAAAAATTAACTGTGAGGTGATGGATGCTAACTAAACTTATTGTGGCAACCATTTTGCAATATATACAAATACAGAATCATGTTGTACACCTGAAAGTAATACAGTGTTGTATGTCAGTTATATCTTGTTAAAACTGGGAGAAAAAATAAAAAGAAAGAAAAAGGAAGGAAAGGAGGAAAGAAAGGGTAGTCAGATAAGGCCTCTATTTCATATCTAAATTCCCCATCTCTAAATTATACACCATGGAGTCCTCCCATCTACGGACATTAGAGGTCTGTTTGGAATCCTGCTGTGTTCCTTCACCTCAGAGGTGTTCCAGCTAAATCACTTTCTAGCCTGAGGGGCTGCTCTTGCTGAAGTAGCTGTAACTGATGACCTTCCCTGGAGTCTTGCCTAGATATGGCTCTCTTTTAAGCAGGGTTTCTCAACAGCAGCACTATTGACATTTCCAGTGAGATAATGCTTTGCTGTGGGGTCCGTGCTTGTAGGATGTTTAGTAGCATCCTTGGCTTTTACCCACTAGGATGTTTAGTGACATTGTAAGGTGTAGGATGTTTAGTGGCATCCTTGGCTTTTACCCACTAGGTGACAGTAGCAACCCCACCCCCACCCCCTCCAGGTGTGACAATCAAAAATGTCTACAGGGCTTCCCTGGTGGCGCAGTGGTTGAGAGTCCGCCTGCTGGTGCAGGGGACACGGGTTCGTGCCCCGGTCCGGGAAGATCCCACATGCTGCGGAGCGGCTAGGCCCATGAGCCATGGCCGCTGAGCCTGCGCGTCCCTAGCCTGTGCTCCGCAACGGGAGAGGCCACAACAGTGAGAGGCCTGCGTACCGCAAAAAAAAAAAAAAAAAAAATGTCTACAGATATTACCAGATGTCCCCAGGGGGGACGGGCAAAATCACTCCACCCTCTCCCACCTCATTTGAGAACTACTGGCCTAGACGGCTAATGCTTGGGGTTCCACTGCAGTTTCTTAGGATTTTGGTGTGGTGGCCCCTGTGGAAAGAGCTGAGATGCACCTCTTGGCATTCAATCTCCTCAACATGGGTAAATTTGTATACCCAGGTATTCCGAAAAGGCCCTTGGTCTGACTGGCCCTCCCGTACCCTGTGTTTTTTTTTTTGACAGGCAAGAAGTAATTTATAGGATGCTTGTGAGGGATACAAGTGGGAAGGTGAGGGAGCTCTGCTCCAAGGATTAAGTTGAGCTACATTTTTATAATCAAAGGAAAGTGGGGGAGGGGGAAGAGACCGCCTTCTTCCTCATTCTTCGAGTAGATGTCAGGCTTACATCCGACCCCATTCTTCAGTGCCCAGCTCCACAAAGCATTCTTTGATTCCCCTCAGTGAATTTCTCTCTGCCACATAGTAGACACTTGCTACATGTTAACGTTTATTCTGTTTTGTATCTTCATCACTGGTCTATGGAGTGCCCCAAAGAAGACATTCCTTGAAACATTATATCGTCGTTCAGGTCATAATGCTTGTTATAAAAATGTTTACAATATTGAATGATTGCGAGTAGGGAGGCCTTTGGTTGTGAGATGTTCTTGCCATCCTTGGAGAGCATGGGAGAAGCCCAAAAGTTGGAAATGGGTGCCTAAAAGGCTGACTCCTGGTCAGCATGATGTGCTAGTCCTGCTGTGATGAGGGAGACTAAGCTAAGAGTCCAGACCTGGTTAGGATAGGATTGCCATTTATTGAGCATTCACTGTGTGGCAAGTACTTTATTTATTAGGACACTTTACATTTAAATTCTCACAGTGACCCTAGGAGGGAGATACCATTATCTTTGTTTTATAGATGAGAAGACCCAGGCACAAAGAGTTGTGATCACTTGCACACTTGATTCTCAGAGCCAGGATCAGAACCTGTGCCTGTCATACCTGTGCTCCTGCCACTCCCACAGAGAACTATGTGCCAACCATTGTTTTAGATGCTTTTACCCATGAGTCTTGGTTTTTCAGATTTTCCAGGTGAGGGAAAGGAAGGTCAGCTAAGAAGTGGTGAAACTAAGATTAGAACCTGGTCTGTTGGACTAGAACCCAAGCTCTTTTTTTTTTTTTTTAATTTTATTTATTTATTTATTTATTTTTGGCTGTGTTGGGTCTCCGTTTCTGTGCGTGGGCTTTCTCTAGTTGTGGCGAGCGGGGGCCACTCTTAATCACGGTGCGCGGGCCTCTCTTGTTGTGGAGCACAAGCTCCAGACGCACAGGCTCAGTAGTTGTGGCTCACGGGCCTAGTTGCTCCGCGGCATGTGGGATCTTCCCAGACCAGGGCTCGAACCCGTGTCCCCTGCATTGGCAGGCAGATTCTCAACCACTGCGCCACCAGGGAAGCCCCTAGAACCCAAGCTCTTAATCACTGTCTTGTACTGCCTCTGTGGAAGGACCTGGGCTGCCATTTTTATAGTTGGGTAGAAGGGTTTTAGAAATCAGGTCCTCAGTTCAAGGTCAGATAGCATGTTGGGGGGAATCTTGAGATAGAATTTATAGAGATTAAACTATTCCCTACCCCCAACCCCAGTCTAAATTTTTTTTAATATATTTTTTTCTGAGTCTAAAATAGAGAAGGTAAAAACTGTGACTCCACTACTGAAAAGATAATCATGTTTAACGTTAAAAACCTTATTTATTTGAATAGTGAATATATGCACATGGTATAAAATTCAGAAAATTCCAAAGGAATTTGGAATTTGATCCAGGGCTTTGGTCAGGCCTAGCCTTTACAGGGGCAAAGCAGTATTTTGTCCTCCTGTTAGTCTGTGCACTGAGTGATTAGGGAACATTTATGTTCTTGTCAATGTCTCCTTTATTCCTTTTCCTCTCCCCTTCTTCCTGACTTCCCCTCCTCTACTTTGTCCTGTCCTCCCTTAGGTAAGTCAAATCTCATGGATGCCATCAGCTTTGTGTTGGGTGAGAAAACCAGCAACCTGCGGGTAAAGACCCTGAGGGACCTGATCCATGGAGCTCCTGTGGGCAAGCCAGCTGCCAACCGGGCCTTTGTCAGCATGGTCTACTCTGAGGAGGGTGCTGAGGACCGCACCTTTGCCCGTGTCATTGTTGGTAGGTGAGGCTGGCCAGAGGTTCTCCTTGGGTCCACGGGCATCGGGGGGTGGCTAGACTAGTTCGTTGGGGTAGGAGGGAGGCCTAACCCTCGGCTGACTCATGCATTGTCTTGTAGGGGGTTCCTCTGAGTACAAGATCAACAACAAAGTGGTCCAGCTACATGAGTACAGTGAGGAATTAGAGAAGTTGGGCATTCTTATCAAAGCTCGTAACTTCCTCGTCTTCCAGGTGGGCATTTTAAACAATTATTGGCTACCTGCTTTTTGTTCTATCCCCACTGGACCTGCTCCATCTCTGGCTTCATCATCTCTCCCCTGAACTAATGTAACAGCTTCCTCACTGTGCTTCCCGACTCCAGTCTTGCCCCTTCCTGTTCATCCCCTAGGCCAGGATCATCTTATGGGAGCACAAATATGTTTCTTTCCCTCCTCTCCTTAAAACATTTCAGTGATTTCTCATTGCCTTCTGATGGCAGTTCTCAAATTGTAGTCTCCAGATCGGCATCAACTGGGGACATGTTAGAAATGCACATTCTCAGGCCCTACCCCAGACCTATAGGGGCAGAGACTATGGGGTGGGGCCCAGCAATTTGTGTTTTCCCAGGCTCTCCAGGTTATTATGATGCACACTAAAGTTTGAGAACCATTGCCTTAGCATGAAATCCAACTCCTGTCATTCATGAAACACCACCCTTTGGTTCTTGCTTACCTCACTAGCCTCATATGCCATTACTCTTCCCTCTAGCCCTGCCCTCCAGCCTAATTAAGGCTTTTACAGTTCCCCAAATTCACCTGCTTTCTTTAGCCTGCAGGCCTTTGCAATATTAATTTTCCTCTACGTGAAATAACCTCATCTCTCTTACTTTCTTTTTTTTATAAATTTATTTATTTATTTTTGGCTGTGTTGGGTCTTCGTTTCTGTGCGAGGGCTTTCTCTAGTTGCAGCGAGCGGGGGCCGCTCTTCATCGCGGTGCGCGGGCCTCTCACCATTGCGGCCTCTCGTTGCGGAGCACAGGCTCCAGACGCGCAGGCCCAGTACTTGTGGCTCATGGGCCTAGCTGCTCCGCGGCATGTGGGATCCTCCCAGACCAGTGCCTGAACCCGTGTCCTCTGCATTGGCAGGCGGACTCTCAACCACTGCGCCACCAGGGAAGCCCCCTCTCTTACTTTCTTGGTTAGTTTCTTCCTCATCTTCCAAACTCATCTTAGATGTCACCTTTGGGAAACCTTCCTACATAGGTACCCCTACCAGTCTCCTACACTCAAGCTTCATTTAGTTCTTTTTCTGTGCTACTGCTGTCACTGCACGTAACACACGGTGTTGTCTCTGCTTCTATCTCTTCTGTTCCCCATGTACCTCAAAAGGCAGGGAATGTGTCCTCAAAGCTCAATGGTGAAATGTGGCACCCAGTGTGGGGAAGGGATCAGTGAACTTTTTCTGAATGATTGAGTCGGAGTGGGTAGCGGGAACTGGGCTGGCTAGGGTCTAAGTGGGGAGAGTGTTTTGACCTTTACTAGGGCGCTGTGGAATCTATTGCCATGAAGAACCCCAAAGAGAGGACAGCTCTTTTTGAAGAGATCAGTCGCTCTGGGGAGCTGGCCCAGGAATATGACAAGCGAAAAAAGGAAATGGTGAAAGCTGAAGAGGACACGCAGTTTAATTACCATCGCAAAAAAAACATCGCAGCTGAACGCAAGGAGGCCAAACAAGAAAAAGAAGAGGTAGGTGGCCAGGTTGCCTCTGGGCTCTGAGAGGCCAGATTGAAGCCAGTGCCTTACTGATGCACCCCTGCCTCCACACCCCTATTTGCACAGGCTGACCGCTACCAGCGCCTGAAGGATGAGGTGGTGCGAGCTCAGGTACAGTTGCAACTTTTCAAACTTTATCATAATGAAGTGGAAATCGAGAAACTCAACAAAGAACTGGCCTCTAAGAACAAGGAGATCGAGAAGGACAAGAAGCGGATGGACAAGGTAGAGGATGAGCTGAAGGAGAAGAAGAAGGAGCTGGGCAAAATGATGCGGGAACAGCAGCAGATTGAGAAGGAGATCAAGTAAGTGGCAGGCCTGGGCATGTGACATGTGGAAAGCCAAGAGGCTGTGCTGTTTCCTTGGGCTCCTCTGAGCCCAGAGCCCAGTGTCTGTACTAGTTTCTCTATCTTCCCCTTGACTTGCTTTGGCTAGAATCAGACACATTTGTTGACTTGCATTTTAGACAAATAGAGTATTTAAGTACTCAGACTCCGGGTAGATAGGTACTCAGAAGATGAGAACTTGAAAGGGGTGGTGGCTTTGCCAAGTGAGAGGAAGTGATGGGAAGCCACTCGTGGCTGGTAGTCTCTTCCTAGAAGAGGAAAACTGGAGCTTGAAGTTTAAAGGACAGAAATTTGAAAAGGTTAAGTCAGATTACGTGAACACAGGTTACTCTTGGGAGTTGTTACTGAGGGCCCTGGCCTGGCTAGGGTTGAGGCAGGGGTGGTAGCTTTACCTTATAGAGTGGCTGGAATGCATTTCTAGGGAATAGCCCCTGTTTTGAGGATCTGTGGGGCATCAGGCCCTTGTTCTTTTAGGCACTTCCCTGAGGCTTGGAGTTTAGGCCCCCTTTGGATTAAAAAGCCTTGGAACCCTCCCTTCTCCCACAGTGCTAACTGGTTTCCCCCTCCCCTCTGGCAAAAGGGAGAAGGACTCAGAGCTGAACCAGAAGCGGCCTCAGTACATCAAAGCCAAGGAGAATACCTCCCACAAAATCAAGAAGCTGGAAGCAGCCAAGAAGTCCCTACAGAATGCTCAGAAGCATTACAAGAAGCGTAAAGGTGACATGGATGAGCTGGAAAAGGAGATGCTGTCAGTGGAGAAAGCCCGGCAGGAGTTTGAGGAACGGATGGAAGAGGAGAGTCAGAGTCAGGGCAGAGATTTGACCCTGGAGGAGAATCAGGTAAGCTCTTGGGCGGGGGTTGGGGGGGCGGGAGTAGAGAGATCGCTGGGCTGACATGGACTGACTTGGTCATCCCTGTCCTCTTTCCCTGTCCCTGACACAGGTGAAGAAATACCACCGGTTGAAAGAAGAAGCCAGCAAGAGAGCAGCTACCCTGGCGCAGGAGCTTGAGAAGTTCAATCGAGACCAGAAGGCCGACCAGGACCGGCTGGATCTGGAAGAGCGGAAGAAAGTAGAGACAGAGGTGGGCATGCTGTACAAGATTAGGAATGATGGTCCAGAGAAAAGGAAGTAATGATAGCTTAACAGTAATGACAATAGCTAACATCTAGCAAACACTGTGTGCTAGACACTGTTTTTTACATGTATGCAGTCATTTAATTCCTCATTTTCCAAATGAGGAAAGTACAGCACAGAGGTGAAGTAATTTGCCTAAGGTTATTAAGTGGCAGAACTGGGACGTGAACCTGGGCAGTCTAGCCCACACTTTTTTGGTTTGAGCCTGTCTTGATTGGTGAGGAAGTTAGCCCAGGCTGGGTAGAACACCTATGAGAGGGTTTCATAGGGCCCAGGGTGACCCCATCAGTTAGCAGAGCCACATTGAACACCATCTGTGTGTCTGCTTTTTTTTTTTTTAAGATTTAATTTGATTTATTTTTGGCTGCGATGCATCTTCGTTGCTGCCGTGCGGGCTTTCTCATTTTGTGGCGAATGGGAGCTACTCTTTGTTGCGGTATGCCAGCTTCTCCTTGCGATGGCTTCTCTTGTTGCGGAGCACGAGCACTAGGGTGCTCGGGCTTCAGTAGTTGTGGCTCATGGGCTTAGTTGCTCTGCGGCATGTGGGATCTTCCCGGACCAGGGATCGAACCCATGTTCCCTGTTTGGCAGACGGATTCCTATCCACTGCACCACCAGGGAAGTCCCTGTGTGTCTGCTTTTTAATGGACCTCCTGCACTAGTGACCCATTGTCCGTGACTGTTGGGCTCTTGGATGAGCAGGCACATGGGGAGGGGGATGAGCCAGGGCCCCATGGTCTTGGAGTTAACTTACTCAGCCTATGGTGATGTAGTGTATTTGTCTTTCTCCCAGGCCAAGATCAAACAAAAGCTGAGGGAGATTGAAGAGAATCAGAAGCGGATTGAGAAACTGGAGGAATACATCACAACTAGCAAGTATGTGGCCTTGTAACCTTCCCTCTTACTTCCAGGCCTGTTCTTGTGAACCCTTCCTGTCCTACCTCTCTCCAGGCAGGACCCACAGAGTCCCTCTCGGCCAGGAATATTTTCTGGCCAGCCAGGGTAACCCTTGTGTTTCCTTACTTTGTAGGCAGTCCCTCGAGGAGCAGAAGAAGCTAGAGGGGGAGCTGACAGAGGAGGTGGAGATGGCCAAGCGGCGAATTGATGAGATCAATAAGGAGCTGAACCAGGTGATGGAGCAGCTGGGGGATGCACGCATTGACCGCCAGGAGAGCAGCCGCCAACAGCGTAAGGCAGAAATTATGGAAAGCATCAAGCGCCTGTACCCTGGCTCTGTGGTAAGAGTGGAGAGGGAACTCATTTCCTGAGCACTTACTTTCACACTCACTGTCAGATAATTTTCACAGCAGCCCTGTGAGGATAGGATTGCTAATCCCATTTTTACAGCTAGGGAAACTGAGGGTCAGAGAGGTTAAATGACTTGCTCAAAACAGCATAGCTTATAAGTATAAGAACTGCAATTCAGGGACTTCCCTGGTGGGGCAGTGGTTAAGAATCCGCCTGCCAGTGCAGGGGACACAGGTTCGATCTCTGGTCCAGGAAGATCCCACATGCCTCAGAGCAACTAAGCCCGTGCGCCACAACTACTGAGCCTGCGCTCTAGAGCCCGAGCGCCACAACTCCTGAAGCCCGCGTGCTTTGAGCCCGTCCGCAACAAAAGAAGCCACCGCAGTGAGAAGCCCATGCGCCGCAACGAAGAGTAGTCCTCGCTCACCACAGCTAGAGAAACCCTGCGTGCAGCAATGAAGACCCAACACAGCCAAACTAAATAAAATTTAAAAAAAGAAAAAAAAACTGCAGTTCAGACCCAACTTGTTCTGATTCTTAACCTCGTGTTCTTTGCATCACACCAGTTGTATCTTCCTGAAAGTTTTGTCTTGCTTGTGTCCACTCCTTTGTGGGAGGTGGGGAAACTGGAGAGGGCTTTGGGAAGGGAAGGGGCCACAGGGCAGGAATTAGCTCCCAGGAAGTAGCTCTGTGCAGGCTTCAGTATGAGCTTCTTTGGCATGTAACAACCAGCTCATTCACTAGGCTTTATCAGATCTCTTGGCCTCTTAAACCAAATCCTGAGTCCCCAGATTCCCTAAATATTATTCCTCTATTGCTGTAATTCCATCCCTGGGTTCAACTTAATTGAGTTCCACAACTATTTCCTGATCTTTCCTATAGACACTGCTGGGGAGTTGATAAGGAGGAGTTAGGCTCAGTCACTGCCCTTAAAGATCTTACCCTTTATCTGATAGTTCTTAGGGAACCATGGTTGATTTGGGAGACATGGGGGAAGTGAACTGAACAAAGAGATTTACTTGCTGGGTGTTTGTGAGAGTTTGATATAATGCATATAGGGTCTCTGGCATAATGCCTGGGGTGGCAGTGGTCTGCGAAATGGTAAAAGTGAGGTTTAGAAAGATGATTTTTGGATTCAGACATGACTGCCTGAAGTTGTTGTTGCTTTAAAGCCAGAGTAGGTTTTTCTTCCGTAGTGTGGGGGCTGTGTTCCTGATAGAAATTCTGACCTGCTCCCACCCCCTTCCAAGCTGGGAATTGGGGTTCCCAAGCCAGCTCCCAAAAGCCTCATGCTTCACTTTTCTCTTCTGACTTTCCCTAGTACGGCCGCCTCATTGACCTCTGCCAACCCACACAAAAGAAGTATCAGATTGCAGTAACCAAGGTTTTGGGTAAGAACATGGATGCCATTATCGTGGACTCAGAGAAGACAGGCCGGGACTGTATTCAGTATATCAAGGAGCAGCGTGGGGAGCCTGAGACCTTCTTGCCTCTTGATTACCTGGAGGTGAAGCTGGTGGTCATGGGGTCAGGGCAGTGTGAGAGGGCTGCTCCTCCTAGCCCTCCGTGTTCTGCCACTTAACTGAGCTTCTTCTCACAGGTGAAACCTACAGATGAGAAACTCCGGGAGCTGAAGGGGGCCAAGCTGGTGATTGACGTTATTCGCTATGAGCCACCTCACATCAAAAAGGCCCTGCAGTACGCTTGTGGCAATGCCCTTGTCTGTGACAATGTGGAGGATGCCCGCCGCATTGCCTTTGGAGGCCACCAGCGCCACAAGGTATGGATTCCCTTGCCCATATTGGAGCTGGACAGGCTTAGTATTGGCAATTCCTCTGTTTAGCTTCTCCCCTCTCCTCTCTTCTCCCTGCTGTGTGTAGACAGTGGCACTGGATGGGACCCTGTTCCAGAAGTCAGGGGTGATCTCTGGCGGGGCTAGTGATCTGAAGGCCAAGGCCCGGCGCTGGGATGAGAAAGCAGTAGACAAGTTGAAAGAGAAGAAAGAGCGGTTGACAGAAGAGCTGAAGGTAAGCCATAGGCAGGGCTGTCCCTAGGAATGGGGGTCCGAAGCCCAGGCCAGCCGGCCACCTTCTTACCACCTAGCCCCTCTCGTCCACTTTAGGAGCAGATGAAGGCAAAGCGGAAAGAGGCAGAACTACGTCAGGTGCAGTCTCAGGCCCACGGACTGCAGATGCGGCTCAAGTACTCACAGAGTGACCTAGAACAGACCAAGACACGACATCTGGCCCTGAATCTGCAGGTGGGGCCTGGCCTTCAGCCCTGTTTGCCAAAGGCCATCCTCACATTCCTGGCCTAGGTTTTTCTGGGGGTGGGGAACTTGTCCCACTTCCTTTGGGGAACTGCTTTGGGGAACCAGCCATAGCATAGAGTCAGACAAGCAGGGGTTCAGATCTTGGCTCTGTATGACATTAGGCAAGTTACTAAACCTCTGTGTTGTATCTGTTCAAATCTTTTGCTCATTTTTGTATTGGTTTGTAAGTTTTTTGAAAAATATATTCCAGAAACAATATCTTTGTCAAGCATATGTGTTGCAAATACTCAAAAAACAAAACAAAACAGGAAAAAAAACAAAATAAACCTCTCAGTGTCAATTTTTTCATCTTAATCTGTAAAGTGGGAGGTAAAATTATAGGGTCCTTACAAAGATTGAATGAGTTAATATATGTGAAGTATTTAGAGTGATTCCTCATAGCCAGTGAATGTTCAGTAAATGTTAGGTGCTATTAACATAACTAATTCATTCAACAAATATTTGAGTTTCTTCTGAAAGTTTTCAAAGTGAGCTACAGATATTTCAGTCCCTGTGAGTGGGGGTACTTTTATAGATATATTAATGTGTTTGATTATGGGTGCTTCCCCAGCTAACCCTGGAGGTGTTATGTAATATGTAGTATATGTATCATTTTTCTAAAATCAAAAAGTCTGAATTCCAAAACATATCTGGCCCCAGGGGTTATTGATGAGGGAGTGTGGGCCTGTAAGTAATGATGTTTACTGTGTGCCCAGCCTTTTGGATTGAAGTTGGCTGACTAGAGACCAGGGAGGAAGCCATGTGATGGTCCAAGTGAGAGATGATGCAGCCTTAACAGCAGTGCTAAGTCAGGTTCTCTCAGCATGTGGCGAGTTAGCCCTTTTTGTCCATGGGGCCAGTATACTCAGGGTGGCTCTTTTTCTCCAAGGATCCTGGTCTCTTTTGTCCTCTCAACCCTGTTTCCTTCAGGAAAAGTCCAAGCTGGAGAGTGAGCTAGCCAACTTTGGGCCTCGAATCAATGATATCAAGAGGATCATCCAGAGTCGAGAGAGGGAAATGAAAGACTTGAAGGAGAAGATGAACCAGGTTGGTAGAGGATGAGCCATGCCAGCATGTGCATCAGGGCAGGACTGAGGCTGGAAGCAGCACTCTGACCCAGAGGTCCTTTTCTCTCCCTTGCTTCTCCCCTCAGGTAGAGGATGAGGTATTTGAAGAGTTTTGTCGGGAGATTGGTGTGCGCAACATCCGGGAGTTTGAGGAAGAGAAGGTGAAGCGGCAGAATGAAATCGCCAAGAAGCGGTAGGTGGAAGTGTGGTTAGAAGGGGAGACTGGGGTGCCCTTGAGCCCCTAGCCTGACATCTGGGAAGTCAAATGCCATCGTAAGGCAGGGAGCAGCTTTTACAGCGATGGGCATTTATGGTAGGTCAGCCTTAACAGGGACATCATGGAAGCATGTGCACAGTATAGGGATTAAGAGTACCAGCTTTAAACGTGGTTTACCTGGGTTAAAATCCCAGCTCCATGGTTCATTTATCTTGGGCAGTGACTTGACCTCTCTAAGCCCTAGTTTCCTTATGCGTCAAGTGGGATAATTGTGATACCTATCACATAGAATTGTTGGGGTGGATCAGAGGTTGGGCTTAATCCTTATAAAGTATTTAGCATGATACTTTGCACCTACTAAGAGCAATAGGTATTAGCTTTTTTTTTTTCTGGTTGCGCCATGTGGCTTGCAGGATCTCAGTTTCCCAACCAGGGATTGAACTTGGGCCATGGCAGTGAAAGCACTGAATCCTAACCACTAGACCACCAGGGAACTCCCAATAGATATTAGCTTTTATTATTGTCATTGTCCTGATGGGTGATGTGGGAGAGGAGGACCAAAGTTCTAGGTTGGAAGAATAGTAAGAACAAAGCAAGTTTCTCCTTTCTTTCCCACTTTAGTTTATTCATTTGTTCAACAAACCTTGTTTGAATACCTACTTGTGCCCAGTTGTCCTGTGCTAGGTATTGGAGAGGGTGGGGAGATGAGGGTAAGATAGATGAACATGACACAGTCTCTCTGAAGGAGGTCACCCCCTGGACCCAGGGCTTCAGTCAGCAGTTCGTCTAGCCCATCACCCATACAGTAACTGTTCATTGCTCTCCTACCCCCAAGTCAGGCTCAAGGGATATAGAATTGAATCAGAGACTGTTCCTGTCCTCAGGGAGTTTTGGAGTAATGAGGGAGACAAACAAGTAGATCAGCAGTTTCAGAATGATGCTGTACTTGAGGTAGATAGAAAATACAGAGGAAAATGTTCAAGGAGCTGCAAATCAACAAAAGGAAAAATAAAAACCTAGAGACCCAGTAGAATAATGGAGAGAGGATGTATTAGCATTTCATGGAAAGAGAAGCTCGAATGGCTAATAACTGTGAATTGATGTTCCATCTCATTCCTAATTAGAGAAAATGCGAATTAAAACAATCTAGCAGTATTTGGTGAAAATAAGTCTACACGAGCCCAATGACTTAGCAAAGCCACTCCTGAGTCTATATCCCAGAGAGGGTCTTAGCCACAGGGTGACAAAGAGACACATTCAAAGTTGTTCATCTTGGCATAATTTGTAATAGTGGGACATAGGTGGCAATGTAGACGGCCATCACTGCAGAGAAGTATAAGTTAAATGTGATGACTATACAGACTATGGAATACTGTGTAGCAGTTCAGACAAGAACTAGATTTACAGGCAGTAATAGGATAAATTTATAACACTGTACATTTGTATAAATTTAAAAACAAAACATTTTACAAGGATATGCATTTTTAAGGTTATATACGTACGTATGTATGTGTGTGTATGTATGTGTGTGTATGTATGTCTGTATGTCACTTTGGTGTACATGCTCACTGTAGGGAAGATAATAGGAGTAGAAATCAGATTGAACCAAAGGAGAAAAGGGAAAGGTCTTGTACAGACAGCGATCGTAAGTGTTTTATGGACTATGGGGTATGATTACACCAAAAAGGGAGGAACCCAACAAATTGTAATAGAAACTAAGAACCTGCTCACAATCGTGAAGAAAGGTTTTATAGACCAAGGAGTGATGAACTGGAGACCTGTAGAGTGAGTAGGATTTAGCCAACCAGGCAGTAGACAGAAGAAAGGAGTTCCAAGCAGTGAGAACAGCATGCGCAGAGGTGTGAGAGAGCATACTATGTTCTGCAAACTAAGTATTGAATGTCTGGAGCAGAAAAATGGGGTCAGGAGGAAGGCGGAGGTGTTGGAGAGGTCAGCAGGGGCCAGATCACAGAAGGCTTTGTGAGTCACGCTTAGGAGATTGAACTTAAAATTGCATAGCTCAAAATTATAGAGTTAATTACATTCCATTTGGATTATAGTGACTAATAGGTTTAAGCTGCTAGCATGACATCTGGCAGCATCTGTCACACCATATTGGGGGGTGGAGGGACAGTTGGAAGTTAGACCGGCCTGTCCTGCTAGTATCTGCATATGCTGGTTACATACTCTTGAGTTTCTATAGAGATGGGGAGGAGGGAACTAGCAGAAATCTATTTTCTCCATTTTTTTTTTTTTTTTTTTTTTTTACTACCCAAGCTCTGCCCTTTAGAGATTCTGGAATGTTGGGGCAGGGGTGTATGCGGGGGTTTGGGGGTAGTTGGAAAGAGTGAAAGCCCATGAACTGAATATGAACTGAATACAGCCAGTATACCTGGAGATGGTGATGATAACTAAAATTTGTTGAGTGCTTACTGTGTACCAGGCATGGTTCTAAAGACTTTATACATATTAACTCCCAATAACTCTGAGGTAAGTACTATTATTATTTCCATTTTTCAGGTGAGGAAACAGGCATGGAGAGTATGACTAACTTGTCTGAGATTCATTACTAGTAAATGGCAGAGTTGAGATGCCAGTCCCCTTATCCCACCACATTATATTGCAAGGATGCCAGGAGAAGAAACCCAGATTTTGGTGTTTACACCTGGGATCTAATCTCACTTTGCCAGCTCTGTGGCCTTGGGCAAGGTCTTTTACCTCTTGGCCCAAGTTTCCTCATTTGTAAAATTAGGATAATAATGCCTTCTTGTGGAGCTGTTCATTAGAGGATTAGAGGTAATGTATGTAAATTACATAGAAGCTTAATAAATAGGAATTATCATAGCTGGTGGGTTCAGGTGGACCTTTTTGTGCCTCCTTCTAGGAACTCAGAATGAAGGCTCCAGTGTTTAAAGGAGGATTCATGGAGTTTGGCCCAATCTCCTCTGCCTTGTGCCATATCTACAAAGCGAGGCCAAGGAACTTAGTTCTGTAACTTCAGGGGACAGTTTTATGTGGATGAGCTGAGTGGTGACTAAAATTCAGCAGTAACTGTGTCCCTGTGCCCTAGGCCTAGTTCTCCTTTCTCCCCACAGTTTGGAGTTCGAGAATCAGAAGACTCGCTTGGGCATCCAATTGGATTTTGAAAAGAACCAACTGAAGGAGGACCAGGATAAAGTACACATGTGGGAGCAGACAGTGAAAAAAGATGAAAATGAGATAGAAAAGCTCAAAAAGGTAAGGAAGGAGACCATGAAAAACTAAACTAAAAGCTAAGAGGAAAAATTGGAAGAGATAATATCCATACTTTATAAAGCCCTCTTCTAAATAAGAAAAACACCAAGACCTAAATAGGAAGAAAAAATGAGTAAGTGGCACAAACAGTTCAAGAAGAGATTCAAATAACCCATAAACACGTATATATAATTTAGCCTTAGTAGAAATCAAAGGAATGCAAATTAAAACAATTATGTGTAATTTGTTTCCTATCACATCACCCAAGATTTTTTTTTTTTAAAAAAAGGATACTGGCCATGATGCACAAAACCAGCATTCTTAGGCCATATGGCACCATGCATTGAGAGTCTTCAGAATACATTTCTCCTCAGTAATACATGAGGAAATCCAAAATGCTGGCACATAGGTTGATGTTTTTGTTTTTTGTTTTGTTATTTATTTATTTATTTATTTGGTTGTGCCGGGTCTTAGTTGCAGCAGGCGGGCTCCTTAGTTCTGGCATGCGAACTTAGTTGCGGCATGCGTGTAGTATCTAGTTCCCTGACCAGGGATTGAACCCAGGCCCCCTGCATTGGGAGTGTGGAGTCTTATCCACTGCACCACCAGGGAGGTCCCCCAGGTTGTTTATTTTTTAATTTTTAAAAAATTATTATTATTATTTTTTTAATATTTTGGCTGCTTTGGGTCTTCATTGCTGCACATGGGCTTTCTCTAGTTGTGGCAAGCAGGGGCTGCTCTTCGTTGCGGTGCGTGGGCTTCTCATTGCGGTGGCTTCTCTTGGTGTGAAGCACAGGCTCTAGGCGAGCAGGCTTCAGTAGTTGTGGCACACGGGCTCAGTAGTTGTGGCTCCTGGGCTCTAGAGCACAGGCTCAGTAGTTGTGGCACATGGGCTTAGTTGCTCTGCGGCATGTGGGATCTTCCCGGACCAGGGCTTGAACCCGTGTGCCTTGCGTTGGCAGGCGGACTCTTAACCACTGTGCCACCAGGGAAGCCCTGTATATTATTTCTTATGAGCCATTTGAGAGGAAGTTGCAGATATGTCCCCTTCTGTGACTTTCAGATCAAAATGAAAACATTCTCCTTTAAAAAAAAATCAGAACATAATAGGTAAGATGACAGTCCCCTTTGACTGACCACTCTCAATCCCAGTCCCCTTACTCTTCCTGGGGCTAATCTCACTTAGGGTGTATTCTTCCAGACCTTATAGGCATTTACTTAAATACTTTTTTTTTTTTTAATTTTTTTTTTTTTTGCGGTATGCGGGCCTCTCACTGTTGTGGCCTCTCCCGTTGCGGAGCACAGGCTCCGGACGCGCAGGCTCAGCGGCCATGGCTCACGGGCTCAGCCGCTCCGTGGCATGTGGGATCTTCCCGGACCGGGGCACGAACCTGTGTCCCCTGCATCGGCAGGCAGACTCTCAACCACTGCACCACCAGGGAAGCCCTACTTAAATACTTTTGCATTCATATATATGTACTCATGGAAAGTACACAGTATTGTTTTTGTGGGTGTTTTAAAAACATTGATGTTATTGCTCATGACAGTAGTCTTGGTGTGGAAAAGATGCTTAAATAACATTAAGTCAGAATATAGACTTTTAATTACAATCTAGTCTCAACTATGTAGACCTGTCCATAAGTAATGCTGAGGGGAAATAGGCTAAATGTTAATTGGTTCTCTCTGGCTGGTGGGATTACAAGTAATTTCTTATTTTCCTCCTACTTCATACTTTTCCTATACTTTGAAGTTTTCTACAGCAGGCAACTTGTATATTGGGGTGAGGGGAGGTCAACAAAATAATTTGGAAGAAGGTAAAAGAACTCAGAGGGGTGATGGGGTTTGTAAAAGCAGAGCTCATTGAAGACAGATTCCAGCAAACTGTCTGGTGGAAAGGGTGGGGACAATGGGAGAAGATCCCAAGGTGAGCTGGGGAAAGCCTTCACTTCTTGTCCTGTTCACCGTGCTGGGACCAGGAGGAACAAAGACACATGAAGATCATAGATGAGACCATGGCCCAGCTACAAGACCTGAAGAATCAGCACCTGGCCAAGAAGTCAGAGGTGAATGACAAGAACCATGAGATGGAGGAGATTCGTAAGAAACTGGGGGGCGCCAACAAGTGAGTGGGTTCAGGCCTGGGCCTGGGGGAAGTACGTAGTACGGGCAGCTTGCTGGATTTGGGTCTCACCTATCTCCTTGGATCTTCTTAGGGAAATGACCCATTTACAGAAGGAGGTGACAGCCATTGAGACCAAGCTTGAACAGAAACGCAGTGACCGCCACAACCTGCTACAGGCCTGCAAGATGCAGGACATCAAGTTGCCACTGTCTAAGGGCACCATGGACGATATTAGTCAGGAAGAGGTGAGTATTAAGGCTGGTGGTGGGTGTGGGCTGTGAATAACATAACCAGGAATGGGGGATGAAGGTGGCTAGGGAGGGCAGGTGAGAGAGAGAAAAGGATGGTGGTTGCAGGTGGTGAGAGACAAAAGGAGGGATGCAGGGGAGATGAGGCAGGGTGAGGCTGTGAAGGCAGGTGAGGTGAAAGGTAATAGCCTTGGTGTGAGAGGGAAGTTGTTGGGGGTAGGGCTGCATGTCAGTAGGTGGTGAGGGAGGTAAGCCAGGAGAAGAGGAAGTCATTCATTAACCTTAGGGACTTGAGCTAAGATAGTTCCAGCAGGTGATGGATACTGGTAGGAGTGGGAATTGAGGGACATTAGCCAAGAGCAAAGGAAGGTGGAATTGAGGGACCTGAGGGATGGTAACTTAGCTGCAGTGAGGGAGGTTGGCCAAGAGAGAGTTGGGTAAGGGACATCAGCAATACAGAGGTGATGAAGCTTAGTTATGGGAAAGGGAGGGACACCAGCCAATAGAAGAGCCAAGGCATTTTATCCACTGGAAGTGAAGCTTGGTAGCAAGGGGGTGGGAATGTTAACTGAGAGGAGGTTTGCAGATATCTTGTCTTTGACCTGAACATGTATTTCAGTCCCACATGTCTTTCTCCCTCCTTTCTTCCCAAATAGCATTTCCATTTAATTCAGCAAAATATTTTGAACACTGGCAGTGTGCCAGGCATCATGGTAGCATGTGATATAATTACTCCTAATCCTAAGCACAGCCCTGCCAGGCAGGCATCGTCCTGTGTTACAGATGAGGGTTTGTGTGTTTAAATGAGGATTCAAGCAACAGCATGGCTTGCCCAGGGTCACACGGTTAGTCAGCGGTAGAGCCCAATTTTGAACTCAGATCTTTCTGCTGTCAGAGCTGCTTTTCCTTTTGCCACAAGTACTTTCTAACAAGGTGCTTCTCAAAGACATCGAAGGCTGCAAAGGAGCCCCTCAGCCCCCTCTAGAGGAGCAAGTGCTCTTATGGCCATTCGGGTCCATTTGACTCTCCCTCTTGCCATTGCAGGGTAGCTCCCAGGGGGAGGATTCAGTGAGTGGCTCCCAACGAACTTCCAATATCTATGCACGAGAGGCCCTCATCGAGATTGACTACGGCGACCTGTGTGAGGATCTGAAGGTGAGGCTCAGCCTCGGGGAGTGGGTACATCCTCCCAGCTGTCCAGAGAGAGGGTCAGCTCATCTGGGGGCCCTGTGGAGACAGACCATGTCTGGAAAGAGGGGCGAGCTGGCAAGGCGGGGCGGGGTGGAGTTGTGATCCATGGCTTCCCCCAATATGCACACACAGACACAGGCACATCTTCCGCCTCCACCCCCAGCTGCCCCCATCCCTGCCTGTTGCCAGTCTTCCCCTTCCACCTGTGTACACATCTCAGCCCAGATACACGGAGAACAGGCTCCTGTACAGTGAACAGATAGACCTCGGGGGTTCCTCAGGGCTCTGTCCCAGGCATCCTTTCCTTCTCATTTGGCGTGCTCTCATCCTGGGTGTCTCCTCTACTCCCCTGGCTTCAGCTGCCATCTCTGTGCTAGGGCCCACAGGTACCTCAAACCCCAGCCTTCCTCCCCAAATCGGCCTCTTCTCTTCAGTGCCAGCCCCAGGTTCAAACCAGAAATCTGAGCCTTGTCCTTAACTCTCTCTCTCACTTTGCATATTCAGTGAATTACCAAGCCCTGTCAATTCTACCTTCCAGATATCTACTGAATTCTACTTTTCTCTGTTTCCACTGTCTCTGTAGTTCAGGCTGCTTTCACCACTCACATGGACTACTGTAGGAGCCTTCTAAATAGTTTCTGATGCTTTCCAGTCTTTCCTTATAGCCAGGCAGGGGGACTTGATTTTTTTTTTTTTAACCTTTTTTATTATGGAAAATTTCAAACAGATACAGAAGTAGAGAGAATGATACAATGAACCCCAGGTACCCATCATCCAGCTTCAATAATTAGCAACATATGGTCAATCCTGTTTTTTATACCCTTCCCCCCCCTGATTGGCACATTTTAAATCAAATTCTAGATATTCCATTCATAATTACCTCAGTATATATCTCTAGGACTCCTTTTTAAAAAATGTAACCATGATATTATACCAAAAAATTAGCACTAACTCTGTAATGTCACCTGATATTCAATAAATGTTTAGATTTCCATGAATGTCCCATAAATATCTTTTTTAAAAATATTTTTTCTGGGCTTCCCTGGTGGTGCAGTGGTTGAGAGTCCGCCTGCCGACGCAGGGGACACGGGTTCGTGCCCCAGTCCGGGAAGATCCCACATGCCGCGGAGCGGCTGGGCCCGTGAGCCATGGCCGCTGAGCCTGCGCGTCCGGAGGCTGTGCTCCGCAACGGGAGAGGCCACAACAGTGAGAGGCCCGCATACCGCAAAAAAAAAAAATTCTGTGTTTAAATCAGGATTCAAGTGAGGTCCATGTGTTAAAGTTGGTCTCTTATGGTCTATAACATTTTTTTATCCCTTTTTATTTTTTTCTTGCTATTTATGGAAGAAACTGGGTCATTGGTCTTGTACAATTTTCTATACTCTGAATTTGGCTGATTGTGTCCCATGATGTTTTTTAACATGTTCTTCCATCCTTGTGTTTCCTATAAACTGGTAGTTAAATCTGTGGTTTGATTGGATTCAGATTCATTTTTTATTTTTGGCAAGAATATATCATAAGTGGTACCATGTACTCATGAACTTCCTTTTGCATCGCATCAGTAGACACTGAATGTCAGTTCTCTCTGTCTTTGTAATGGTAAGATTGATGAATGCTCAACACTACCTATGAAATATTCTTGCCAAAAACTCAAACAAGGATCTGATTAAGCTTTTATGTCCACCAATTATATGAAACACTGGTGCCAGAGGAACATGTTAAGTAAAAGCACAGGGATGCAGTTAACTAAATCTAGACTGTGGGAAACTCTAAAGGACAAAAGACCTGGTCTCTTCCATAAATAAATGGGAAGAAAGAAATGAACAGAAAGGGAGAACTTTTATAGGCTTATGAGACAAATCAACCAATTACAATGTGTGGCCTTCCCTTGAATCCATTGCAAAGAAAAGAGAGGCAGGGGAATTTATAGATTAAATGAGATTTAAGAGACGTATCAGCCAATTGTAATGTGGGCACCTTATTTGGAACCTGCTTTGAAAAAAACCTGTAAAAAAATTTTTATGTTAACACAATTGGGATGATTTGAACACTGACCAGATAGTTTATGATGTTCAGGAATTGCTGTTAATATCTTTAGGTGATAATGGTATTGTGGTTTTATTTTTAAAATGTCCTTACCTTTTACAACAGTGGTTCTCAATGGGTGGGGTAGATTTTGCCTCCCCAGGGGACATTTGGTAATGTCTGGAGATACTCTTGTCACAGCTAGTTGTCGCAACTGGGGCAGAGGTTGCTACCAGTATCCAGTGGGTAGACAACAGGGATGCTGCTAAACATCCTACAGTGCACAAAGGACAGCCCCCACAACAACAAATTATTTGGCTCAAAATATCATTAGTGCTGAGATGCAGAAACCCTGTTTTAGAGGTACATACTGAAGTATTTATGGATGAAACATTTGAGATTTGGTTTAAAATAGTTGAATATAGAAAGAAATTGGGTATAGATGGCAGAGTATTGGCCATGAGTTGATAATTACTGAAGCTGGGTACGTGGGGTTCATTGTATTATTCTCTGCATTTCTGTGAATGTTTAAAAATTTACGTAATATAAAGTTAAAAAAGGAAAAACAATCATGATCACCATGTTCAGGTGTTGTTAGCCCCATCAATCTTATAAAGTTCCCTATCAGCCTTTCACAGCTGGTTTTAGCAGCTATTAATGAACGATCATTGCCTACATCTATTAAGGGCTGCAAAATGGTAATTTTCTGATTCTTTCATTCCTCCTACATTTATTAATTTGATTTCTAAAAAAGAACTTTCTCACATCAACTGTTTAGTTCCCTTGAAATTCAGTTAGTACAGAAAAGGTAGAATAAATACTTAATTCTTTGCCTTTATTTACCAGCTTTCAGAATGAGTTGGTTATCTTTGTAACCTTTAAAGTTAGTGACCAGTGAGGTTTCTAATTTATATTTATTATAAACTTAAGTGTTTAAATGTCTTTTGGTATGTTTCAGTCTATTTGGAGTCATTTTTCTTTTTGATATTCAAATTGTCCCATTCTTGGCCAGAGGGAGCCACTTCAAGTTGAGTTTTGCTATTGTTCTTATTAGATTTTTTATTATGGAAAATTTCATATGCAGAAGTAAAATAGTACAGTGCTGTCTCATGTGGCCATCACCAGTTTTAGCAGTTAGCAACTCATGGCCAAACTTGTTTCATATGCACCCCCCCACACTCCATCCTCCCCTTCCCACCCCCAGGTTATTTAAAAAATTCTGGCCACCATGTCATTTCATTTGTAAATATTTCAGAATGTATCTCTATAAGAGAAAATTCTTAAAAATATTTAGAATCATTATCATACAAAAAACCCAATTACTTAACATTGGAGTTATATATTATTATATAATTCCTTAATAATAATATTATGATTAGTATTCACATTTCCCTGATTGTTATACACACACACTCACAGTTTGCTTGCTTGAACTGGGAGTCAAGTAAGATGAAAGAGAGATAGATGATTGATATAGTGATTGGTTGATGATGTCTCCTAAGTCTCATTTAATCCAAAAGTTCCCCCTCTGTCTGTTTTTATTTTTCTCTGCAATATTTACTGTTGTTGAAGAAATTCGCTCATTTCTCCTGAAGGATTTTCTACATTCTGTACTTTGTTGATTGTATCCTGTGGTTTTTAAAATGTTCCCCCAGAACAAAGCAAAAAAAAATAAGTTCTGCTGTCCCCCATAGTTCCTGTAAGTGGGTAGTTAGATGTAGATTAGTGCTGTTCAATAGAGATACAGTATCGCCCACATGTGTAACTTTTAAAACATGAAATTTAGTTTAATACTATATTTTGTTTAACCGAGTATATCCAAAAGAATGATCATTTCAATGTGTAAACAGTATAAAAATTATTGATGAGAAATTTAACCATCTCTGTACTAAGTCTTCAAAATTCATTATCTATTTTAAGCTTCCAGCACATCTCAATTTGGATGCTAAATTTTACTCAGAAATACTTGATCTGTATTTAGATATCCTAAAATTTACAATTGAAAAAGGAGAACCACATACCCAAGTTGTTCCAAATATACTTAGAAGTTTTGTAGTAACTGAATTGAGTATCAGTTTTTAAATTTAAATTAGCTAGCATTCAGTAAAATTAAAACTTTAGTTCCTCAGTCACACCAGCTGCATTTTTCATGCTCAGTAGTAACATGTGGCTTGTGACCACTGTATTGGACAGCTCAGATCTAGAGGTTTGATTAGATTCAAGTTTTGGGGTTTATTTTGGTCAAGACTACTTCATATGACGTCATTACTTCCATCAGGAGGTTTATAATGTCTGGTCATTGGCTCTTTTTGTGTGGCTTGCAGCCATGATGATTATTGCCTAGATCCATTACATAATTTGTCAGGGGTTGCAAAATGGTCATCTTATTCTATCATTTCTTTATTAGCTGGAATACTGTAAAGAGATTTCCTCCGTCAATTATTTGGTTACCCTGAGGTAGTTTGTATAGGAAAGGCAGGATATATGGCTTGATTCTTTCCCTTTATTTACCAGTTTATAAAATAATGAGTTGGTTCTTTGGCATTCTCAAGATTTGTCCACTGAGTTGTTTTCATGTTATTATGAACTTAAGGATTTAAACACATTTGATGTGTTGCACTCTTGTGGTTATTATCCTTCTCATTGCATAAAGGTGTTGTATCTTCGGCCAGTGGGAACTCGTTCAAGTTGGCTTCTGAATAATTTTGACACAACTCTTGTAGTCTTTTTTTTTTTTTTTTTGGCTGTGCCGCGTGGCATGTGAGATCTTAGTTCCCTGACCAGGGATTGAACCCGCCCCCCCCGTATTGGAAGGCAGATTCTTAACCACTGGACCACCAGGGAAGTCCCCTCTTGTAGTCTTTGATATCTTCCTTGCTTTCTGGTATGTCCAGGCTCATCCTTTACGTTTCCCACCCCAGATCTGGAATTAGCCATTTCTCTGAGAAGCTCTGACTTCTTTTAGTAGGGAATGCTATTATTTAGCAACTACCATCTGGACACTGGAATGTTCATGACTGCTTGGTTGCTCGGTGCTTCTAGAACTTTTCAGTAGACTGGGCTACAAAATGCATTTTTTATTTGAGGGAAAAATGTATCATGAGTTCATATTGATACTTCCAATTGAAATTGTAATTTTCACAGTTTAACATTGATTTTATGTTTGAGTTTCCAATTATTCTTGCTAAAAATCTGGTTTCTAGCAAGTATTCAATAGTATATTTACTTTAGCCTATCATATATGTAGAAACTCATAATAAGATATTATTAGTAACAATTCAATTATTGAATGCTATTTAAGATTTCCTTGATGCTAATGGCTCATTAAGCTAATGGCTCATTGAGCATGGATAGTCGTGTTCCTATGTTTTAAAGTGATTTGAAAGAATCTTCTGAGTGTTTAACCAGCTAATATATAGTCAGACTTCTTTTGTTTAGTTTTCAATTTTTAAAGGATTTTGCTTTTTACTATTCTCCTTTATTTTTTCCAAGTTTAATTTTGAAACTTTTCAAACCTACAAGAAAAACTGAAAGAATAGTACAGTTGAACACCCATATGCCTTTCACCTTAGATTGACCAATGGACATTTTCCCAGTTTGCTTTCTCTCTTATCTCTCGACTCACTCCCTCCCTCTGTACTGCACACTTTTTTTGTTTTTGCTGAACCTTTTGAAGGAAGTTGTAGACTTCAGCTCTAAATTCTTCAGCATGCTGGAGCAAGGGATTCTCCTCCATAACCACAGTTCAATTTTATACCTAAGAAAATTAATAATTTTATGTCTAATATTCCACCCATATTCAAATTTTCCTAGTTGTTACAAAGTGTCTTTTGTAGTAGTTTGTTTTTTTTAAGCTGTGACCCAATCAAATTCATGCATTGCTTTTGGTTGTTCTGTCTCTTTAGTTTCTTTTATTTAGTTAGTTTCTTTTAATGTGGAACAGTCCCCTCACTTTTTTTCATAACATCGGTCTTTTGAACAGTCTACATGTTGTCTCGAAGAACAGGATATGTTATGGGTACATTATGGATATGTCAGTTTCCTTTCATTACTCTGTTTAATTTGTTCCACCTAACCTTGTGTTTCCTATGAATTGGAAGTTTGAACTATTTTAGAGGCTTGATAGATTTGGGTTAAGTAATTTTTTGGCAAAAATATTTCACTGTGTGCTCCCCCTCCCCGCCAGCTGTGCAGCGTGGCTTGCCAAATCTTAGTTCCCCGAGCAGAGGTTGAACCCAGGCCATGGTAGTGAAAGCACCAAGTCCTAATCACTGGACCGCCAGGGAACTCCCCACTATGTACTTTATATTGCATCATGCCAGGAGGCACATAGTGTTAGGGTATCCCACTATTCATGATGGTAGGTTTGATCCTCAGTTAAGGTATCAATTGCCAGATCTCAGTGCTAAGCATACACTTTTACCTTTGTAAGTAATAAGGAATCTTTAGGGTGATTCTTTGGCATCTTGTCAGTATCTTGTTCCCCAACAGTTTTTTTACCCAGTGGCTTTCACATTTTGATTCAGTTTAATTTTGTTTTATAATTATGTAAATTCTTCATTTGATTCTGAAACCATAAGTATAATACAAGGTATGTGAAGAGAAGTTTAGCTTCCTTTCCTGTCCAACTTCACCCCCCTTCCTGTATGTGTGACCATTTTAGTTTTTGGATTATCTTTTTGTTGTTGTTGTATTTTTAAAATACAAATATATTTGTATGTAAATTATTCACATTTCCTCTCTTAGATAAAAGATAGCATTCTATTGTGTACCTTTATACTGTATCCACGAATCACTCCATACATATATATAGAGAGAGATGTTCAGAAAGGCTTTTCTAAAATATATATATATATATATTCATGTCCTTCCTGTGCTTGAAATCATTCAGTGGTACCTCACCTCCCTTGGGATAAAGTCCAAATTTCTTAAAAGGCCTGTTATCATTGGGCTTCTTCATGTGCCTCCAGCTTTGTCTCTTTGCCTAGCGGACAGGCACGTGTGTGCTTACACACACACACACACACACACACACACACACACACACACACACACACACACACACACACACACACACACACACACACACACACAGTTGCTACTGTTGCCATGTTGAATTGCCCTTTGCATATTTGTTTGGCCTTTTTGTTTTTCTGCTGTGCTGTGTGGCTTGTGGGATCTTAGTTCCTTGATCGAGGATTGAACCTGGGCCCGGGCAGTGAAAGCGCTGAGTCATAACCACTGGACCGCCAGGGAATTCCCCTGTTTGGCTTTTGAAGTTCATTAAAGTTGATTACTTTTTTGAATTTCTTTGATTTCCTTGAATGAACCATGAATAAACCCTGGTCTCGCATGTGATACTCCTATCTGCATAGAAGACTGTTCCTTCTCTCTGTCCTCACCATTCATCCTATGGGCCTGAGCTTAAAAATATTCCTGGAAGCCTTCCCTAGCCCCAGTGTCTGAGTTAGGTGCTCTTCTTGTGTGCTGACCCGTCACCATCTGTTTATCATTGTTTGGGTATTCACCATACAATGTTCTGATTGTTTGCTTATATGCATTCCTCTGTTAGTCCATGAGCTCTATGAACACAGGATCCATGACTCACAGGATATGAGTGGCCAGTGCCTGGCATTGGAAGGCATTCAGTAAATATTTATTGACTAAAAGTGGCAGAAAGGCACAAGCCCAGACATGCATCACAATATCCATAAGACCTAAAACCAAGTTCAAATGGAATTTGCTCAGGTGTGGTGATCTGAGCAGAAAACGTGAGTTGCCTTATTCGTTGTAGAGCTGTAAGTGGAGTCCAGACCAGCCTGTGTGGGAGCCTCTAGGTCACCCTGGGATGGCGCTGGCTCATGGCCTGGGCTGAGAGCCAGAGAGGGGCACCACCAGCTGCTCCTCCTGAGAGATGGAGAGGTTGACAGGGCCTGGGGGAAGGGCTAGAGATGATAAAAGCGACGTCAGCCTGTAATTTCTAGGGACGGTGGGAATGGTTACTGTTGGCAGGACCTGATGAGAGGAGCAGGGTTAGGGAAAAAGAACCTGCCTTCTGCGTGGGAGTAGGTCCCCAGGCCCCCGCCTGGATCAGGTATCTCTGTAGGGGCCTGGCCCTTCTTGATGTTGCTGGGCCTGGGATTTGCAGGATGCCCAGGCCGAGGAGGAGATCAAGCAGGAGATGAACACACTGCAGCAGAAGCTGAATGAGCAGCAGAGTGTGCTCCAGCGTATTGCTGCCCCCAACATGAAGGCCATGGAAAAGCTGGAAAGTGTCCGAGACAAGTTCCAGGAAACCTCAGACGGTAAGGGTTTCCTCTTCTTCTTGGTTCTAAGATGAAGGCAGGAGGCTAGAGGTATGGCAAGGGCCTGTTATACATCACAACAGCTCCTGTTTTTACGTGCTTTCTTGCTCGAAACTCCCAAGAGCCCTAAACAGTAGGGATTATCACACCTGTTTTATAGAGTAGAAAACTGCTGAGGTTTAGAGAGAATGAGTGACCTGCCTGAGGTCACACAGCTCGTTGCTGGTAGAGCCCAGGGAAGAATCCATGTTATGTGGCTGCGAGCCCATGTTTCTTCCTTTGCACTATGTGGCTGGCCCACTGGATACAGGTGATCGTGGAACTGTCTTCCTGGGCCCCTCCGCAGGCATTCCTCTTCATGTGGGATGTCCCTGCTCTGTGGATTGTCAGTTGTAGGTCATTTTTGCCAGGGCATGGTCCTCAGCCTTGGCAGAGCCTGGGTACTGAGGGGTCACCTGTCTTTCCCTTGTGGCAGAGTTTGAGGCAGCCCGAAAGCGAGCCAAGAAGGCCAAACAGGCATTTGAACAGATCAAGAAGGAACGCTTTGACCGCTTCAATTCCTGTTTTGAATCAGTGGCCACCAACATTGATGAGATCTACAAGGCCCTGTCCCGTAACAGCAGTGCCCAGGTAGGCTGGAGCCCCTTACCCAACTAGCCCCTACCCATCCTCATTTGCCCTTCCCTCTAGGCTTCCTGTCCTCATCCCCATCTAGACCCAGACTCTTGACCCATCTCCTTTCCCCCTAGGCATTCCTGGGCCCTGAGAACCCTGAGGAGCCCTACTTGGATGGCATCAACTACAACTGTGTAGCTCCTGGCAAACGCTTCCGGCCCATGGACAACTTGTCAGGGGGGGAAAAAACAGTAGCAGCTCTGGCACTGCTCTTTGCCATCCACAGGTATGGCTGTGCCCCTCCAGGGCAGTTGGTGGAGACTGTACTGAGGCCACTGGAGGCTCTGGGGTCCAAGGATATGCAAAGTTATGCCGAGGTGAAGATGATCTGGTGGACTCTGGATTGAATCCCTGTTTCCCTACCGACTACAGCATATCTGGCCTTGGTTTCCTGGACCTGTCTTCCCAATCCAACCTCATCCACTCAGCATGCCTTCCCCTGCATGTATTCAGTCCCACTTCCAGGCTTTTGCTTACATGGTTGCTGGCTCATAAGCCCTTTTCATGCAAATCTAGCTTGGCCATCACCTTCCACCCCTTCACATCTCATTCTCTTCCTCCTGTTCCTCTAGGAAGCCTGCTTCAACCACTGTGGCATACCCTGACCTCCCCCTCCTGAATGCCAACAGTACTTGAATCTGACTCCCCCCCACAACTTAGTGCTTGATTGTACAGCATCATTCAGTGAGCATTTCTTGAGGGCTGCTCTGTACCAGACCTTGTTGGGGGATTAGGGACACAGATGAGTCAGACATGGTTTTTGTCTTCAGGGAGCTCATGGTCTACTGGAAGCCAGATGTGTAAACAAACAGTGAGCTAAATGTTGTAACCGGGTGAGCGTGTGAGCGGTGGATGCACAGAGGAGAGCCACCAACCCAATCTGGGAAAGCCTTTCAAGGGCAGCCAACACTTGAGCAGGAAATGCAAAGGATAAGTAGAAGTTAGCCAGAGAGACCAGTAGGCATTCCAAGGCAGAGGGTACAGCATGTGCAGAGGCAGGGAGACATGGTGTGAGTGGGTGGGGTAGACCTCCAGGTAGCTTGGTCAGTATGGCCAGAGCCTAGGACAGCTTTATCTCCCCAGCCAACCTGGAGGCTCCAGAGAGGATCATGTCTTCTGTTCTGTGGGATCCTGGAGCGCAGGGCTGGATGCAAAGGAGGACTCAGTTGGTATATTGGGCTTTAGGGGCTCAGGCAACATTCAGACCTGGGTTTTTTAATCTCTGAAGAAATGGAAGGGGGTGCTGGCCTGTATGATGGGCTCTGGGGCTGTCATGCCCCGCCCCTGCCTCCATCAGTGTCAGCTCACCTACTGGTTCCCTCCCAGCTACAAGCCAGCCCCCTTCTTCGTCCTGGATGAGATAGATGCTGCCCTGGATAACACCAACATTGGCAAGGTGGGTGCAAGGAAAGTGGGGCCCGGGAGGGAGGCCCCCAGGTCGGGGCTGGGTTTCAGGGAACAACTCCTGAGTGCGCCCTAGCCATTCCTGCAGCCTCTTCTCTGTGCCTGGGAGGCTGGGCCCAGGGTCATCCGCACTGTGCTAGTCAGTGGCCTCCTTTCAGCCTCTCTTCCCCCAACCCTCCGCCCCGTACCCCACCCCATCTGCCTCTGGTTCTGACTGGATAAGACAGGGAGTGTTAGGGCTTCAGCCCTGCTAAGTGCTCCATGGCCCCTCCCACAGGTAGCAAATTACATCAAGGAGCAGTCGACTTGCAACTTCCAGGCCATCGTCATTTCTCTCAAGGAGGAGTTCTACACCAAGGCTGAGAGCCTCATTGGAGTCTACCCCGAGGTAGGGCGGTCCTGGCTCAGGAGCCAGCCCCACTCCCTGCCTGACTTCCCAGGGCAGGAAGGGAAGGCTGCAGTGGAGGGGCACAGGGGTGGGGGAGCATAGGGACTCAGGTCCTGAATGGCCATCTGGGCTTGTTGGAGCCCTGCCCTGGAGGCTTAGCCAGCTCAGCTGGGCAGGGCCATTGCATTTGGGGACAGGTGGAAAGGCGAGGCGAGGCAGAGGCAGCCAGACAGCAGAGAAAAGGAGGAGAGTGCAGAGATAGGCAGGAAAGGCACATGGGACTGAGCACATCCTCTCATACCCAGAGAACCATTGCCTGGGCTTTGGGCAGGTATGTAGGGAGGAGGGTTTGAGGCCCCACAATCCTGGGGCACTTGACCCCTCTTAATTCTCTCCTTACAATTTTATTTTTCTTTTTCTCCCTCCTCCTTCAGCAAGGGGACTGTGTGATCAGCAAAGTCCTGACCTTCGACCTCACCAAGTACCCAGATGCCAACCCCAACCCCAATGAGCAGTAGCAGTAGTTCTGCCCTCCTGCCCGGTCTGGATCCCTAAGTTACGCCTCTCCCAATCTCTGGATATTTGGCTCCCAACCTTTCCCTACCTCCTGTCCCTGTTTGGTATAGTTATGGGATTTAGGCACTGCTGTCAAGCATGAAGAGGAACAGAGGTGATGTTAGTTCTGGAGCAAAAATTCCTGAGCTTCAGGGAGCATCCTGACCTCTGGAACGAGGTGCTGAGCTGAACTGAGCTGAACAGGGCCATCTGTCCATCCCCCCTTCCGCCACCCTGGACCTTACCCCGTCACCCATAATCATGGATTCCTTGGGCCCCCTGCATTTTGCTTGTGTGTGGTATGTACATGTGTGTATATGTGTCCACATGTGCGCATGTGGGTGTGTTTGCAAAATAATAAAGATATTGGAGACCCATTTTAGAAGGAGCCTAGGCTGAATTTGATTCCAAGAGAGCTTAGTATGACAGCACCCCGGCGCTGGGCATAGTTATTCCAGACCTCAGGATTCAGGCTGTTACGTGAAACCACCCTCATTCACTCATTAATGCTTTCATTCATTTCCTGTGTTCATCAAATACATACTGAACACCCTCTTTGTCAGACTCTATGCTAGGAATACAGAACTGAATCAGACATGATCTCTACCCTCCTACTAAGGAGATGCTAGTGGGTTCATGAGTTCCTGTGGTTAGCTGAATCATGTATAGGTGCTTTGAATTTGAGAAGAGGATGATCAGCTCCAGGCTTCCTGGAGGTCACATTTGAGCTGGACCTTGACAAGTTGGTAGGATTTGGTTGGGTGCTAGGAGCAGAGCCTAGGCTCTAGGGACAGTTCTAGTCCCATTTTTTTATCACTTACTAGCTTGACACTGGGCAAGTCATTTGACCTTTCTGTGCCTGTTTCCTCAACTGTAAAATGGGGCTAACAGTATTTACCTACCTCGTAGGATTTAATGATGTCAAACTCCTCACTGGAGGCCTTATCCCTGCTTGGAGCCCACTAGGTGCCAACCCCTCAGAATCCAAGCCTTCTCATGCCTAACCCCTGAGGGCTTCTGATCCCAGTTGTTAGGGACAGAAGGAGCCTCCAAATCTGGGAAGTGTTGAATGCCCTGGTTATTGGGAAAGTTCCAGGGCATTGATGGGGTTTACCTGGTAAGTGGAGGACCTAAGGAACCCTATCGCTTCAATCATGTATGATAACTGGGTGCCTAAGCCCCAACCTGGGTTGTGAGGAAGTAGGGGAGAGGTAGCCTGGGCCGCATCCTGGCTGTGTGTAATGTTCCTTCTGGGAACTAACCGCATTAGTTGCAGGCACTGTGCAGAGGCAGTGCAGTCTGCTGCCATGAGGTCGGTCTTTGCTTGTTCATGTATACTGTCAGACCATCACCTTGTCCGATCTGTATATTACATTTTTTCTTTTTAAAAGTTAAATCAGTTCTAATTATCCAAGTAATGCATGAATCCATTTTCTTTTTAAGAAATTAGATTGTTGCAAATAAAGCTAACTTCATTCGACTACCATTCCCCCTCCCCCTCTCAATTCCTATAATGTCTGTTGTACATCCATCTTGACTTTGTTTTAAGACTTTTACGTATGAATTCATTGAAAATACTGTGTTTAATGCAGATGGTATATTGAATCATTCTGCAGTTTTCTTTCTTAGCAATGTTTTTGAGATATATGCATGTTGCTAAATGTAGATGCAGTTCACCCTTAGTAATTGTTATGTAAATTGCCATGATGTGACTCTGCCACATTTTATTTACCTATTTCTCGTGTGATAGACAGTAAGACTTCTGTTTTTGCTGTTATAAGGATACTACGCAGGAGCATCGTGTGTGCGTGTGTGAAAATTTACCTAGGGTTGATTCCTACAAGTTGAATTACAGAATCGTAGGTTATTTATATTTTTGTTTTTAATAGATACTTCCAAATTGCCTTTCTGTACTGTTTACTCAGTATTTTTCTTGAGGTTGTCTTGGGTCTAATATCGTTATCTACTTCATTTCATCCTGAGTAGTGATAACCGTGAAACCATGGGTGAGATGTGCTAATAAGTATGTATTTTCTAATACATATTAAAAGGGATAGCTATCAAAACAAAATAAATTTGTCTGTGTTCAACCAAAGAAGTCACATACCACTAGTGGTATGTGTGCTGTAATTTGGGAAATGCTGGCATATGTGGAACAGCACAACTGGGGAGTCACCCTGGTTCAAATACTAGCTGTAGAAACTTGAACCTGTTAGTTCACCTCCTTGAGCCTCAGTTTCCTAATGTAGGAAAGCAGATAATATACACCTACCTTGCAGCGGTGTAAGGAAGATGAAATGAAATATATCTGAAGCAATTTGGCTGGCATGTAGATTATCACAGGACTTTAAAGGTAGCGATTGCTGGGCTTCCCTGGTGGCGCAGTGGTTGAGAGTCTGCCTGCCAATGCAGGGGACACGGGTTCGAGCCCTGGTCTGGGAAGATCCCACATGCCGCAGAGCAGCTGCGCCCGTGAGCCACAACTACTGAGCCTGCGCATCTGGAGCCTGTGCTCCGCAACAAGAGAGGCCGCGATAGTGAGAGGCCCGCACACCGCGATGAAGAGTGGACACTGCTCGCTGCAACTAGAGAAAGCCCTCACACAGAAACGAGGACCCGACACAGCCAAAAATTAATTAATTAATTAATTAATTTTTAAAAAAGTGATTGCTATTCTTCCCACTTTGCAGATGAGGAGACTGAGGCCCAGCAAGGTTAAATCACCCAGCTACCAGATAACAGTGAGGGTTTGAACCCACACCCTCCAATTCAGTCTTGAGCTTTCTCCCCTCTAAGGGTGGTTATCAACCTTACCTGCGAAGCTTTTTCCTTTTCCTTTTTTTTTGGTTGCACCACGCAGCTAGCAGGATCTCAGTTCTCTGACCAGAGATTGAACCCGGGCCATGGTAGTGAAAGCCTGGAATCCTAACCACTAGGCCACCAGGGAACTCCCTCTTTTTCCTTTTTAAAAATCAAAGCAATATATACACCAGTTAGAAAATAAAATAGTACAGAAGGGCTTATAATGAAAAGCAGCAGTTCCCTGCTGCACCCCCATGTCCAAAGGATGTGGAGCTCCTTGCTCTGGTCCCACCCCTGGAAATCTAATTCAGTAGGTGTGGATGATAATCTGAGTAACTAATCCCTATCTCACGAGGTAGAAAGCATTACATGAGATGCCTTAGGATAAGACCCTGGCACATAGGAACAGAAGTGCTCCAAAAGATTTAAATCCTGAGGATCAGAGAGGTGAGATGACTTGTCTGAGATTCCAGTGGTTCGCTGGCAGAGCCTAGACTTCCACTGGGATCTCCTCTGTGCTTGCCCAGTGCTTTCCCTTGTGCCACACCACCTCCTATCATCACAAGGCAACACGTGCTCAGTGCAGGCTGTGCCCAGAGAAGAGCAGACACCATGGTGTGTTTCCAAGAGCCAGCTGGATCTAAGTAGAATCCCTAGGGCTAGTTGGAGGACACTTGGTTGACTCCCTTATGTTCTGGACCCGGTAGCCTTAGTCTCGGGACACAAACATGAGTCAAATCTTTCTCCTGTCTTTGAGGAACTCACTGTCTAGTTGGGGAGGCAATTCATAAAGCAGTGTGATCAGTGCTCTGACAGGAGCATGGATAAAGGAGGGGCATCTAGCTTAGGTAGAGGTTCAGGGAAGACGTCCTCTAGTCTAGGAAGTGACACCTGAGCTGACTCTTGGGGGACTGGCAGGAATTAGCCAGTTGAGGAGGAAGTGGAAGGAGTTTCCAGTTAGAACAGTATGCACGAAGACCTGAAGGCAAGAAACATCCTAGCAATTCAGAAATACGGAAGCATAAGGTTTCCTGGGCTGGGGAAAAGCAGCAGGAAATGAAGCTAGAGAGGTAGTCAGGAACCAGATTTGAAGAGGGTCGTAAGAGCCTGGCTACAGAGCAGATTTACCTCGTAGGACAGTGTGGTTCTCAAACTGGCTGTGCATCTTGGGGCATCCTGGGCCCCAACTTCTAAAAATTCAATTTCCATAATTGGAGTGGGGGCCTTAGGATCTGGAGTGCTTATAGAGGTCTGCACACAACTCCAGGGTGCAGCCAGGTTTGGGGATTGTGGGTTGGAAACAGTAGGGGAGCCGTGGAATAGTTTTAAGCAGAGGAGACTCCAGTTAAGATGTGATTTTAACAAACCCCTTTCTGGCCAGCCAGTGTGGAAATAGATTAGGTTAGATGCTCAAGCTGTATGCTCCCATGCCTGTAGTTTCCTTGTTCAATTCTCACACTGTTTTATATTTGCTTGTTTTGTCTCTCTGAATAAGCTGTAAGCACCACAAGGGTCAGCCTGGGGTTATCCTGCTACTGGTATATCCCCAGCAAAAAGCACAGTGCGTGACCCCAAACAGGCACCTAATAAATAGTTTTTGAATGAATGAATGCATTTGTGAGGGAGAGAGGGGAGACATTAGTTAGGGAACAGTTGAAAATACTAGGCCCACTCAAGGGCAAGGGCAGTGGGAATGGATTGGAGATGAGCTGTTAAAGGAAGATGATGAAGCAGACTTGGTGACTGATTATTGGATGTGGAGGGTGACTGAGAGGATAGAATGAATACTCGTTAATAGCCAAGATTCCTACCCTATCTCAGTCATTCTTCTTCCTTACCCATCTGACTCAGAATCTCCTTCCAGCCTCCTCAGCAACTGGAATTCCTCAAGTTAGGTAAACATTCTTTGTGTGCTGTGTGGTCTCCCCCCACCCCACCCCCCCCCCCCCCCCGCCATTGATTCATTCATCAAGTTCAATAAATCTTGGCTAAGCACCTCCTGTGCTTTTCCAAGCCAGGACTCTGACTCCCTCTTTCCTACCTCAGATGTTTTTGTGGGCTTCCCCAGATAAGACTTATATCCCTTATACAGTAACCTAAAGGGAGATACCCAGATGTCAGACCTGTAAGTGAATTTAGGATTTTGTCTAACCCCTTCCTGAGGCTCTCAGAGGGGAGGGAACTTGCCCAAGGCCCCTCTACTAGGAAGTGTTGGAGCCAGAACTGGAACCTAAGTTCCCTTTCCACATTGCCCCTAGAGCCTTGATTTCTCCCGTTGCAGATCAGGACAGGGAGAGGAGGCCATGGAGAAGGTGGGACTTAGGTTGGCCTTGAAGGTCGATGTACTGGACAGCCCAAGAAGCAGCTTGCCAATTACACTGCCCCCTTCTGGAAGCCCTCAGCAGACCTGCCATGCCCACAGTCCCTTCTAAGGGGTTTCTTAAGCATGAGTTGCCATGTTCTGTACCATGTGACCTCACAGTCCTGGCCACAGATGGTTAAGTTGGGGTAGTATCTTACTCAAGGACAGCCAGTCTCTAAGCTGGCCAGTGGCCTACTAGGTGGACTGATGTAAGAACTCTGCCTCCTAGTGATGGGCTGTATCGGATGGCAAATATATGAAACAATCAGATGCTTTTTCAGGGAGGTTGAATGTGAGGCATTCAGAAGAAGTGAACAGTTAATTAGAATTTATCAAGGCAGGAGTGGTGGTGGATGAAGGGTGTCAGAAACTGAACAGTGAAAGCAAGGAGAAAGCTGCAGAAATAATGAGACATCATTAGAATGTGGGGCCACAGGTAGCAGAAGCCATGAAGCAGCAAGACAATGGGTCAAAAGGGCACAAGCCATGAAGCAATAGGAGCCACGATGTAGCAGTAGCCATGAGGAACAGAAATTATGAGACAAAACCCTGAATCTGTGAGATTAACGAAGCAGCATACGGCTTGAACAGACAAGATCCATGAGGCAGCAGAAGCGATGAGACTGCAAGAGCCACAAGGTAGCTGCAACCACGTGGCAGCAAGGCATCAGGAATCAAAGAGGCAGCAGGATAGACAAGGCAAGCAGAAATTACAGCACATAGAAGCCCTGGATTAATTGGAACTGAAGCCCCAGAAGCCAGGAAGCTGTAGGAGCCAGGAGGCCCAGAAGCTTTGAGGCCCTGAAGGCCATGGGCTAGGGAGGAGGGGAGCAGAGAAAAGGTAGTCAGTAGCAGTAGGAGGAGTATAAATACTGCCAGAAAGAAGTTGAGTCACCATTTTGGGAAGCACTAGAGAAGGGAGCAACAGATGCCTGCAGCTGAGGGGGTGACAAGATAAGCCAGGCTCTAGAGCTGCTTTGGATCATGAACCATTTTCAAGTTTCTGTTCTGTGAGGCTGCCTGTGTAGCTGTTTTTGTCTTCCTTATTTCCCTGTGAATGCTTCAATAAATCTCCATCACTAACCTGAGTGTGTCTGTTCCTTGTAATCTAAAAGAGGTTAACTCTGTGGCGTGCACTTTAGATGGGTGAAAAGCAGGGCAGAAGGTCTTCCAGGTGGGTTTGAACTGAGACACAGAGGTGGGAATTTATTCATTCTTCTCTCATACCCTCACTGGCACAGGCACTTTTCAATCATTTACTCATTGGCTTCTTTTTCTCATTCATTCATCTGGTCATCATTCATTTATTCACTTATTCATGTATAACTCATTCATTCACTTATTAACTTATTCATTCATGCATTAATATAAGCATTTGCTCATTTCTTTCCAATATTCACTCGGTCATAACTTTTTCATCCATTTGTTCAGCAAGCATACATTGAGTTCCTGCTGCATGTCAGGCCCTGTGCTTGGTTCTGGAGATGAGATATACTCCCTGAACTCCAGGAAGTCACAGTTTACCTGGAGACTCAGATAAGTAAGCAGATAAGTGCACCAACTGTGACAAATGATCTAACAGAAGTCTAGATGAGGCAGAGTAGAGAATATAAGACCATCGGATTGTTCTTCCTTAGGGTGGGGTGGGATGGAGGGAGTAATCAGGAAAGCCTTTATAGAGAAGGGGGTACTTGAACTGAGTCTTGAAGGAAGAGCTGCTGTTTACCATGGAGAAATGGGGGAAAGAATATTCCAAGCAGAAGAGCTGCCTAAGCAAAATTACATAAAGAGTGTGAAAGCACATGGATTTTGGGGGGAGCAGTGGAAGAAATGGTGGAAGCCAGGGAGTCAAGCTTAGCTTTGATTCTATGGGCAATGGGAAGCCATAGAAAGGTTTGAAGCAGGGAAGTGACAGAGTCAGATTGGTATTTTAGGAAGATCACTCTGATAGCTGCTTTGAAGGATGGTGGGGGCATGAAACATTGACCTGAATAACATACTTGAAGAAACAACATGTAAGTGTTATAACTAGAGGCATGAATGAAGACTCGGGAGTCACCGAGGAGGAAGGAAGTTCTGCCAGGGGACTAAGGAAGACTTTTTGGAGGAGGTAGAATTTGAGCTGAGCCTTGAAGAATAAGGAAGACTCCAACTACTGGAGATACGGAGTAATTTTTTTTCCAAGCAAGGAGATGAGCATAAGTATGGCAAGCTTGGGCTAACGAATATTCAAGTTTGACTGCAGTAGAGCTGCATTTAAAGGAGAGGCAGGAAGGGAGACTGCAAGGTTTCTCAAATATTTGTAAATTCTGCTGCCATTAGGTCTGCAGGGACAAGGGAATTTGCGGGGAGGGAGTAAGTGGTGGGGAGGAGTGTCCTTTTTCTGCTTTTAAAAATTAATTTTAAATACACTTTCATTTTAAAATAGAAGTAATGCATGCACGTTGTTCAGAAAACAAATCAATAAACTCAAATTAGTACAAAAGGAAATGAAAAGAGTCTACTGACCCACACATCCCCACCACCGTTCTACCACCTTTAGTTATTAGCAACCACTTTTAGTTATTTCTTCTGATTTTTATCTCCATATCTAAATACTATGCCATGTGATTTGTCTTTTATCAGTTTCAGGCATTACCCATTGATGTCCTGCTATGACAGATGAGGATTTAGATAATTTACACCAAGTTCAACTCTTGTCCTTCCTGCTTCTAATATAATTTAGTTTCTCTATTAGATACTTTTCTGAATTTAAGCAACATTGTGATTCCTTGTTCCATGAGACAATTTTTCTTGACCAGAATTTTGTTAGCTGAGAATATCTTTTCGCTTTCTTCCCCACAGTTCAACCTCTCAACTTCTGTCATCTGGTCTTTTATGTGTCAAAGTTGGTAACATTGAATTCTGTTCTGTAAACATGATTAAGGCTTTTTCTGTGTGTTTTGTCTACAGTTTAATAGTTTGATTCTAAAAGTTTAAAAGCAATAAGCAGTTATTATATTAATATGACTAATTGTTCATTGCAGAGCCAATTATGTACTTTTTAAAAATAAATTTATATTTTTTTATTTTTGGTTGCATTGGGTCTTCGTTGCTGTGCGCGGGCTTTCTCTAGTTGTGGCGAGCGGGGGCTACTCTTTGTTGTGGTGCGTGGGCTTCTCATTGCGGTGGCTTCTCTTGTTGAGGAGCATGGGCTTTAGGTGCACAGGCTTCAGTAGTTGTGGCTTGCAGGCTCTAGAGCGCAGGCTCAGTAGTTGTGGTGCGTGGGCTTAGTTGCTCCGCGGCATGTGGGATCTTCCCGAACCAGGGCTCAAACCTGTGTCCCCTGCAATGGCAGGTGGATTCTTAACCACTGCACCACCAGGGAAGTCCCAATTATGTACTTTTATAATTTTTTCCTTGTAGCAGTTTTTCATTTTTCCTGAAGTTTCTAATTCTTTGCTTCTCTTTCACTATTTTACTTTTTCATATATTCCATTTTTTTCTTTCCCAAAATCTCTATCACATTAAGTACATCAAGTCCACCCCCCCACCAAAAAAGAAAAAGACCTTCTTCTTGGAGCCCTCCATCTCCTTTCTCAAATCTGTACTAGTTGCTCTCTAGGCCTGATGCATGGCTGTCATTTTGAGACTTTCCTTCACAGCTTTCCTTGGTTATATCTACTGTTTACTGGTTCCCAGGGTTTTTGTTTTGTTTATTTTTTCCATTGTTTTGATAGTATACATCCTCAAGTAACTTTCTCAAAAAAGGTTGTGTCGGGGGTAGACTTCCTGGGTCTTTGCATATCTGAAAATATCCATATTCCATTCTTATACTCGGCAGAAGTTTGTTTTGGGTTTTTTTGTTTGTTTGTTTTTTGGGTTTTTTTGGCCATGCAGCATGCAGGATCATAGTTCCCTGACCAGGGATCAAACCCATGCCCCCTGCAGTGGAAGCATAGAGTCTTAACCACTGGACCACCAGGGATGTCCCCTAAAGTTTGAGGTTCAACATCATTTTCCCATAGAACTTTGAAGGCGTTGCTCCACTTTCCTCTAACATCCAATTTTGAGGATAAGAAGCCTAATATTAGTCTGAGTCTAATTGCTTTTACATAGTTCTACCCATCTCTATTTCTTCTCTCCTGGGATCTCAGTGACATGAATGTTATATTTTTTCTTATACTGTCACAGGTCCCTGAGTCTGTTCACTTTTTTCCCAGTCTATTTTCTCTCTGTTTTCTAGATTGGGTAATTTCTATTGTTCTATATTCAAGTTAACTGATTCTTTCCTCTGTCCCCTACATTTTGCTGTTAGCCCATCCATTGAGGTTTTTGTTTGGGTTATTGTATTTTTCAGTTCTAAAATTTCCATTTGATTCTTCTTTATATCTTCTATTTTTTTGTTGACAGTTTCTGTTTTTCCACTTGTTTTAAGCATATTCCTAATTGTACATTGAGGCATTTTTATGATGTCTCCTTAAAAACCCTTGTCAGATGATTTTTAACATCTCTGTCATCTTGGTGTTGGAGTCTATTGAGTGTCTTTTCTCATTCAAGTTGAGATTTTCTTGGTTCTTGATAACATAAGTGATTTTCTATTGAAGCCTGGGCACTTTGGGTATGGTGTTAAATACGGGGATTTTTAAAAAAAAATAAATTGATTTATTTATTTAGTTTTGGCTGCATTGGGTCTTCATTGCTGCACTCAGGCTTTCTCTAGTTGTGGCGATCGGGGGCTACTCTTCGTTGCGGTGCACAGGCTTCTCATTGCAGTGGCTTCTCTTGTTGAGGAGCACGGACTCTAGGCACACGGGCTTCAGTAGTCGTGGCGCGCGGGCTCAGTAGTTGTGGCTCGCGGGCTCTAGAGCACAGGCTTAGTAGTTAGTGGCGCATGGGCTTAGTTGCTCCATGGCATGTGGAATCTTCCTGGACCAGGGATCGAACCCATGTCCCCTGCATTGGCGGCAGATTCTTAACCATTGTGCCACCAGGGAAGTCCAATACGAGGATTATTTAATTGTTTTAGCTTGTCTCCTTAGACACTGTTCCAGCAGTGAAAGAGGGGACACTGCCTTGTTACTACCAGATGGGCATAGAAGTCCAGGATCCTCACTCAATCTCTGTTCACACCCCAGAAGGAGGGTTTCCTCATGATTCTTGGGTGAGGGTGGTAGTTCTGGCTCCCCACACAGCCTTCTCTGACAGCACCCCAGTGAGAAGGGGGAAGAGTTATTCTTTATAGCCAGCAAAGGTAGAAGTCTAGGCTCCCCACTTGGCCTTTGCTGGTGGGGCCACAGTTTTTTCTTTTGTGTTTGGCTGGAGTAGAGTGGTTATTATCTAACTGCCATCTTCTCCAGCACCAAGTCTTGGCTATGTGAGGCAAAAAGCAAACCAAGGGAACTCACTACCATGTTGCTCCTCTGCTACTGAGGTCCCCAGGAGGTTTGCCTTCTCTCCACCTCTCAGTCTTCTTATGTTTATATGTAATATCGCAGAATTTTAGCTGTGCTTGGGGAGAAGAATAGGGAAAAGTACTTTTACTCCAGCCACTCCCCCACACACCTTTAAATAGTTATTTTTTTAAAACTGTATTCTTGGTGTCCTAAAATTTCTTAATTATGTGTTTAAGTTTGGGGATTTGTCATTCATTGTGATGGTCATTGGTTAGGTCCCTTCATTTTGAAGTTCTTTAACTCCGGGAATTCTCTTATATTATTTCTTTGATACATTCCTCTTTTCTGTTTTTGTTTTTGTTATTGTTGTTGTTCTCTCCTGGAACTCCTTGAAGTTGGATGTTAGACCTTCTGAACTGATCTTTTGTATTTTTATCTGTTCTCTCAACTGCTGCCACACTTCCCCGCTCCCTCCCTCTCCCTTCCATTCCTAGTTCTCTCTCTCTCCCTTTTGTTTACTTTCTGGAAGAAGATTTAACTTTATTTTCCAACTCTTCTATTAACATTCCTTTTCATTTTGCCAATCACATTTTAAAATTTCCAAATATCCATTCATGTTATCTTTTCCTTTCTTATAGCATCCTGTTCTTGTTTAATGGATGCACTATTATCTTGAATCTTTCTGAGAATAATAGAGGTATTTTTATATTTCATTGTGTTCTTTGAAATATTTATTTCCTTTGGGATTTGTTTTCCCTCATTTGTGTATTTTGATCTCTTTCAATTTGTAGTCTTTTCTCAAATACCCAGTGATCTATAGTTGTTTACTCATATTTAAGAATGTAGCAATAAAATTTGATTGGAAGCTCTGTATATGGGGTACAGAGCTAGGTGACTGGTGGCTTACCTTTAGGATGACTGGAGAATAGCTGACTACTATGCTGTGCCAAAATGCAAAGATATTTTCTCCCAGGTTGTTCAGTTTCCTTAAATAAGAAACCTCTGGTTTTGCCTAATGGGTAGACACCTGGCTGCTGTGAATTGTACACAGGGTGGTGGGTTAACAGTTTGATATACAGCCTTCCAGTTAATCTCCCTGTTTTCAGCCCCACATCTCACTCCCACTCTATACCATACCTGGCATTGTTAAGACCCAAGACACTCCAGGCTTCTACAGAGAAAGATCAACTCCTTCCTCGGTGACATCACCTCCATGCATACTCCAGGCTGTGGCTTCCTCCACCATGCTTCATCAGTCACCATTTCTCCATTTACTTCCTATCTTCCAGACATTTGTTGGAATCTCTCTTTTGCTGATGGATCTGCTCCTGATGGACATTCTCTTCATCATTGTGTTTTTATACTTTTTTAAAATTCCTTTACTATCATTTTAGCAAGGTTTCAGGTGGGAGTGGAGATAAACATGTGGTAAGTCTACTATCTTGTCCTGGAAATCTACTAGTCTACTTATAACTGCTTATTTTTTACTTTTCTGATAATAATCTTCATATCTCTAAATAATATACAATTTTTTCTATTTATCAACTTATCACTTTCAGACATTATCTGTTGACTTCCTGCTTATTAATACCACCCAACTGCCCTCCTCCAATGCCCCAATATAAACATATCACTAGTTATATATCCTCTATTTCTTACCTTTGTACCTTTAAGTAATAGACTTATATTCCCTCTTTCAATCTATTAACATTTATACTTTTACTTCTATATTAACAAGATTAATAATATTTACATTCTGTTCTATAACCAAAATTAAGTCATCCATACTTTGCTGACAGGTCATTCTAAAAGCTTAAAGTCAATAAAATGTTTATGTTATTATGATTATGTAAATGTTGTTCCTAATGCTCCAATCAGTGTACTTGGATTACATTTCTTTTCTTATACAATTTTTTTTCCTGGAGTTTCTAATTGCTTTTCTGTTTTCCTTGCATTGTCTGACTTTATCTCCTTCTTAAGTTGTTCCAAATTCTTAAGGAAAGTATAAAATCGTTTGAATCCCCTTTTTTCCCAGATACCTCCCTCCTGGAGCCCTCCGTCTTCTGCTCCAATTTGGACTTATTGCTCTATAGGCCTGCAGCACAACTGTCATCCTGGGACGTCCCTTCATTACTCTTCTGGGTTGGACCCAATCTTTCCTGGACCCCATATCTTCCTCTTTCTTAGTTTACTCCTTTGTAGTGGACTTTGTAGTTGTTCTCCAATATCCATTCCTCTCCTCCCCCATTGTACAACAACTATGCAGTTTGAGTGAGACTGACCCCATTGCCAGCTCTAGGTATAGAACTTTATGGATAATCTCTCTCTCCCCTTTGCCACAGTGATGATTGGTTCAGAGATGATCCAGTCACAATGAAGCTTTTGTTCAGTTTTTGAGGGAAGACGTAGCCTGTCTTCCCTTGGACATGAACAAAGAAGCATGTAGCCTGGTTGCTGCTATTAACCATCTTGTGAACATGTGGAAGGCCTACCTGAGGATGGAGCTGACAAATGGAGAAGGCACAGCCAAGAGAATTACAGGGAAATGGAACCATATTCCTGATCATACCAGGCCTGAAGTCTTCCCTGCCTATGGGCTTGTCGGTTAAGCGAGCCAATAAATTGCTTGTGTTATTTAAACCAGTTTGAGTTGGGTTTTATATCACCTGCACCAGAAACCATTATAACTTATACTTGCTGGTCTCACCCTTCAGAGAAGGAATGAGTGCATTTTTTGGTTATATGAGGCACTATATTGTGAAAGCGTTTTTTTAGAGTAAGTCTGGGAAGAAGGGTATATGTGGATGTTGGCCAACCAAAGGAGTGAACTCTGTTGACTGCCTAGTATCTAAATCTCCATCCTGATTGGGGGGATTCCCCATCGTGTGAGTCTCGGTGGAAGGCAGGCCCCCACTTCCTCTATGGAAACTGAAGGTGGTCAGATTTCCTTTCCCTGCCCACCAGGCAGCAAGGGCTGGATACTCTGTTCATGGCTTTGAATCCAGAGTAAGCAACACAAAGGAGACAGAAATATACAAGATTAACAGGTGGGTGATAGATTAGGAGAATATATTTGCAATGAGCAAAACTGACAAAAGATTAATAACTAGAAAAAGAAGATAGTAAACTCAATAGGAAAACAGGCAAAGGATATGAAGAGTAACAGAATGAGAAACTTGAATTTACCCAAGAGGAAACTTGAATATATTAAAAGATTTTCAACTCTCTTAATAATTAAAGAAATGAAAATTAAAATAACATTGAGAAATCAATAAAAGGATGGCAACATGTAGAAATTCAGATATTATCAAGTGCTGATGAGGATGTGAGGAAAAGGAAAAGTGTGGGTGGGAGTGTAAACTGGTACAGGTATTCCAGAGACTAAGTTGGCAGTACCTCCTGAAATTCACTAGGTGTATACCCTACGACCCAGCAATTGCACTCCTGGGTATATACTCCAGAGAATTCTTACACAGGTCATTAAGGAAATATAGTTGAGGTGGTTTGTTGCAGCACTGTTTGTGATAGTGAAGAATTGGAAGCAACCCAGGTGACCATCACGTGTGACTGGATAAGCAAATTGATATATTCATAAGATGGAATATATAAAACAGTAAAAAGAAAATAGCTAAATTTACATATAGTCACATAGATAGGTCTCCAAAACCTAGTGTTGAATGGAAAAGGTGAAAAAGAGAATGAGACTTACAGCATAATACCATCTGTGTAAATGTAAAACAATACTGTATAATATGATGGCTGTACATATATCTAAGGAGATCTGTGGAAGATGGATTGGAAGTGTATATACATGACAAACACTGGAGTTGTTCACTGAAGTGGGCAGGAGAGTGGGAGTTGGGGTGGGGTGGGGACTGACAGGGAAAAATAATACTACAATGAAATCAAGCAAAAAAGGGGCCTTGAATGGACTGATGAAAATAATGTGCCATGGACTGAAGAGCATGATTAACACAATGCTGAAGGTGACCACAAATAAATGAGAACAGACAGAAAGATGATTAGAGTTCATCTTCAATGGCATGTGATGCTGGGGTCATGTCCAGGGGTCACAGCAGTGGGGCTAGCAGTGACAGTAGCAGCATTCAAACCCAGCTGTCCCCCCAGCATGGCCTTAGTTGTGGCTTCTCCTGCCCTATTCTCCAGACTTCTGTGAGCTACAATAATGACCTCGCAATAAATCCCTTTTCTGCTCTAGTTAACTAGAGTCAGCTTCTCTTACTTGCATCCAACAATCCTGACTGATACGTCACATATTTTGTTGGAGAACATCCTCAAGTAACTTCCTAAGAAGGCAAATTTTGGGGTCTTTGCATGTCTGAAAATGTAGCATTATTTTACCTTTATATTTGAATGATAGTTTGTCTTTAGAATTCTACGTTAAAAATATTTTTCCTCTGAATGTTGCACATATTGCTTTTAGCATGTAGTGTTGCTGATTAGAAGCTGGGTTCTAATTTTTTGTTGGCGACCTGTTTTCCCTACCTCTGGAAGCTTACATTTTTTTCCCTTCATACTTAAGTGTTTTGAAATATCACGATGAGCCCAAAAGTGTGTTTTTTCCTCATCTGTTTTACTGGGCACCTGGTGGTTGGGCCTTTTCAATCTGAAGACTCAGGTCCGCCTCCTCTAAGAAATCACTGTTTTATTTCTTTGCAAATTTTCTCTCCTCTATTTTCTCTGTTCCCTTTCTAGACCTCTTGTTAGTTGGATTTTGACCTGCTGGGTGATTGTCTTTTTATTTTCTCTCATATTTTCCATATCTTTGCCTTTTTGTTCTGCATTCTGGGACATTTTCTTGACTTTATCTTCTATTGAAGATTTTTATTTTTGGCAGTCATTTAAAATTTCTAAGCACTCTTTCTTATTCTCCAAAGATGCCTTTTTCATAGCATCGCTTTGTTTTGTTTTGTTTTTTAATGGATGCAATATCTTCTCTGTATGTGTGCTTAATAGAATTTTACAGGAGTCTTGGGGATAACAGATGATAATTACCAGGCCACAAAGGAAAACTGTAAATGGATACCAGATATTACCTCTCCACAAGAATGTCACCCACGCTCCTCTGAAAGGGACCGCTTATTGGCTGTCCCTCTCCTTAGCCCCCTAGCCTGATATCATGTGTGGGAAAGATTATTATCCACCAACTGGATGGTTTTTGGCCATATGCTCCCTACCTGGAGGCCAGATCTCCAGCTCTCACCTTGACATCAGAGAGAGGAGGTCACTGTTCCGTTCCCCACTCCCACGCCAACTGTATTTCCTGCACCAGCACGACACTGCCCATATCCATTTTCTTTCTGGGATATTCTCACACCTACTTCCCACAGTGGTGACCTGGTCCCTGTGTCCTACACAAGGCAATCACAGTAGTCAGCAGCACATTTCATAGGGTGGATTGTCTTTAATGTTAAATAGCAATATATGTTGTGGAAACAATAATCCAGACTAGTTCCTTTTTATGGTCCGTCCTCCAATAGGAGCCAACAGCAATCCAAGCCTGCACATTTTTTGATGGTCCAAACTGCGTATCTCCTGTGAGCAAAAGCCTGGGCAAAAATATGCATGCACTTCTCTCAGGAACAAAAAATAATTTTCAGGGACAGTTCGGTCCAAGCCCATGAATAGGACAAAAAGAAAAAATAAAAAAGAGAAATGAACTCAGTACAAGCATAATACTGTTGTAGTACACCCAAATTATGTCACTGCTCAGGACGTTTAACATTTGTATCACAGTAGGTAACATTTGCTGAGTGCTTACTCTGAACCAGGCACTTGGATTACCTTCATTCCCTAAAGAAGAAAAGTGAGGCTCCCAGGTGTCAATTGCCCAGGGTCACAAAGCCAATAAAACGGCAGACAGGAAATTGCACCAGGACTGTCTAACCACAGTCAACCCATGTGACTGCTACACAGTGCTGTACTGGTTTCCAGCAGCCACATTCAGGTTAATAGTGATGGCACAATTTTCTGTAAGATCAGTGTGTGGATACCCGAGATTCCTTAGCCCAATAAAGACCCAATTCTGGTTAGTTTGCTTCTAAGGTGAATGGATGTCCTTTTCTCTGGAAACAGAAAACTGCCACCAGTTTTTATTTTTTAAATGTTTTTCTTTCATAGAAACCATAGCACATTATTTCTAAGTTTTTACTTTTCATCAAAGTAAGACTTGTGCATAGTTGAAAAATAAAAGTGTTCTAAAGAGCTCATAATAAACCCCAGCAATATCCTGTCCCACTCCTTCCCACTGCAAGTCCTGCTCCCTAGAGGCAAGAACTTTATTTTGCCAGTCTTTGGCTTTTTCTTCTGTCACTTACTACTCCAAAACCCCCTTCTCCCTTGCCATCTCCCACTCAGAGGCTGAAGAGTCAGATACTTTCTTAGCCCCCCTTGAAGCTAGAGATGGCTATGTGTTCCAGTTATGGCCCTCAGATGTTTGCTGGGGCCTTCTGAAAGGCTTTTGTTTTCCTGAGACACACATATCTGACAATGTCCCCTTCCTTCTTCTTTCTGCCTTGAATATAGCTGTGCTGCCTGGAGCTGTGACAGAAATCTTGTGATCATGAGGGGATGAACATGAGGATGTAGACTCCACACATTAAGGAAGAAAAAGTTAGAAAGAGCCTGGATCCTTAATGGCATCACTGAGCAGCTGAACACATGCCACACTTTTGTAAATATAAGTTAACTTCCTGAAAAATAAATAAATGAATAAATAATGCTATATGTGTTGAAGCCACTGGCAGTTGGGTTTTTTGTTACTTGTAGCTGAAAGGATTTTTCACTGAAGGACCACCATGTTTCTCTATTATGTGCTTATGCTACTATTTCTTAACTTAGCAATTTGAGACATTATCTCTTGACAGCTTGTTATGGTAGAAGAAGATTTTATCCCCCTCCACACACACATTCCTATTTTCCCTCCCTTCACTTTTCCAATATGTTTATATCCCAATTCCTAGCGAATCAGTAGCTGCAACCGAGCCAAGAATTGTACTATTATTACCTGGATTTGGGGGGGGGGGGCTTTGGCCTTGTTTGAGGTGTGTTACTGAATTTAATAATTGCTTGGGTTGTTTTTTCTTTTTTTTCCACTCGGAATGTGCCCAGCCTTAGCTTTTACCGTTTGTTTCATCAGTTAGTTCATAAACCTATCAGCATATTTCCCCACAAGTGTTCAAACCTCTCAGCCCATTGATTTAAGACGAAATCAATAAAAAGTTGATTGGTTGGGAGCCTGTGGAAGGAGTAGGGGTTTGTCAAGTCTGCTATTAAATTTCCCCTTAAGGTGACTGGGTGGGGACCACCTGCTGGAGGATCTCTATGTCCAGAAAGTGGAGGCTTTGCTCTGGGTCTGTTTGATTTCTTTGGGGGAACTCTCTGTTTTCTGCTTGAGTATAGATGTTTGGCTCTTGTGGTTTCTACCCACGAGCACAGGGAGGGTTAGAGGGAGGGTGGGGGAGTCAACTGTTCCAACACGTACTTTCAATTCTCCCCCTGCTGGGGGCTCCACACTTCACTCCCACTGTCAGGATACCTTTTCTGCACCACAGCCGCCTCGCCAGAATTTTGCAGGATAGACCAGTGCTCTTCTCATGGATCCCCTCCCGTGTGTGGACTGTGCCTCACCTTTCCCTGATGGGCTTTCTCAGTACCACCCCTCCAGCCCCTTTCTGCTTGCCAGAAACTTGCTAAAATCTCTCCCTGATTGATGGAAACTTCTCCAGTTTTCTTTGGAGATGTGGGTTTATACACATGATTCCTTTACTCTTATTTTATGACGTCTCAGGAGTTAGAGGAGACAGACGTGTTCCACCTTCTTGAATGGAAGTTAGAATCTGAATTTTTAACTGCCCCAGATTGTCTGAATATGCCCCAAGTGTGTAGACCAACATTTGTGAACCACAATGAAAAGAGCCCAGGTTTGGGAATCTGGTGGATTTGAGGTTGAATTCTGACTCGCTGACCTCCTTACTCAAGTCACGTCCGTGAGCCTCAATTTTCTCCTCTACAAAATGGGAATAATAATGTTTATCTGATAGAATTCTGGGAAGGTTTTCTTAGCTACGGTATGTAAAGCATCCAACACAGGGCTTGGCAGACAGTAGGTGCTCAAAAATGGGAGTGACTACTTTTTAATGGGAGCAAGTGGGAAATGTAATTGGAGGGATTTGAATCAGGTTCCAGGAGGGCCTCAGACACCAGAACTTAATCTTGTGACACCGAGGAGCCCTGGCAGGCTTGTGAGCAGGTGAGTGATTTGATCCCAAAGAATTTGTCAGATTGTTCCCTCAGTCTGATGTGGGGAGAGAGGAAGAACCCATTGGCGCAGCAGCTCTTGGGTTAAAATCTTTGTCTGCCTCTGAGTTATTTGTAACCCGTTGTCATAGCAACAAGTTTGGCAAGCGAGCTGGTGCTGCAAGCTCCTGACAGTAGGGAGAAGACGGAAGGTTTGGAAGGAGGGGGTCGTCTGTGACCAGCGCCTCGCTTTCCTCTGATTTGTCTGAAGCTTTCAGCTGGAGAAGAGGGTGAGCATCCTCCAGGGAGAATCACTGGATGTTGGAGACTCTCTTGCCCAATCTCCTGATATTCCAGGTGTGAAAGTAGGCCCAGAGAGGTCCAGCAGCTGGCTCAAGGCCACACAGTAAGTCAGGGACGGAGACAGGCCTAGACTTTTTTAAAAAGGGCTCAGGGTCATAGAACTGAAGCATAACAAACCTGGAGAGGACCTCTGAAAACATTTCATCCACCTCTCCACCAACACACATATGCTTTTATCGTCGTTGTTGTTCATATGGAAAACCTGGGACCCAAAGTGGGTTAGAACTGACCCAGGCTCACACGGCAACTCGGGTGACGACTTGAGATCTGAACCCAGAGGCTTTGGTCTAGGTATTTCCTGAGGAAGTAGCAGTCTGGGGTTCACTGTTCAGAGAAGTCCCTCGCTCCTGACTGTCAAGATACGGCCTCCCAGGGTAAGAGTGATTTGACTGCCTTGGCCTTTGATGCTCTCAAATCCAACACACGTGTTCAGGTCACAATATCCCCTCCCCACACACCTCCTTCTTCTGTAAGTAGGTGCTTCCCACTGCCAATGGCAATGCTGTCGCACAAATGGCAGCCCAGACTCACCTCACCGTGGATCAAACACACCTGCCCCACATCTCCCCCTCCAAATCACCCACAGGGCTCGGCACCTCCTGGACATTCTTTTATGTGATTCACTCCTCACAATGATCATTCTCTGTCTCTCAATTTAGCAGGTGGGAACCTAAAGGACCAGAGGAAGATAAAGCGACTGGCTCAAGGACACACGGTGAGTCTTAACCTGAACCCTTCCTCCTCCAGAAAGGTGTTTCTGCCCCTGCTATCCCACGCTGAATTCTCAGCCCTCAGAGTTCCTCCCACCATGATCTCAATCACTCCCTGGCACATGTGCTATATATTTCCTCTGCTTTACGTGCAGCCCAAACTCCCCTTCTCTCCTCAAAGACAATCCCTCACCAAGTCCTGCTGATTCTCCTTTCTGTCTCCCAAATACTCCACCCTCTTTCCTCATCCTCTGCCACTGCCCTGCTCCAGCCTCAACACCTCTCACATGAATGACCCCAAGTCTACTCCCCGGCTCCCTGCTTCCAGACTGGCCGCCTTTAACCTACTATTCTGGGCACTAGCAGTGAGACCACATTGGTTTAGAAGTCAACACGTCACTTCCTTCTGTGACACCCCATCCCCCCACAAGGATAAAATTCTAGCTCCTTGTTGGGCAGTTAAGGCCACCCACAGTTCTGGCCCCTGCCAAGCCTCTCGAGCCTCATCTCTTGCCACCCTGGCCTCACACACTGTGCTCTGGCCACTGAACTGACTACACGTGGGTCCTTCAATGTACCAGGCTCTCCCTTCGGTGTCTGTGCAATGTCTCCCGCATGGAAGGCCCTTCACAATGACTCCCCAAACCTAATGAACTCACCTCAAGTTTCACTTCATCCAAAAGCCTTCCTTGATTCCCAAGCAGGACTGGATCCTGTTCTCTGGGCTCCCACAGCCCCCAGAGCTCCACTCTGCCCTGCCCTTTGTGGAATTGATGTCTGGGGTTCTCTCTCCTACATATGGGAAGCTCCGAGAGGGCAGCTGACTCTGTCTCCAGCAAAGCCCAGCACCTGTCTGGTCCTAGAGGAAGGGTTAGGGAATATTCATCGCATGCATTCAGGTGCGTGAATGGTTGAATGACGAACGAAATTTGGGTTCAGCTCCGTGGTTGTGCACTCCTGCCCAAAAGTTTTGGGCTTGCGTGAAGTCCCTCTTTTCTGGCAGGTTCCTCTCAGCTCCGGGGCGTGGTTGCTCCGGGAGGGAGCGTGGCTTGGTTCACCAGCTGACGCAGGGTGAGGCAAACCAGCCAAGTGAGCAGGGAGGTGAGGTGTGGTGGGAGAGACGGGGTGCAGTGCGGATAGAAGGTGAGGGCACCCACCGAGGCAGGAGCTCTTATTTCCCCTCCCCCTTATAGGTAAATAAAGTGAGGCACAGGGAGACTTAGATGACTTGCCAAAGCCACACAGCTAAGTACAGCAATGGTGAGACTCCAACTCTGATCAACTCCAAGTCACTTCCACATTGTCCCCAACATCCCCTTTAGACAACAGATTTGCGGTAGTTAATGGTGGAGTCATGCCTCGAACCGGCGTCTTAGAGAAGCAATTGTCAAGGCAGGAGAGAGAGAAGAAATCATATCCTGAACACCTACTTGTGACCTTGTGCTGTGGTGACACCAAGACGTATCGAGGCGGGGTGGCGGGGGTTTGGAGCGTGAACGTTTATTGAGCTTCTATTACTTGCTGGGTCTTGCTATACATAACCTCTTAACAGTCACAGCAGCTCCTTTATGTGGAAACTTAATATCCCGGTTCATCTCTGAAGAACTTGAGGCTCCTAGACAGGAAGTGACTTACAGAAGTTTAGACACCTAATCAGCAGCAAGGGCAGGACTTGCATAGGAATGTCAGGCTTCACAGTGAAAGGGGATGAGGAAAGTTCAGAAGCGAAGTGGATCATGGCTTCAGCAAGGGGTTGGGACAAGAGTGGCTGGGTTGAGAGAGGCCTGGCCGATAGGAGGGACCGGTGGGGGCTGTGCTTTGAAAGAAAGGGTGGAGTGTGGCCTTGGAGGGTCCGGAGCTAGAATGCCGGACCCACACTGGGCACTTTCCATTAAAAAATATATTTTTTATATGCTTCTATTAAAAAATATATATATATGTATACATTCTCTCTCACCCTCTGCTCAGAAGTCCCCAAACAACAAAATAAACGCCCCTCCCTCCAACAGTAATACATGCTCATTGATGAAAATTTGGGGAAAAAAGCCACATCCTACTGCCCAAAGAAAACCAGTGTTAGCATCTTGGTGCATTTAGGGTGTATTCTAGGCCTAAAAACCATATTAGAGATCAGGCTGTATAGTCAATTATATATTGACTTTTTTTTTTTTTTTTTTTTTTTTTGCAGTACGCGGGCCTCTCACTGTTGTGGCCTCTCCCGTTGCGGAGCACAGGCTCCGGACGCGCAGGCTCAGCGGCCATGGCTCACGGGCCCAGCCGCTCCGTGGCATGTGGGATCTTCCCGGACCGGGGCACGAACCTGTGTCCCCTGCATCGGCAGGTGGACTCTCAAGCACTGCGCCACCAGGGGAGCCCTATATTGCCATTTTTACGTAAGCATTTCCCCATTAAAAGTCTTTATAAACATCATTCAAATGGCCGCACGATATTCCATTGAGTGGGTATACTTATGGAACTCCTTTCTGCATGGGTTTTGGCATTCCTTTTATTACTTTTCTTTCCTCCTTTAGAACTGTTTGGCCAGGTTTTAGGTTTGATTTTCTCTGTGTCTTATTTTGAGAGATAGCATAAGAGAGATCGTTGTCTTGTTTTGTTTTGTTAACATCTTTATTGGAGTATAATTGCTTTACAATGGTGTGTTAATTTCTGCTTTATAACAAAGTGAATCAGCTATACCTGTACATATATCCCCATATCCCCTCCCTCTTGAGTCTCCCACCGTCTCTAGCCCACCCCTCTAGGTGGTCACAAAGGACCGAGCTGAGAGAGATCGTTGTTTGAATGCAGTTAGGAAAAGCAAGGTAGGCTTGTTGGAAACAGTATTCGAGGGGAACTTAGGATTATGTTAAACACGCACAGGATAAAACCTTCAAATGACACATGAAGGTACACGGTGAAAAATAAGTCTCTTTCTCACCCCACCCTCAGTTCCCCAGTTCTCTACTGGGGATCTCCACTGTTAGCACTTCCCTGTGTGTTCTTTGTGTGCATAGCTGTTTCTATTTTTTAACAGCTTTATTGAGATATCATTTCCACACTAGACAATTCATCCATTTAGAGTGTATAATTCAATGACTTTTAGTATATCCAGAGTTGTGTAACCATCACCACAATCAATTTTAGAATATTTTCCTTACTCCCCCCAAAAAACCTGTACCCATTTGCTGTCACCCCCAAAGCCCCCATCTCCCCTTCCCTAGGAAACCACTGTCTGTCTCTGTAGATTTTCCTATTCTGAACATTTCCTATAGATGGGATCATACAGTATGTGACCTTCGGCAACTAACGTCTTTCACATAGCATAATGTTTTCCAGGTTCATCCGTGTTGTAATATGTATCAATACTTCATTCCTTTTTTTATATATAGACTTTATTTTTTTGAACAGTTTTAGGTTTACACAAAAACTGGATGGAAAGTGCAGAGAGTTTCCATATACCCCCCTCACCCAACCCAGTCTCCCCTATTATTAACATCTTGCATTAGTGTGGTACATTTGTTACGATTGATGAACCAATGATGATACATTGTTATTTTTTCTTTTTTCCAGCTTTATTGAGATATAATTGACTGATACATTTTTATTAACTAAGGTCCGTAGTTTACATTAAGGCTCACCCTTTTTGTTGCACATTCTATGGGTTTTGACAAATATATAATGACATGTATCTACCACTACAGTGTCATACGGAGTAGTTTCCCTAAAAATCCCCTGTTCCACCCATTCACCCCTTCCTTCCTCTCCCTGAAGCCCTGGAAACCACTGATCTCTTTACTGTCTCCATCCTTTTGCCTTTTCCAGAGTGTCATATAGTTGGAACCATACTATGGGTAATCTTTTCACATTGGCTTTTTTCCCTTAGTAATATGTGTTTAAGGTTCCTCTGTGTCTATTCATGGCTTGATAGCCCACTTCTTTTGATCGCAGAATAATATTTCATTGTCTGGATGTACCACAATTTATTTATTCACTCACATACTAAAGGACATTTTGCTTGCTTCCAAGTTTTGGCAAATATGAATGAAGTTGCTATAAACATTCGTGTGCAGGTTTTTGTGTGGACATGTTTTCAACTCATTTGGGTAAATACCAAGAAGCATGATTGCTGGCTTGTACAGCAAAAGTATGTTTAGTTTTGTAAGAAACTGCCCAACTGTCTTGCAAAGTGGCTGTACTATATTGCATTCCCACCTGCAACGAATGAGAGTTCCTGTCGCTCCACCTCCTCACCAGCATTTGGTGGCGTCAGTGTTCTGGATTCTGGCCATTCTCATAGGTCTCTTGTGGTATCTTATTGTTGTTTTAATTTGCATTTCCCTAATGGCATAGATGTTGAACCTCTTCTCATGTGCTTATTTGCCATCTGTATATCTTCTTTGGTGAGGTGTCCGTTGGGATCTTGTGCCCATTTATAAATTGGATTCTTTTGGGGGGGGCGTTAAGAGTTCTTTGTATATTCAGATTACCAGCCTTTCATCAGATGTGTCGTTTGCAAATATTTTCACCTATTCTCTGGCTTTTCTTTTCATTCTTTTTAAGTGTCTTCCACTGATAACAAAGCCCAGTTTATCGAATTTTTTCTTCCATGGGTTGTGCTTTTGGTGTTGTTTTTAGTCATTGCCAAACTCAAGGTTACATAGATTTTCCCTCTATGTTCTCTTCTAGGAATTTTATAGTTTTGCATCTTACACATAGGCCTATGATCCATTTTGAGTTAATTTTTGTGAGGGGTGAAAGGTCTTTGTCTAGATTAATGTTTTTGCATGTGGATGTCCAGTTGTTTCAGCACCATTTGTTGAAAAGACTATCCTTTCTCCATTGAATTGCCTTTACTCCTTGTCAAAGACTAGTTGACTATGTTTGTGTGGATCTATTTCTGAGGTCTCTATTCTGTTCCATTTATCTATTTGTCTATTATTTCAGCAATACCACATTTGTCTCAATTACTGGAGCTTTATAGTAAGTCTCAAAGTCAGGTAGTGTCAGCCCTCAGACTTTCTTTTTCTCCTTCAATATTGTGTTGGTTATTCTGGGTCTCTTGCACTTACAGATAAACTTTAGAATTAGTTTGTCGATATCCACAAAATAAGTTGGTGGGATTTTGCTTGGTATTGCATTGGATCTATAGATCCAGTCAGGAAGAACGGACATCTTGGCAATATTGTCTTCCTATCCATGTACATGGAATATGTCTCCATTTATCTTCTTTGATTTCTTTTATCAGAGTTTTATAGTTTTCCTTATATAGATCTTGTACATATTTTGTTAAATTTATACCTAAGTGTTTAGTTTTTTGGTGCTAATATAACTGGTATTGGGTTTTTTATTTAAAATTCCAATTGGTCATTGCTGGTATATAGGAAAGCAATTGATTTTTGTATATTAACCTTGTATCTTACAAGCTTGCTGTAATTGTTTATTAGTTCCAGCCATCTTTTTGTTGATTCTTTGTGATTTTCTACACAGACAATTATGTCATCTGTGAACAAAGACAGTTTTATTTCTTCCTTCCCAATCTGTATACCTTTTAATTCCTTTTCTTGCCTATTGCATTAGCAAGGACTTCCAGTGTGAGGTTGAAAAGGAATAATGAGAGCAGACATTCTTGCCTTTTTCCTGATCTTAGTGGGAAAAAATCTAGTTTCTCACCACTAGGTATGATACTAGCTCTAGGTTTTTTGTAAATGTCTTTTAACTGTGTTTTTTAAATTAGGATTTTCTTCTCTTAAATTTTTATTTAGATAATTTCAGACTTACAGAAGAGTTCCAAGAATAGTACAAAAAACTGCTGTATACTCTTAATCCAGATTCTTCAAATGGGGACTTCCTTGGTGGCTCAGTGGTTAAGAATCTGCTTGCCCCAATGCATGGGGCAGGGGTTCGAACCCTGGTCTGGGAAGATCCCTCGTGCCACAGAGCAACTAAGCCCGTGCACAACTACTGAGCCTGCGTTCTAGAGCCCGCGAGCCACAACTGCTGAGCCCACGTGCCACAGCTACTGAAGCCCTCATGCCTAGAGCCCATGCTCCGCAACAAGAGAAGCCACTGCAATGAGAAGCCCACGCACCTCAACGAAGAGCAGCCCCCGTTTGCCACAACTACAAAAAACCCGCGCACAGCAACAAGGACCCAACACAGCCAAAAATAAATAAATTTATTTTAAAAAAAAAAACAGATCCCTCAAATCTTAACATTTTACTACACTTATCTTACTCTACTTCTCGCTCTGTCTCATATATATATATATTTTTTTTTCCTGTGAACTAATTCATAGTCAGTTGCAGTCGTGATGCCCCTTTACTCCTAAATACTTCAATGTGTTTTTCCTAAAACAAGAAATTATCTTACATGAACACAGAGCAATCATCAAAATCAGGAAATTCACACTGATACAATACTATTATAATTATACTCTACAGAACTTATTTGGAGCTCACCAGTTTCCTCAACAGTGTCCTTTATAGCAAAAGAAAACTGAACCATGTGCATTCAGTTATCACATCTCTTTAGTTCCCTTCCGTAGGGAAGAGTTCTTCAGTCTTTGTGTCTTCTGACACTGACATTTTTGAAGAGTGCAGGCTAGATATTTTTAGACTATCCCTCAATTTGTTTTTTTCTGATGTTCCCTCATGATTAGATTTTACTTTGGTAGGAATATCACAGAAGGGATGCTGTGTCCTTTTCAGTGCATCATATCGGAGGCACATGATGACTATTTGTGTTGTTCCACTGTAAAGCTACTATTTTCCCCTTTGTCATTGGTGAATATTTTGTGGAGAGATACATTGAGATTATATATATGTATATATATATGTGTATATATATATATATATATATCCTCATCTCCTCAAATTTTCACCCACCAGTTTTAGCATTCACTGATGATTCTTGTGGTTGCCAAATGGTGACTGTCCAATGCCATCATTCTTTGGACTTGTATTAGTTGGCTCTCCAGTGTAAGGGAGAGCTTTCCCTTCTCCTACATTTATTTATTTATATCCTCATGGACCTATGGTTGTCTATCATATTCAGTGGGTTATAATGCATTAAGATCATTCTTTATTTCGATGTTCAAAATATCCCATATTTAGCCAGCAGGAAGATGACTCCTTGTCCTTTTGGCAGGTCTCCATCTTTCCTTGCGCACTTCCTTGTTTTCTGGCACCACAAGGTGCTCCAGGCTCATCTTGCTCTTTCTCTGCCCCAGCCCAAGAATCAACCATTTTTCCCTAGAAGACCTGGTCCTTTCCTTTTCAGTTGAGAATGGCATTTAGGAACCAAGATTTGGGCATTAGGTGTTATACCTATATTTTAAGAGTTTGGTTTTTTATTTAGGGGGAAAGAAAGCTGAAGCCACACCACTGACAACCAAATACTCCCTGTTGGAAGTGTTGGTAGATGGGCAATGACTGCCTGTAAAAGTTGTTGAGTGTTAGTCAAAGAGCATGCACTTGTGCATTCTGTCTCTGTCTCTGTGTCTCTGTCTCTCTGTGTCTCTCTGTCTCTCTCTCTCTCTCTCTCTCTCTCTCTCTCACACACCCTTATGGAAATATTAGATCAGAAAAAATATTTTTTTAAAAGTTGTTGGGTATTGATGTCTTTTGAAAGCAAGTTTTACCTTGAGATGTGGTACTACAGAGATTCATGGGAAGGAGCAGAACTGAAGGTGAGTGGCAATGAGGCTGGCCTGGAAGAGTTGAAAAAATAATAGCAGATAATAGCTTCCATTTAGTGAGAACTTACTGTGTGCCAGGCAGTGGGCTGAGAACTTTACAACATTACCTCTGATCCCCACAGTAATTCTGGAAGGTGCAGCAAGGTTGACTGACTGACTAATAATAACTGAGCCACAATAAGAACCCAGAGAGGGAGGAAGATGATAGGAGAAGCCTTTGAAGAGGAAAAACAGCATACCTTTGTGTTTTGGGAGAAGACACTCTGGTGTAACAGGCTAGGAATTTGAAGACTGGGGCGCTAGTCTCAGCTCCGCCACCCGTTGACTGTGAGATCTGAGGTGGCCATGTGGCCTCTTTGAACCTGGCTACCTCATAAGGTTGTTATGAGAATCAAATTAAATAATGGCTCCAAAAGCAGACGTGTAAACTGTGAAGTGCTACAGAAATGGAAATGGTTATTATCGAGCTGGCCTAATGCACCTGGAGTCTCCTCTTCCACCAGAGATCGCAATTCTCTTGGAAATGCAATTGATCTAGATTATAGGAGAACACTGAAGACCTGTGTCCCTCTTTATCCCCATGTACCAGGGGGCTTCTGGGACATTCCTTTCACAAGTTTTGTTAGCTAATGCTACCAAACCTACCATACCTTACATTTCTTAGTAACTGTGGCAGGTAGCCTCTGAGATGACCTCCCAATGATCCTTGACTCTTTGTATTCACACCCTGTGTAAAAATCTCCTCCCTTTAGGTCAGTGTGAGCTGACCTGACTTACTTCTGAGCAATCAAATGTGGCAACGGAGATAGGATGTCACTTAGGGATTGCTTACATAGGAATGTGACTTCCATCTTGCTAGCAGACCCTCTCCCTTGCTGGCTTTGATGAAGCAAGTTGTCATACTGGGGAGGCTCATCTGCCTAGGAAGTGAAGGCCAACATCCAGCCAGGAACTGAGTCTCTCAGTCCGACAGTCCTTGAGGAACTGAAAGTCTGCCAACAAACAGATGATCTTGGAGGTGGATCCTTTCTCCATCAAGCCTTCAGATGAGAGAGACCCCAGCCCTGGCCAACTTGATTGCAGTCTTGTGAGAGACCCTGAAACAGAGGATCCAACAGAGGGCCTGGACCCAGCTAAGCCCACAGAAACTACAAGATGAATAAAGGCTGCTGTGATTCCTTGTTACTCAACAATAGATAACTAATACAGTAACCATCTTTTATAGATGCTCCTTTAATCATATATTCTCTCCTGTATACAACTCTGTGCTTTCCCTCCCTTGAACCAAACTTGAACTGCCTCTCTTCCTCTAAAACCTTTCTACCGTACCCTCTGGGAATCTCATCATATGGCTAACAAGCTCCGCTGGAGGATATAAAATATTTGAACAGAGGGACATACCTAGTACCTGGATGGACAGACCATGTGAATTTTCCCCAAATTAATTTATAAATTTAATTCAATCCAAACAATTTTAATTGACATTAAAGTTCTGAAGTGTATCTCTTTAGACAAATAAACGTTTAGAAATAACTAGGGAAATTCTGAAAAAAAATTGAGTACCAACCAGTCTTATGAATTATTGAAAAACATTAAAAGGGCACAGGAATTAAAATTCAGTGGTATTGGTTCAAAACTGACAGCTAGATTAATGGAATACAATAGTAAGTTAAGAAAAAAATAGTCTATGGAGAATTTAGTATGTTGAAAGATGATATTTTAAATCATCCGTGAAAAGCTAGATTATGCAATAAATGGTGTTGGGATAATTGGCTTGTGATTTGGCAAAAACAGAGTTGGACCTCTATCTCATTCCTTACACTAAAATAAATTCCAGATGTATCAAAAATGTAAATGTTCAAAAACTACCCATACTTTATTCATAATCACAAAAAAATCCTGGACCAAAGCCCATCTACAGGTGAATAGATAAACAAAATGCGGTACAGCCCAAGAATAGAGTATTACTCAGTACTAAAAAGGAATGAACTAAAAAGATCCTTGACATGGACAGATGATCCTGGATTATTTAGATGGGATCAGTGTAATCACAATGGAGGAAGGAGAGTCAGTCAGAGAAGGACATGTGACAACAGATGCAGAGATGAGAGAGAAGGAGGGAGATTTGAAGATGTTATAGTACTGGGTTTGAAGATGAAGGGGCCATGAGCCAAGGAATGCAGGTGGCCTTAAAAACTAGAAAAGTCAAGGAAATGATTTTCCCCTAGTCTCTAGAAGGATTGCAGTCTTTGATTTTAGCCTTGAAAGACTCATTTCAGACTTCTGACCTTCAGAACTGTAAGATAATAAATTTGTGTTATTTTAAGCCACTCTGTTTGTAGTAATTTGTTACAGCAGCAATAGGAAGTCTAATGCATATAGTTAAAAAAATAAAAACTGTATAAATAAGTGTACACTGGTATGCATTGCTTGCACCCTGTCCCCATTCACCTTTTCCCCCTTGAACCCTATAGGTAACCATTTCTGTTAACTTCTTGCTCATTCATTCAATCAATGTTTCTTTATGCCAGTATGAGCAAATATGAATATTTATTCCTATTTCCTCCTTTCTGACACAAATGGTAATATACTATATGTACTTTTCTGCCTCTCACTTTTTTTCCAGATAACAATGTAAGGATAGATAAATTTAACCATAGAAAAATGTAAACTTTAGTGAATGACATTATAAGTAAAGTTGAAGGATAAACTTGGAAAAATATTTGCATGTAACCCACAGTAAAAAGGAAAAGCTGATTGTCCACTGAAAGGGAATTGCAGAATTATGTTGCACTCATATAATGGAGTCATTCAAACACTTGTAAAGGCAGGGAAGAAATTAGAATTGGGTGGTGGTCAAAAAGAACTTTTACTTCACCTTAAAGCTTTAAAAAATTTAAAAGGATAACCTACTCCTATATTATCAATACCTGTATAATTAAAATTTTTTTTAAATTAAAACGGGGGGAAGAACAAGAAAAGTTTAGATCTGTATGCCTTGGAACAAGGTCAAATATACAGAGTTAAGTGAAGAAGGCCCTTGCAAATAGTAACTATAGTATGATCCTAGTTTTGATATAACATTACTCTTAGCATAGAAAAATATATAGAGAAAGGCTATATAACAAACTATTAATAACAGTCATCTTGGGGGTGTGAAATTGTGAGGGACTTTTTACATTAAATGTTTATGTAATGTTCAAATTTTTAAAACATGTATGTATCACTTTTATAATCAGGAAAAATGAAGATATATATTTTTACTTTTTTTTTTTTTTTTCTGCGATACGCGGGCCCCTCACTGTTGTGGCCTTTCCCGTTGCGGAGCACAGGCTCCAGACACGCAGGCTCAGCGGCCATGGCTCACGGGCCCAGCCGCTCCGCGGCATGTGGGATCCTCCCGGACCGGGGCACGAACCCATGTCCCCTGCATCGGCAGGCGGACTCAACCGCTGCGCCACCAGGGAAGCCCAAAGATATATATTTTTAAATGCTCTAACCACCTATATCCTTTACTAGGCATGGGTATTGATTGCAAACAGTATTAGTAATAACTTTGGTTAACTGTAGCAGAATATGAAACTACTGGAAGATGTGGCAGAGTCATTTACTGTTTGCTGAATATCCACAAGCTCCCCCATATTTCCTGTCCTTTTAGAATTGGATGGGGCCATGTGACTAGTTCTGGCCAATGGGCTGTGCATTTTAGAACTGGTGCTCAGTCCTCCTGCTCCCTCTTCTTCTGCTATGGCAACCAGGGAGCCTCAGGTGCTAGATGAGGCAGCCACAAGATGTCAGCCTGTATCCCTGAGTTACCTCTTGGAAAGGAGCTGTCTTGAAAAACCACTAGACTTGCAATAGATTTTGCATGAGCAAGAAATAAACTCATATGTATTAAGTCATTGAGTTTTGGGGTTTATTTATTATCAAAGCATAAGCTACCTATCATGAATAACGGAAAAGGGCATCAAGTAATCCACAGGTTCCATGAGAGGCCTGGAGAACCAGGCAGGGTCAGGAACCAAGAGTGGCATGATATGACACAGCAAAGATTTTGCTGCAGGAATTGTTTGATAGGATGACGCTGTTGCCCCCGTTGCCAACTAACACTTTTCACTACAGCTGGACCTTGCTATCCCTTGATACTATTGCTATACTATCAGATTTTTAACTCTCCAGCAGCTGGTTGAAAATATCATTAATTGACCCAGCATAACTTTGTATGGCTCCTTCAACACTGAAAGGTCCAGGCAGGATCATGTAATTTGCCATGCTGAGGTCATGTGCCCATTCACTAGCCACCAGGGGATGGGGAGAAGAAATATGTGCCGCCTTCCCTGGTTTCAGTAGTGCATGGTAGGGCCCTGCCTCCAAACCTATCTTGGGTTTCCTCCCAAATAGGAAGAGTGTTCGATGTTGAGCAGCCAAAATACAAATGTTCACTCCAGTCTTCAGATCCTTCACTGACCAACTTTTACCTCCTGACTTAACTGAAACTTACCTCTCTCCCCTGAAAAGTGGAAATTTACCCAAACTGCCATTCTCTAGCCAATAATGCCCTCAATTACATGCCTTGTTGTTTTTCCAGCACATCCTCAACCCCAGATCAATACAACTTTCCACCTTCTCTGTGTCAATCCTAGGCTCACACAATTGCTCAGATGGGAGCCACTTAAAAGTCATGGTCCCCAACTTCTACTGGGCCCTGGAAATCTTGTTTCCCTGATCTGCTCTCCAAGCCTCCACAGCAGATTTGCTAAATCCTCATTTCCTCAGCCCTCCTACATGTTCCGCTCCCTTCCCTCCTCACTTCACTTCCTACTGCACTTAAAATACAAACCCCCAAACAGCAATGTTCTCAACTTCTTGCCACAAACTACCTGCAAACTCGTAAGCATCCCCAACTGACCTATCCTTGCTCTTTCCCCCCGTCACAGTGGAAGAGGTGCCCTTTTTCATGCTGACTAATCCTTCCATTGGTGCTCCGTGCCCCATTCCCCACTCAGGAAAACCTTGATATATCAGTTTCCCCTCTCCCTCCTGTATCTTCAGTATCTCTCTCTCTGTTGACTCAGGCTTTAAACATGTTCAAGTCTCTTGTATCATAAAAAAGCCATTGACCTATTTATAATAACATCAAAAAGAATAAAAGACAGAGGAATAAATTTAACCAAGGAGATGCAAGACTTGCATGCTGAAAACTACAAAACATTACAGAAGGAAATTAAAGAAGACTTAAATAAGTGGAAAGATATCCCATGTTCATGGATTGAAAGATTTAACATTGTTAAGATGGCAATACTACCCAGAGCCATCTACAGATTGAATGCAATTTCTATCAGAATCCCATTGACATTTTTTTCAGAAAAGGAAAAGTTGAACCTGATATTTATATGGAATTGCAAGGGACCTCACATAGCCAAAACAGTCTTGAAAGAGGAAAGCAAAGTTGGAGGACTCACACTTTCCAGTTTCAAAACTTACTACAAAGATACAGTAATCAAAACAGTGTGGTGCTGGCATAAGGATAGACATATAGATCAATTAAATAGAACTTGGAGTCCAAAATAAACCCAAACATCTATAGTCAATTGATTTTCAACATGGATGCCAACACCATTCAGTGGGGGAAAGAACAGCCTCACCACAATGGTTCTGGGTAGCTGGTTAGCCACGTGCAAAATAAATGAAGTTGAACCCTTTACCTTACACCATATACAAAAATTAACTCAAATCAGATAAAATACCTAAATGCAAGCACAAAGACAATAAAACTTTTAGATGAAAACATGTGTATATCTTTGTGACCTTGGATTTGGCCGTGGATTCTTATATATGACTTCAAAAGCACAAGCAACAAAAGAAAAAAAGATAAATTGGACTTTATATAAAAAACTCTTTTGTGCATCAAGGAACACCATCAAGAAAGTGAAAAGAGGGCTTCCATGGTAGGACAGTGGTTAAGTATCTGCCTGCCAATGCAGGGGACACGGGTTCGAGCCCTGGTCCAGGAGGATCCCACGTGCTGCAGAGCCTGTGCGCCACAACTGCTGAGCCTGCATTCTAGAGCCCACGAGCCAAAGCTACTGAGCTCACGTGCCACAACTACTGAAGCCCATACGCCTAGAGCCTGTGCCCCGCAACAAGAGAAGCCACTGCAATGAGAAGCCCACACACCCCAATGAAGAGTAGCCCCCTCTCACCACAACTAGAGAAAGCCCGTGCACAGCAACAAAGACCCAATGCAGCCAAAAATAAATGATAATAAATTAAATAAATATTTTTTAAAATCTTTTTTTAAAAAAGTGAAAAGATAACCTACAGAATAGGAGAAAATATTTGCAAATCATACATCTGATAAGGGACTTGTATCTAGAATATATAAAGAATTTCTACAACTCAACAACAAAAAGATAAACAACACAATTGAAAAACGGGCAAAGGACGTGAGTAGAAATTTCTCCAAAGAAGATATACAAATGACCATGAAGCTCATGGGAAAAAATTCACAATATCAATCATCAGGGAAATGCAAATCAAAACCACAATGAGATACCACTTCACACCCACTAGGATGGCTCTAATAAAATAAAGGAAAATAAGTGCTGGCAAGGATTTAGAGAAATTGGAACTTTTGTACATTGCTGATGGTAATGTAAAATGGTGTAGCCACTGTGGAAATCAGTTTGGCACTTTTTCTAAAAGATAAACATAGAATTTCCACATGACCCAGCAGTTCCACTCTTAGGTATATACCCAGAAAAATTGAAAAAATGTATTCAAACAAATATTTGTACATGAATGTTCATAACAGTACTATTCACAATAGCTGAAAGGTGGAAACAACCCAGATGTTCATCAACTGATGAATGGATAAACAAAGTGGTGGTATACCCATATGATGGAATACTATTTAGCCATAAAAAGGAATGAAGTACTGATACATGCTACAATGTGGATGAACCTTGAAAAATTATGCTAAGTGAAAGAAGCCAAACACAATAGACCACATATTGTATGATTCCACTTACATGAAATGTCCAGAAAAGGTAAATTCTTATAGAAAGTGGATTGTTTGTTTCCAGGGGCTGGGCAGAAAGAGGGAATGGGGAGTGACTGGCTAATGGGTACAGGGTTTCCATTTGGGGGTGATGAAAATATTGTGTAACTAGATAAAAGTGGTAGTTGCACAACACTATCTATGTATTTTCACTGAACTGTACACTTTAAAATGCTTACTTTTCTGTTTGGTGCATTTTACCTTTATTCATTTATTTTATTATTATTTTTAAAATAAATTTATTTATTTATTTGGCTATGTTTGGTCTTAGTTGCTGTGCTCGGGCTCTCTCTAGTTGTGGTGAGTGGGGTCTACTCTTCGTTGCGGTGCATGGGCCTCTCATTGTGGTGGCCTCTCCTGTTGCAGAGCACAGGCTCTAGGTGCACAGGCTTCAGTAGTTGTGACTCGTGGGCTGTAGAGTGCAGGCTCAGTAGTTGTGGTGCATGGGCCTAGTTGCTCCGCTGCATGTGGAATCTTCCTGGACCAGGGCTCAAACATCTGTCCCCTGTATTGGCAGGCAGATTCCCAACCACTGTACCACCAGGGAAGTCCTTTACCTCTATTTTAAAAATACTTGCCTCCATTTCTTAAAAAGTTAAACATAAATTTACCATGTGACCCAGAAACTCTACTCCTAGGTATCTACCTAAGAGAAATGAAAACATATATCTGCATTAAAAATTGTACTTGGACAAAAAAAAAAATTGTACTTGGATATTCATAGCATTATTTATAATAACCAAAAGGTGTAAACAACCCAAATGTTTACCAGCTGGTGAATGCATGAATAAAATGTGATATATCCATACCATTTGGCAATAAAAAGCAATAGAGTATTGATACATGCTACTCCAGGTATGAATTTTAAAAACATTTTGCTTAATGAAAGAAGTCAGACACACCCCAAACCGCACATACTATGAGTCAATTTATATGAAATTTCCAAAAGTTGCAAATCTATAGAGACAGAAAGTAGATTAGTGGTTGCCTGGGGCTGGGGGTGGGGATGGGGAGTGACTATAAATGAGCACAAGGGATCTTTCTGGAGAGATAGAAATGTTCGAAAAGTGGACTGTGGTGATAGTAGTACAATTCTGTAAATATGCTAAAATTAATTGAATTGTATAATTAAAGCAGGTGAATTTTATGCTATGTAACTATACCCCAATAAAGCTGTTTTTTTTTAAGAACAACACAGGAACATTCTATCCAACAGAATTGGAATACACATTCTTCTCAAGTGCACATAGAAGATTTTCCAGGATAGGTCATATGTTAGGCCACAGAAAAGTCTTAATAAATTTAAGATGACTGAAATCATATCAAGCATCTTTTCCAACCACAATAATATGAAACTAGAAATCAATTACAAGAAGAAAACTGGAAAATTCACAAATATATGGAGATTAAACAACATGCTACTGAACAACCGATGACTCAAAGAAGGAATTAAAAGAGAAATAAATATCTTGAGACAAATAAAATGCAAATACAGCACATTATAATTTAAGGGATGCAGAAGTTCTAAGAAGGAAGTTCATAATGATAAACATTTACATTAGGAAAGAAGATCTTAAATTTAAAAAATATAACTTTACACCTCAAGGAACTAGAAAAAGAAGAACAAACTAAGTCCGAAGTTAGTAGAAGGAAGGAAATAAAGATCAGAGTGGAAATAAATGAAATAGAAACAAAAAAGAAAATAGAAAAGATCAATGAAACTAAGAGCCATTTTTTAAAAGATAAACAAAATAGACAAAACTTTAGCTAGACTTACCAAGAAAAAGAGAGAGAAGACCCAAATAAATAAAATTAGAAATGAAAGAGGAGTTATTACTGCTAATACCACAGACACACATAGGACCATAATAGACTACTATGAACAATTACATTCCAACAAATTGGGCAACCTAGAAGAAACGGATAAATTCCTAGAAACATACAACTTACCAAGACTGAATCATGAAAAAATAGAAAAAATTACCAATAAGGGGATTTAATCAGTAATCAAAAACCTTCCAACAAAGAAAAGCCCCAGGCCAGATGGCTTCACTGGTGAATTCTACCAAACATTTAAAGAAGAATAAATGCCAATCCTTCTCAAACTCTTCCAAAAAATAGGAAGAAACACTTCCAATCTCATTTTATGAGGCCAGCATTACCCTGATACCAAAACCAGATAAAGGCACTAGAAAAAAAGAAAATTATAGGTCAATATCCTGAATTCAACACCACACTAAAAGGATAATACAACATGATTGAGTGGGATTTATTCCAGGGATGCAAGGATGGTTAAACATCTAGAAACCAATCAGTGTGATATACCACATTAACAAAATGAAGGATATAAATCATGTGATCATCCTAATAGATGCAGAAAAAGCATTTGACAAAATTCAACATCCATTCATAAATAAAAACTTTCAACAAACTAGGTGTAGCGAGAATGTACTCAACATAATAAAGGTCATATATGGCAAGCTCACAGATAACATTATACTCAATGGTGAAAAGCTGAAAACTTTTCCTCTAGCATCAGGAACAAGACAAGGATGCCCACTTTCACCACTTTTATTCAACATAGTACTAGAAGTTGTAGCCAGAGAAATTAGGCAGGAAAAAGAAATAAAAGGCATCTATATTGGAAAGGAAGAAGTAAAACTGCCTCTATTTGCAGATGACATATCATGTATAGAAAACCCTGAAGACTCCACAAAAACAAACAAACAAACAAACAAACTGTTAGAACTAATCAACAAATTCAGTAAAGTTTCAGGATACAAAATCAATATACAAAAGTCGTCTGCATTTCTATACACCAACAATGAAGTATCAGAAAGAGAAATTAAGAAAACAATTCCATTTACAATTGCATCAAAAAGAATAAAATACCTAGGAATAAATTTAACCAAGGAAATGAAAGATCTGTACCTTGAAAACTATAAGACATTGATGAAAGAAATAGAAGACACATAAAAAATGGAAAGATCCTCCATGCTCATAGATTAGAAGAATTAATATTATTAAAAAGGTCATACTACCCAAAGCAATGTACAGATTCAATGCAGTCCTCATCAAAATTCCAATAAATCTTTTTTTCACAGAAACAAAACAAACAATCCTAAAACTTGTTGGAACTACAAAAGACCCTAAATAGCCAAAGCAATCTTGAGAAAGAAGGACAAAGCTGGAAGCATCACACTTCCTAATTGTAAACTATATTACAAAGCTATAGTAATCAAAACAGCATGCTATTAGACCCTAAAAGTTCAGTCATTATGTTGTACACCTTTAACTTATACAGTGCTGTATGTCAATTATATCTCAATTAAACTGGAAGAAAAACAGTATGTTATTGGCATGAAAACAGACACATTGATCAATTGAAGAGAACAGAGAACACAGAAATAAACCCATGCATATATTGGTCAAGTAATTTGTGACAAAGGAGCCAAGAATACACAATGGGGAAAGAGTAATCTCTTCAGTATATGGTGCTGACAAAACAGGATAGACACATGCAAAAGAATGAAACTGGACCCCTGTCTTACAACATACACAAGAATCAACTAAAAACGGATTAACAGCTTGAATATTAGACCTGAAACCATAAAACTCCTAGAAGAAAACATAGAGGGTAAGCTCCTTGATGTTGGTCTTGGCAATGAGTTTTTTGGATTTGATACTAAAAGCAAAGGCAACAAAAGCAAAAATAAGCAAGTGGAACTAAAAACTTCTGCACAGCAAAGGAAACCATCAACAGAGTGAAAAGGCAACCTACAGAATGGGAGAAAATATTTGCAAATCATATATCTGATAAGGGTTAATATTTAAAATACATAAAGAACTCATGCAACTCTGTAGCAAAAATCCCAAACAAAATGGGCAGAGGAACTGAATAGACATTTTCTCAAAGAAGACATACAAATGGTCAACAGGTACATGAAAGGTGCTCAGCATCACTAATCATCAGGAAAAGCACATCAAAACCACAGTGAGATATAACTTCACACCTGTTAGAATGGCTATCATCAAAAAGACAAGTGATAACAAATGTCAGCGAAGATATGGAGAAAAGGGGACCCTTTTGCACTGTTGGTGGGACTGTAAATTGGGCAGCCACCATGGAAAACAGTGTGTAGCTTCCTCAAAAAATTAAAACTAGAACTACTCTATGATCCAGCAATTCCACATCTGGGTATATATCCAAAGGAAATGAGAACAGGATCTCAAAGAGATATCTGCACTCCCATGTTCACTGCAGCATTTTTCATAATGGCCAGGATATGGAGACAACCTAAGGGTCCATCAAGGAATGAAAAAAATGTGATACACACACACACACACACACACTGGAATATTATTCAGCCATGAGAAAGAAGGAAATCCTGCCATTTGCGACAACATGGATGGAACTTGAGGGCATTATGTTAAGTGAAATAAGCCATACAGGGAAAGACAAATATTGCATGGTATCACTTACATGTGGAATCTTAAAAAAAAAAAAAAAGTTAAACTCATAGAAACAGACAGTAGAAAAGTGGTTGCCAAAGGCTGGGGGGGTGGGGGGGTGAATGAGGAGAGGTTGGTAAAAGGGTAGAAACTTTCAGCTATATGATGAAGGTCTGAGGATCTAATGTCTAACATGATGACTAGAGTTGATAACACTGTATTGTATAATTGAAATTGGCTAAGAGAGTAGAACTTAAATGTTCTCACCACACACACACACACAAAGATAACAACAACACTGCCTCAGCACACCTCATCATTCTCTAGCTTCTGCAGTGTATCTCTATCACTGTCATGGGCGAACAGCTTGAGAACATTATTTGCACTCCTGTCCATACTTCCTGTTCACTGTTTTCATTTTTATCTTTTTTTCCTCTAATCACCTCTTAACCCATTGCATTTTGTCTTCCACTCATTCCTTCTTAGCCCGTTGTAATTTTCCATCCACCCCCACCACTCCATGTTCTCTACAAGACTCCCAGTGATCTTGTTGCTAAATTAGTGGTTGGTTTTCAGACTTTGTTTTGTGTACTATTTGGCATGTTAACCATTCCTTCCATTTTGGAAGATGATTTGCCCTTGGTTTCTGTGACACCACACTCTCCTGGTTCTACTCTTTATTCTGTGTCAGTGAATTGCTCCATCATCCATCCAGCCACCTCAGTCATAAATCCAGACTTCCTCTCTGACTCACTCTGTTAACTACCACATGAAATCCACTCACTAATCATGCTGATTTTTACCTCCTAAATATTCTATTGTTCAGAATTCTATCAAGAGTTCGTGGACCCTGGAAGGTTTCAAAGGATCCACGCACATGCTGAATTGCAGGCAAAATTTGGTATGATTGTGTGTATTAGCATTTTTCTAGGGAGAGTGTACAAGCCGTAGCTTTCATTATATTCTTACACAGGCCTGTGACTCAACAAAAAAGTTAAACACCATTGCTCTAAATCCATCCATTTATTTTCATCCCCCCCACCCCGCCCACTCTGACCACATGCAGTCACTACAAAGACCTACTTCTCCATATAACAGTCTCTCTGCTCTCTTAGGGCCACAAATAAGAAGGGGCTATTGCGGAGGACATGGACTGAGGCTAGCAGGGCTGGGTGCATTCTGCCTCAGGGGCCTCCTGTGTGCCATAAAGGCCTGCTCCTCTCTCCCCTTTCTGCCAACAGACCATTTATTTTTTCTCTTTTCCTTTCCCTCCCATCTCTTCTTCAATTTCTCCTTTTCTCTTTTCCTCATTCTCCTTTTCTTCCTCTTTCTCTTCCCCACCTTCTCCCTCTTGCTTCATTAACACATTAATTATAGGGTAATCGGACTTTGACCACAGAGCTTGAAGCCTCTTAGAATAAAGACTAGATGCAGGACTTCCCTGGTGGTGCAGTGGTTAAGAATCTGCCTGCCAATGCAGGAGACATGGGTTCGAGCCCTGGTCTGGGAAGATCCCACATGCCACGGAGCAACTAAGCCCGTGCGCCACAACTACTGAACCTGCACTCTAGAGCCCGTGAGCCACAACTACTGAAGCCTCCGTGCCTAGAACCCGTGCTCTGCAACAAGAGAAGCCACCGCAATGAAAAGCCCGCCACCACAACAAAGAGTAGCCCCCCCTCACTGCAACTAGAGAAAGCCCACACGTAGCAACAAGACCCAACACAGCCAAAAATAAATAAATAAATAAATAAATAAAAAGACTAGTTGCAGCATTCACCTTGCTCATTGGCTCTTACTTGCAGAGTCCCCAGCATACCCTCCAAAGAAGAGGAAAGGGGAGTGGGGGGGGGGAGCTGAGATTGGAGGTATGGGGTCAATAACTAGGGAGACCCCAGCCCCAAGTATAACTGTAGTGGGTTAGGAGAAATACGTGGGTCAGGTCAAGGAATCATCGACCTTACAGCTTTTTATTAAAACAAAGTTTGGAAGAAATATTTAAAGATATCTAACCCAATCTTCCTCCCATCGTGTCCTTCTTGATTCCTTTCTTTTCTTCACCCCATCCCTCCATCAACAAGTTTTTTAGCTCTACCTTAAAATTTATTCCATTCCACTGTCTTGTGTACTGTAGCTTCTGGCACTGTAGTTATCTTGAAATTGGGTAGTGTCAATTCTCCAACTTTGTTCTTCTTCAGTATTGTTTTGGTTGCACTAGGTCTTTTGCTTTTCCATATGAACCTTAGAATCACTTTGTCTATATCTATGAAATAGTTTAGCAGGGTTTTGACCAAAATTATGTTGAATCTATAGATCAAGTTGGGAAGAACTGATATTTTAAAAATATTGATACTTCCTATCCATGAACATGGAATATCTCTCCATTTATTTAGATCTTCTTTGATTCCTTTCATTAGTGTTTTGTAGTTTTCCACATTCAGATACTATACATATTTTATTATATTTATACCTATTTCATTGTTTTGCAGCTACTGTTAAGTAGTACCATTTTCTTAAAATTTCAAATTCTAATTTTTACTACTGACATATAGGAAAGAAATTAATGTTTGTGCATTGACCTTGTATTCTGTACCCTTGCTATCTATATACACCCTCATTAGCTCCAGAAGCGTTTTTTTTTTTTTTTTTTTTTTTTTTGGTAGATTGTTTGGGATTTTCCACAAGCCTCAAAATTTTCATAAATTGTATTTTTCATTTTCATTTAACTCAAAATATTTAAAAATTTCTCTTGAGACTTCTTCTTTGACTTATATGTTATTTAGAAATATATTGTTTAATTTCTAAACATTTGGGGATTTCCTGGAAATTTTCCTGTTACTGATTTCTAGTTTAATTCCATTGTGGTCTGAGAGCATACTTTGTATGATTTCTATTCTTTTAAATTTGTTAAAATGTGTTTTATGGCCCAGAATATGGACTATCTTGGTGAGCATTCATTGCAAGCTTGAGAAGAATGTACATTCTGCTGTTGTTGGAAAGAGTAGTCTATAAGTGCCAGTGAGATCAAGTTGATTGATAGTGCTGTAGAACTACCATACGACCCAGCAATCCCACTACTGGGCATATACCCTGAGAAAACCATAATTTAAAAAGAGTCATGTACCAAAATGTTCATTGTAGCTCTATTTACAATAGCCCGGAGATGGAAACAACCTAAGTGCCCATCATCGGATGAATGGATAAAGAAGATGTGGCACATATATACAATGGAATATTACTCAGCCATAAAAAGAAACGAAATTGAGCTATTTGTAATGAGGTGGATAGACCTAGAGTCTGTCATACAGAGTGAAGTAAGTCAGAAAGAGAAAGACAAATACCGTATGCTAACACTTATATATGGAATTTAAGAAAAAAAAAATGTCATGAAGAACCTAGGGGTAAGACAGGAATAAAGACACAGACCTACTGGAGAACGGACTTGAGGATATGGGGAGGGGGAAGGGTGAGCTGTGACAAAGCAAGAGAGAGGCATGGACATATATACACTACCAAACGTAAGGTAGATAGCTAGTGGGAAGCAGCCGCATAGCACAGGGATATCAGCTCAGTGCTTTGTGACCGCCTGGAGGGGTGGGATAGGGAGGTTGGGAGGGAGGAAGATGCAAGAGGGAAGAGATATGGGAACATATGTATATGTATAACTGATTCACTTTGTTATAAAGCAGAAACTAACACACCATTGTAAAGCAATTACACCCCAATAAAGATGTTAAAAAAAAAAAACAGATCCAAAATCTTTCCACTTATCTTTCTCCATAATCACTATCCTGGCCCAAGCTATCATGGTCTCTTGCTTAGACCTCCTAACTGGTCTCATCGTTAGCCTCCTAACTGTTCTACCTGTTTCCAGTTTTGCCCCCACTATAATCCATTCTCCACACATCAGACAGAATGATCATAGACATGTCAATCCCAGCTCAAAACCATCTAATGGCTTGTCACAGTACTTGAAATAAACACCTTCCCATGGCTGACATGGTCCTACACAGGCTTGCTCCAGAATTTCTCTCCTGTCTCATTTAGTACCAGTCTCTCCTTTTGCTCTCTTTAGTCAGACTTCTTCCTGAAATCCCTTGAATACACCAAGCTCATTCCCACTCTAGGGCTTTTGCCCTTGTGTTTCACCCTGCCTGGGATGCCATGCCTCTGGATCTTCCTGAAATGATTGCCTTCTTGTCATTCAATCTCACTTCAACTGTCACCTCCTCGGAGAGACCTTCCCTGACTACTCTATTTAATCTTGTAGTCTGTAAGTGACAATGTGATCAAGTTGATTGATAGTGCTGTTCAGGTAAAAATATATCCCAAATCTGCCCAGAGACCTTTCCTGACTATTCTATTTAATCTTGTTCCCCAACCCTACCCAGTCACACTACCTTTGCACATTATTTTCATTTGTTTTCAAAGCACTTTTACTTTCTGAAATGATCCTGTTCCTGTATTTGTTGGTTGTTTGTATCTGTCATCCTTTCTCTAAAATGTGACCACCAGGAGAGCAGGGACCCTCTTCATCACCGAACTGTCAGCATCTAGAACAGAGTCTGGCACCTAAATATTTATTGAATGGCTGCACTTCTGTTTGAACATTTCCAGTGACTTGGAGCTGACTACTTTGATCCATAAAGCAGCCGATGGCTCTTTGGATGGTTTTCTGTGTTAGAAATTTCATCTTTCTCTTGAGCTAAGCACTGCATTCTTGACCATATAAACAGATTAGAAGAGAAAAAAAAACATATGATCATTACGAAAGATGCTGAGAAGGCTTTGATAAAATTTAACACCAGTTAGTGACAAAAAAAGTTCTAAGCATATTAGGTATAAGAAGGAACTTTCTTAAACCGAAAAAAAGTATCCTCCAAAATCCTACAGCAAACATATATAATGGTTAAACACTGAAACTTTTCCCTTTAAGATAAGTAAGAAGACAGGGATGCCCCTTGTCAACCCTTTTGTTCAGCATTGAATTGGAGATCCTGCACAGTAAGGGAAGGAAGTGAAATAACAGGAATAGGGATTTGGAAGGAAGAAACAAAACTGTCATTTAAATCTACTTTCTCATAGCTTTCACCCGCTGGTTCTCTTTCGGTTTCCTGGAGGCCCACAGACCAAAGTTGTCCCTTCTTCTTCATGACAGCCCAGGTCTTCTTCCATCTCTGGGTCTCAGTCACCTCACCCAGAAAATGAAGGGTTGGACAATGTTATCCAAAAAGGTCCTTGTGGTTCCATCTTTCCATAATTCTTTGAGCCCATATCATCTCTCCTGCAGGCTAAGCATCTCTGTTTTCCTCAATAGTTCCTAATAGTGATGATTTCCAGAGCTCTCCTTTCCTATCAGCACATCCATTTTTTAAAAATATATGGTTCCCAGAACTGGGGCAGAAGGTGAAGAAAGGGTAGGACATGAAAAGATTGGAGTAGAGGGAGTTGGTTAGACTGCAGACAGAATGTAGAAATGAAATGGTAGAGAGAGGCAGCAGAAGGAACGGGTTGGCAGGAGGCAGGGGACAGCATCTGTGGAAAAAGTTGCCTGGTGAGGGAGAGCTCCTTGACTTCTTTCCCTGGGATGAGAAGAGGGTCCCCTGCATGGTTTGGGAGAACAGTGATGGGAACTGAGTTTGTAGTTGGCCACAAGCATTTGGTGGCTCTATCAGTCCTTCCTTCCAGCTCTTCTACGCTGGGCTCCAAGACCCTCTCTCCCCATAGCTGGGCGGAGGGAGGGGATTGACACAAGCCAGCTCAGGGTGGGAAGGGAGACTGCACAGAGCCAGGTCCCTGTCCAGGAGGCAGGAGCAGCCGCCACAGTGGGAGGGAGCAGCAAGCCAACAGCTGAGTGAGACAAGGCCTGGGTTATTTTTTTTCCAGTTTGTTGGCATGTGGGTGGATTTTTCTCCTTTTTTCTTCTCTCCTGCTCTCTGCCGTTTCCACAGAGATGTGGGAGTTTGCAAATTTGTCTCAGTGGAGGGGAGAGGCAAGAGACGATTTGGGGGTCCTTGTCAGGGACCAGGGGAGCAGAGAAGGACACTGCAATTCTGGTAACAAGAAAACTAGGGTCCATTCCCTGATAGTATCACTAGGGCGAGGAAGGCTCTCACTCTCTTCTTTCCTTTTGAGGCTGCAGGGGCGCCTTCTCACCTCTGTTCAACTCTTAGCTCTCAAATTCATCCCACCTGGTGATTGCAAAAGGTTTTCTCTGCTTCTTTCCTTGCTCTGCAATGCCAAATGCCCTTTCCTCAGGGCCCTGGACAAACTATGGGCACCCGTGAGACTCTTCTACCCAGAGGCTGCTCTCCTCTCCAGTATGGCCGGGGTCTGGGGGTGGGGAGCTGAGGAGCTTTTCTTTTTTCTAGTTATACATTTAAAGGATTAAAAAAAAAAAACAGTACTTATAGCACATGCTAAGTGCCAAATGAGTGTTTCAGGCTTTCAGAGGGGGAAGCTTTCTGAAAGAATTAAGGGGTGAGTAATTTACAGAAGTCTTCCTGGAGGATGTGGGACAGAGACAAACTGATAAAGTAGGTGAGGACATGCCAGGCAGAGGCCAAGAGCACGGAGTTGTGGGTCTGGACACCTAGATGCTGATCCCAGTTCTGCCATTTTGTAATGTGATGTTGAAAAAGGAAGTTACTTCCTTTCTCTTGGGCAGTCTTTCCTCATCTGGAAAATAAGCAGAATCTCTAAAGCTCTACAGATTTGTGGAGCCTGAATCCTGGCCTTGGGCGGGGAGGGACGGCGGTTATGAGCCATCTAATGAGATCATGTGTATCCAGAGTGTGTTGAACACCATCAAGGGATTAGATGACCAACTGTACCATTTTGCCTGGGACTCAGAGGTTCCCTGGGAAGCAGAACTTCAGCGCTGAAACGATCCTGGGCAAACTGGTATAGTTGGTCACCTCAGCAAGGCCCACATCCCCTACTTGTTATTATCACTATCATTATTGTTATCATTACCATTATTATTACCACTAGAGGGCAACACACTCTTATGCCTGGGAGTAGGTCTAACCACCCCCCACCAAAGAAAAGGTACGGAAGTGTCCCCTCATTCCAGGACCAACCAATCCTCTCAGGCTTTCTCTTGTAGAGAACACTGAGGAACAGAAAGATCTGTGGACCTTGAATTCCAGGAGCTTCCTTTTGGCCTTGCCAGCCCCACGTGGTCTGACTTTGCCAACTGTGTCCAAACCCCAACCAGCAGCCAGTTGCCTAGTCTGTCTCACTGTGGCAGAACTACCCTGCTTCTCAGGGTACTGGTGACATAGGAGATGCTGGCACATAGTGTTGGCTTGTCTGAACACAACAGGAACATTCACAAGGCTTTGCTGCTTGCATGCTTTTTAAAAAAATACATCTTTATTGGAGTATAATTGCTTTACATTGTGTTAGTTTCTGCTGTACAACAAAGTGAATCAGCTATACGTATATCACCATATCCCCTCCCTCTTGAGCCTCCCTCCCACCCTCCCTATCCCACCCCTCTAGGTGGTCACAAAGCACTGAGCTGATCTCCCTGTGCTATGCTTGCATGCTTTGACTACCTGGCAGTATATGCATTCCACCAGGCCAGCTCCATTGATACAGGAGCTGGCTTTCTCCTTCCTAAAGAATTGATTTGTGGGACTTCCCTGGTGGTCCAGTGGTTAAGACTCTGTGCTCCCAATGCAGGGGGCCCAGGTTTGATCTCTGGTCAAGGAACTAGATCCTGCATGCTGCAACTAAAAATCCGCATGCTGCAACTAAGACCCGGTGCAGCCAAATAATAAATATTTAAAAAATAAATAAATAAAGAATTGATTACTGTATTACCTTATAGCTGTCATCACATCAAATTGTAGTTGTAATTTATCTATCTATATACTCCATTAGATTGTTGATTCATGCATTCAACAAACATGGATTGCTTACTGCTTACCTACCATGTCCCAGGCTTTTTGCCAGACTCGTGGTACAGTGGGGGGCAAAACAGACGGAATATCTGCCCTTGTAGAGCTAATAGTCTAGTGAGGGAGGTAGGAGGGAAGCAAACAAAGAACCACACAAATCAATGTGTAATTACACACTTGCTAAGTTCAAGGAAGGAGGACTCACCAAAAGCATATATCAGAGGGATCTGCCTCATCTGGGAGTGAGAGAAGGCGCTGCTGATGAACTGACATTTGAACTGAGATCTGAAGAATGAATAAGCGGTAAGTAGGCAAAGGCAGCAGAAAAGAGCTTTCTATGCCAAAAGAACAGCAGGTGTGCAGGGCCTGAGAGGGGAAGAGCCCAGCTCCCAGGAGGAGCCGTTTGCTTCTTCAGGGCACAACCTGCCTCTTGTTCATCTTTTGCTATAGCTCCAGGCCTGGCATACAGAGATGCCAAATAAATGCCCGGGGACTTGAATTGGATGAAATTTGGTCATGGAAATCATCATAGGTTGGAGGTCTAAAGACCTAACTTCTGGTTCCATCCCTTCTGGGTAATTCGATTTTCCAACTGCTTACTGTGCACACATCATGTGCAAGGACCTGGGGCCAGGCTGGGCTGGGGGATTGAAAGGTAAACAAAGTGGTCTCTGCCCTTCAGCAGCACAGGGTCAGGTGAAGTGGCTGACAGGCAGACAGGCTCCTTCCACTCTCTGGCCCTCTTTCTCTTTGGTTCTAAAATGAAAGATTGGGGTTCCAAAATTCCTAAGGCCCCTTCTATCTCTAACAGTCTTGACCCGCTCTTCCTTGAATACCAGCTGGTTAGATGGCAGTGGGAACAGTGGAGCGATGCTTCCATTTCTCCTGCCTTATAGGCGTCACATAGAATAGGACTGGGGAAATATAGACTTGAGTTCTGTTTATGGACCATTCTCCCTTTTACAAGGGTCTCAGGAGCAGTTAGGGTTTGCTGCTTTTGGGGAGAATGTTTCAGAATTCCATGAACCTTTGTTTCTTTCTTTCCTCTCTCCTCTCCCCACCTGCCCCCTCCCCCCAGTCTTCTTTTCTACATCTAGAACTGTGTTCATATATCAGGGCTGCAAAGGGCCTTTAACATCAGCTTATCTAACCCCTCTATCCAGTGTTTACATTCCCTAGGCAATAGACCCTCCAAGTGAATCCGTCTGGCCACTATTTGAAGACCTCCTTTTGATGGTGAACTCACCCTCTTCACTAGGCTTCGCCTATGAGATGTTTCTTCCCTCTGGGAGTCTCCCTGTAATTTTCACCCATTGCTTCTGGCTATGCCCTTTGGAGCTAAGCAGAATAATTCCACTACATTGCCCCCACTGACAGCCTATTGGATATTTGAAGCCAGGAATCATGTCTTCATAAGCGTGCTCTCCTCTAGGCCTAATATCCTCTGTTCCTTCAAATGTTCTTCACTGGTTCAAATCCCCTGAGCATCTGTAATATAGTTTAGTTTATGTAAGATTTATATCCCACCTACTTTAAAGAGGATATTAGGCAACTCATCAGTTACAACATGAAAGAAAGACAATTAGGGATAAAAATGTGGAAGAAAACAGACCAGAGACCATGTAAAGGAAGCACAAATAGATGTTGCCAGGTACCTAAAATGAACTGGATTATAATTGGACTCTGAATTTGGCTCGAAGTTTTATGGCAGCTAGGACAAAATTGGAAATGCATTGGGTTACGTGGTTTTATGTTCTGACAGACTTGAGCTTACAAATCATCTTCAGAGAGAAAATTTTCCTTAAACGAAACCCAGACTGGCCTATTAGGATTGCTTTCTGTGAGACTGTTCAAAGGCTGACTGGTACTTTACATACATCTTGCCCCTTCCCCCACTAGGGGGAAAGGGGCTGGAAGGATAATTAATTAATTAGCAAAATGCTGTCTCAGTTTTAAGCACCGCTATCTCTTTAGGGATCCCCACAGGGATGAGCCTTCTTTTTTTGTTCCTTTTTCCTTCTATGTGCCTTACAGATGGTCACTTTCTTACCATTCTTCTCTTTACAGTCTTTGATCTTAAGACTCTTTGGAATACCAGACCTCAGGAAATAGCCCAAGTAAGGAGTTATAGCCTAGTGGTCACACAGCAATTATGTGCAAATCATTTCTCTCTGGTCCTCAGTGTTCTCATCTGAAAAATGAGTTCATCTCTAAGCACTCTAAGCTTCAGGTCGGATATTCTGGACTGTAAAGTCTTTGAGGGAAAAGACTGATGATTTTTTAAAAAAATTTTATTTTCCCATCTTGTGTCTGGCAGCTAACAGTATAGGAGAAGATCTGCTTGTGGTAGAGCTGTGAGAATCCAATAGGAAAAACCAATTTGAACAGATGCCGCCTTCAAATCTGAGGAAAATATTTCATGGCTCTCATCATCATGATGAGTTCTTGTTGACTGGATACTGGCAGCAGTGAGATGTGGTTTTCAGGGTTCTTTCCTGCTTTAGCTCTGCATTCCTTGGCAAAGCTGGCCCTGGGGTAAGGGGAATTGCAACAATCACACGAGGGACCGAGGCTTCTGGGAAACGACTCTGGGAGGCAGCAGGCAGGAAAAAAAGGTAGTGCCACAGTCTCTGGTGAACGACAACAATGAACCAATAAAAACCCACTTTGTAGTGTGTAATATTCGGTACACTTAATGTCCACGTCCAGGAACCCCTCCCCTCCTAGCATGTTCCTCTCCTGCTCAAAAACCTTCCATGACTTTTCATTGCCTATAACAGAAGGTCCAGATGCTCTAGTTTGGCTTTGGAGTCTTCTCCAAGCGGAATCAAGCCATGTCTTCCCATCTCCTTCTATCTCTTACAATTGCACGCACGCATGCGTGCACTTCTCCTTCTCTCTTCAAACTACGTGTGGTTCCCTAAACACACAGTTTTCCCGATTCTGTTTCTTTCCTGCCATGGCATGTGGCTCCCTTCAACAGGTGTTTCTCAGCTCTACCACTTCCACTTGTTGAAATCCTCAGCTCAGCTCAAATACCTTCACATCCATAAAGACCTCCCAGCACCCTACTCCTGGTGCCTCCACTTTTGTTCTTTGCACATTCCATTTTGTTAGTCCTGTTTGTGATTTAGGATTGTAATCTGACTAGGCTGGGAGCTCCCTTAGGGCACAGGCCATGTGTAATTCGCCCAGAGCTCTCCATCATCCTTTGCTGCTTTGTTTTTCTCCAGAGCATCTAGCACCATCTGGGTTCATTTCCTAGGACTGCCGTAACAAAGTACCACAAACTGGGTGGCTTGAAACAGCAGACATTTATTCTCTCACAGTTTTGGGGGCTAGAAGTCCGAAATTGGGCCATGCTCTCTATGAAGGCTAGAGGGAAGAATCCTTCCTTGCCTCTTCCTAGCTTCTGGTGGTTGCCAGCAATCTTTTGTGTTTCTTAGCTTGGAGACTCCAAACTCTGCCTCCATTTCACGTTGTATTCTCCCTCTCTCTCTCTCCCTGTGTGTGTGTGTGTGTGTGTGTGTGTGTGTGTGTGTCTATGTCCAAATTTCCCTCTTCTTTTAAGGACACCAGTCATTAGATTGGGACCCATGCCAATAGAATATGACTTCACCTTAACTTGAGTACATCTGCAAAGACCCTAATTTCCAAAATAGATCACATTCACAGGGTGGACATCAAGTCTGGGGGGATACTATTCAACCCAGTACTCCATCCAACATGTTCTACCTATTCTATTTCTTTATTGTCTCTCTCCCCCAGTAGAATGTCAGCTCTATGAGGTTAGGAACTGTTGTCTGTTTTGTTTGTTGGTATATCCTCAGTGTCTAGAATACTACTTGACACATAGTAAACACTCAATAAATATTTTGTGACTGAAACTTTATACCCATCTGCCTCCTACCTCGCAGAGAATCTGAATGAGAGAAGCAGGGACAGGGATGGGAATGCAGGTTTGCCTAGAACATAATAAATGCTCTGTAAATGTTTGCTGGATGAATAGAAGTATTTGATGGATATATTAATTTAACACTTATGGAGCACCTATTTTGTACAGAGTATAAGGAAAGATACAGAGAAATGAGGAGGAAACATCTGAGCATCCTGGCTATGCCTCTGTGTGACCCTGGGCAAGTCATTCAACCTCTGGGTTTCACTTTCCTCATCCGTAAGGTGGAGGTAATAACATTATCTACCTCATAGGATTGTCATGCAAATTGAGTTCGTGCATGTAAAGTACTTAGCACAGTGCCTGACACATGGTAAGCACCATAGATGTGTTATTATTACTGTAGTTGCTGTTACATGCTAGACTCTGTGCAAAGTGTTTTTAAAAAGCAGCTTTATCGAGATACAATTCACATACCATAAAATTCTCCCTTTTAAAATGTACAATTCAGTGGTTTTTAATTAACAGAGTTGTGCAACCATCACCACCATCTAATTTTAGAAAATTTTCATTCTCCCTCCCCAAAACCCCATAGCAGTCACTCTTCTTTCCCCAACCCATGCCCTCGCCCCTGACAACCACTACGCTACTTTTTGTCTCTATGGATTTGCCTATTCTGGAATTTTATATAAATGGAATCATGCAATATGTGGACTTTTGTGTCTCCTTTAGCATAATTTAGCATAATGTTTTCAAGGTTCATCCATGTTTTAGCATGTATCAGTACTTCACTCCTTTCTTAAGAATTGAGGTATAGTCGATTTACAATATTATATAAGTTTCAGGTGTACAATACAGTGATTCACAATTTTTTTTTTTTTTTTTGCGGTACGCGGGCCTCTCACTGTTGTGGCCTCTCCCGTTGCGGAGCACAGGCTCCAGACACACAGGCTCAGCGGCCATGGCTCACGGACCCAGCCGCTCCGCGGCATGTGGGATCTTCCCAGACCTGGGCACAAACCCGTGTCCCCTGCATCGGCAGGCGGACTCTCAACCACTGTGCCACCAGGGAAGCCCGATTCACAATTTTTAAAGGTTATATTCCATTTATAGTTACTATAAAAATTGGCTATATTCCCTGTGCTGTACAATATATCCTGTAGCTTATTTATTTTATAGATAGTAGTTTGTACCTCTTAATCCTCTACCCCTCTCTTGCCCCTCCCTGCTTCCCTCTCCTCACTGGTAACCACTAATTTGTTCTCTATAACCGTAAGTCTGTTTCTGTTTTGTTGTATTCATTGCTTTGTTTTATTTTTTAGATTCCACATATAAATGATATCATCAGTATTTGTCTTTCACTGTCTGACTTATTTCACTAAGCATGATACCCTCCAAGTCCATCCATATTGTTGCAAATGGCAAAATTTCACTTTTTTATGGCTGAGTAGTATTCCATCTTGTACATATACCACATCTTCTTTATCCATTCATCTGTTGAAGGACACTTAGGTTGCTTCCATATCTTAGCTATTGTAAGTAATACTGCTTCAAACATTGGGGTGCATATATCTTTTCGAAGTAATGCTTTCCTTTTCTTTGGATATATACCCAGGAGTTGAATTGCTGGATCATATGGCAGTTCTATTTTTAGTTTTTTGAGGAACCTTCATAATGTTTTCCACAGTGGCTGCACAAATTTACATTCCCACCAACATTATACTAGGGTTCCCTTTTCTTCACATCCTCATCAACACTTGTTATTTATGGTCTTTTTGATGATAGCCATTATGACAGGTGTGAGGTGACATCTCATTGTGGTTTTGATTTGCATTTCTCTGATGATTAGGGGCGTTGAGCATCTTTTCATGTGCCTGTTGGCCATCTGTACATCTTCTTTGGGAAAATGTCTATTCAGGTCTTCTGCCCATTTAAAAAATTATTTTGCTTTTTTGACATTGAGTTGGATGGGCTGTTTATATGTTTTGGAACTTCATTCCTTTTTATGGCTGAACAATATTCCACTGTGTAGATATACCACATTTTGTTTACCCATTCATCAACAGATGAACATTTAATTGTTTCCACTTTTTGGCTATTATGAATAATGCTGCTATGAACATTCATGTATAAGTTTTCGTGTAAACACTTTTCATTTCCCTTGGGTATATTCCTAGGAGTGGATTCCTGGGTCATATGGTAACCCTATGTTTAACATTTTGAGAAACTTCCAAACTGTTTTCCAAAGCAACTGAACCATTTTACATTCCCACCAGCAATTGCTCCACAGGTTCACCAATACTTCTCCTTGTCTGTCCTTTTTGTTTTAGCTATCATAGTGGGTGTGAAGTGGCATCTGTATGTGTGTGTTTTAAGAAACTGATGTTTATTTTTCAACAACTTTATTTCCATTTTCTGTTTAAGAGCCTATGGAAGAACAGCTTCAAACTACCCAGTGGTCATTCCTACCCATTCAGTGGCCTGAGCATTGGGAGCAGTCTTCAATGGTGGGCTGAGTGCTCCAATCTTCAGCAGAGAATGGCTGGATAGTCACAGAGGGCACCAACATACTATCAGACCAGCCTGTGACCTCAGGTTGAGTAGCAGTAAACTCAGGAGCTGGAGCAGTCCATTCACTCTGAAATTCTTCCACGGTCACACCTTTCGAGCAGTGGCCTGTTTATCCTTTTCGATATCTTTAGGGTCTCTGTAGAAGGAGAGATCAGGCATGACCTCCAGTGGATGCTCATGGGAGATGGTGTCACATATGCATGGTACTTCCCAGGCCAGCATCCACATCAGACCCACTGAGTGGGCTCCTTTGTTGTTGCATGGGGTAGCAGCGTCCACGTGGCACAGAGGAGAATCTGTGTCACACAGAGCAATGGTGGGCAGGTTAACATAAGACACCTCTGTGAGAGGCTGGTGGTCAGCGGTGGGATCGGTGACCACTGGAAGTTGTGGCTCACGGAAGGCTGCCTGGATCTTGTTAACGAAGATTCCAGGAGCGAAGCGGCCAGCAATAGGAGTGGCCCTGGTGGCAGCAGCGAACTTCAGCACAGCTTGCTGGCCAGTATTCCTGGAAGATATGACACTGACATCAGCTGGGTTTTCAGTGGCACGAGTCACAAGCAGAAGCTTCTCTTTAGATTTGTGATGTAGATACCATCACTGCCTTTTGTAGACATACTGTTCCATTTGAAGTCAAGGTTGGTGCCACCTAAGTGGGTTCCTGCTGCAAGGAATTTAAGGACATCCTCCTTCATCTCAGGATATCAAGGGCTCTGGACATTGTGAAAGATTCCCTTTAAGTTACGATGGAAAGCTCATTGTGGTTTTGATCTGCATTCCCCTGATGGCTAATGATGTTGAGCATCTTTTCATGTGGTTAATGGTCATTTGTATATCTTTGGAGAAATATCTATTCAAGTCCTTCGGCCATTAAAAAATGGGTTGTTTTTTTGATGTTGAGCTTTTAGAGTTCTTTACATATTCAGATATATCATTTGCAAATATTTTCTTCCATTTTCTGTGTTATCTTTTCTGTGACAAATGTTTTTGCATGCTGTTTCCCAAGACCACTCCTGTGAGGTAGGTGTTATTGATAGGGAAATGGAAGTTCAGAGAGAAGATGAAATTTAAATCTAGTTCTGTCTGACTGTAAAACTCAAGCTTTCTCTTCTACCCCAACCTGCTCACAAAGATGAATGAAGACATGTTTCTGGCTTTAAGGAGCTTGGTCTGGCAGAGGACATGACACAAGAACAAAAACGAATGCGCTATAAAGCAGAGTTCCACTTGTCCCACAAGTGCCACAAAAGACGTGTGGAGGAAGCGAGCGATTCTGGCTGGGGAGACCAGGGCTGGCTTCAGTAAGGTGGCATATAAGTCTTGAAAGATGGGTACAGTTTCATTGGATGGAGGTGATGGAGTAAATGGAGGTGAGCATTTCCAAAGGAGAGCAGAAAATGGGGGTTGAATGAATGAATGGGGCTTTGATCCTAAGACTGGCTGTGATGGGGTGTCCCAGGGCTTGTTGGGGTGGGAGATCCTGGGACTGCCCATGCTGTGGACTAGAGAGAGGTCACCTGAAGTAGGAGGTCCAGGGGTTGGATGGGATGGGGAATCTGACACTTGGGATTGGCAGACCCAGGGGATGGGGAGTCTGTGTGATGCCTAGACCTGGGAGCTGCCTGGGATGGAGTTTTCTGGGAGGTCTTAGACGAGGATCTTGGGCCTGGTGGACCCAAGGGACATTGGAACGGACTGGGATGGAGGGCTTCTTTAGGCTGCATTAAGGGAAGACTCTGGGACCGGTGGAATGTGAGGGGGCTGGCCCGGGTGCCTTGGGGCGGGTCCGGCTTCGGGTGCGGGCGGCGGTGGCAGGTGGGACGCTCGGGGGCGGGCCGGGCGCGCGGGGTGGGGGCAGGGGCGGGGGGCGGGCCGGCGGTCGGGGCGGTCCCGCGCGGCCGCGCTGCGCAGTGACTGCGCAGCGGGCGGAGCGCCGTGGGCCGCGTCCTCGAGAGCCGTGGCGGTTGGCGGCGGCGGCGGCAGCGGCAGCGGCAGCCTCAGCTCCTGCTCCCCGTGCCGCCTGCCCCAGCGCTGTCTCCCGGGCCCCCCCGGGCCCCCGGGCCCTCGAGCCCGGTGCGCGCCCTCGCGTCCCGCCGGCCCCCTCCCCCGGCTGGGCCCGGGGGAGGGTGGCGCCGTGAGCGAGCGGGGACCGGGCTCTCTTGCCCCTTCCCCTGCCCCTGGGCCGCCAGGATGGAGGCGGGGTCGGGTCCCCCGGGCGGCCCGGGATCCGAGAGCCCCAACCGGGCGGTGGAGTACCTGCTGGAGCTGAACAACATCATAGAGAGCCAGCAGCAGCTGCTGGAGACCCAGCGGCGGCGCATCGAAGAGCTGGAGGGCCAGCTGGACCAGCTCACCCAGGAGAACCGCGACCTGAGAGAGGAGAGCCAGCTGCACCGCGGGGAGCTGCACCGGGACCCCCACGGCGCGCGGGATAGCCCGAGCCGCGAGAGCCAGTACCAGAACCTGCGCGAGACCCAGTTCCACCACCGCGAGCTGCGGGAGAGCCAGTTCCACCAGGCGGCCCGGGACGTGGGCTACGCGAACCGGGACGGCGCCTATCAGAACCGGGAGGCTGTGTATCGGGACAAGGAGCGGGACGCCTCCTACCCACTCCAGGACACTGCTGGTTACTCTGCCCGCGAGCGCGACGTGGCCCAGTGCCACCTGCACCACGAGAACCCAGCCCTGGGTCGCGAGCGTGGCGGGCGGGAGGCCGGGCCAGCGCACCCGGGCCGCGAGAAGGAATCCGGCTATTCGGCGGCGGTGGGCGTGGGGCCCCGTCCATCACGAGAGCGGGGCCAGCTGAGCCGTGGCGCATCCAGGAGCTCCAGCCCCGGGGCCGGCGGCGGCCACAGTACCAGTACCAGCACCAGCCCGGCCACAACCCTCCAGAGAAAGTAAGGAACGCGTGTTTGTCTTCCCTGGCTCTTCCCCGCTAGTTCCCTCTCCAACTTGTACGGCTGGTAAAGTAAGAAGCCGGTGCCTGATTCCATGTCCTTCTCTCCAGTCCCAACCTGCCGGGAGAAGCCGGGTCCCCCTCGTGCAGCCGACACCCCTTCTCTAGCTACCCCAGAGTGGGTTGGCCCGATGAGTGCAGGCGTCTCTTCTTTCTCAAAACCGTGGCCAGTGAGGGCCTGGAGCAGTCATCACCCCCTCCACTTCTTCACCCCCTCGCTATATCCTTGCCAGAGGATGGCTTTTCATTTATTTATTTTATTTGGATGTGCCGGTTGGGATTTTTATTGTCTCCGACGGTGTCAGATCAGAGCCCCAAGGGAAAGAAAGGCCCCCCCCACCTCGGGTCTCCTCTGCGGGTCCTGAGCACAGGCCTGATCTGATCTCCTCTGGCGGCCTCAGCTCCATCCTTTCGCAGAGAGGCAGGTGGGGACCAGAATGGCTGCTGGAGGCTCTTATCCCTCTGAGGGGAACTGCAGCACATCCTGGTCGGGGGAGCAAAGATGGAGGCCCGGCCCTTGGCTAGTTCCTCAAAGACCACCCCCTCTCCACCCTCAAGGAAAAACCACCCAATTAAAGAGCATACCAGCAAGGGAAGTCTACAGATCTTCCCTCTTGTTGGATCAGTGCCAGTTTCTGTGCTGGGGTCTGTGTGTCTGCCTATTTGGGACACCTTGGCAACATCTATTGGGTTGGTGGGGCATGGGCTGGGTCCACTTCTTCCATGCAGATACCACGGTGAGCTGGTTGGGATAAATGTCAGGCCAAGAGAGTCAAGGGCGTGCAGGCTCACAGGGCTGCCCTAAAGGCTCCCTGATTTCTCTTCTGCTGGATTGGAAACAATACTGACCTGGGAGTTAGGAAACCCAGGTTCCCCTTCCAGCTCTGCTGCAGATTGGCTTTGTGACCTTGACTGAGTCCCTTCCTCTCTCAGGCCATCAGTTCTCCCATATCTTTTTAAAAGGCAAGGTCTGCCTTGAATGCTCTTTAAGGGCCCCTCCAGCTTAGATTTGATGGTTCTATGACTAATCCAGCCACCACTACAGAGCAAGTCTGAAGTCCTCTAGCGAATGGACAGCTTTCCCCCTCCTCTCACTGCTCAGCTGGTCCTACCATGTGCCACAACCAGTGGAGTGTCTCTTGGAGGCTGGGCTGGGGGTGGGGAAGCCTTCTGCCTCAGGAAATCTGCCGGGAGACAGCTCTCTGCAACTCCCCCGTGGTGAGGCAGCAGGCTGGGGTGCTGGGTTGAGATGGCTGGGCCCCAGGAGCAGCAGCTGCAGCTCAAGGGCTCGGCTGGGCTTCACTGCAGTGCACCCTCAGTTGAGGTTTGGTATGGGCTGCCCCAGAGGGAGATGGACTCTTCTGCCCAGCCAGGGCTGCTGGGAGCCCATTCCAGGAGGACTGACTGTGTGCAGCTTGGGGCCCCACACTGGAGGGAGGGGCCAGGTCGACTGACCAAGCAAGGCCTTTTCAGGAGAGGGCCATGATGGGGTGGGGACAGAGGGAGACTGTATGGGCATTTGTGGTCCTTTAGCCTGGCTGCCGAAGACTTTTCCAGAGTGGTCAAACCTGTGACAGAGGAAGCAGCCTCATTATGTGTGGCTCCAGGGAGCAGAACCAGGAGCAATGGGAAATTTTGGGATAAATCAGGAAGAACTTTCCAACCTGGCTGTCTGGTGATGCAGTGGACTGCCTCAAGGGGGTCGGGGAGGGCTGGAGAAAGCATAATTCCTGAACTGGTGGAAAGCCCAATGAAATGACCTGGGTCTTCCCAAATTCTAGGATTCCATTCTTCTCAGATTCTCCATCCTGCAGATGTGGGTCTGAATCTCTTGGCTGGCTGGAAGCCTGTTTGCTCTTGAGCTCTGTGCTTCTGCCATCTGGGCAGGCCTGCCTTTCGGTCTTTCCCTCTTTTTGTGCACCCTCCAGGCTGTTTGTTGGATTCCCTTGCTTCACATTTCCTACTGGATTAATACAGGAATTTAGACGGTACTTTGATTGTACACCCATTATTACCTCTTTTGGTCCTCACAACAGGGCCTGTGCAGTGAGCACTAGCAATTCCATTTTAGAGATGGGGAAACTGAGGCTCCAAAAAAATGAAGGGAACATGCTCAAGATTACACTGCCAGTTCCTAATAGATCTGGGGCTAGAACCCAAGTCCACCTGTCTCCGAGGCCTGTTATTTTTCCACTGGGGCTTTCCAGCCTGAAGGAGTCTCTTGGCCTCAGGACCTGGCCAGGTCACCAACTGGGAGAGGCCAGGAGAGCCTGAGGTATCTGGAGGATTTGAGCAAGGGGAGATTGCTCTGGGATGAGTGATGAGAAGGGGAGTCGATGGGGGAGGGCAGAAGGCCTTGTCTCCCTTCTTTCTGCTCTCCCTCCCTCTCTCTCGACCAGGCGTCAGAAGGGCGTATTGATGCACTAGCCATTGTTGTCGCCACAGCTGCTGCAAGCTACTCCCCTGCCAGGCCTGTTCTGGGTTTGTAAGGAGTGGGTGAGAGGCTGCCGCTGGAAGCCAGGGCAGGCAGGGTGGGTGTTGAGCAGCAGAGGCTGCAGCATTGGGGGAGGCTAGGTAGAGCTGGTACATGCTGGGCGCTCCTGGTCCCCAGGCTCCCTCTGGTGGAGGAAGAGGGGACAGAGGGGCCTGGGCCCAGCTGCTGCTTGTTGAAGGGCCCCTCTGCCCAGCGACGCTGTCCGTCTGTCACCACAACCCACGTTTTACAGCTGAAGAAACCGAGGGCTCAGAGAAGTGAAGTAACACACCAGAGGTCACACTATCTGTGAGACAGACTCCCGAGCCTGTGAACTTGCCCTCTACCGCAGTTGATAGCAGCTGTCATGTCCACCCCCACCTATGTCATCCCCCCAGGATTCCCACATCCTCCCGCACTGTCTCTTCTGGACAGGTTCCCGGATGCCAGTCTGCCTTCTGCTGTGCTCTGGGTGTGGCCTTTCTAGTGCAGCATAGCGCACGATGAGGCCCGACCTCCTTCTGGCCACTGGGCCTCTGTACATGAGGTCTTTGCTTGCTTGTTTGTTTTTTTAGCAGCTGCTGGTCTGCAATGCTTAGGTCTTTTTCCCTGGAATTGTCACCCCCACTCCCCATGGTTAGAGAAGAGCTCTGTTTTCGTTGTTGATCTTGGCCTGGCCCCCCCCTTTCCGTTCTGGCACCTGGAATGATTTACAGGCGTGCTGGGGGCCACTGCTGAGTCCTCCACGCTGAAGAGAGCTGCATTTCCCTTGATTTGCCTGGGCCCAGCTCCGGCTCTGCCGTAGGCGGTGGTGGGCTGAAGCTGGTTTGGTGGTAACTCTTCATCCTCTGCACGCCCCCCCCACGGCCAGCAGGCTGGCTTGCGTTGGGGGACAGCAACCAGCAGGACTGGCCTGGTGTTCTCAGCAGCCAGGACAATGCGTGGTCTAGGCTCTAGGCACAGTTGCCGGGTTGTCTTGTGTGTGCACTGGAGTGTCAGTGTGCTCCCCACAGGGGCTGAGGGCACTGGGAGGGAGGGAGGGAGCCCAGGGAGGGGCCCTGGGGAAGTCTGTCTCCTTTGGGGTATTGGGCACTTTTCCTGGGCGGGGGGTGGGGGTCTTTCCTTCTTCCCAGGAGGGAATACCATTGCCCTCTCTCCCCCCACTGTGTTGGGAGCATTATACTCACGTGGGAGGCAATGATAATGTCGAATTGAATGAGAATTAGAGGAATCTTGCTTCTCAGTCTAGATCTGGGGCGAGAATGGGGCTGTTGTCATCCACAAACATTTCTTGGCTGTGTGCACAGAGCAGGAGGGGCCCCCAGGCTGAGCAAACACCAGACTCTCTGCGCTTGAGAACCCTCCCACCCCCTTCCCTGACCAAAGACACAGGGGACCAAGCCTGACCCACTGTAGTGCCGGTGCTTAGGACAAAATGAGTAGGAAGGGCAGTGAGGAGTGGAGGCCAGGCCACTGGTCTAAGACCTGGGCAGGGGACTTTGAAGAGAGTGGGTGGAGGATGGAGGGGGAGGTGGGAGGAAGACCGGACCCAGGCTTGCCCTCTGCTACTCTTTCATCTATCTCACCTCTGCCTCTGGTGGCCTCTGAATTTGCTGGGAGCACAGGGGAGGCCTGGGGCATGGAGAAGGGGCCGCACATGTGCTGAGTGAGCCTCAGCCTTCTACGTGCCAGGCACCACCCTATGTGGCTTTATGTAACAATAGCTAACGTCTTTTTTTAACCTGCATTTACTGTGTGCCAAGCACTATTTGTTCTAAGTGCCTTCTGTGTATTAATTCATTCAATCGCCATATGAAACCTTTGATGTAGATACTGTTATTAAGTCCATTTCACAGATGAGGAAACCGAGGCCCAGAAAGGTTGGGTAACTTCCCCAAGGTCACTCAGTGAATAAGTAGCAGAACTGAGAAGGAGTTAGAAGGAGCCCAGGTGGCCAGGCTCCAGAGTCCATCCACAACGTTCTCACCCACCATTCCATGTTGCTTCTTATCTCATTTGCACAGAGTCCATACCAGGTGGATATTGGTATTATCCTCTTTTTTCAGACAGGGAAACGAGAGGTCAGAGAGGTGCGATGACCTGCCCAAGGTTACACAACTGCATGAGGCCCAGAACTATCTGGCTCCTGAGCCTTTGGTCCACCAATGCCTCCTGCAGGCGGGTGTGAAGACGGTAAAGATGCTCTGGATGTGGCTCTGGGCTTCCCCCAGCAGAGCTCCTGGGACCACTGCTTGAGTCAAGCTCCCTCTCCTGATAGCCTCTGGGATTTTGACCACAGTCTCCTAATCGATGCCCTCCTGCTCTTGTTCCCTCGGGCCCCTGATGAGGTACAGACAGACCAAGCTTTCTGTGGGGCTCCAGCAGTTTCCTGCTGTCTCTGCCTGCAGGAGAAGGTTCAGACTGCTTTGCCTGCCATGCATGGACCCTTTAGGATCTCACCTTTCTCCTCTCATCTTTTTACAGTCCCCCTCACACAGACCGAGTTCCAGCCAGACTGGCCTGTGTGCCCCATTGTCAGCCCACTCAGCCTCCTGAGAGCCTCTGGGTCTTTGCTCATGTTGTTTGCTTCTCCTGGGCTGTTCCATCCAGTGCCCAGGCTGCATTCCACTGTTGTTGCCTCTCCCGTGTTTGTGCACAGGTCTATCCCTGACCCTTGAAATGAGCACTTTGCCCCCTTTTATACCTTTATTTGTTTACACCTCGTGTCATCTCTACTAGCTTGAGGGCTCCGTCAGATTAAGATTTCATACACATATATCATGTGCACGTTGTGTCAGTCCCTCTGCTAGGTGCTGTGGGTGTAACTGAAGGAGCTAGAAGCTTGGAAAAACATAGCACAGCACATAGTAGCTGCTCAGTAAATGTTGAGTAGACAAATGATTGTCAAATTAAGTCCCGGTGCACTAATGGCCAGGGGTGCCTAAGGTGTTCTTCCTTTCAGGACTCCTGTAGAGAGAGATGACTCAACTTCAGGGTTCTCTTGGCTTCTCTGTGGCTTTTCCCTCATGCTCCCTGGAGCTGTTTGGCCTCTGCCCTCTGTGTTCCTCCCACTCACCAGTCTCCCAGTTCATAGGATGTCAGGGTAGCAGAGTCAGATGAGACTTCAGAGACATTTAGGCCAATCTGCTCATCATTACCTGTCCCTCCCATGCCATGGCCATGTCATACCATGTTCTTCTCCCTTAATGCGGGATCTTCTGTCCTGAAAGGGGCAAAGAGGCCTGCATAGGACCTGTGTGCCCTCTGCCTCATCCAGTGGGAAATTACTTATTTACCCATCAAATCTTTATTGGGCTCTGACCCTGGGCTAGGCACGGCGTCTTGGAGTCAGAATAAGACACAGCCCTTCTAGCTCATTCTCTGCTATGTTCCCTGGCAGAAGAATCAACACTTGTCATGGGGAGGAATGAGGAGTAAATGACTTATTCCTCTGTTGTGGTAAGTCATTTAGGGCAAGATCATTTGCTAGTTACCCTCACTTCCTTGTGGTGTCAGGTCTCTCTCCAGGCATCCATGTTGAAAAGCACTCACGCAAGGATGCCTGTTTTTTGTGTTGGCTGCACAGTGTGGCATGCGGGATGTTAGTTCCCCAACCAGGGATTGAACCCGTGCCCACCTGCATTGGGCGTGTAGAGTCTTAACCACTGGACCGCTGGGGAAGTCCCGGGACGCCTGTTCTTAAGCACTTAGGAGCTGCTCTCTGGGACCTTCGCATTTGGAGAAAAATGTGGTGCCGTGGGAAGGAGGAATTTCTGTGACTCTAGGCAAGTCACTTAACTTTCAGAACCTCCGTTTTCTCAAGTAGTCAATGGGGATAAAACTGTATTTTCTGATGGGTGCGATTCCTGTTGCCCGCCTCCCCCCAGCCCCACAAAAATATATCAGAAAGTTTCCTGGCTGCCAAGCACACCCAGCAAGGTCCTGATCAGGGTGAAAAAACCAAGGGATAAGGGTGGAAAACAATATGTGAGGCTGCCCTGCCCTCTAGAGGTGGAGTGTAGCAGACAAAGCAACCCAGCCAAGATTGTCTCATCACATCCTTTTTAAAACAAACATGACAAGCCAGGGCTACACGACAGATCACGATGATTCCTCTAACATTTTAGAGGGAAATTTATCACAATTATCACCTGATATGTACCATTTCACTAATATCAAATGTATTTCTTTGTAGCTATGTGATGATACACACACACACACACACACAAACACACACATACATATATATATATATATATATATATATATATTTTAAGGGATAATAAGATTGCATATCTGGCTGGGCCTTGTGATTTTCTACTGGATTCCAGATGCAATATACTGCATTCACCTGAATAGAACCAATATTTTCCTCTATAGAACCACTTTAGAATTATTGTCATTATATCTGTGATTAAAAAGTACCTAATTTCTTCCTTCCCCCAAATTTCCTTACAAAACTGGGAGGCATGCCTCACAACTGTACATCTGATATGCTAGACAATTCATAAATGACCCATCTTGTCATGATTGTTGTGAGAATTCAGTGAGATGACAGAGAAGTGTTCAGCAGAGAGTGTGTGTTTACTTGGTGATAGGCATTTTTATTATTAATAATGATAATTTTGCAAAATTCCGTGCCATGGAAGGGCAGGAGCGAGAGGTCATGTGCGAGCTCATCACATTTCTGAGAGATAGAGGGCCATCCAGTGAATATTGTGCACCTGGGATGTGCCACAGCTTGTGCTATTGCAGGCAGGGAGTTCCGTGATTAATAGCATATGCTTCTTGGCTTCAGGGAGCTCACAGTTGGGTGGAGAAGACAAATGTAACGTGGTGTCTTGTGTGCTATGCCAGAGGGGAGCACGGGAGGCCACGGGTGCCCAAAGGAGGGACATCTACCCAGACTGAGGTGATGCCTGATCTGAGGCTTGGAGGATGAGTAGGGGCTAGCTAGGTGAAGAAGGACGGCATGTGGGTCAGTGGGAATTGGGAACCAAAGGGAGGTCAAGACGGAGGGGACAGCACGAGCAAATGTACAGAAGTATGAGACCAGCAGGGTATGTGGAGGTGAGGAGGGGAACACTTTTACCAGGTCAGTACAAACTAGAGCACAAACAGGGAGGCAGGGAGGATCCAGAGAAGAGTCTGACGACTTGGCTGGTGCAGATCATGAGGACACTGGAGTAGCGGGATAAGGAGCTTTATTCTGTTGCAAATTGGGAACCAACATAGAGTTCTAAGCTGAGGGAAGAGGTGTGTATTGTAGAGTACGGGGTGACGTGTTGAGAGCAGTGTATTGGAGAGATCCTACTACAGGGCAATTTGGAAGATAGACTGGAGGGCATTCAGTGATGAGGCTGTGCGACAGTCTAGATGAGAAGTGATAAGGCCTGAACTTGGGTGGTGGGAGTAGAGATAATCTACTGGGGGAGAAAGACAGTGGCAACACACTGATAAGTGCTGTGACAGAAGGGAGTGCAGCCACTCATGACCAGTAGGGTTTTAATAATATCAGCATGAACGTGAAGAACCTTCCAGCTTTAGGGACCCTTAAAAATCAGGATGTTCATTTTACAGATGAGAAGACTGAAGCCTAAAGAAAGGACTTGTAGGAGGCCACTCAACGTGTGAGCAGAAGAGCTCTGATTAGAAAAGTCACTCTAGTGTTAATGCCAGTGTTTAAAGCATCATTCCTTAAATGTGCTATTTTATGCCTTGAAATCCTGTGAAGGTTGTAGGGATCATTATCTTTGTCCTACAGATGAGAAAACCAGGCCTCCAGGAGGCTGGCTGATTTGCTGGGGAGGAAACGGTAAAGAGTATGCATCACCTAAGTAAAGGATCTCTTGCTTCAGTGGCAGACAGACCCTCTGCTCTGGTTCAGCCCCTCAGAAATCAGATCAGGTAGATTCATAGCTGGGGTCTGTGGTTTCCGTTTCTCCACCCAGGCCCAGCTTTCTTTTTGCTGCTTTCTGCCTTGCAGGTCCTCATTTAATGTAACTGAGGCAGCTCAGAGGCAGTTTCTGGCTTGACAGCAAGGCCTGTCATCCCCCTTTTTCTGTTTTCATGAAAGAGGGCGGGCCTGTGTCATCACTGTGTCCCCATTGCCTTAGGCAGGGTGTCTCTAGCCTGGGTGGCTTTGTTTTGAGGCCCCCGGTATGATACGTAAAGAATGAGCTTTGGAGACCGACAGACCTAAGTTTGAATCTCGGCTCTGCCTCAACCAACTGGATGACCTCAGCTAGGTCATTTTACCTTCTCTGAGCTTTAGTTTCCTCATCTGTAAAATGGGATGACAATGCCCATCTCTCAGGATTGACCAAGATCATTTGAATGGCATTCCCTGATATTTGTAGGTGCTCAATAAATAGTCATTTCCGGGGGAAGAAAAGCAATGACATAATTCATGATTGTGCCAAAACATATGCTCTTATACCTCATTTCATAATCATGATATTACCTAGGATTCTTCAGTTTTTATAGGAGATAACTCATCCAGATCTGGATAGCACATCATTACAATAGGACAGCTTGAAGTTTAATAAAACAAAAACAAAACAAATCAAAAACAGTCATTTCCTTCTCCTTCATGAAATCTCCCATGGACAATGGACAATGACTTGAAGAATTCAGTGCTCGGCAAAGGTTTGCTTCCCCTGAAAACTGGTATATTTCCTCCTTCCTAATATGAGGCTGTCATGGCTCATTGTATCTTGCTTTCTGCCTCAGCTACCAGTTAATTTGAAGTACAGCTCTAGCATCTTTGTTGATCTCTTTTTCTGAGCTCTTATTTTCTAGTTCAATTTTTATTCTTTCCTTATCTGTGTTATTAGAGTAAGCCACCTCAAATCCTTTGTGACTCAGGCAGGTATAAATAACTAATGGGTGTAAATAGTTGAACGAATGGAAGGCTGGTGAGGCTGGACTGGTGATGGTGGGGTTTGAAGACGACCAGAGGGTGGTGCAGGCTGGGGCACCTGAGAAGGCATCTGTAACGGATGATTATGATACTGTGAGGAGTCGAGGGGTTAGTTAGGAAAGAGTCGGTCCTTCACTGGCGTGTCTTGCTTCTGCTCTAGAAAGAAGCATGGATTTTGGAGAACAAGACTTCGCATCACCTAGAGTCATCAACCTCCCCATTTTATATGGACCGTGTGGGAGACTGAGGTCCAAAGAAAGAGGAGGGACTTGTTTTGAAAAATTAAATCAAAGCAGTACATATACATAATTTATTTATTTATTTAAAAAAATACTTATTTATATAGGCTGCGCCAGGTCTTAGTTGCACCACTCGGGACCTTAGTTGTGGCATGTGGACTTCTTAGTTGCGGCATGCGAACTCTTAGTTGTGGCATGCATGTGGGATCTAGTTCCATGACCAGGGATCAAACCTGGGCCCCCTGCATTGGGAGCGCACAGAGTCTTACCCACCGGACCACCAAGGAAGTCCCCATATACATAATTTTAAAAGGGCAAATAGTACACAAGGACATGCATACTAGTAAGCCAATGTCTCCCTGCCCCCCACTTCCCAGCCCCCAGAGGTGACCACTTTTACCATTGAGGCTTTCTGGTGGTGACTTCGTATCTCCAAATAAACATCCTTTGTCGGTTATTTCTTCATTTATCAACTTTAAACATCATCTATTGACTTCTTTCTACTATGACAAGTGAGAATTTAGCTTGTTTACAACACTTGACTCTTTTTTCCCCCTTCCAAACTTTAATAATTATATTACTATTTTGGTTCCTCTATTAGTTACCTTTGTAACTTTGCTAGATACTACTTAGACTGTAATTTCTTATTCCATCAATTTTCCACAGTATCTCTTGACCACTCAGTTTGTAAGATATAGTTATTAGTGCACCATCCTTCCCTCCATCTCTCCTCCACCTTTCCACCTCCCACTTTCTGTGTTCTGTACTTTTGCATCCAGCAAGGTTGACTACATTTGCATTCTGTTATGTAACAATAATTAGGTCTTCAGTGCTTTTCTGGACAGATTGACTTTAAAAGTTGACCACCAATACACGGTGTTTATGTGATTATGACTATGTCATATTATTAATTGCAGGGCTAAATAGTGTACTATAATTACACCTCACTTCCCACAGGTCCACTGTCCCAACCTCTGTACTCCCAGGAAAATTTTCCTAGCATCAAGATCAAATGAATTTTCGTTTCTTATGCTCTACGAATTGCTCAAAGTCATGCCGCTTGTTACTTTGTTTCATATTTGGATCAGGACTTTCCACCTTATCGATTTATTTATTTATTTATGTACTTACTTAAACTTACTGTTGTGTGGTGTTCCTTGAAACCACAGGATAATCATAGCACATCTTCTGGGGACATTTTATTTGAAAATTTTTTAGGAGGGGGATTTTTTTTAAAAACTTCATACTGAAATATGTATACAGAAAAGTGCTCATATCACATGGTCAAGTTTCCACAAGCCAAACACACCTATAAAACCAACACTCAGCTCAAGGTCTGTTTTTCATTAACCCTACCTGGTACTCAGTGAGCCCTTTCAACTTGATGCACCTTGTCTTTTCTTACATAATTTCTTTGGTAGTTTCCTGCCCTTCATTTTCTCTGTTTTCTCTTTCTGGAATGTCTGTTAATTGGATGTTGAACTTCCTGGATTGATCCTCTATGCTGCTCACCTTTTCTCTCATATTTTCTATTTTATAGTTTGTGAATGAGTTGATACAAAGTGAGATGTCTGTATATCCAGCTGACTTGTCCACTTGCTGGCTTTATTTTAGGTGAGCCGCCGGGGAGCTGGCAGTTGTAATGGGTGCCCCCCAAATGCCAGAATGAAAAGCACTTTATTCTGGGAGCACCAACATGCCACTAGGTGCCCTGAGTAATCCCAGATAGTTTAATTCCTTTGATATTTTGCCTAGGGATGAAAGCCAGGCAGCTTGTGTTTTGGATCTGGGAGTTGTCAGTGGGGGCACAGGGAAGGATTTCATGTACTTACCTTCAGTTTATCCCCCCGTTTTCAGCCCCTGATTGCTCCTACCCTCCCCTGTACCTACCATCTTCAAGTCTGGACTCTCTCTGGGCCTCTGCTGGCCTGACTGGCTCCCTCTCCAGCTGCAACCCCCTGAGTGGCGTTGCTGGCCCTCCTTCAACTGTGAACACTCTTCTCTTTGTTTTTCGCTCCCAGAAATTGGTTGAAATCTCTCACCCATTGATATCACCCTCTCCCATCCTCTTCACTGTTATGATTTCTTACCTTATTTTATTCCTTCACATTCTTTTCAGCAGGGTCCTGACAGAAGAGAGAGATAAAGATTTATGCTCTTGAGGTCCAAACTAAGGCTAAAGCTACTTTTAAAAAGTGGTTGTTTTGCTTTCTCAATCCAGATTGAGAATGGAAATTATTAGTCAACCCCCAAAATACCCAACCCTGTATGGCCTCATTTTGGCATGTGTTGCCTCTGGCTCCAGCCCTGTCATAAGCCTTCCTGTGGCAGCCTCCTGAGCACCCCTTTTCCTCAACCTCTGCCATCTAGACCACGCAATCAAGAGAGCCCTCAGCTGAGGGACTGGAGACCTGGGTTCTGACCCCCATCCTGCCACTGCCTTCCTCTGAACCCCCGGGCTAGTCCCTCCACCTCTCAGGGTGCCCTCACTGTGACTTGAGAGGGTCTGGGTCTGCTGTAAGCTATGCTTTGGCAGGATTGGGTGGGTGCTTGGAGAACAGCCTAGCCTCCTTTGCTTAGGCAGTGGGAGCAGGTGGGCCAGAGATGGGCCCCAAGCACAGCTTTGAGGCTGAGCTGAGGCTTCTGCAATAGCAGGCTGCTCTTGCTGCTTCCCCTTCCGCCCACTCTCTCTGCCATCATGGCTGAACCTCCATCCTTCTGCCGCCAGCAGAGGGAAGCAAGAAGGGAGGGCTGGAGAGCCAGTTCCATTTTCCTTCTCTCTCTCTCTCTTTTTGTGATAGTGCTGAGCTGCTTTGGGCTGCAGTACCTGTGCCTAACCCCACCTTCCCTTTTTGGTGCCCCGCCTTCCATCCTTGAATGATTGTCTCTTCCAGAAGCACCCCCTGAATGCTCATGGTGTGGAGGGGAGTTTGGAGCCAGTTGAGGGAGAGAGGTCAAGCTGTGGGAGATGAAGTGCTGCCTAGCTCTGGCATGACAGAAGGAAGCCACAGCTGTAGCAGTGAAAAGCATTGGCTTTGGAATCATACAAACCTAGACTTGAGTCTCGGCTCCACTACTTATTAGCCGTGTGACTCTAGGTAAATCACGTTGCTACTCTGAGCCCCAGTTCTCACATCTATACAATGAGAATAATAATAATGACCTTGCACAGCTGTTATGAAGATAACACAAGTCCTGGACCATTGTAGGTGCTTAATAATCACTTTATTCTTTTTGGATTATTAGAAGGCAGAGATGCTAAGGACCAAATAAAGCTCGCTTTAGTGATTGAAAGGGGCGGGAGGTTAGGAAGGCAGCATTTGACCTTGTCACTGCTTGGTTCGAGACCCCCAGGGGCTTCCTGGCAATTATACAATGAGGTTCACACTCTTGCCTGGTGTTCAATGCTGTTTTTGTTGTAGTCTCTGCCTGTCTTTCTTTTCTTTAAAATAAAAATGTGAAGTGATACTTGCCTCTTTATTTTCTGAAAAAGAAATTTGAAAAGTGATAGACAGATATTTCCTCTGATGCAGCAATCTTTATCATCATCATCATCGTCATTGTCATCCCAGGACTTTTCAATGAGTAGTGGTAACAAAGGACTAGAGGAAGAGTAATCATCAACAGAAAGATAACTAGCAACTGAAACCACCATGGGCTTTCATTTCGTTTCCCCACCACGATCTTGGCCTGTGGATCATGTGGATCCATTCAATATCATGTGAAAAATGCTGAAAATGGTTACATTATCCAACAAGGTTTCTGATTTGTTCTGTGGTTCATCTAGTTTTTCTTCTCTTTAATTAACCTTTTAAGATTTTTTTGCATGTCACTATTACCTCATCCACATGACTTCTATACTTGCCTATTTGTCATTTCTAGGTCTGATTCTTGGCTCAGACGGCCCCTTAGAAAGGAGTCTTCCCTCCACCTGAATTATCTTTCAAAAGGTTTTAACTTTGGCCTTTCACATCATCATGATTTAGGTGGCAGTTGAACTTGGGAGGCATCTTTGCCTCTCCCCTAGTGCTTTTCCACTTCCTGGCTGTCACAAGTTGGTTTTCACACCACCTGTGGTCTAGGGAAGCTCTCGCATGCTCCTTTGGGTCAGGCCACAGCCCCGCTCACCTTTCAATTAAATTTAGTTTTTATTTATTTATTTTTTATTGGGGTATAGTTGTTTTACAATGTTGTGTTAAATTCTACTGTGCAGCGAAGTGGAGTTCCCTGTGCTCTACAGCACGTTCTTATTAGTTATGTATTTTATACAATATTATACATATTAGTCAATCCAAATCTCCCAATTCATCCCCCTGCCCCCCCCCGCCCTCCCCCCTCCCGCTTTCCCCACTCATCTTTCTAGCCACTCTGTTCCCTTCCTGACCTGCATTCAAGTTGTACTGAAGTATCTAGGATACCCTCGGCAAAGTGGACTTCTTTATGGGTCCATGCCTATATTCTGGCTGTTCTCTTGGCCAAGAATACCTTTTACCCCTGTCTACATGGCAGATATCTACTCGACTGTTGAGGAACATCTTCAGTCTCTCACTGATACAGGCACTTGGAAACAGTGAACAAAACAGACCTCTCTCCTGCTGAGCTGACATTCTAGTGTGTGAATGTAGGGAGTGGGGAAAGAAAAGAAACAAATAAACAAGAATATACAAAAATATGTCAAATAGTGGTAAGTGCTATGGAGAAAAATAAAGCTGGGCAGGAGGATGGGAGTGCAGAAGTCTGGTCAATCCTACCATAGCCAATATTTGCACACCCATTAATAAAAGCAGCCTTTTCTCATTTAAGCATTTTCTAATGTTATTACATACTCATTACAACCATAATCCTTCCAACAACTTTATCAGGTTAGTGCTATTATTTTCTTTATCATATTGGTGAGCAAACTGTGCCTTAGAGATGTAAATCACATAGTTAGGAGGGGCAGAGCTGGGATTCAAACCTGGGCCTGTCTGACCCAAAGCCTGTGCTCATAACCTCTAAGCCATTGTGCCCCCAGCAAGCCTCACAACAACTCTCTGAGATTGGAATTATTATACCTATTTTATAGTTGGGGAAGCTGAGGTTCAGAGAGGGGAATGGACTCATCCATGGTTGCACAGCAAATAAATGGATTTGAACCTAGATCTGTCTAACACTCAAGGTAGGCCCTTCTACCAACCTTGAGGCCTAGGGACCTACGGACCTGCCTGCCTCTATGTTTGTGCAGCCCATGCAAGGTACCAGTTGAGGCCATTGGCCCTTCCCCCTTCTCTTCCCACCTGTAGTTCATATGGAGCTTTGAGATGTGTATGGATACCCCAGCCCACATCCAAACCCTGTCTATTTTCCCTTCCCATTGACCACCCACTGGGCCTAGCAGATGGACCTGGATAATAAGACCACACAATTCCTGCAAGTAAGCTCAAGAAATATGGACAGAGAATTCTGGGTTCCAGGTACCTGAGTGCAGTCTAGAAGGGAGAGGGCCAGAGATCCTGATGGGCATATTCTCTTGGCCCCACAGACCCTTTACCTCACAGAGAGAGGCCTCTGAAGTGTGATGTCCAGTGTAGGGTAAACCTTCTGTTTCCCAGTACAGCCTATGATATTGCAATTTGTAAAAAGCTGGGCTCTGTGATCCTCCTCCTTTGGCTTCCTGAACTAGGTCCTGCTTTGCAGTGGGGGTGGGGGCTGCAGTGGGGCTGGGGTTCCATGGGCCTGGGCCTTCCGGGTCTCTGGCCAGTGAAGAACGGAGCCTTTCCAGCAAGTGCCGCTAGAAGTGTACACAGACCCTTGGGTCCCCTTCACAATATTTTGTTCATAAGTATCTCAGGATACTTCATTTCTTAGGAAATTTTTAAAAGTATACACTTAATGCATTCTTCCATTCGAAAATTTATAAAAACTTAGAAAAGTAGAGGAGAAAAACATTACCCATAATTACAACACACAGAGGCAGCTACTCTGAACATTTGATGTATTTCCCTGTTCTCTGCATTCTTTTCATCTGATTGAAATAATACAGCACATACAATTTTTTCTTGCTTTGTTCGTTTGAACATTTCCCCATGTAATTGCATATTCTTCAGAAGCATCATTTTTAATGGCAACTGATATACCATAATGTACTTAACCATCCTCTCAACATGCTGGGCCTATTTTTTTCACTGGTTTTTATTTATTTGTTTGTTTGTTTGTTTGTTTATTTATGGCCGCGCTGGGTCTCTGCTGCTGCCTGCGGGCTTTCTGTAGTTGCAGCGAGCGGGGCCACTGTTCATTGCGGCGCACAGGCTTCTCATTGCGGCGGCTTCTCCTGTTGCTGAGCCTGGGCTCTAGGCACACGGGCTTCAGTAGTTGTGGCACGCGGGCTCAGTAGTTGTGGCTCGCAGGCTGTAGAGCGCAGGCTCAGTAGTTGTGGCGCATGGGCTTAGTTGCTCCACAGCATGTGGGATCTTCCCGGACCAGGGCTCAAACCTGTGTCCCCTGCATTGGCAGGTGAATTCTTAACCACTGTGCTACCAGGGAAGTCCTTCACAGGTTTAAATCATGCTGCAGTAGGCATCTTTGCACATACAGCTTTTAGGGAACTTAGAGCTTTTAGGAAACTGGCCTTGTATAAGAACAATTGTATTCCGCTTATGTCCCTTTCTAGATGGTCCCTCTGGCTGGGTCTGATTCATACGTATAGTCATTCATTTATTAATTCAATCCATCATCACTTTTTTATTTTTTTTTTTTGCGGTACACGGGCCTCTCACTGCTGTGGCCTCTCCCGTTGCGGAGCACAGGCTCCGGACGCGCAGGCTCAGCGGCCATGGCTCACGGGCCCAGCCGCTCTGCGGTATGTGGGATGTTCCCGGACCAGGGCACGAACCCGTGTCCCCTGCATCGGCAGGCGGACTCTCAACCACTGCGCCACCAGGGAAGCCCATCATCACATATTTACTGTGTACCCCTGTGGACCAGACCCTGGGAACTGGGGGCACAGGCATGACTAAGACGTGGCCCCAGACTGCCAGGAGGCCTCAGTCTGCAGGGAGAATCAGGCATGGAAACGGACACTTTCAAAACAGTTTGATCAGAGCTGTGATGGAGGCAAGAAAAGGAGCCTGTGGGAGAACAGAGGAGGGGCTCCTCATCCAACTTAGGGACCTTAAGATAAGCTTCCTGGAGGAGGTCTTGCCTAAATGAGTCACGGAGGATGAATAAGAGTTGGCTGGAATACAAAGGGGAACTTCCTGTTAAACACAACTAATTGAGTAAACTTCTTTATCTCTGCTGCTTCCCCAAATCCCACTGAAATATGAGTAAAGGAATAAAAAAGGTAGAAACACAAGGTCTGGGGTGCTGACCAGAAGTAAACTATTCCACCCAGCAAGCCCCAGGAATCAGAGTCCCGTGAAGCACAGAAGGCAGGATGAGGCATGGAACTGCAGAAAGCAAGGAGAATATTGAAAGTCTGTGAACAGACCCTCTTGGCCCCTCCCCGACCCCTTTCAGTCGGGACACCTCTCCCCAGCTCCATCTCTATAGATGGAGGGTGATTCTTTGGAGAAATTGAAGTTAGGAGCCTCCAGGCTTGGGGACACCAGGCACAGTGGAGGATGGGGGTGAAACAGGGCTGCAAGCAAAGGGATCTGTACCCTAAAGCAGTGGAACCCCAGCCTCCTTCCACTTGCCTACTTCCAGAACACCAAAGTCAGGAGCACATGAGACAGAAAAAGATTCTTCTCTGGGGAAACTGAAAGGCCCCAGACAGAGCCCTCCAAAAGATGACATGTGGGAGTCCTCCAACAAAAGAACAGGCTCTCAGCCCCTAAACTCTGTAGTGAAGCCCATCACCTGGCCAGCTCCATCTACACACAGAGCTTCCCGTCATGGGAACTGATCGCCGGGGCTCACCAGCCAAGGATCCTTAAGGTAGGTATATTTCATTTTATGTAAATTAAACCTCAGTGTAACTGGCATTAAAAAAAAACAAGCCTTAGGTAGCCAGAGATGATCAGATAGTACAAGGGTACTTGAGGAAGCCCATCAACCTGCAAGAATGACCCAAAAAGCAAACAAACAAACAAACCAAAAAACTTGGAAGGAACAGAGGTAATGAAGGGAGGGGAAGAAACCTGGGAAATTTAAGATAGTGAGAGCCAACATAAAGATTTCAAGAGAAGGATTAGAAAATAAAGTTGAAGAAATATCCTAGGAAGCAGAATAACAAGGCAAAGAGATGGACAACAGAAGAGAAAAGATGAGAACACGGGAGGATCAGTTGAGGAACTGCAACATCCAACAATAGGAGTTCCAGAAATAGAGAATGGAGGAAACAGCAGAAAGGAAAGGATCAAAGACGTGATATAAGAACAAGTCCAGAACTAAAGGAATGAATATCCCACCGAGTAACCAGCAACATAAATGATTAAAGAAAAACCCCACCAAGTTATGCCACAGCGCAATTTCAGAATACCAGGGATAAAGAGAGGATCCTAAAAGCTTCCAGAAGAAAAATATATCATGTACAAAGGATCAGGAAAAAGAATGGCATTGGACTGCTCAACAGCAGCACTGGAAGCTAGGAGGCAATGGAGCGGTGTTCTCAAAATTCTGACAGACCATAATTTCCAACCTAGAAGCCTATACTCAGTTGAATTATCAATCAAGGGTGAGGGTGCAATAGAGACATCTTCAGACAAAGGAGAGCTAAAGATTTTATGTCCTAGGCCTCCTTTCTCAGGAAGCACTGGAGAATGTGCTCCAGCAAAATGCAGGCATAAACTCAGAAAAAAGGCCAAGGAATCCAGGAAACAGGAAATTAACACAGAAGACAGGTGAAGGGAATCCCAGAGTGATGGAGAAGGGAGCAGATCTATGGGCAACCTTGTGCAGGCCTGGAGAGCAACCAGTCTGGATTGCAGCGAGAATGATGTCTCAAAGGAAAAAAAAAAATCTGATGGATTACCTGATGTGTCAGAACACATTGAGAAGAGAAATGCACTACTCACAGAGTTTGGGGAGAATTGATCATATACATGAAAAAAACTAAGCAAGCAAAAAAAAAAAAAAAAAAATAGTCATCAACACCAGGGAAAAGAAAAAGTTGTATGGGAAGGAAAATGTAATTATAGCAAATGATTTACTCATTATTAATATCAATGCAGTCATAATAATGTAAGCCACCAATATTGATTTAACCAAAACTTCGTGCTATAACTACAGTGGTAGAATGGGAAGGAAGGACGGTGCACCCACATAAGAACTGGGAGCTAGAGGTGGTTGTGTGTGTTAGGGAGCCCCACCCTCTCTCTGCACGGTAGGAATTCAGTACATGATATACAGAACTGAAAAAAGTAAATCAAGAAATAGAAGTACGCATGTGTTCCTTAGAAATGAGGAGGTAAATACCCGAAAAAGTAGTTAAAAGACTTGAAAACAGTTTGTCTCTGAGAGTGGGAGTTGGGGGTGAGGAGGGGTAGAGTGGGGAATTTGTGTGTTTTGTTTTGTTTTAATCCTTGCAGTACTATGTGACTTGAAAATCTATATGCATGTATTACTTTGGTTAAAAAAAATATTGAAAGGGCACACACACACAAAAATGCCAAAAATGGATTAGCAATATAAGCGTATACTTTAGAAATATGAAAGTAAACTCAGAAAAAGGTAACTAAGAGAGTTGAAAAGGAAACTTTTATTTTTAAGATCCTTTCAGAATTTGACTTTTTAAACTAGTTTACATATCACTTTAATAAAATTTAAAATAATTTTTAAAAACATAAAGGGGAGCAAGAGTGTTCCAGGGAACAAATACCAAATGTTCTAAGAAAGTAGATGGGAGGGCGGAGTAAGATTTAGAGCTTTGGAGAGTTTGGGCTCGACTGGCACGGAAGTTTGTGGGAAAATTGTCTGTGGGAAAACTATCGGTGAGAAAATTATTGAATGTTTGAAGCAGCAGAACCACATCAACTGATTTGTGCTTGAGAGATGTTCCTTTAGCAGCCAGTGAGAGAAGGTGGTTGCCCATTGAAGAGACTTGCAGTTAGACAAGTTGATGTTTGGGAGATCAGTTGCCTGGCTGCCCCAGGGCTGGTTCTCAGCTTTTAGAGAGACTTGTATGATCCCTGGGCCAGGGTACCCACCTCTTTCTCCTCAGGACACTTCTAGGAGGAGCCCTGTACACAGCAGCTCTTCAAGTTTCCATTAAAAAATGTACTTCTGTTCGTGTCCAATCACCTTTCTGTTGGACACCTGATTTTGTAGACATGTTGCTCAAATGCTGGCTTGAGAAACAGTCTCTCTTTCTCACGTAACTTTGCATATCTCGTTTCTGATGCATTTTTTGTTTCTTAGTTTAGGTCTCAGAGGACAACCTTATTTATCCAATTCCAGGTTCTTGGGAGAGAGGCACCTTATTGTGTTCCCAGGCACTGTTTATAGATAGCTTGGAGGGTCAAAATGAGAGGCAGGGAATCCAGTCAGGAGGTGAGAGCAGAAACCCCAGTATGGCAACTCAAAGGCTTATATTCTTTTGAGTTATTCTGCCCTGTTGTCGCCATAAGTCCCCCAAAGGTTCAAGAACTGTCGATATTTTGCCATTTATTCTCCCATCTGCCAGATTGCCCCTTGTACCTGGAAGCAGCAACGTCAGAATCCTTGGTCTCATTACATGCCTGCGTTTTTGGTTCAGAAAATATGGTCACTATACTCATAGGCTTCAATCAGTTACTGTTTATTGAGCATTACTCTTGAGGATGGGAATTGGCTTAGACAAGCCTTTTGAGAACCCTGGGGTCTGAAGTGGCCTTCCATTGGGAGAAAGCCATAGGAGTAGCAGGAGAAATCCATCTCCTTTCCTGACATGGATTGATAAAGGGAGGTCTGGTACCCTGGGTCTTTGTTTCTACCCATAGGTAGCTGAACCCACTTGACAAAAGAGAGAAACTTTGGGATTCTGAAGACACTAAGTATCTTAGGGCCTGAAGATTGGAACTCAACTAACACAGCCCCCTTGTTTTATAGATGACGAACCAAGGTCCAGAGAGCAGTGATTTCTCCAATTCTATGCTGCCAGTTAGGGAATGAGCCATAATAGAGCCCAGCATTCTTTCTACGTCTGTGCTACTTCACAAAAGAATGGTGGTCCAGCTTCATGGAGTAAGGGGTGGATTGACCATTGGGCTGGGCATTAGTCCTGAAGAGGTGTAGGATAGCACAGTGTTAATGATGATGGTTATCTAGATGTAAATAACAATTTGTATACTAAACGCATAAGAGCCTGTAAACCCCTGAGGTGGCATGCACCCCCGCATTGAGGGTCATAAGATGCCGTATACCCTCGAACTAGTAAGAATCAGTCCACAGTGAGGAGAGCTGGCTAATTCACTCTGCCTCATGGCGTGGAGCTCTTTTGCTCCCCGTAGCTGCCATCTTGAGGACTGTAACATCATACAGAAGTGCTTTTGGAGCAGAAGTACATATCTGGTAATCTCTCCTAAGAAAGAGCCTGTCAGGAAGTGCCTGTCCTGACTTTGGGGGACGAGGATAAGGGAACTCACCTTAACGATGCGTAAGTGCCCAGCACTGAGCTGCTGGTGCAGTGGAGCGTGGTGGTAAGAGCACGAGCTGTGGGGTCCAGGCCAAGCTTTGCCCCTACTTGTGTGCCGTGGGGCAAATCATTTCAACTTCTCTGAGTCTCAGTTTCATCATCTTAAAATTGCATGAGTAATTCCCACTTTGCAGGATCAAAGGAGGTCATGTACCAAAAGAGCCTGCCACCCTGCCTGGTACATAGTAGGTGCCCGGTGATTGTTCACATGCCAATGGAGACGATTATATATGTGGCTTATGCTCTGAAGTATAATAGATTGAGGCAAGGGGCCAGTCTGTGAGCAACTTGAGGGTTTATATTCCTGAGTCGGGGCCTGGTATATAATAGTTTGAATACGTGTGTGCTGGGGGTTTTGGGGTGGGGTGGCGAGGAGACCAGCCTGCCTGGAGCAGAGGGTTTGTGTTAGGGAGAAAGGCTGAGGGGCTTAACTTCCATTCTGTTGACAGTTGAGGAGTCATTGAATTAAGCCCACCTGATCTGGTACCTGCGAATAATTGAGCCAGGCCTGAGAAGAAATCTTGTTGCTGCAGAGTGAGATGGAAAGTTTTAATAAATGTGAAAAGGTGCTCTGTGGCCCTGCTCCTCTGTCCCTTTAGGGGGCTGCAAAGGCTAACGATTGGACCCACTGTTGTCCACTGTGCCAGGCTGAACCTCACAGCCACCCCACCCTCCTGCCCCCCTCCCCTCCCCTGTCATGTCATTTTACAAGTGAGAAAGCTGAGGCTGGACATCGGGGAGTGCCTTCCCTAGGAGTATATGGCTAGTAAGTAGCAGAACTGGAAGCACTGGCCTCACCCACTGCCTGCGCTCCTGCACCCAGATGCTTGCCTGCCCCACCTGGCCGGTGGGTGCTCCATTCACTCTTCCAACAAATACTCACTTTCCCCTCCCCGCGTGTCCCTCTCACTTTGCAATCAGCATAGACGACTCTCCCCCCACTCAGGTCCCCTCACTAAGGTCCCTTCTTGGTTCTCTCACCTGAGGACAGAGCCTGTGATGTGTTCATCTCTGTCTCCTCCGACGTCTGCAGTGGGAGTGGGAGTGGGGGTGGGGGAGGGAGGGGAGAAAAGGAGGAAGAAGAGGACAGAGGGGACAGGGAAGCCACTTCACACACTCTCCCCGCTTCTTCCAAGTGCCCTGGTCCTTCTTCCTCCCTTTCCCCACCCCCAAGGACAGTTCCACTGTTCCTCCCTACACACACACACACACACACACACACACACACACACACACATTCTTTTAGGGAGGAACAGCCGGAGTGGGTGTGGGTCGGGTTTCACTCATTCTCTCAGTCCCCTCAAAGCTGTCCCCAGTGCCACTCTCTTCTCTTGCCCTTCCTTTGCCTCTGAGGGGGCCTCACAATGAAAAAGGCAGACCAATGTAGTAGAAAGGAGCCCAGCAGCTGACTCACTCACCCCTCTCAGCCTCATTCTTGTCATCCAGAAAATAAGCAGGTTGGACCAGGCAATTGGCAAAGCCTTTTCTATGTTGTTAATAATACCTGGCATTTGTCTGCTGGGCTGCAAAGGGCTTAATCATCCCAACAGCCCTGCAAGGATTGGCCTCGTGTTACAAGTGAGGAGACTGAGGCTCAGATTCCAAGCAGGGAGGTGATTTGCCCAGGTCACAGGGCTGGTAAGTGGCAGAGCCAGTATCTGAGGCTTGGTCTCTCTGTGTTTAAACCTCGGGCTCTGCCCCTGGCCACCGCTGCAGGCTGCCTCTCAGCCACTCCGAGGAAGGCTCTTCACCATGACCCACTAGGCTAGAACATGGTTGGTTCCTGGCACCTCCTCGACCTCACCTCCAACCATTCTTCCCCTCACTTATTCCACCCCGGCCACACTGTCCTCCTCCGTGTCCCAGCAACTGGCCAGGCCCTCCGCCACATCATGGCCTATGCACTGGCCATTCTCTCTGCACGAAATGCCCTACCCTTCATTTTCACGATGCGTACTAGGTGTCAGGGCTGGGCAGAGGGAGGAGAGGAGTAGAGGGCATATGCTGACTGTCGGGTTTTTTCTCTGTTTCTCTTTCAGATCTGATGGTGAGAATTCCAGAACAGTCAGGTCAGTACCTCCTTTCTTTAGTAGTGCTTGGGAGTTGGGGCAGGGACTGGGGTGGGGGCCTCTGGCTTGTCACTTCGGGATCCATGGGAGGGGCGGGGGCCAACTCCAGGGGTTTTGTCCCACTGGTATTAGGGGTGGGGAGGAGGCAAGCATAGGGAGGGGGTTGAAAACTCTTCCTTAGTCTTTCTGACCCTAGCTGATTTGGGGGCTCGGCTGAACACTGGAGGGGCTCATGGGAGCTACCTAGATGGGAAAGCTGACCTGCAGAGAGGTCAGCTCTGGACCCGGGACCTTCTCCCCCTCCCTTCCCGGGAGAAGGGGACACGATAGAAACGGGGCTTCCCTGGTCTGGCGTTTGTGCTCCACCCTGACCTGCACTAGCCCTGAGTAGTGTGGTTTGGATGGACTTTTGATGTGACACATTCCAGTCATTAGAAATATACCTTATATTTAAGGTAATGTTACACTTAAATATACCTTATATTTAAGTGTAACAAGTGCCCCCCCCCTTTTTTTTTGCATGCTTGGTGAAAAAGGTTTACAAGCATCAATCAGTAAGTTTTCAGGGTGTGATCAATCTGCCATTTGGGGGTAAAACTGGGGTTAGGGACAAGGACTATTAGTGCATTTCCCAGGCCTTAACCCAACAGAAGCTTCATGAAAACACAAGTGTCAAGGATAGGGACTATGTGGGAATGATGCGGGGCTCAGGGTAGGGCCCAGTCAGAGAGCATCCAGGCCAGGGGTGATGCAGTTGGCCTCTGAAATGAGATGGGTCCAGGCAGCAGAGGCATGAGATGGGCTCACTCGGTTCCAGCCAGGGCTGCAACTAACATATATAACACCTATGTGAAGAGTAGAACCCACTGCGTGGATCAGTTGGAGGAATGTTCCCTTTCCACAGGGCTCCTGCAGCCCCTCACCAGGGTTCCCGGCTCAGTGAGTAGAGCACAGGTTGAACTTCAGCCGCGACTCATGCCCTCTTGGCTGTGAACCCTTGTGCAAGGCACTGCTTGTCCAACCATATGCAGCAGCCCAGGTCCTGGCATCCAGGCAGTGGATATGGGAGGGGGGCAGAGGATCCCAGCATCCAGACGGAGGTGCATAATGAGACATGCTGTGTCCTTGCATCCCAGGCAGAGGGGATGGGATGAGCACACTGGTGCCCTGGGCCAAGGTAGGGGCTGTGGGATGGGAGCACACTTCGGCCAGCAGGAAAGCAGGGGAAGTGTGGTAGATACAGTCAGGCCTAGTGTCCAGGCAAGGGGTATATGATGAGATGCAATTAGTCCTGGCATGCAGCCAAGGAGTATGGCCTGGGAACAGCCTGTCCTAGCATTTAGGAAGGCACTGGTCTAGCAAAGGACACTGATCCCAGTGCCCCACTGTGGGTTTGGAGAAAGACAGCTTGGGCTGACTCTGAGCACAGGCTCCCAGGCATCCCCGTTGATATGCCTGCGACTTGTCAAGGAATGCGACTGAAGGCGTCTCTAGCTCTTCCCGACAGGGGAGGTCCTAGGACCTATAGCTCAGGGTTTTAATAGTTATTATGATCATAAATCATATGATGATGTACGTTGGGCCTTTACAACTTACAGAAGTTGTCAGGGACTTTCTTTTGTTTGATCCTCCCAGTGACACTGTAGGTGGAACCTGGGCTGCCCTTATCATCATTATTTTACAGTTGAGGAAACTGAGGCTCAGGCTGGTTATGGGTTTTGCCCACAGCCATGCAACTTATTTATGGCTGAGCCAGGATTCAAACCCAGGTCTGCCTGGCACCAAGCCCAGAGCCCTGCCCACGCCATCCCTGCAGGAGCTTTCGACAGCCTTGCAGATAATAATAATCATCCTCATCCTCATCCTAATATTAGTAATCATAGCAGTTATCATTTGCTCCTCACATACTAAGAACTCTGAATATGATCTTATTTAATGCTCACAACAGCCCTATTAGGCATGGATTGGGATCTCTGATTTACACATGAGGAAAATGAGGTCCCACAGAGGGTCAGTGCCTTGCCCAAGGAAATAAGAGAAATGGGGCAGGGTGGCATCACTCTGACTCATACCCTGGGCTGTCTGCTGCCAAAGCTGGTATTTGTTTTACTGAGATGTACTTCCCGACATCCACCCTGGACCTACAGTCAAGGAGGCTACAGGGACCTTGCAGACTCAGCAACTGTGGAAGCAAGGGTCAAACTTGGACTGTGGAAGGGGCCTAAAATAGCACTTGTGGGGCAAAATCTTGCAAATATGGTGGGAAGGTCCTTTAACTTGGAACCAGAGCTGGGTGGGGTCATCTGAGGATGCTCTCAGGACCCGCATGTGAATTCTTGAGCTCACTTCAGTTAGGGGTCAGGGAGAGCTTCCTGGAGAAGGTGGTGTCTGAGCTGGGTCATGGAGGACTGACACGCAGACTGTGTAAGGAGGGCATCCCTGTAAATGAAACCAGCAGGCATCGGAGGTGAGGGGGGCTGGGTGGGGGCAGTCAGTCGGGCTAAAACAGATCTGGGCAGGAAAGGAGCAAGTGTTAAAGTTCAGAACTGGTCTGGTCGGGACTGGGTCACAGATACCTTCTGTCATCAGTGGGAGCCGGGGGAGGCTGGAGGAGAGAGGTGGGGCTCTGTAGCACAGAAAGGGCAGCAACTGGATCTGGGCAAAGGGTTCCATTTATGGCCAGGTCGCTTTCTAGTTATGTGACTTTGAACAGATCTTTTTCCCCCCTGGAGCCCCAGGGTTGTCATCTAATAAACATTGTGTGTGTGGAGGGGAAAGTTTAGGAGGGTAGAAGGAACACGAAGGAAAGGAGCTAGACTTCGGCTGCTGTGGAAGTGGAATGGGAAGGAATGAGCAGGGTCGGTGGATTGAAAACCCCCCGTAGCAGGGCCCAGGCATGAGGGCTTCCAGGTATGGGGTGCCAGAGGAAGTGTGGAGTCTAATTAGAGCTGAACAGCTGGTGTTGCTAAAGGGCTGTGGGCAGAGGAAGGTGCCTGGACTTCCTGTAGATCCATGAGGAGTTGTCAGACCTACAGGCGCCTTAAATCCAGGTCCAGAAAGGGACTGGCGATGGCTCAAGGTCACAAACTAGCTCTCAGCAGAGCCTGCTTCCTAGCTGTGTGTTGTTTGCAAAGTCACTTGGCTTCTCTGATCCTTACTTTCCTCATCTGTAAAATGAGGTCAATAATTCTGACTTCTTTGGGTTGATGAGAGAACTTAAAGCAATGCTCAGCATAAAATGGTGGCTCAACATATTGTAGTGCCCTCCGCCATCCCCTAACCCAATGCATTGTCATTTATGGGGCAGTAAAGCTTGAGATATGTGGAGAGGTGCAGAACTTGAAGACAGAGGGGCAGGAGGGGCTGATACCTCCGCCACCAGAAGAGGAGGGAGCCCAGGCCTAGAGGTGCTACCGCTGCAGTGAGGGTCTGGCTGGAACTTGGGGGCCCTGGGGACCAGGCCGGGGTTGACAGGCACGCAAGGATGAGAGCCAGAGGAGGTGGCCTGTTGCTAGGGAAGGAGGGAGGAGGTGGGGGAGCTGCTGACACCCGCAGAGCCAGGGACGTCCCCATGGCAACAGGAGCCGCTGCTGTCGGGAGGAGAAGTGGGAGGAGGAGCCAACGCTGGCTCTGTTCCCAGAGGAGGCCTCCCACTCTGGGCCTCAGTGCCCCCATCTGTCCAACGGGAGTTTGGATTAGGTAATCTCTAAGATTCTTTCTTGTTTTGACCTCCTGGCAATCTGGGGTAGCTGAGACCTCACAGACCTTCCGTGGCTCCCCCATCCACATGTCCAGACACTGCCAGTCCCCAGAGCTGCCCCAGCTGCTTCCAAATCTTCCCTTGCGTGCTGCCTTCTGTTCAGCGCAGCCTGGTTGCCTGCCCTGCCCAGCTCTCTGTTCCCACCACTTCCTTTTCCTGGAACCTTGTCACTTACCGCCTGCTGAATGCTCTCTGGCTCTGGTGGGTCCAACTCCAGCCCTGTGCACTCTGGGGTGCCTTCCCTGGCTGCCCGAGTCCACCCTGACTGCTTCCTCGCTCCTGGGCTTCTTCGGCCCCACAGGTCTGCGCTCCTCCTGCTATCCTTAGTAATCGCTGCTGCAATGCATGGAGCCACTTCTGAGAGCTGGGCTCCCCTTGACAGGCTCAAATCATTACAGTAAATTTATGGTGTCATATTGTGAATCCCCATTTTACATATGAGCCAATGCTCTGAGAGCTTATGTGGCTTGTCTGAGTTCCCCCGGGTCCTATGTGGTAGAGCCAGGCTTGGAACTCAGCTCTGTATAATTGCTGCTACCCCAGGCCTGAGGCAGGGCATAATTTATCAGCGGCAGCAGCACTTGCTGGGTGATAGCTAAAGCCCATATATGCTAGCCACCATGCTGGGCACTTTACCTGTGTTTTCTCACTTCATCTTCACAATAATCCTATAGAGTATATATTCTAGTCACTTTACAGGTGAGGAAACTGAGGCTTTCAGAGTTAAAATAATTTACCCCCTCCCCCCCATAGAACTCAGATCAGAATCCAGACCATCAGAGTTGCGGTCACCATGCTATACCGGGGTTAACCCAGTTGTTTTCCAGAAGCACGAACAGAGCATTCCCTGTGTACCAGGCCTGTGTTGGGTGATCCATGGGGGAGATGGAAGCGGGCTACAGACACAGATGAGCCAGCTCTGGCAAGCCCAAATGGGAGTGCGTTGATGAAGAGAAGCCAGTTGTAAGGACAAGAGGCTGGAGGGGGTAGAACTTGAATTTGACTATGGGATGGAGGAGGAGGGAGGTGGGGGGGGGAGGGAGATGGGTAATTTTCCCAAAGGAGTTACCTTTGTCCAGGAAGCTCACGAGGGGCAAGAAGGGGTAAGGGGGTCCTCCTTCCCCTTCCTGTTAGTGTTTCCCTGCCCCGGCCTGGCCCAGCCCCAGGAAGTGGGTGACCCCTAAGCTGGCTGCATGCCTGATTGGCACCAAAATAAACTTGCCTTCTCTCTCTTTCCCTCCCCTCCTCTCTGTCCCCTCTGTCCTGGCTTTAATTAGCAGCCCTGGGGATGAGTCACTTGGCAGCTGGGGAGGGAGGCTGCTCAGAACCCAGTCGAGCCTGAGCCTCGGTTCCTGGCCCAAGCCTCCCGGGCAGCACCACTGTGTTCTTGGTGTGGCTTCACATCTGTGCGGGTGTGAGGAACGCAGGGGCAGCGCTGCGTGCTGGTGGGTGTCCATGCACGGCAGGGTGTCTGCATAGAAGCAGATCTGGTTGTTGCTGCATTTGTCTTGGTGTCCACTGAATGTCAGTGTATGTGAGTGTGCGACTGTAGCATGTATCTGTGGTCGCAACTGTCAGGAAATGAGGGAGCATTTGGGTGAACAAACACAAATGCTTTATAATTGCATTCACCCCTCCCTACCTAAGTGTTCTTTATGCGTTTTTGCTTATGCAAGCCCTGCACTTACATCCCCAATTTTCCCTTGTCTTAGTCTGGGTACACTTTGTTGCAGGGAACTGAAACCCACTCAAACGCGCTCAAGAATAAAGGGTGGGGGGGGGGAGACTATTGTGAGGCTACATCTCACAGAATCTAAGAGCAGTAAATGACGTATAGCCAGGCCTCATGCCAACTGGAAGTGGGACCAAGAAGTCAAGGAGGAAAATTGCTCTCTCTTTCTCTCTCTCTCTCTCTCTGCATCTCTGCATCTCCCTGGCTCATACGTTGTCTCTCTCCATCTTTCATGACTTGCCTGGTCCCTGTCATCTCTTTGTCACTGACTCCTCTCTCTGGACTGACTTCCTCTGCTCTCAGGTGGCCTGATGTGGCCACCAACCTAGAAGCTATGTGACCTTCCAGCTTCAGGGCCCACCCCCACGGGACAGCACTGTTTCTGTCCATCCTGTGGTAAACGAGGTGGCAAGGGGCTGTAGGTGGGAGTGGATTCTCCTAGAAGTGGGTGAGCGTAGAGGTCAAATACTCTGGACTTGGTGTTTCTTCTACAGTGCCCACAGCTTTTATGTGTTCACAAGCGAGGTCAGAGCCTGGGGAGTAGTCTGCTCAGAGGCCCACGATTATAAGCTTGCTCGTCCATCAAGGTTTTGGTTCCTACTCTAATGCAAGTTGACCTTAGCTCACTATGCTTTCAAGTTCCATGCTCTTGCATCAAAATACCCTGTTTTATCTAAAACTTTCCCCTTATTTTGTGCCCAAACAGCCTTTAAGTGCACAGTGAATATTACCATCGCCACCAGTGTGCGGTGATTTTCATAGTCTCAGAACAACTGGCATAATGCTACTCATGGTACAGCTGCTACCAAGTTCTTGGTTGTTTCAGGAATTTTCACATTTTATTAGTGCAGTGACTGAATTTATAGTTATCTTCAGTATAGAATTACAAGCACACATTATCAATATTATCAACTTGACGCTCGAGCTCACTTTTCCATTAATACAAACCCTGCAGTTTTTACATTAATTACAGAGGGAACCTTAGACAGGTTTTCACCTATGAGTAAAGAGTTTGGAACCAGCTGTGCACGTAATGACTGTTCTCCAGATGTAGGGGCAATGCCCATGGCTCTGACCTCGGCCCGGGCCTTGCATCCTCTGGCTGAGACTGGAGACTGCCCACCTCCTTAGGGAGCTCCTACTTCTGGCCTGGCACATAGCAGGTGCTGTTGTTATTTTTTAATAAAAAGGATAGTTTTCTTATTATTGTTAAGTCCATCTTCCACATATAGGTGGTAAGCCTGAGTGGGAGAGATCATCCCAGGCTCAGGGCAAAGCCTCCTTCAACTTAATAAATGCTTTGATTCAGAAAATGTGTACTATGTATCAGGTACTGTTAAGGAACATTCCACACACCTTATCTTTAATCCTCCTGGCAGCTCTGCCAAGTAAGGGTGATGGGATCCACTTTACAGAGGGGGAAACTGAAACCTTGAGAGGTAGAGTCACTTGCCCGAGGTCATCCATCCATCTGTCCATCCATCCATCCACTTAGTCATGGGACAATTTCTTGAGTACCTACAACGTGCCAGGCACTGTGCTAAACTAAATGCAGTTGATACAATGATGAATAATAGAATCCTGCTCTGAGGAAGCTCACCGTCTGGTAGGAAAGCAGATAAGGAAACAGACAATTACAGGCGAAGTGTAGGGTGCTGTGGGAGAACCTCAGAAGTGTACCCAACACAACCTGAGGGTCAGGGAGGCTTCTCCAAGCTGACATCTAAACTGTGACTTGGTGGATGAGTAGAAGTTAGCCTGGTGAGGGGTGGGGGTGTGTGTGAGGTGAAGTGGAGAGTGTTGCAGACAGAGCAAAAAAGTGTGCCAGGGCTGTGGAGCAGTGTTTGGTACTTGCATTCGTGAAGAACTGTAACTGTATCTGCAGTGGGATGGCACTGTCATGAGAGATAATCTGGAAAGGAGGCAGAAGGTAAATTGGGAAGCTGGGACTGGGACCCCGGTCAGTTAGACCCAGAGCCAAGGAGCTGCAGGACCCAGGAGCAGAGTTTCCATGCTTCCCCGCCTGCCTGGTCCCAGGGGCCAGCCTGGGCCAGCCTGGCTAGTGCCAGCGGCAGGCCAGGATTCCAGTGGCCACAGTGCCCTCTAGTGTCCAGCAGCCCATCTTGCAGCCTCTACCTCAGTGTGGATTGTCTGTCTCTCAATACCTGCTGACCTGTTTGACTAGGTGCCCTGTGCTGGATGCTGGGGACACTGGAATGAATAAGACATGGTGTCTGTCCCCACCGAGCTCCTGGACCAGAAGGGGCAACGGCATGTGAATAGACAGCGCTGGAGAAACGCAGGGTGGGAAGGACACAGGGGAGGGATCCCAGAGTCAGATTCCCAGAGGGCACCACCTCTGAGCAGACTTGTGAGGAAGAAGGGGGAGCTAACGAGGTGGGGAGGTGGCACTGGGGGCAGGGTGGTGGGGAATGGTCTTTTGAGCAGAGGCAAAGGTGAGGGCGGACAGCAGAGTGTGGCAGAGAATTGTAGGCGCTTCTGTTTGGGTGGAGCACAGGTTGAAGGTGGGGTGGGGGGAGGCTGAGACCACGGGGAAGTGGTGGGGAGGGGCAGCTCACAGAAGGTCCTGGGATGCCTGACACTAGCTCATAGTCAGCACTTAGTGAATGGACTCATATAAGGAGTTTCCCTGCCCTTTTGGGATCACAAACCCATCTGAGGATCTAATGAAAGCAATGTTCTCCCCGGAAATGCACTCATACTCACTCATATTTTTCATACAACTTTAGGGGCTTCAGAGACACTCCCCGCCCCAGGCCTATCCGTGAACCACAGGCTTCCAAATTCCTCTTAGTATAAATATTGAAACCTTATCAGGACCTCCAGGCTCTGCATGATTGGGCCCCCGCCTACATCTCCAGTCTCGCTCATCTCCCCTTTGCTTTTTCCACTCAGCCACGTTGGCCTCCTTGTAGTTCCTGGAAATACCACCTCAGGTCCTTTGCCCAAGTTGTTTCCTCTGCCTGGAACACTCTCCCCCACTACCTCCACTTTTTGCCCAGCTTAATTCCATTAGTGGTTGAATAATGTCTGTCTCCTCTCACTTGAATATGAGCTCCATGAGATCGGGACATTGACTGCCCTTAGTCACTGCCGTATCTGTCACCCAGCTCAGTGCCTGGCTCACAGGATCTGTAGTGTAAGTGAACGAAGGCCCTGCCAGTGCCCTGCGGCTGGGTCAGGCTCCTCACCCTTCGCTCCTTCTTCCCTTCAGCCCCTAGAGGGTTATCACATGAGTCGCCCCAACAGGCTCAGATATGCCTGAATTCCAAGAGTGGCCCATATGAAGAGGTATCTTCCTAGAAATCTTCCCCTGCCCGAAACAAACAGGTTTCCCAAGAGTCTCCCGTACCTCCCTGGGAGAAGGATCATACTCTCTCAGGCTCAGACTGAGACTTTTCAGCATGTGCATATGTGTCTCATTGAAACCTCACAAGAACCTGTGAGATAGGAGTTGCCACTCACCTTTTATAGATGAACAGACCGTGCCTCAGAGGGGTTACCCAGCTGAAAAGTTGTAGAGCTGGGACTTGTATCCAGCTCTGCCAGGCACCAAAATGTAAGCTCTTTGCCTCACCAGAGAGGGGAAGGGGCTTGCTCAAGGTCACACAGCATCAGCCTTAGGGCCAGGACTAGAATTTCTGTCTCTCAACTTCTGCCAGGCCAAGGTGAAGGTTTGGGCCACAGGTGCCACCCTTAGGACAATAACTGCAAATGGGCACAAGGTGTGGCTGCCACAAGAGCCAAGAGAGTTCCTGAGGGAGAGAGAAAGAAAAGCAGGGGCTGAGACCAGAGCCTTGAAGACCAAGGGGCTTTAGGGGGTGGGCAGAGGGAGAAGAGGCCATGAAGAGCCCATAGATGCCAACTTTGCGGTGGTCCATAGGGCCTATCTCTCTCAGCAGCTTTGGCTTTCTTGAGAGGAACCAGCTGCCCCGGCAGGGAGGCAGGAAGGCAGGAAGGCAGGAAGGCTGGCCTGTTGCCTGTCAACTCCTATTCCTTCTAGATCACTGGCCCCCTGGCCCCTCCCAGGGCTGCCTTCTGCTCAGAACAGCCAGGGACCTGGGCTCTGGGGCTGTGAAAGGACAGGAGCCCTCTGAGCTGGATCTGGGGTACTCTTCAGGAACCCCACACCCTTCAAATCCTCCAAATTGTCCCCTTTCTCCAGCCCCCCACATAAGGAGGAGAGAGAGATTACTGTGGTAGGTCGATGGGGATTCTAGTTTGACTGGCTGTATGAACTTTAGTAAGACTCTTCCCCTCTCCCCGTCTGTAAAATCAGGTGGGCCAATTTCCTTGGAAGAACAGCCTATAGGTTGTGAATGGCGTGTCTTCTGATTTTTGCTTTTCTCTTCAGGGAGCATTTCTCTTAGCCAGTTCAGAAAACAACGCAGAAGAAAGTGAGAGCTTATTGCAATGGTCAAGAAATCGGCTGGGCCCTCATCTTGATTTCCCCAGATGGGTGATTTGAATTTTACTTGAACTGGAGCATCCCAGCATAACCACCACACAGAGTCTCTTTAACTCTGTGGAAGATGAAAATGTTTGTGAAAAGCTTCTATGGAAAGGTTTCTGTATTCACAGGGCAGCAATATGGCCAAGGGGACAGAGTCCTGATTTGGGAATGGCCAAACCAGGTCCTGATCTTGGGGTTCTGCTACTTACTAGCTCTATTACCTGTGCCGAGTTACTTAATGTTTCTACATCTCAATTTTCTCTTCGGGAGAATAGGGCTAGTGACATGTACTTGACAGGGTACTTGGGGAGATTCCAACAGAGGTGCATATAGTGAGCACAGCCTGAGGTTTGGCCGAGAGGAGTCACTTCAAGCTCTCAAAGCTGCTTCCTCGTACTAGGAGTTCCCAGCCCTCCTGGGGGAGCAGGGGAAGGAGCAAAGTTTCCAGTTGCAGTCTGGCCTATAGCCCAGCAGGCCTGGCCCCGCCTCCTTGGTTCCTCCTTCTAGGGAAGGGCTGGGGAGGAGGGGGTGGCAACAGCGGTGGAGGCACCGCCCTGGCCAGGGGGCCTGCCCTCGGGACAGGTCCAGACCCATGGAGCCCCCCGGGAGGAGTAGCAGGTAGGAACCTGGCCCCCACCCCCAACCCTGCAGCCCTACCCCCTCCCTTCCTGCCCAGGCCTGGACCTGGTCCCTGGGCTGCTGATTCAGCAGCCTCCTGGCTTCCTGGTTCCTGGCTCTCCTCTTGGATTCTTGGAGGCCTTTGGCTTGGGGGAGGGAGCCAGCTCAAGTGGGTGAGCCCAGGGGCATCTGGGTGCCCAGCTCTGTAAGAACCCTGGAGCCCTGAGCAGCGCAGTCGGTGGCCTGTGAGGGGTGTGATTGGTGGCTGCCCTGGCTCCTAGCCTGGTGCTGCGGGGCTGTCCACAACAGCTGAGACTCTCTGATACCAACATTCCAGCAGCCTAAGGGTCTCTGAGTCTCAGGTTTAATGAGTCAAGGACTTGGGCCAGTGACTGGCACTTAGATGGCACTTGAGAAACAGTCGTTCTGCTGATGACAATTATTCCAGAGGCTCTGATAAGAAGAGTATCAGATTCCAGGATTCTCTGTTAAGGTTCTAAGATTTAGGCATCCTCTCCAATTCGCAGCAAGCGAGATAGTGGGCAGCTGGCCTGGCCTGCAGCCACATCTCCCGGCCTTTACTTCGGCTCTTGAATGGCCAGGCCCTGACCACAACCTGCCTTCAGGGGCTCGTGGGGGGCAGGGGCTGGCTGACCTGGCACTCACTCCCAGTATCTGCCCTGTGCTGCGTAGGGCAGGGACAGGGCCCTCGGCCTCACTACCCTGCTGTCTCTCCTCCCCCTTCCCCTTCTCTGGACTTTAATCGTGGGAAGCAGGAGGCAGAGGGGCCTTTGGACCCCACGCTAAGGGTGGGAGCACAGCGCTGGGGGGCGGAGCTTGGGCCCTGCCCCAGGCTGGGGGCGCAGCACTGGCCTTGGAAGCAAAGAACCACCCTGTCCTCTGGCTCGCTGGGCCCCACTCGCCCACTCAGCCCGAGTCCCATCCTGTCACCAAGACCACTGAGACCTTGTCAGCTCTCCTCCGCCCTCGCCTCTCCTGTCCTTTGCTCTGGCACTCTCTGCCTCTCCCCGTCTTCTCTCTGTGTCTTTTGTCTCGCCCTTTCACTGTCTTCCTCCTTCTCTGTCTTTCTCCTTTTCTGTCTTGTCTCTTTCGGTTTCTCTCTGTCTCTTTCCCTCTCCTCCTCCAGTGTCTCCTGCACCCCCCCACCCCCACCCCCACCCCGCCCTGGCCTGGGTTCTTCCCCCACTTTGGACCCAGAGCCTCTTTTCTCCCCATCCCTCCCTCCTTTCTTGTGAGGGGTCTTCTCTAAGGGGGAACCCCCCCATACACCTTTTCCCTTTCTCTTTCATCCACCCTTCCCTCTCCCCTCTTCCCTACCCGTGGCGTCTGGTGTGAGGAGGGCTCCCTTCCCCCTTCCCTACTGTGGTGTCCCAGTGTCTCTGAGGCCGAGGTCCCCACGGAGTCACCTGGAACACAGGAGGCCCAGCCCAGCTCTTTCGTCTCTGCTGCCCCCTGTTGTCGTTGTGTTCTGTTTGTGGTTCGAGTGCCGTCCTCTCTTTCTTGACTTTGTGGTTTTTTCTTTTTTTCTTCCTTCCTTCCTTCCTTCCTTCCTTCCTTCCTTCCTTCCTGCCTTCCCCCTCTCCCTCCCTCCCTCCCACCCCTCCTCTTCCATTCCCTATCCTCCACCACCCATTCCTCCCAGTCTTCCCCTTTCCCCTACCCCACTCACTTTCGCCTCCTTGTCCCCATTCCCCACCCTGCCTCTCCCCTCCCTCCCTGTCTCTCTCTCTGTCTCTCTTTCTCTCTCTGTCTCTTGCTGTCTCTCAGGTCCACAGCGTCTCATACTCTACACCAGTATTGCTGTCCTACTCAGGTCCTTGACTCCATGAAGCTTACCCCCTCAGGCAGGCTGGCAGAGAGCAGGTAAGAGCTAGACCCACCCCTCCCCCAATCCCTCACCCCTCCAGACAAATATCAATATCATTGCCAGCCCCTCCCCCATCTCCCTCTAGCCTCTGGAGTGACTGTGGAATGGGTGTCTGAGCGTGTGAGGAGAGTGACTGGGGGACCAGGCCAGAAGACCAAAGAGGACATTCACAGCCTGTTTGTAGCTTGTCCTTCCTTAAAAATCCTTCTCTAGATACCTTCCCCCCCGAAGTGGGAGTGGTTGGTCCTAGAATATATAACATTTGAGCTGTTTTGTAGGATGAGTAAGAGTTTGTCAGTTGGATAGGATGGGGAAGGGTGTTTAGACAGAGAGAACAATCTGCTTATACTTTTGGGGAAGGAGATTATTTCCAAGTTAATTTGAAAACACATTTTACATTTTCTGATTATAATGCAATGAAATAAAATATTAATAGCAATGGCAAAAAGGCTAGGTCCATTTGAAAGTTTAAAAATACTTGTGTTAAAGAGGAAATAAGAATGGAATTTGTGGACTATTTAGAATAAATGTCAATTGAGAATGTCATAGATCAAAACCTATGGGATATGACCATGGGGGTTCCCAGAAGAAAGTTTGTGGTCTTAAATGCTTTTATTAGAGAACAAGACAGTTTAAATGAACTAATTATTCTGATCAAGAGTCTAGAAAGTTCTAGAAAAAGAACAACCAAAAGAAAGCAGAATCAAGTAATTACTATATATAAAACCAGAAATTAATGAAATAGAAAACAAAAGGTTTGATAAGCTAAGAGGTGTTTTTTGAAAAGACCAGCAAACTAGACAGACCCTCCTCTGGCAGTTATGATTGAGAAAAAGGCAAGAAAACATAAATAAAATAAGGTATGATGAAGGGGATTTAACCACAGATTCAGAGTATATGAAAAAGTCATAAGAAAATGCTTTGTGTAATTTTATACCAATAAATGTGAAAATCTAGATGAGATGGTTTTCTAGGAAAATGGTTTTCTAGAAAATGGTTTTCTAGAAAATTTATATTTTCTAGGAAAATATAAACTACCAAAATCACTTAAGGAGTGGCAGAAAACCTGAATAGAATGGAACAGTATAGAAGAAGTTTAAAAGATGGTCAAAGTTTTCTCCTCAGAAATGGTACCAGGCCCAGCTGGTATTATGGAAGTTCAGGTATCATGGAAGTTCTATCCAATATTGAAAGATCAGCTAATAGGAAAAGATGGACAGCTTCCTAGTTCATTCTAGAAGGCTGGTATCACTGGACAGGTTTAGACAAAAAAAAGGAAAACTATAGTCTAACCTCACATATTAATAGAGCAACACATGTTTTAAATTACAGATTCTCCAACTGAATCCATCAGTATATTAAAAGAAGACTGTATCATGACAAGTGAAGGTTTGTCCCAGGAGTGCAGGGATTGTTCAACATTAGGGAAGCTGTTATTGTAATTGATTATGCTAATAGTTTTACAATCTTTTTACTCTATCTCCATAAATGCTGAAAAAATAATCTGACAAAATCACACATCCATTCTTGATTTAAAAACCCTTAGTGCCTTAGTTATCTCTTGCTGCATTGGGGTAATTTGTTAAACAGCAATAGATAACTAGTACAGTAAACTAGGAATGAATGAAAACCTCCTTAACTTGGAAAGAATTTTTATCAGAAACCAAAAACAATCATCAAATGTAACAATGACGTGCTAGATAAATTTCCATTCAATTTGGGAACAAAATAAGGATGACTACTATCACTGTCACTAACCAGTGTTTTCTGGAAGTTTTAATCATTGGGATTAAAAAAAGAAATAAGTGGTATAAATATCAGAAATAGAGTCAGAATTAGCATTATTTGAAGATGATATAGTTGTCTACTTAGATAATCAAAGAGAATAAAAGGAAAAATTATTAGAACTAATAAGAAAATTCAGTGAGATGGGTAGATACAAGATAAATATACACCCAAACCATCAACTTCTCTAAATACCATCAATAACTAATTAGAAGACATAATAGAAAAAGATTCCCATTCACAATAGCAAAAAAAAAAGATAAAATTCCTACGAATTTATAAGAAATTTAAAATACTTCTCTGTAGAAAACTAAAATTTCGTCAAAGGCTATAAGACTTGAATAAATCACGAGTCATATCCTATTCTTGGATGGGAAGAATTCAATATGGTTTAAAATGACATTTTACCCCAATTTGATCAAAAGATTCAATGTATTTCTCATTAAAATTTCAGTGGTATTTTCTTTGGGAATTGTGCAATTGGATTTTAAAGTTCATTTGGAAGAGTAAATGCCCATGAATTACTAAGAAAATTTTGAAAAAGAAGAACAATGAGGGGGGACTTGCCCCGTTAGATATAAAAACTTACCATAAATCTACAGAAATTACAAATATTATATCATCACAGAAATAGAGGAATACATAAATGGAACAAAATAGAGAATTTAGAAACAAACCCATATATTCATATGGGAATTTAATTTGTGACAAAGAATGCATTTCAGATCAGTGGGAAGTCAGTAAATAGGATGGGACTATTAGCTACCATTTGGAAAAAATTTAAGTTAAATCCCTACCTTGTACAAAAACAAATGCAAAAAATAAAGCTGTAAAAGTACCAGAGGAAAATCCAGAATATTTTTATAACAGGGTGGAGAAGCCTTTCTGATCAGGGTTTAAGAACTCAGGAGCCATAAAGTAAAGAGCAATAATTTCAACTACATTAAAGTTAAGAACTTCTGTGTGGAGAAAGATACTATACACAAAGTTAAAACAGAAACAGGCTAGAAGAAAGTATTTGCTACATAGACATCTGTCTATATCGTCTCCTGGAAATCAATAAGAGAAAGGTGCCCTACCCATTTAAAGTGGAGAAATAACGTGATTTGACAATTCAGAGAAGAAGTAGACAGCTAATGAATGAGAAAGGATGTTCAACCTTACAGATAGCCAAAGAAATGTAACTAAAACAACAGCGAAGTACTAATTTTAAAGTACCAAAATTTAAAAGATTGAAAGGGTTGTGAGGAAACAGAATCTCTCATATTCCTTGATAAGAGTACGAATTGGTTTCATTTTATTATGGGACCAGTTTGTTAGCTGCCCCCAGAAACTTAAATGTGCATATACTTCCAAGCTGAGAACTATGTCTTAGAGTTAGGTTTCTCTAGAGTTTTACTACTAGGTAGACCCCAATTTGGCCAGCCAGAAGCCTTTTCTAAAATACCCCAACCCCAACTGCAAACATAAGCCATACTGTGCAACTCTATCACACGCCCTTTTGTAGGGTAGCATTCTCAACCAACTCTTAATGAAAAGGTTGCATGATATATGCTTCTTAAATAAAGACAGGATTATATGATTAGGAATAATCTTTATTTTTAGCCAGTTTATAAAAATGTTAAAGCCACGGAAATAACCTTTATCTACATTTTAAACAAAATGTTCATTCCCTTTGCTCAGCAATTCAACTTTTAGGAATCCTTCAAAACTACTTTCAGACACATGCAAAGATGTTCACTGCAGCATTGTTTATAATAGCAAGCAATTAAAACAACCTACATGTCCATCAGTAGGAAACAGCTTTTCCTTCATGATCCATCCATACTCTGTAGCAGATCAAAAGAAAAAGATATATCTCTAGATACTCACCTGGAAAGACCTCTAAGACTTATTGTTATATGAAAAAAGCAAATTGCAGAACAGGGCTTATAGTATGATCCCATTTTTGTAAGGAAAAGAAAACCCCCATAACAACAATGAAAAAAATGTTATACATACCCTGTCACAACTTTAAAATTACTGGCCTTTTTTCTTGGTCCCACTTCCTTGCCTTTACTAACTTGTTTCCTTCCTCCTCTATACCTTTTTCCTGTATCCACCTGTTGTTTTTCCTTTTAATAACTTGCTCAAATACCACCTGATTCACTCAGCAAGCATTTGTTCTGCCTGCTCTCAGTTAGGCCTTGTGTTGAACCTTGGTGGTATATGGGAATGAGCTGTATCTGGTCCTACAGTCAGGGAGCTCAAGTCTGGAAGGGAGAGAGAGACACATAGACAATGACTGCATAGTGTGGTTTGGGATAGAACAGAAGTAGGCCCAGAGGGCTGCCAGAGGAGGGGTACCTAACCCCACCTGTCCCCTACAGGAGGGGACATGTGTACTAAGTCTTGAAAAAGTAATAGCTTTCCTTTATCCCCCAATCCTGCCGGAAATGGTTGCCTACTTTTTGGCTCTTCAAGCAGGATGACCTAATGGGGGAAAATAGTTGGGTCAGTATCTTTATTCAAGTCCAAATTCGGCTACTTCCAAGCTTGACTTTCGGCAAGCCTCTGAACTTCTATTTCCTCATCTGTGGAATGAGGACAATGCCTATTTACCTCTCAGGGCTGATTTTGGGATTGGAGAAGGTACATGTAAAACTCCTGGATGACTATCAACTGTTGAAGGGCAGGGACTACCCATGTCTTGTTTTCCTCGTAGCTAATATGTAGCCTTGGATTGGATTGGATCTAAAAGCTGTACGTGTCTAGGGATGGTTCTGGAACAAAGGATGCGCCTGACCATAGTGGGGCTTTGGGATGAGGAGGCTGAGAGTAGTACATGGGATGGAGGGGATCGCACCGTAAGAAGAGAGAGCCAGGGAATTCGCTGGCAGTCCAGTGGTTAGGACTTGGTGCTTTCACTGCTGGGGCCCGGGTTCAGTCCCTGGTCCGGGAACTAAGATCCTGCAAGCCTCGCAGCATGGCCAAAAGAAAAAAGAGAGAGAGAGAGAGAGAGAGCCAGGTCCCTGGTGTTGACATGAAGGTGACACAGGAGGGAAAATAAGAGTAGGCGGCCCTGGGAAATGGAGCCCAGAGGGCATTCTGACCCTGGTTCTTGGTCCTATTCTGCTACTGATACCATCTCCTAATCTCACAGTGCAGGGCAGGGAAGCATGGTGGACCAATACTTGCATTGGTGTCAACATGTCTCAATTCAATCCCACCTCTGTCACTCACTAACTGGGTGACCTTAAACAACTCACTTCACATCTCTGAGCCTAGTTCCTTATCTGTTAAAAAGAATACCAACATCATGGGGTTTATTTATTGAGGAGTAGAAGAGATCATAAATAGTATTCATGTTGTTGAGTGCCTGGCACATAATGAGTACTCAAAACAGGGTAGCTGTTATTAGTGTTTGTTTCAGTAGACACTTAGGGAGTTCTGCTACAGCAGGGCCTATGCTGGGTAATGGTTCTTGCCTTCCACAAATTCCCAGTCAGCTGGGGAGACTGAGGAGGGCTATGACAGAGGAGAGCACAGGGTGGGGGGGCTGCTGTGGAAGCCCAGTGGAAGAGATCTGGCCCCACCTAGGGCTGGTGCAGGTCAACTCAGCCTAAGAGCTGAGTCTTAGAGGATGAGTCAGAGGCAGTCAGGGGCAGAAGGGTGAAGTATGGCAGAATGTTCCAGGCAGAAGGAACAGCATATGCAAAAGAACCTGGATGTTCTTGGGAAGAGCCAGAGGTTTGTTACGAGCCTGGGTTGCATGGGTCCCAAATGGCTTCAGGTGGCCCATGAACCTCCTGAAATTGAATGCAAAATGTTGTGTGTGTCTAGTTGTGTGCATTTTCTGTTGGGGAGGTGGTTTGTGGCTTTCATTAAATGCCTAAAGGGTTTTGGGTTCCTCCAAAAAAGGTTAAGAACCAATGTTGCTGGTGATGAAGTATCATGTGAATGGATTCTAAATAAGAGAGAAATTTGGTAAAATTTGTGTTTTAGACATATCACATTAGCAATCGGTATGAAAAATGGATCGTATGCATGGAGGCCAGCTGGAAGGCCTACACTGGGATATTGGCATAGAAGAAGTGGCTTGGAGCAGGGCTACTATGTTGCACTATTCCCGTGGGCACCATTCGCAAAGAACCATTTTAATTTCAAATTATGGAATCTAAATTCTTTGAGAGATAGACCCAACAGCAGGTGAGAGAAAGGGAGGAGGCAAGGATGGATCAGTGTTAGCAGAGGGCCAGAGGGACATGAGTCCAGGGTAATAGTGCAGGAGGAGAAGGGAACCTCTGTTAAGGCTCGCCCAGCACCCAAAGTCCATGGTCTCAGATATAATTACTAACTTCCATCCTACTCCTGGTTCTCGGAGATTCTGAGTGACACTGGAGACACTTATTTCTCTATGTATTTGGGGGAGGAATTACTTCTGGTTTGTGAGTCAGGTATTTTCCTGAAAAAAGTCGTGTTTGAGCCAGTCATCCAGGGTCTGTAAAGATTTTGAGTGGTAGAGATGGGAGAGGATGCTCTGAGAGTGAACACAGAGGCCTGGAGGTGAGAAATGGTAAGGCTGAACACTGATGCGGAGGTTAGACACGCCTCAAACAGCTGTCTGGGGAGCCCAGGGTCCTTTCTCATGGTAGGCAGCTGGAGAGCCATGAGCAGTTCTTGAGGAGGGAAAGTAACATGATCAAATTAGCATTTTAGAAGGAAGGGAGACTAGGGAGGAGGCTTTTGCAGTAATCCAAGAGAGGTAAGCTGAGGTAGTGGCTGTGGGGATGGAGCAGAGGAGGTGGATTTGAGAGGTGATGGGGTAGAAGAGAGAGCTGGAGTCAGAGAGACTGAATAGATAATGGGGGTGGAAGTGGGGGGTGGAGATGACTGAGGATGGTCACGGTGAGTTGCCCGTGTTCAGGCCTGGCAATGGATTCATTCATTCAACAAATATTTATCGAGTGCTAGACACTGTGCTGGGCATTAAGGATATAGCACTGAGCAAAACAGATGCCTGTCCTGATGGATCTTACGATGGGTGAGACAGATACTAAATAAATAAGCAACTAAATATATAGAATGTGTCTGGTGCCACACCTATCTGGGGGATGATGTTCCAGCGAGTGCAAAGGCCCTGAGGCAAGAGTGTGCTTGTTATGGTTGAGGGACGGCAGGGAGACCAGTACGATTGGAGAAAGAGTGAGCGAGGGGCAAGGGGAGTAGATGATGAGTTAGCAGAGGCCAGATCATGTGTAGTCTTTTAGAGCTATTTAGGGGGTAGAATCAGCAGGATTCAGTGGCTGACTTGGTAAGGGAACAGGAAGAACCTAGGGTGACTTCCAGGTGTGTTTTGGGCTTGGGCCCCTGGGTGGTGGTGCCTTTCACGAAGGTGGGAAATGCAGGAGGACGGGTTTGCAGCGGTAAGATGCTGCATTAGAGGTCCCTGTGAACTCTGAAGGCCCTAAGGGCCATCTTGGTGGAGCTTCCAGCAAGCATTAATTAGGCTTGATGGGTCTGGGACCCAGGAGAGAGATCCATGCTAGAGAGAGAGATGTGGGGTCCTCAGCCATACCTGAAGTTATGGAATGGAATGAGATCACTGACAGAGAGTGTGGAATGAAAGAGAAGAGGACCAGAGCAGAACTGGGGAAGAGGTACTAACGCATAAGGAATGGAGAGAGGAAGAGGAGCTGGGGGTGGTCCGAGAAGTAGGAGGAAAACCAGCAGGGAGTGGGCTCACGGAAGCAGAGGAAGGAAAGAGCCGTCTGCGCACGGGGGGGCTTGTTAAGAGTGGCAAATGTTACAGCTGGGGGAAGTAAGATGAGGGTGGGAGAGAGTCTATTGGCTTTAACCAGTGGGAGGTCCTGGGCGACCTTACTAAGAAGAGTTTCTGTGGCTTGGTGGGCGCACGAGGCAGATTGCAGTGGGTTGAAGAGCCCGTGGGAGGTACTGAAGTGGAGATGGCCAGTGTAGATGAATTTCTCAAGAAGCTTAGCTGTGAAGAGGAGAGAGGGACACTGATTGCTAGAGGGAGATGTGGGGGCAGATCGAGGGTTTTTATTCCCAGATGGGAGAGACTTGAGCTTCTATAAATGTTGGTAGGAAGGAGGCAACAGAGAGGGAGAGGTTGAAATACTGGAGGGAGAGGGGATGATTGTTATGGAGGTGGTAGCAGGGGTGGGCTCCAGAGCCTGGGTGTAGGGACTGGCCTTAAATAGTATAGGGGCCCTCTTTTTCTCACAGGGAAGGAAAGCAGAGATAGTGGTGGTCGGGGGAATTCAAGGGCGTTGAGGGGATTAGTGAAAGAAATGCTTCAGAAAAGTTCAAAGCAACACATGGAGATCCCTGACAAAGAGCACGGATGCTGGAGCTAGGAGGAAGCAAAGAATACTTCTGGTTGGAAGTCAGGGAGGACTTCCTGCAGGAAGCAGCATTTGAGCTGGGTTCTGAAGTTCAGACAGGATTTCAACAGGCAAAGCTCTGTGCAGAAGGAAGAAACAGAGTCAGCAAAGGCATAGAGGCGTGAAAAGGCTGGACGTGCTGATGTAATAACGAACAAGCTAGTTTGATGAAGGCTGGGTGGTATAACATTGATGGCACTGATGCTGACAGTAACAGTAATAGTTACCATGTATGAGGCACCAAACCTACCCTGTGGCAGGTGCCTTACATACTTGAATTCATTTAATCCCCACCACATCCTGCAGAATAGGTATTTCCTCATTTTGCAGATAAGGAAAATAAGTCCTAGAGAGGTGAAGAAATGGACTAAAGGTCACCCAGCTAGTAGGTTGTGGGGCTGATATTTAAACCCAGGTCTGTCTGACTCTAAAGCCTGGGCTTTTTCCACCTGACAGGAAAGGCCAGGTGAGGCCATATGGTGGGGGAGCCTTGAATGCCAAGTAGAGGAATCTGAACTTTATCCAGGAAGCTAAGGGGAGCCAAGGTGGGTGTCTGAGCAGAAGAGATTCACACTCAAAGGTGGGCTTTAGGAAGGCTAATGTGGTCCAAGAGAGTAGGGAGAAGAAATCAGGAGGTGACTGCAGTGTCAGGGTGAAGGGTAGCAGGGGCCTGGCCTGGATAGGAGGGGAGTGAGCAGAGGGACTGGAAGATCATTTGTTCCTCATGACAGCCTTGAGAGGTGTGGAGTTTCCTTCTCCTTTTATAGATGAGGAATGGGAGACTCTGAAAGGAGGAGCTACTTGCCCAGGACTTGAGCACTGGTTCATGTGGTTTTGCTGACTCAGTGACTCTGTGGAACAATGTGTCAGAGGGAGCTCTGAGTATGAGGAGGGTGTGTGTGTGTGTGTGTGTGTGTGTGTGTGTGTGTGTCCCCGCGTGCGCACCCCTGCACGCGCTTGTCTGTCAGTTGGACAGCAGTGCCTTCCCTTGCCTTCTCTTTCCTTCCCATGTCTTCCCAATACTCCAGCATCCTGGATTCCATATTTCCTACATCTCCTGAGCCAAGGGGGTCTGGGAGTGGGCTGAGACTGTTTCTTTGGAAATCTCTAGAAGATCAGCCTTTTCACTCCCAAGACACCTGGTCCCACCCCAGCCCTCCTGCCTGTCCATCCACCCCATGAAAATGTAGTCCAGCTCCAGTGACTGCCACATGCAGACTGGCCCCTGGTACTGCTCCGCAGGACCCGAGGAACAGGTGCTTGTTCCTGCAATGTTTCCTCCCCGCCGCTGTGGCGCTTCTGTGTGGGTGCAAACGGCCACCTTGGTAATTAGGTTCAGTTCATGAGCAGTTAACAATAACCACCACCATGTTCCCATCACTCTTGTTTGCCAGGCATTTGACATGTATTCCAGTCCTTTGAACAATCCTGTGGGGTTGGCATCATAAGCCTCATTTTTACAGATGAGGAAACTGAAGCTCTAAGAGGGGCATTAACATGCCTGGGGCCGCAGCCTAGAAGCACTTGTAGAGCTGGCCTTGGAACCCAGGTCTGTTTGCTTCCAAAGCTGTGGACTTTCCACGCACCATTTCTAAGCATCTCCTACATTCCCGACGCTGAAGCCTTCAGGAAATACAAATCTTTGTCCTTCAAGGGCACAGTGGATTTCTAGAGATAGTACCAAGTTCACCCAAAGGACCTGCTGGGAAGAGTCTGAGACTTGGAGCTCCAAGAACTTCCAGGTTTAAATCCTGACTACCGCTCACCCAGCTGTGTGACCTTGGGCAGATATCTAACCTCTCTGAGCTTGAATTCCCTCATCTTTAAAATGTTGCACAGTTGTTGCAGGGGTTAAATGAGATGATGCATGCAAAGTGCCAGCAGAGAGCTGATTGCTACTATTTATGTTAAAATTAAGGTTGGGCACCTGTCAGGTCAGAAAGGGAGTTTACATACTCTGGGTGTAACCTTAAGCCTGAGCCCAGCCTGAGTGTGGGGGAGGGCCGTTCCAGGAGGGGGACCAGCAACAGGCTGCTTGTAGACTGAGATGGATGTGGCCCCATTGGTCACACTGGCCTCCCCATTCCAACCCCCATCCTCGCCCTACCTCCCTGGTTCCAGCCCTTCTTGTGTCTCCCTTGCTCTGCAAACTAATGCCTCTGCCTCTCTCTGTCACCCGCCGCCTGTGGCCTCTACCCTGCCCTTCCTGGCCCCAGGGAAGAGGAGGAGGAGGAGGAGACTGAGGAAGAGGAAGAGGAAGACGCTCATCAGTTCTGCTGTCCGGCCTCCGAGTGCAGTAGTCCCTCCTCTCGGTAACTGAGAGGACAAGGGTCATTTTCTATGCAGAAGCAAAAGCCTTAACCAGCCCCCTGCCCCCTGCCCCCTCGATCCCCCATGGGACCCCGTCCCTGCTTCAGGAACCAGATGGGCAGGCATAGTGCCCCGTCCTCACCCACCCCCTTCTTGGAATTCCCACCCTCACTGCTGTCTCCCCTGGACTCCAGCCCCCAAATTATAAAGGCTGGAGCCCTAGGTCTGACTAAAATGTGGGAGCAGCAGAGCTTGGAGCTTGGAGCTTGAAACCTGGACCCTCCCATACCCGCACCCCACTTCCCAGGCACCCTGGAGCCTGCCACTCCTGGAGAGGTCTCCAAATGACATCCCAAGGACCTACCTCTGTCCTCTGTGAGCACAAACAGAGATGCAGGGTGCCTAGGGCTTAGAGGACCAGACGGGGTCGGGACCCAGCCTGCTCATTCCCTCGCTGTGGCCATTGCTGCCATCTCTTCTACTGCTTGGAGGCCTTGTCCCGTGCCTCCTGCCACTCCCATAGCGCTCTGTAAATATGATCAGGAGGAAAAGGCCTTTCAGAGTGCGTGTCGCTGTGTACAAAAGAATTTCCATCAATAAAAGCTGATCTCTTCTCTCTGTCTGATGTATGTTCCACCCCACCCCACTTCCCTCTCCCCATCCCCACCAGGGTCTTACCTTCTTTCCTATCCAGGGCTGGGAACAGGGGCTGGGAGAGAGAGTAGGGTTTGATTTTATTGTCAACACCCAGAAGGCACTCAATAAATGAATGAATGATGTGGCGCTCTCACCATGTGCAAGCCTAGCGCCTTCTTCAGCCTGAGGTGGTGCGAGCTGGTCAACTTGGACACGTTGCTTGGCCTCCCTGCTACCCAGTTTCCCCATGTGTAAAAGGAGGAGGGAGTCTGGACCAGAGGATCTCCAAGGGCTCCTCCAGCTCTGACATTCTGTGAATCTGAGATGGTACAATTTTAAGAAACTATGATTACATGACTTTAAGAGAGGGTAATTCAGTGACACATTCCATCCAATTCTGTGGTTTCTCTTTCTAAGACGCTGTGATTTGGGGATTCTACCATACTGTGGTTTTAAGATTTCATGATTCTACCATTTAGAAAAAATTCTGATGGTGTGATTTTAACATTCTGTGATGTTAATAGTCCTTGATTCTGTACTTTCAAGGTTCTGATTCTACAGCTTTAGGGATCTCTGAGTCTGAGGGAAAGCCACTGCCCCCAGATGCAATAACCCTAAGTATTTCCTGCACCTGCCAAAAGCTAGTTCTAAGAATCCCCAGAGGCTGTTGGCAGGAAGGCAGAAGGTGTCCTCTATGCACTGTAGAACCCACACCTTCCATGATGAGTCTGTGTTAGGAGCAAAGCCAGGAGATTCCCAGGTGGGCTCATACCCCTGCTTTCCCTTTCTGAGCCTTTTTTTTTTTTTCATTAGACAAATCTGAGTTTACCTTATGGTTCTGCCACTTACTCTCTGTATAACCTTGAACAAGTATTTTCTTCTCCTTGAGCTTCATTTTCTTCCCAATTACAGTGAGAATAGATCTACCTCTCTGCGTTGTCATGAAGATTAGCAAGAAAAAGCACAAGGAGCTCAGCATAGGGTCTAGTGCACAGCTGCCAAGTGTGTACTAATTGGAGGCTCCTGTTTTGATTAAGGCCCAGGTGAGAGTCCCTCCTCTCCTTTGTTTCCCCCCTCCCTTCAGCATCCCCATCACATGCCCTGGTAGTTTTCCAGAGGCTCGCCTCACTCTTCACTCGTTGCTTGACTCACTTAGGCACTCAACTCAGCTACTCACTCACTCATTCAAATTCTCATTTATTTCTCCCCTCCCTTCTTCCCTCCCTCTCTCTTCCTCTCTCCTTTATTTACTCTTCCAGAAGGCATTGCTCAAACACCTACTGTGTACAAGGTTTCAAGCTAAATACAGTGAGGGACCGAAAGTAAGACAGTGGCTGTGTTCTCCATAAGTTCTCCATCTATCAGGGGAGATGAGAATTCCTTTGGGAAAGTAGGCAGGGTGTGAAGGGCAGAAGTGATTGAGCAGATATGGCTTCAGTAATGAGCAAAATATGTTCCTGGCCCAAAGAGTAGGGAGATGTCAAGATGAGCTGGGGGTGGTGGTGTCCAAGGATTGCTGGAGGAACAGGGGCAAGAGTAGACGGCCGGGAAGGGTTTGGATAGATGGTTTGAGAGGTGAGGCATTAAGGAGTCAGAGACAGCATGGACCAAAACCTGGTGGAAAGCCCCAGGGGTTGTGTTGGGGAATGATACATACATTGCTTGGTTCAAGCTGGGCGTGTGAGTCTAGGTGACCTGTGGCTGTGGAGGGGGAGACCATTCTACCCTTCATTTGATTGGAGATAGAAACAAGTTAGGGGGCACAGGGGCTCAACGAAAGGTCAGATAGCCATTGTGGGAGCCATGGGGGTGTAGACTCCTGTGTAGGCAACTGAATTGGCTGAGGGCCTGTGCTATGGGAAAGGGGAAGGTTTCTATCTGTTGTGAGGGAAATGTGTGTGCCTGTGCACAGGTGTGCATGAGGCTGGCAGGTGAGAGAAGAGTGAGAGGCTGTGCACTGTTGTGTATCTGAGGGAATGTGATTGTGTGAGGCTGGGTGTGAGGGATTCTGAGTGTGTGAGGTTGATTGTGTGAGGTGGCAACTTTCTGTGCCTGGCAGTCTCTCTGCATGTGCCCCGGTGGAGATAATCACAAGAATGTGTGTCAGTGGCTTTTGAGCATGTGGTGCTGTGGCTTTTAGGGTGACAGTTGTCAGGATGGTCACACAGACACACATGACTGCCACCTGTGGTCTTAGGGGACCAAGGTGGCTGCTGGGCCCTGGCCTGGGCATAGGGAGGGTCCACAGAGGTGAATTATACCAGGCCACTGCCCATGGGAAACGGGAGTAGTGTAGGGAATGGACACTTCAAGAGAGAATCTCAAGTTAGCCGGTGATAAGGACGGCCGGTGACATGAGTGTGCACAAAACATAGAGGGGGGATAACTGACCCTGTCAGGTTCTGTGGGGGGTGGGAGTGAGTCAGAACCAACTTCCCAGGAGGGCTGGCTGGCTCAGGGCGCCACAAGATTCAGAAAAGCTCAGCCAGACCGACAAAGGCTGCAGGTAGAGGGGAGAGGGAGGAAATCCTGGGCAGTAAGAGCCTGGGCACAGGCGTGGTGCTGTGGATCAGCTTGCCTTGCCTAGAAAGTTCAAGGAGCCTGCTGCCACCAACATCTAGGAGCTTAAAGGTGCCGGGGGGCGGGGGTGGGCACTGGACAGATTCAGCTAAAAAGTTACGCTGGCCTGGAAGATAGGGGATTGGGGTTCTTGTCCTGTGTGACCCTGAGCAAGCAAGTCACTTAGATTTTTTGAGCCTTAATTTGAATCTGTGGAATTAGATGGTTCGAAAAGTCCATCCCAGTTCTGTGGATCTTCTACTCTTGGCCAGCCAAACCAGTGAGTCATTGCTCTCAAAGTCAGGTACTTCTTCCATCTAACCTCAGTCTTTCCTGCTTCCTCCTGGATCGCTTCCTCACTCACACACTCCACAAATATTTACTCAGCATCTGGCCCTCTGTGTGCCACTGTGGGAAGGCACAGGGAGCTGGAGAATGCAAGGACTCTGCCTCAGAGGGGCTGCTCAGTGCTGGGCTGGTGGGTACAGGCATGAGCGATGATTCGACTCCTGGCACCACCACTGCTGAGCATTGAGACTTTAGGCAAATTACTTCATCTCTCTGTACCTCAGTTTCTTCATCTGTGTTATCCCCTTCAAGGGGAACAACCCAGACCTTGCAGAGTTGCTGGGCCTAGCTAAAAGTACGTCCTCAGTAAATGACAACTATTATATTTAGGGCTGCAAAGGAAGCAGAGCCAGGATTGAAACCCTGATCTGTGTGCTCCCAAGCCTATGTTTGCCTGCTGGGTACCCAATCAGCCCCTCCGATGGCTTCCTCTTCCCCTGCCAGTCCCTGTGCCAAGCCGGGCTGGCCTCAGGTTTGGAGTCTTTGTGGCGCTGGGATTGGACAGCAGAAACAGCTTGTTGAAAAGCTGTCGGGGGAGAGGGAGGTGACTGGAGTCCCTCTGCCCCTCTGCCCCCACCCCCCGCTGGGTCTGGTCTCCTTGCCCAGTCTTCCTCCAGAGCCCAATGCCCCTGGCCTCATCTAGGTGTGCTGACCTCCTTGTCTTGTTTTCTTGTCTCACTTCCGGTCCCCCCCACCCCGCTTTCAGCCCAAGTTGTCATGGGGATAGTCCTCAGCATCCCTAGCTTCCTCTTGCCCTCATCTTATGGTATCCATAGCAACAGCCCCCATTCATTTCCATGGCAACTGCATCCTGATCCCATCCCCTGCCGGCTGCCTGGCTCCGGTCAGTGCCAATAAAGGGAAGGAGAGAGAGATACCTCCCATTAATAGCAGCAGCCAGAGTGGGTCAGTGCCCCCGCCAAGGGCAGGCCACCCCAAATCCCTACTGCCCGTTCTGCCCCGCTTCTCCCCATCGTAATGCCTTGGCTCACAAGGTCCCTCACTCCTTCTCTCTACCAACTCCTCCTAGGAAAGGCCCTATTCAATAGCTCCCCCACCCCACCACTGCCCCATGAAGCCTTCGAGGCAGGGGAACTAGCACAGGCTCTGGGCTTTGAATCCCTGTTCTGCCACTTGCTAGTCCTGAGACCTTTGGCATCACTTCCCCCCTCAGAGCCTTCTCCTCACCTGCAAAATCGGAATCCTAATTCTTCCTTCACATTTGCCATGCAGTTAAAATAATGTGCAGAAAATGCCTGACACAGGGAAGGTGCGCTGTAAGTGCGAGTTTATTTTTATTCCGCTCAGCACCCCTGCCCCACCCCGCAGCAGGAGGAATCTCTCCTGAGCTCTCCTAGCACTTCCTCCGTTCCCCAGCCCTGAGAACTTTCAGCTTTATACTGTGGTTAGTTGTGTAACGTGATTTATTCCCCCCGCTGCAGAGGATGCTCCCCAGTTTCCCTCACAGAATAGCCCAGCAGACAGCACACATGGGTGCACGTGTGCGCGTGTGTGTGTTTTCTTTGCTCCTGTTCCCGGCTGGGAGGAGTCCCAGAGAGGTAGATCTCCCAGGCCCTTTCTGAAGTGCAGGAATCCAAAGAGGGAATTGCATTTTGAGCTCCACGCGGATGAGAAACTGAGGTGCATAGAGGTAAAGGGACACACCCAGGCTCACACAGCGGATAAATGGCTGTCAGGACCTGAACCTAGGTCTGCCCAGCTTCTTATTGCACAACATGTTCTCTGTGTGTGTGTTTGTGTGTGTGTGTGTGTGTGTGTGTGAGAGAGAGAGAGAGAGAGAGAGAGAATGAATATGAGTCTATGTGAGATGTAAGAAAGAGAAGAGAGATTTTTCCATGTGATCAGCATTTGCCACGCAGTTAAAATAATGTGCAGAAAGTGCCTGACGCAGGGAAGGTGCGCTGTAAGTGCGCTGAGTGTTTGGGAGTTCTGAGTTAAGGGATCCCACGTCCCCAGGTCCCATTTCTTTAGCAGTGTGTATGATGCCCTCCAGCTCTGTCCTTTTTGGGGGGCTGTGTTGACAGCCTGACCTCCCTGCCACTATTACCTTTGCAACCAAAACAGAAGGGAGGGGAGAACTGCCAAAGGGTAGAGGGCCAGGGGCAGCATGGGGCTAGAAGTGGGGATAGGCAACAAGATGTCATGTCATGAGAAGACAGCCTAGGCCCTGGGTTTGCATCCTGACTTTCTCACTTAATAGCTGTGTTACCTTGAGCAAGTTTACATCACCTCTTGCCTCAGTGTCCTCATCTATAAAATGGGGCTAATGGTGCCTGCCTCAGTAAATTGTAAGGCTTCAATGAGCTAATTAATGCCTTTGCCCTAGGGATAGAGGTGACTCTAGGGTCCTATGGCAGCACAGAGGAGGCGCCTGTAAGCAATCCTGTGTGAAGGGCTCAGGCAGGCATGGAAGGGAACACCCGAGCTAAATGTTGAAGGGTGAGCAGGAGGTAGCCAGGTTGGGGTAAAGGGGCAGAAGGTATATGAGGCAGAGGTCCGGTCAGGAGAACCATCCTCAGCTATGGTAAGGAAGCTGGAGGTTATCCTATGGATGATTATTCCTGTAAAACCTAAGTAGATCACGCCCCTCCTCTGCTCATCTCAATCAGAGCAAAAGCCAAAGTCTTTTTCGTGGGCTCAATGCCCTTCACAATTTTGCCCCAATTACCTTTCTGATCTTATCTTCTATCACTCTCCCCTCGTTTACTCTGCTCCAGCTTCACTGGCCTCCTGGCTGTTCCTCAAACATGCCAAGCACAGTTCTATCTCAGGGCCTTTGCACTGGCTCTACCCTCTGTCTGGACTGCTCTCGTGTCAGATAACCACACAGCTCACTCCTTCACTTCCATCAGGGCTCTGATTATATGCCATTTATTCAAAAAGCCCTTCCCTGACCACCGCGTCTAAAACAGCACCTTTAATCACCCTGCTGTATTTTCCTTCCTAGCACTTCTCTCTACCTGAAATGATAGTATATATTTATAGTCTTCTTCTCCCACTAGAATGTCACTTCCACGAGGGAACAAATCTTACACGTCTTGCTCACAATTGTATTTCCAGCACCTAGCACTGTGCCTGGCATGTAGAAGGGGTTCAGTTGTTGTTTGTTGTATGAGTTATGAGAAGCCATGGAAGGGTTTTAGTGGGGGAGCAAAACGGTCAGATTTCTACTTTGGAAAGCTCTCTCTGGCCACAGGATGGAGAACGGATTGGGACGAGGAGACTGGAGGCTGAGGTCAAAGTTCAGGTGAGAGGATATATTACCGCAGCCGCCAGAGCTCATTCACTGACTTCCTCCCTCCAGAAGCTTTCATTGAGCACCTACTCTGTTCCAGGCCTTGTGCTCTGTGCTAGCGGAGAGATTACCAAATTCTCTTCCTGTGCTGGGATTCTGGGAGTCAGGAACACAAATAGCTGTCACGCTTTGCCAAAGCTAACCTGCTCCATAAAAAGAAGGACAGACATGTGCTGTGTGTGGGAGCCCTGAACAGGATCAGCAATCATTTCTGGCTAGAGGTGGGCTTCGGGAGGGCTTCTTAGTGGTGGCATATGACCTGAATCTTGATGGCACTAGGGTGTGGGGGGGTTCTCAGATTGCAGATGGCAGAAGATGATAGGCATGGCATTGCAGGTAGAAAGTACTGTATGAGCAGTTTGGGAGGTGGAAAGGACAGGAGTATTGGGGAGAAACAGGATTTGGGCTGGCTGGAGGGAAGGGTTCATGGGGTGGGGGGCTGGCAGCCAACCCTGCAGTATGGCTTAATGTTTAAGACTGTGAGCTCTGGAGTCAGACTGCCTGGATTTGAATCCTGGCTGTATCATTAATAGCTGTGTGACTACAGATACATTACTAACCTCTCAGTTTCTTTATGTGTAAAATGAAGACGAATAACAATACCTACCTCATAGGGTTGTTTTGAAGAGTAAACAAGTTATTAAATGTGAGGTGGTAAGAACAGTGCCTTACTAAACATTAGCTACTGTATCTTGGAGAAGCCTCAAATGCCACAATAAGGAACTTGGGCTATCTCTTGTGGGCAGTGGGAACCATGGATGGTTCGTGAACAAAGGAGACGACAGTTGATCAAAACTGGGAGCCATGTGCTGGGAGGGGAGAGGTTTGAGAGGTTGGTGGGCAGGATCCTGCAGTCCTGAAGGGGCGAAGAGGAGCATCTTAGATGCCTGGGGGGCGCTGGGCTGGGTCTGACCCCTGAAGGGGGACTTCACAGGCCCCAGAGGACCAGAAGGAGAGAGCATCTGGGCAGGGCAGCCCCTCAGTCTGTTTCCGCCCGCTCCTGACAGTGTAGCAGATTAACACTTAGGAGGGTAGAGGGTGAGCAGTGGGCGGGAGCCTCCACCAGGACAGAGCCAGCGCCAACGCTGTAACCCACCACACCCAGCCCCCAGACCAAAGTGCTCTTCTCTGCCAGGCTGGCAGGCCCGTTGTAGCTCAAGCTCCTGAAACGGTAGGGAGCCCCCCTCCACCCACCCCAGCTTGCCCCCGTTCTGGTTCTGCGCCCTGGGCCTCTGCAAGTAGCGGCTGGGGAATGGCCCCTTAACCCTTTCGCCAGCCAAGAGCCCCCTCACCCCCGTGCCTGCCGGCCTCAGCCACATCTATTCTCCCCACAACCCCCTCCATGCCTCCCCCTGCCTGTCGCCCCCTCCCAACCCCCCTCCAGTGTTCCTGTCTCTGCGGCTGCTCATCGTGCCTGCCCAGCTCAGGGCGCCTGGGCTCTGTCGCCACCTGAGTTCCCTGGCAGCCTGGTTGCCAGGGCACCGTGGGAGCAGGTGTGGCAGAACAACAGCTCCGGGTAACCAGGGCGGGCAAGACCCAGTGCCCAGCTCCTACCACTCTTCAGCCTTGAGACCCTTGTCCCCCTCCCCCAGCTGAACAGAGGAGGCCATGAGGAGAACAAGGAAGTTGCCCCACAGGGCAGCTCTTTACCTGTGAGGATGCTGGATGGGAGGTGCCTCCCACTGTCACTGAGCCCGTGTCCTGGCGGCCAGGGAACCCTGGGAACTGGCCAAGCCCGGAGTCCAGGCCTCTGAGGGCAGAGGCAGGGCTGTAGGGGGCAGGGCTGGGCGAGCAGGGGAGAGCCTAGATGTGCAGGATGTGGGAGTGGGCCTCAGGCCTGGGGACAGTGCTGATCGGGGGTGGTGCTGGGGATAGGGCTGGGAGGGATGCATGTCTCATCTTGTCTCCTCTTGGGGACAGAGCTGTGAGGGGAAGAGGTCTGGGGGGGTGGAGATACAAGGGAATTGGTCCCTCGGGGGAGGAAGGGTTTGGGGATGGAGCTGTTAAGGGGCTGAGATGATTAGAAAAAGGAACTTGAGGGGACAGGAGTGGGAGGAAACTGGTCTGAGGATAAGGCTGTGAGGGGACATGGCCACGAGGGGACCAGGCTGTGAGAGTAGAGTAGGACTGGGGACAAGACTGTGAGAAGACATGGCTGGAGGGAAAGGAGTCTAAAAGGATGGAGCTGTGAGGGGACAGGGCTGAAGGGGCGAGGACAGGACTGTGAGGGCAGTGAGGAGACTACTTGGGGGGGTAGGACTCCCCTCTGGCCTTTAAGTATTGGGGTCCTTGTATCTGTGAGGACGCTGGGGAGGATGGGGTTGTGGGAAGGGATCTGGTCCACCCACTCTCAGTCTGGCCCAGCAGCCCTGTCTCCTGTTTCAACATCCTGGCTCATCTTATCTCATCCCCACAGTGTGGAGGGTGATGCCCCAGGCAGTGACCTGAGCACAGCGGTTGATAGTCCCGGGAGCCAACCCCCCTACCGGCTGAGCCAGCTGCCCCCCACCAGCAGCCACATGGGGGGCCCCCCTGCTGGGGTGGGCCTTCCCTGGGCTCAGCGGGCTCGCCTCCAGCCAGCCAGTGTTGCCCTGAGGAAGCAGGAAGAAGAGGAGATAAAGCGCTCCAAGGCCCTGTCGGACAGCTATGAACTCTCCACGGACCTGCAGGACAAGAAGGTGCCGACGAGATGGCTCTGGCCGGGAGTGGGGGTGGGGGTGGGGGTGTGAGAGGACCAAGGGAGGGATTGGAATGTGGCACTCAAAGGTGGTGTCCAGGGAGGGCTAGTGAGACTAGAACAGGAGAAGACTGGCTCCAGAACCCTTCACCCTACTAGGGCCTCACTGACCCATTCACCATCCATCCACTGAGTCTTGAATTCACTCAGCAAACATTGAGGGAGCTCCATGCTGGGCACTGGAGATGTAAAGATGAAACACCTGGACCTAGTCCTCAAAAATCTCAGTGTAAGGGGAGAAGCACACACATAAATTGACAAGTTCAGAACAGTGTGTTACAAAATATCACATGTATCACACAAGGTATTGTTTAGCTACAACAGGGGACACAAAATACTAATGTACAAAAGAAAAAAACTGGAAGGACATATCCCAAAATGTAATTGTGGTTATGCCAGGTGTTGGGACTTTAGGTGAACCAAACTTCCTCCCTTCCTTCCTTCCTCCCTTCCTTCCTTGCTCCCTCCCCTCCCTCCCTCCCTCTCCCCCTGTCCTCCCCCCTTTCTTCCTCTCTCTTTCAATTTTCCTTCCTTCCTTCCTCGCTCCTTCCTTCCTCGCTCCCTCCCTCCCTCCCTCCCTCCCTCTCCCCCTGTCCTCCCCCCTTTCTTCCTCTCTCTTTCAATTTTCTTTCCTTCCTTCCTTCCTCCTTTCCTTTTTTCCTTCCTTTCTTCCCTCCCTCTCTTCCCCTCTCTTTCTCCTTCTTGCTTTCAATTTATGTCTTCCTTTCTTTCCTTTTTTGGCTTCTCTGTGTTTTTTCTTTTCTTATTTTAAAATACTGAACATCTACTTCTTATAAATAAAAAAAGAGGGGCTTTCCTGGTGGCGCAGTGGTTGAGAGTCCGCCTGCTGATGCAGGGGACATGAGTTCGTGCCCCGGTCCGGGAGGATCCCACATGCCGCAGAGCGGCTGGGCCCGTGAGCCATGGCCACTGAGCCTGCGCGTCCAGAGCCTGTGCTCCGCAATGGGAGAGGCCACAACAGTGAGAGGCCCACGTACCGCAAAAAAAAAAAAAAAAAAAAAAACCACAGTTCAGTCCCGTGTGACATGTGCTATCTGAGATTAAAGTGAGAACACGACACTGAGAACCCAGCCTGGCGCATCCAGGCAGCTGTAAGCAGTTAGCTGTGACTCGGGCGGTGGTGTGGTTGAGGCCCAGGGAGATGAGGAGGCTGTAGTGAGTTTCTGACCTTGTTCCCCTCCACCCTCCCCTGCCAGGTGGAAATGCTGGAGAGGAAGTATGGGGGCTCCTTCCTGAGCCGCAGGGCTGCCAGGACCATCCAGACGGCCTTCCGTCAGTACCGCATGAACAAGAACTTTGAGCGGCTCCGCAGCTCAGCTTCAGAGAGCCGCATGTCCCGCCGCATCATCCTTTCCAACATGCGGATGCAGTTCTCCTTTGAGGAATATGAGAAGGCACAGAACCCCGCGTACTTCGAGGGCAAGCCTGCCTCGCTGGACGAGGGTGCCATGGCTGGTGCCCGGAGCCACCGGCTTGAACGGGGGCTCCCATATGGAGGCTCCTGTGGAGGGGGCATCGATGGTGGGGGAAGCTCCGTCACCACATCTGGAGAGTTTTCTAATGACATCACAGAGCTTGAGGACTCCTTCTCCAAACAGGTCAGCATCCCTGAAAAGGGCCTTTCCTCCCCATCCCTGTGCTCTGGCTACTCCTACGCCTTTTTACCTGTACTTCAAACCGAAAGAAGTTGCCCAACAAGCTTTTGATAACAACGAATAGCTACCATCTGCGTAGGGACTGTGAGAATAATGAGAAAGGATTGGCAAGAGAAAAATTATATCGTTTAAACAAGCAAGTTAAAAATCTGGGTGTCTAGAACACATAAGAAAATTAAAGTTCTCACTCTTTGGAACGTGAGCCACTATCAGATAAAGGCCTAACAGGTGATGAGCTCCTACTCTGTACCAGGTGCTGTATATGCCTCATAATGACCTTCCAGACCGGTGTTGTTATCCTGGTTTTACAGGGGAGGAGACTGAGGCTCTGTGGCCCTGAGAGGTGAAGTGACTTCCAAACTGGATTGGAACTCAGCTCTGACTGGTTCCAAAGGTTTCCCTTATACCATACGACCATGGACCAGGCTCTGTGCTGGGCGCCATGTGGGAGACAGATGAACCGGCCAGGGTTCTTTTTCTCAAGGATCTCCCCAAGCCAGTAGGAAATAGCAGACACATGTGCACAGGACTGTCTCCTGAAAGAATGTGCTCAGAGCCATGAGAAGGGATCACATGGGAACCCAGAGGAGGGAGAGGAAACTTTCTTCTGGGAGGACCAGGCAGGCTTCTTTGAGGAAACAGCACTGGACCTGGGCCTTAGTAGACAGTTAAGAGTTAGCAAGTTAGAGATAGTCGGGAGGGTGTTGCTTGCATAGGCATTGCATCAGCAAAAGCAGGAAAGGATGGGAATGTAACCGGCAGTGATAGTGGTAGGAGATCACTCTAGGCTTGTGGTGTGTCAGCATAGCTGATCAGCTGCAAATCCCAGTTTTGCTATTTCCGAGCTATGTGACCTTGGGCAAACTGTTTAACCCCACTGAAACATGATCAATAAAATAGAGATAAGACCTTCTTTTTAGAGCTGTTTGGAAGGTTCAGTTCAGCTAGGTAGTATATCTGAAAGCACGTAGTACATGGTAGCTGCTAAGTACATGTTAGTTTCCTTCCTAAAACCAAAGAGGTATTTGGCAGAAATTGTTGAATGAATGAATAAAAGAAAGTTTATAAGAGAAGAAGTTATTCTGCTCTAACCTCTGTGATCTGGCCCTGCCATAAACCTGGGCATGCTTCCCTGGAGGTGTGTTGGGGGGGGGCAGGGGCGGGTAGAGGGAAGGAAAGAAGTATTAAAGGGAAGATCTAAATCAGTCATTTATTCATTCATACAACACATTTAATTGAACATCTCTTCTGTGTCAAGCAATGTGTGTCGAGCTGAGCTAAAAAGAGAGAAACCTGGCCTGGACCAGGGGCCTCAAGGGGGTAATGGAGCATTGGGCTCACAATCTGGCCTGGGCCCAACTCTCAGTGCTATTCAAGTCTGATGGGGAAGTGTATTCATTATCTATTGCTGCATAACAAATGACCCCAAAATTTAGTAGCTTAAAACTGAATGTAAAGACGGAGCTTAAACAACAAATAGTTTTTGAGGGCCAGGAATCTCAGAGTGGCTTGACTGGTTGTTCTGGTTCAGGGTCTCTCATGAAGCTGTGATCAAGCTGTAGGGCAGGACTGTAGTCTCTGAAGACTTGACTGGGGCTGATGGGTCTGCTTCCAAGCTCACTTTCTTGGCTGTTGGCAGGAGGATTCAGGGCCTTACCACGTGGGCCTCTCTATAGGACTGCTCACGGTGTGGCTTTCCCCAGAGTGAGGGGTCTAAGAGAGGGAGCACAAGTGAGCGAGAGTGCTCAGGATGGAAGCTGCAGGCTTTCATAACCTAATCTCAGAAGTGACATCCCATCACTGCTGCCGGATGCTGTCAGTCCCATAGACCAACCCTGGGATACTATGGTACACGAGGGTGTGAATACCAGGAGGCAGGGATCATTAGGGGCCAGTTTGGAGGCTGAAAACCATAGGCAGAGTTACCAGCCATGGTCCAGATTCTCGAGGCTAAATATTATGGATTTCCTAAGAGAGAACCAGACAGAGGGCTCTGGGAGCCCAGAGGCAGCTGGGATTTTGGTTTACCCTAAGGGAAGGCAGAGGCAGGAATGTGGCTTGGATCAGGGAGGAGGTGGCGTTTGGCTTGGGTCTACATGGACATGAAGGAGGTATTGGGATATCTGAGAAGGGAACTTGTGGGCATTAGTTCCAGCTCCTGTGAGCTCACAGTGGCTCCCTGGGAGTTATTTTATATGCTGCAGAGAATCTGTGGAGGTCGGGGAGGGGAAGCCCTTTTTTTGGCTGCCCCACCAGGAAGATTCCCCCCTTTTTCTTTCCCTCCCTCCCTCATTCCCACCCTTCCACCATCCCACCATCCTTCATCTTTCCTCCCTTCCCCTCCTCCCCTTTTCTCCCATACAGGTAAAGTCTCTGGCTGAATCCATTGACGAGGCCTTGAACTGCCACCCATCGGGGCCCATGTCTGAGGAGCCAGGGTCAGCCCAGCTGGAGAAGCGAGAGTCAAAGGAACAGCAAGAGGACAGCTCGGCCACATCCTTCAGTGACCTTCCCCTCTACTTGGATGACCCAGTTCCCCCGCCATCCCCTGAGCGACTGCCCAGCACAGAGCCCCCACCCCAGGGCCGGCCTGAGTTCTGGGCACCCGCCCCTCTCCCACCAGTTCCTCCACCAGTGCCACCAGGGACCCGGGAAGATGGTAGCCGTGAGGAAGGCACTCGCAGGGGTCCTGGGTGCTTGGAATGCCGGGATTTCCGGCTGCGAGCTGCCCACCTTCCCCTGCTTACTATTGAGCCTCCTAGTGACAGCTCCGTGGACCTGAGTGACCGCTCAGATCGCGGCTCTGTCCACCGTCAGCTCGTGTATGAGGCTGATGGCTGCAGCCCCCATGGGACCCTGAAGCACAAGGGGCCACCAGGCAGGGCCCCGATCCCACACCGCCACTACCCAGCCCCGGAGGGCCCAGCCCCAGCCCCGCCAGGGCCCCTGCCACCAGCCCCCAACAGTGGCACTGGGCCCAGTGGTGTGGCTGGGGGTCGGAGGTTGGGGAAGTGCGAGGCAGCAGGCGAGAACTCTGATGGTGGAGATAATGAGAGCCTTGAGAGCTCCAGCAATTCCAACGAGACCATCAACTGCAGCTCTGGCTCCTCTTCGCGGGACAGCCTGAGGGAGCCTCCAGCCACCGGCCTGTGCAAGCAGACTTACCAGCGGGAGACCAGGCACAGCTGGGACTCGCCAGCCTTCAACAATGACGTGGTGCAGAGGCGGCACTACCGAATCGGCCTCAACCTCTTCAATAAGTACGTGCTCCCGTTCCCACTCCCTCACCCCTTCCTACCCTGCTGCGGACACTTTGACCCCTGGAGGCAGTGATCCTGCTGCCACTATCCTCTCATTTTGTGGATGGTGTTTCTCTTCAGCTGTTCAGGGAAAAGAATTGGCAATAGGGTGACAATAGTAGAAAGCTGCCCCCACCCCCATGAGAGGCAGTTCTGGTCCTAGTTCTGCTTCTGACTGGCTGTGTCATCTTGGGTGAGATGCTTCCCTCTCTGGGCCCTAGTTCTCTGTCTATAGGATGGATGGATTCTGAACTTTGGGTTGCCCACCTTCCATTTTTGGTAGGGAAGCGATGTGGTGTATAAAGAACCCTGTTCTCAGAAACGGGAGACTTGGGCCAGACTCACTGGGTAGCCCTGGGCAAGGTGTGTCCCTTCCTTGGGCTTCAGTGTTTCTATCTATTAACTAGCAGGGTGTGGATATTTGAGGTGTTGGGGGCAGGGTGCTGTGTTGGACTAGTCAGTGACCAGGACCGAGCTCTTTCTAGGTACCTGGTCTTGTGCCAGGTGCTTAGCAATGGAATGGGAGTGTGACGTTTGATGAGAAAATAATTAGAAAACAAATGCTTAACATCTTCATAGCCTATGAGACACGGCCTTCTATATTTAGTTCTCAGGATAACTCAGGAAGGTTGGCAGTCGTGTCCCTATTTTATAGAGAAGGAACTGAGGCTTGGAGAAGTAAAGGGAATTGTCCCAAGTCATGCGTAGTAAGTGATGGATCTGAGACTCCTGTGGCACCAAAGTCTTCCAAATTCTAGCCTCGTAGGACCCTAAGGCTCTGGGGTTCTGAATATGGGATAGCTCAGACCCAGATATGACCTAGTGGAAAATGGGGAGCAGCTTGTCTATAGAAACACTCACAGAGGCTGCGTGATACCTGTCTGAGTGGGATGTGGGATGAGGACAAAGTAATCTTTTCACTTCTCTCCTACTCTGAGGGTCTGTGACTCAGGGAGAAGGACTTAGCCTGGAACTCAGGCTTTCTCCCAGGACTCCTCGATGCCTGTGAGGAATATCAAAGGTCCTGGCACACAGCAGGCTCTCATTAGATCTTAATTTTCTTTCAATTGTAGTGTGGCTCCAGTGCAGGAGGAAGTTGGGTTGAGGATACCTTGGAATTTTGAAGCACTGTGAAATGGGAAACTGTCTTCTTCTCCTTGGTCCTCAGTTTTCTCACCTGTACCATGAAGGGAGTGGACCAAGTTATATATTCGACTTCCTTAGTTCTCTGAGGACACGGTTGGGCCCAAAATTAGTTCAAGAAATGGGACGGGGGCAGAGTTCCAGGAGGACAGTCATCTCATCTACCTCCCCTCTTTCTGCAGGAAGCCAGAGAAGGGTATCCAGTATCTGATCGAGCGGGGCTTCCTGTCAGACACGCCGGTGGGAGTGGCTCACTTCATCCTGGAACGGAAAGGCCTGAGCCGACAGATGATAGGGGAATTCCTAGGGAACCGGCAGAAGCAGTTCAACAGAGATGTGTTGGAGTGAGGACCCCAGGCTGGGGCAGACTGGGCCAGGGGTTCCTGGAAAAGGAGGGCAGGAGGGAGATAAACTTTGCAAAACAGGATGAATAGACCTTCCTGCTCCCATACCTCTCTGCCGCAAAGAGATCTGATCTCTCTTGGAACTAGTCCTAAAGTCTTCTGGGTGGCCCCAGGCAAGGCATGCTTGTCCTTTGGCCTGCTTTGAGCCTCAGTTTTCCCATCCCTGATATGAGTGGGTTGACGGAACAGACCATTAGTAACCATGTGTCTGGCCTGGACTTTTTGGGATGGATTCCATTTCAGACGTTCTATCCTCATAAGTACTTGCTTAGGCCACAGGTCCAGATTTTGGAAGTCTATCAGTGGGGGGTTTGGTTCATTGGAGCAGGTCAGGGTGGGTCAGAGGTTTTCTGCAGGGAAATTGAGAGTTCCACACACCCTTCTCTGCTCCTCAGCTGTGTGGTGGATGAGATGGATTTCTCCTCCATGGATTTGGATGATGCACTCCGGAAGTTCCAATCCCATATCCGGGTTCAGGGTGAGGCCCAGAAAGTGGAACGACTCATCGAAGCCTTCAGGTGTGCCCACTTCCCACTCCTGAAGCTGCCCTTCCCTACTTTGGGGGGCAGTGTAGGACGTGTCTACAAGTCACCTCTCTGAGCGTTATACTTTCTTAACCAGAAAATGGAAGTTATAAATCCTATCTTGCAAGGCAGTTGTGAGGATCAGAGGTAATGTGCCTAAAGTATCCAGCTCAGCATCTGGGACATGGGCATCCAACAAGTGACAACAGCATCAGCAACAACAGCTTATATTCACTGAGCTGATACTGTGCTCGCCAGATATTGGGTACTGAGCTGGACACTTTACGTGATTATTTCAGTGAATACTCACAACAACCTGGTGAGGTAGGTGCTTCTCTTATTATTCCCATTTTGCAGATGAGAAATAGGAAGTTTAGAGAAGGTAAGTAACTAGCCCAGAGTCATGTGGTGAATAAGCAGTGGAACCAGTATTTGAACTCGTGTGTCTGACTCCATGACCCATGCCCTTAACTATTATCTTCCTCTGTGAATGCTTCGGGGATCAGGCATCAGACCTGGGTATAAACCCTGGCTCCACCACTTTGAGGTATTTAGAGGAGAAACAGAAGAGTTACTGAGAGCTTGTTTCCCAACATGGGAGAAGGATTTGCTTTGTAGTCAGAAAGATCTGCATTTTCATCCTGGTTTCACCATTTATCAGCTCTGTTGCCTTGGGCAAGTTACCTTACCACTTTGGACCTCAGTCACTTCATCTGTAAAATGGGGCTGCTACTAGCTACCTTGCAGGACTGTGATAGGATTACATGAGATAATGTACAAAACTCCATGAAAGGTAGCGGTTGTGATTTTTACATGCTAGTCTTGAGGAAACTCTGAAGAAAGACGAGAGACCCAAAGGGTTTGGGAGTATGTCTTGGAGGAAGGAGTTGGTGGTGCCAGATGGGAGGATAGTGGGTAGGTGGAGGTTACTGGTGCCTGACCCTGGCCCTGACCCCTCCTGTCCTGCAGCCAGCGGTACTGTGTGTGTAACCCAGCTCTTGTGCGCCAGTTCCGGAATCCAGACACCATTTTCATCCTTGCTTTTGCCATCATCCTCCTCAATACCGACATGTACAGTCCCAGCGTCAAGGCTGAACGCAAGATGAAACTAGATGACTTCATCAAGAACCTGAGAGGTGACCCCAGACCTCCCCATCAGCTTTCCCTATCTTTTACCTGGGAAGGGAAAGTGGGCTGGGTGGCAGGGGTGGGGAAGGAAGAGGGAGATCACATCTCCTCCCTGGAAATTAACCTGAATTTCTGCCAAGGCTGGATGTGCCCACAGCATTTACTTGTTAATTCACTCAAATAGTCATTTGTCCATCCATTCATTCCCACACTGAATACTGACTGATTAGGAGGTCCTGAACAGGAGGTACAAGCCCTGGCTCTTACGGAACTTACACTGATTCACTCACATGTCTGTTTACTCATCACTCCCTCTTTCCCTCCCTTGTTTATTTATGCCCATAAAGACTCGTTTATTTTAGGTACCCTTTCCTCCACTTATGCATTCATTTATTCACTCCACCAACCAGCCAGGCAGTTGACACTGGGTGCCTCATGTGTCCCAGTCCCTGTGGTGGGCGCTAAGGACTGGGGAGGGGCATCTGCCACAGTCCCTACCCTAAGAGGGCTCCCGGTTTGTGGGAGAGATACCCAGCACAAGACAGGAAGTGAACTGTGATGTCAGGCCAAAAGTACAGTCAGAGCTCAGGGGAGAGAGAGCCTACCTCCAACATGCTTCCTGGAGGAAGCAGGATTTTCATTTTCAGGTGGTTCTTGAAGGCACAGATAATGTGATGGAACAGTGATAGAGGAGGCTTACCTAGCAGTAAGAATAACAAAGGCACAGAGGTAGGAAAACGTTAAGTTGTTTGGAGAACAATCAAGAGGGGGTGGACAATCCAGTTGGTAAGGTCAGTTGGAAGCAGTATCCAGCAGCCTTGAGTGCCAGATGAAAGGCGTCACCTTGACCTTTTTTCTCAGTTTATTGTATCGATGTCAAGCCCTGCCTCTCACCAAAGAGCAGCCTACTAAAAATGGCACAGATGTTAGGATTATTTAGACAGAAATGAAAGAGGGAAGTATAATTGAGGAAAAACAAACAGACAAGACAAATTTGCTGACTGTCGCGGTTTGCACAATTGGGCTCTAAGCTCTCTGGCAGCTGAGGTAAAAAGGCGGTGTGATGAAGGCTGTTCCTTTAGCACCTGGTGTCCAAGGAGGAGGTGTGGCATTTCCAAAGGAGAAAACATTTTCTTTAGCGGAAGGTTTAGAGAGAAGAGTGAGTGGGCTTCGCTCAGCAGACAATCAGAAGGATGGTAGACTTGAGAGGAGGGAATTAGACAGATCAGAGGCCATCTGGAGCTGTCTCCCAGAATCCTGCCATTAGTCGTTCGTTTGTTCCTTCATTCATTTCATCCATTCTCCCTTCCCCCCTCCCTGTCTCTCTCTCTAGCTCTCTTTCTTTCTCTCTTTCTCTTTGTGTGTGTGTGTGTGTGTATGTGTGTATATGTATGTGTGTATACATATACATATTTTATATATGTATGTATATGTGTATATATTTCCCCCTCCAATTATTAAATAAATAAGCAAACAAACAAATGAAATAAATACCTGCTCATTCTGGAAATTTTAGAAATATAGGAAGTTATTAAAAATTTTAACCATCCAAAATTCTGCCCCCTAGAGGCAACCATGGTTGATATTTTGGTGTATTCTAGTCTTTTTTTCCTGTGCATATGTAACTTTTTCTACAGTTAAGATCAGGCTGTACATGCAATTTATTATCTTGCTCTTTTCACTTAACTTGCTACAGGAATTTTCTCATGCTTTTTTGATAAACATCAAATTTTTAATAGCTGTAAATTATTTTATGAAACAGGTATACTCAACTTTACTTAAGTATTCTGCTGTTAGAACTTAGGTTGTTTCAAATTTTTCCCATAAGTTGTACTTATACATATATCTTTGGACATATTTCTGAGTAATTCCTTAGAGTAGGTTCCTAGAAGAGGAATCACTGAATACTTAGGCTTGCCAAATTACCTTCCAAAATAGTTAACGTCAGTATATCTGCCTGCTTCCCTGAACTCTTACTAACACTGGATATTATCATTTAACATTATTTTTGCTAGTTAGAAAGGCCAAAAAAAGTGTCTGATTGTTTTAGTCACACTGTACTCTGAGTTGTTTAGATAAAATCCCCACCTTGGGGAAGAAAGCAACTGACTATCTTGAAGGGCCCCTTTCTTGGCCCGATCCTGACCAAGGGACCGAGGGTGCCCACTCCCTCCAGTCCTGGCCATTGTTATGGCCCACGCTTGGGTGTGGGGTGTTGTGGAGAATCCCTGCCACCCACTCCCCACATGTATACTATATATTCCTGTGTATTCCCTCCACCCAGGGGTTGACAACGGTGAAGACATCCCCCGAGACCTCCTGGTGGGTATTTACCAGCGCATCCAGGGGCGTGAGCTGCGGACCAACGACGACCACGTGTCCCAGGTGCAGGCCGTGGAGCGCATGATTGTGGGCAAGAAACCGGTAAGTGCCTTGGGAGACTGCAGAAGGGACAGGGTTTGGGAGGTGAGTCCATGCCCCTTTCTGAGCCCCAGGCTCCCCTCAACTGCCTAATGGAGTGGATGGTGATGCATTCCTCAGGGGTGGTGGGGCAGGTTGAGTGAGATGCTCTATGGGAATGCATCTGGCACATGGCAAGGCACATCATGGGTGCTGTATAAACATTAGCATCCTTCACACCTCTGGTTTTGCCTGTCCATCCCGAGTGAGCAGCCAAGATAATAATTAGCTGATGACCAAAGCCAAGAACACACTCTAGTCTTTTAGTCAACAAACATCTACAGGTGCCTTTCCACTGAGCCCAGCATTTCGATTGGCACTGGGGACACAGATATGAATAAGATGTGATCTCTGTCCTTGGAAGCACTCCCAGACCGTGTGGGGAGGTGTCAGACAAAGACACAATACCTTCACCTTATAGTTAGGTTAATTTAGGGGAGTACACGGGAGGGAGAGGTCATTTTCAGCCCAGGGAGATCAGGAATGGCTTCTTGGAAAAGAGAACCCTAGAACTGGGGTTTGGAGGAGGGGTGGAATGTGGCCATAGGGAGCTGGGCAAGAAAGGCATTCCAGACACAGGGAGCTGCCGGGACAAAGATAAGCCGAGGCTTAGTTGCTTAGACTCGTGTGTCACAGTGACAGTGATATGTACCAGAGGTGAACTTCCTCTTGCAGTTAATGTTAAGATGCCTGAAGCTGGTGGGCTGGCCTTGCGGACACCTATTTCTTCATGCCTATCTAGGTCCTGTCTCTTCCTCACCGTCGACTGGTTTGCTGCTGCCAGCTCTATGAGGTGCCAGATCCAAACCGCCCACAGAGGCTAGGGTTGCATCAGCGAGAGGTCTTCCTCTTCAACGATCTCCTTGTGGTATGAGCACTGAGGGGAGAAGGAGGGAAGGTGGTGAGCCTGGACCCCGGGTCTGGTGTGAACCATATTAACATTGGTGGGTGGAGGCGTGGCAGGTAAGGAGCTCTGCCATGTGATCTGAGTGCCTCAGCCCCTCCTTTACTTCACCATTTGGAGGATCCATTTGGAGGTAGTGGCAGCCACACAGGGGCAGAAAATGTGAGAACCAGGGCAGATGACAGGCTTACAATCTGGGAAGTGGTAGAAAAAGTCCCTGCCCACCTCAATAGCCCAGTGAGTTGGCTGGAGGAAGTGAACCTGTGACCCTGGGGTCAGTCTGAAACCTTCCGGTGGTCGGGCGGCTTGAAGTGATTCTTAAAACCGAGCTCATCACCAGTGTAGACGTGTGTCTTTTAGAACTAGGACTCTTAGGACTCTGCAGGTGGGAAGGGAAGTTCAGGGTCTCCTGTCCAACCTCTTGCCCCACGCAGGAGCCAGCTTCCTGCATGGCCCTCTATTTGCATGAGTGCAGGCACAGAAGGCTGCCTTCCTCCAAGGCAGCCAGTTTCCCGTTCAGACAGCTCTGACTGCTAGAATCTGTGTCTCCCAGTGGGTTTCCTTCAATAATCTTCACTCAACCCTTGGGATCACAGAGAACAAGTGTTCTCCCTCTGCTCTGAGACAGCTCCTCAGGGGTTTGAGGACAGTGACCTGTCCTCCCTTGGTCTTCTGTCCTTTAGAGCAGGTCTCCCAACCTCGACACTATTGACATTTGGGGCAGATGTGGGATACTTTGTTGTGAGAGCTGTCCTGTGCATTGCAGCATGTTTAACGGCATCCCTGGTCTCTACCTACTAGGTAGCAGTAGTACTCCTCAACTAACAATGTCTCCAGACATTGATAAATGTCCTCTGAAAGGCAAAGTCACCTCTAGTTGAGAATTGCTGCTTTAGATGAAGCTCCTCCAGTGCCCTCTCTGAGCCTTTATTTCCTCCTCTATGAAGTAGAGCTAATCCCTATCTCAGGGTTGTCATGGGGATGAAATAAGAGGTTAGATGCGGACTAGCCTAACCCAGAGGAGGGCCTGGCCCACGCAGGTATTGAGTAAATGTTTCACCATCCATCATGTGCTGAAACCTGTGGGTGCCCAGCCCCATGCTAGGCACTGGGTTCCCAGAGATGAGGGAGACTCGGTCCTCGTTCTCGGGAAGCTCACAGTCTGAAGGGCTAAAAAGATGCTTCGCATAACTGTGCACTGTAACCATCCTGAAATCAAATCATGTGCTTTTAAACACCATTTGCAGGTGGTCTGAGGTGTTTACAACTTATATTAGCTCAGTCCAGAGTGCCCAAGTACTTGACAAAGACCTTGGTTGTTGAGAAGAAGACTCGTTAACTCTATACATTGCTTTATTGAAGATTGCTAATGTGCCCCGGGTCTGGTCCAGGTGGGCAAGATACATGAAAACCAGACTCCTCTTGGCGCTCCCAGTCCAGCAATCACACACTCAGAGTACTCTCCTAAAGCCTAGCAGTGAAAGGCACTGAACCAGCACTCTGGAAGCTCAGAAAGTGGTGGGAAATCTATTGAGGTGTTAGAACAGGCTTCCTGGAGGGAGCAGCATTCAGTTAGTTCCTGTAAAAATCGAAAGTGCCTGTTGTGCATCATCATTACATCAGGAACTTGCATTTTTCTCCCGTCTTTCCTGTTCTGCTTCACAAGCTTCAGTTCGCCCCAGCTTGTGGGTATGTGTGTTTGTGTGTATATGTCTGTTAGTGGCAGTGGGGTAGAGGGGAGGGCAGCTGCAAGCAATAGGTGCCATGTGGAAATTCCCCTCCCCAAACCCTGCCTCTTGTCTTTTTCCCCGCCCCTGCCGAAGGTCACCAAAATTTTCCAGAAGAAGAAGATCTTGGTGACGTACAGCTTCCGTCAGTCCTTTCCCCTCGTGGAAATGCACATGCAGCTCTTCCAGAATTCATGTGAGTCCCTTCTCGGATCCCAGCATCCCAAGAGTCTTTGCCGTGGCCCTCATGCTCATCCTTTTTCCACACCAACCTCCAGTTTTTGGACTCCTTTACAACTGGGCTAAGGTCTCCAAAGCACCTACTTGGTCCCAGGATGTAAGACAGGCCAGGGTGGAGTATGACTTGTGCCCTGGGGAGCTATGGTCTGGCAGAGAACTGCAGCATGTATGTTTTTTGGTGGGCCAGAGGCATGGCGATCATGGTATGCATTGAAGGACTAAACCAGAGGAGCTTTGATGGGTGGCCTTCTGGGAAGCAGAAGCAATGTGAGTAGAGGTAGAGGCATGAGAAAAGGGGTTCTAGAGAGCAGCCAGAGTTCGGTCTGCCTTTACAACCCAGGGCCATGATTACCAGGAGTTTGGGGGCTTTGGAGCAAAGGGGAGCTGCTGCTGATGCTCATGCAGAGAAGAGGCTGGGTCAGAGTTGGACATTAGAAAAAATTATTTCACATATGAGCCACCTTGCTTCAGTCCTGACAGAGGTGCCTGACCTCCCCTCTCCCCACAGATTACCAGTTTGGGATCAAGTTGCTGTCTGCAGTACCTGGCGGGGAGCGCAAAGTCCTCATCATCTTCAATGCCCCCAGCCTCCAGGACCGGCTGCGCTTCACATCCGACCTGCGAGAATCCATCGCTGAGGTGCAGGAGATGGAGAAATACCGCGTGGAGTGTGAGTAGCCCAGCCACGTCTCCTTCCCCGTCTCCTGATACAGTGCCTTGCAAACACTAAGAATCCTGTCCTCTGAGAAGCTCAGAGTTGAGCGTTAGCTTGTCCAACCTTCCTACCCTCATTCCAGGAACACTTCAGCCTCTGCTTGAATAGCTTCAGTGACAAGGGGCTCATTAACCTCTCAGCCTCAGATTATTACTCCAAGCCCTAATTATGAGCCAACTCTTCCTTCTATTGAAAGGCAGCAGGGAAAAGAATCAGGGTATTGGAGGTAGGACTCTAGGTTCAGATGCCAGGTATGCTACTTATTATCTGGGTAAACTGGGGCAAGGTGCCTGACTCTCTGAGCCCCAATTTCTTCATACATGAAATTGGGGTGGTGAAATCTCCTTCGCAGAGTTGTGGAGATTCAATGAGATAAGGTGGAATGTGTGTCCTACATGTTCGTAGGACATGAGTGTTGAACATCCTAGGTGTCCGACAAATGTTAGCCCCCATCCCAGCCTCTCCTTTCCTCTCCCCACATTCTAGTTCCCGAGCTGAGTCCTGGTGACCCATCCTCCCAGCCTCCAGGGGCCATATCAAGTCATTTTGATCATATATGATGGAAAATAGTGATTACATCTCATTCCTCCCAATGCCCTCTAAGTTTTCTCTTCTCCAGGCTAAGCAGTCACAGTTAAGTAACATGGTATTAAGGAGAAAGAGGCAGGCAGAGAAAGACATAGACAGAGACAGAGGCGGCGGACAGCTCCTCGGTGAGGCCTTCACAGTTCCAGGGTCTGCTGTGCTCCTCAGCAAGGCAGGGTCACTCATTCAGCTCACCAGATCCTTGAGACCCTGGGGACATTCAGAGAGAGGGTGAGCATGCCAGGCTGAGGGGAGGGTGATAGACAGAAGTCTCCGTGACCTCCGCAAGGAGGCAGGAGTGTAAGGCTGAGAGTATGGGCTCTGTACTCAGGCAGACCTGCTTCCAGAATGTCGCCTCCCCCACTTCCAGCTGTATGACCCTGGGCAATCTCTGTGACTTCTTGGATCCTCAGTTTCTTCCTCTGAAAACTGGCTGCTAATACTTACCTCTGAACTGGTGTAAGGATTGAGAGAGATCGAGTACGCATAGCACCCAGCATACTGCTGGCACATGATAGATGATTTGATTCCCTTTGGTTTCCTGCTCCTGTCCTTCCAGGAGCCCTCTGCTCTGGAACAAGGTATCTGAGAATGGAGAGGGCTCTGGAGTGAGTGCCCTTCACTATAGGCTCGAAGGGCCTTCCTGCCCCTCCTGGGAACAAAGCAGCCAATGTAAAGCTCAGTTTTGAAAGGTAGGGGTGGTCTGGGAGACCAGGCAGGGAAGGGGAGAGGAGCCGGAGCAGCAGACACTGAGAGGGACAAGGGGAGACTGAGCCAGAGGAGATGGCACGAGACGGGCTGGGCGCCGCAGTGCTTAGGAGATGTAGCTGAGGTTTGGCCGTCCAGGGGGTGAAGCAGGAGGCCTGAGGACAGAGCAGGTGAGGAGGGGGAAGGCCCACGGAGGGCTGGGGTCAGTCAGGTGGCCTCTCACTCCTGTCCCTGACTTTCGCTCCCTGTCTCCCCACCTGCCACCCAGCGGAGCTGGAGAAGCAGAAAGGTATGATGCGGCCTAACGCCTCACAGCCCGGAGGGGCCAAGGACTCGGTGAACGGCACGCTGGCCCGAAGCAGCCTGGAGGACACGTATGGGGCAGGCGATGGGCTCAAACGGGGAGCGCTCAGCAGTTCCCTGCGAGACCTCTCTGATGCAGGCAAGTCTCCTGGGGCCCCTGCCCAGGCTGGGGAGCCGTGGGACCGGGTGTCCTCTTCGCCTCCTATCACTGACTGCCAGCCTTCCTTGCACCCGCCACACGTGCACGCACCCTGCCTTCATCCAGAGCCCTGGGTGCCGCGCCGCAGGGGGCCTGGGAGCCGGGTCAGAACAGGCGGAGCCCAGGGTTTGGGCCAGGGAGCGCGAATGGGGCCACAGTCTTAGCCCCGCTCTCTCGCCGCTCCACCTCTCCTCTCTTTCCTCTTCTGTCTGTCCAGCACCACCTCTCCTCCTCCTCCATCTTTTCCTCCTCTCGCTCCTCCTCCTCCACCTCTCCTCCTCCCCACCTCCCCCTCTTCAGTGGGGGAAAGGGAATAGGGGTGTCTGTCCCCGGGAGGGGCCCAGACCTGGTGCCCAGCTCTGGAGCCCAGCAGGGTGGGGAGGGGGGGTTGCTGCTCTGACGCTGGGCTCCTTGCTTGTGGGTGCAGGGAAGCGGGGGCGGCGTAACAGCGTGGGATCGCTGGACAGCACCATCGAAGTAAGTGCCAGCTCCTGCCCCACTTGTCCTCTGCATGAGCCCTGCCCCGCCGCCCGTGGAGCCCCAGAAGAGGAGGGGACCTGTTGCTTCCCCCTCTTCCCTGCCGGGAACCCTGCGGCTACTTCTCCCAGCCAACCACTCTCTCAATCTGTCCTCAACTCTGTCTGTCCTCACTCTGCCTGTCTCTCAGTCTATCTTCCACTCTCCCAAGCCCCCTCTCAACCCCAGGGCCGACTCCAAGTAGTGATGCCCTTGGAGTTGGGCCCAGAGAAGCTCTTACCTCCAAGTCCTGCTCTTTGACCCTGAGCAAGTCACTCTGTCTCTCTGGGCCTAACATGCTCCCTGTCTGCAAAATGGGGATGAGGAGGAGGTACTGCTAACTCTTCCTCTCCCAGCTGAGGCTCAGATGAGATAGTGGATGTGACAGCAGAGCTCTGCAAGCTGGGGGCGCTCCATGTACAAGTACAGGACTGTGACTTGGTTTTCATTATGCCGTGGGAGGGCCCTGTCTCCCCAGCTCCAGCCCTCAGGGACCGGGTGGAGTTTAGGGTTGGGGGTTTAGGACATCTAGACCGGCCTGACTTCCACCCCTCCCCCCTTCCAGGGGTCTGTTATTAGCAGTCCACGCCCTCACCAGAGGATGCCACCTCCGCCCCCACCCCCGCCGCCAGAGGAGTACAAGAGCCAGAGGCCCGTCTCCAACTCCTCATCCTTCCTGGGCTCCCTATTTGGAAGCAAGCGGGGCAAGGGGCCCTTCCAGATGCCACCACCGCCAACAGGCCAGGCCTCTGCCTCCTCTTCATCTGCTTCTTCCACCCACCACCACCACCACCACCACCACCACGGTCACAGCCACGGCGGCCTGGGGGTGCTGCCTGATGGGCAGTCCAAGCTCCAGGCCCTGCATGCCCAGTATTGCCAAGGACCGGGCCCGGCCCCGCCCCCCTACCTCCCACCTCAGCAGCCCCCTCTCCCCCCACCTCCTCAGCAGCCCCCACCCCTCCCGCAGCTGGGCTCCATTCCACCGCCTCCTGCCTCAGCTCCTCCCGTGGGGCCGCATCGCCACTTCCATGCCCATGGCCCAGTCCCAGGCCCCCAGCACTATACCTTGGGCCGGCCAGGCAGAGCTCCCAGACGGGGGGCCGGAGGACACCCTCAGTTTGCTCCACATGGCCGCCACCCCCTGCACCAGCCCACCTCCCCCTTGCCCCTGTACAGTCCTGCCCCCCAGCACCCTCCAGCCCACAAACAGGGCCCCAAGCACTTCATCTTCAGCCACCACCCACAGATGATGCCAGCAGCAGGGGCCGCTGGGGGCCCTGGATCCCGGCCACCAGGGAGTTCCTACTCCCACCCCCACCACCCCCAGTCACCATTGTCACCGCACTCACCCATCCCACCCCACCCCTCCTACCCACCCTTGCCCCCACCCTCACCCCACACCCCACACTCGCCCCTGCCGCCCACCTCCCCCCACGGCCCACTGCACGCCTCTGGGCCGCCTGGCACGGCCAACCCACCCACTGCAAACCCCAAGGCCAAGCCAAGCCGGATCAGCACCGTGGTCTGATGAAGGGAGAGTGTGAGCTGGGGACTAGGGAGGTCTGGGGAATCTGCAGGAGAGGGGCCTCACACCCTCTCTGCTTCCTCAGTTTTTCCAAAACATATATACACATAGACATGTCCTCCTCCCCACTGCCTCCCTGCCTTGGGACCCCTCCTCTAACCCCCACCAGTCTCCATGGGATTTCCTTCCAGATTCGAGACTCCTTGCCACTTGAAGCCTATACGCAAGGCTCTCAAGCTCTGGGGAGTGGTGAGGACCTTTCCGAGATCCTCGTCCTCTTTCCTCTCTTCACCCTCCCCCCTCCCTTTCCCTGGAGGTCTAGTTGGGTGGCCTCAGACCTCCGGGCCAGTGTGAGCTCCCTGTCAGCTCTGGCTGGTGGGGAAGGGCAGGTGTCGGGAACAATGAGGGTGAAGGCTTCCCCAGGGCACCTCTGGCCGCGTAGGGCCAGGAGGGAGCTCTGTAGAGTTGTGGCCAAACCTCAGCTGGCTCGGCCCTCTCTCTGACCTCAGGGCCTGACCACGCACCTCCATGTGTCTCTCCACCTGCTGGAGGACATGGAGCGTCAGTGCACGCGGTGGGTGGGCCCCCACTTATGCTGGTCCCCAGGTGGGGCAGTGCGTCCTCTTTGGAGCCAATCTCTGCCCTCTCTCCAGTGGGCCCCAGCCCAGACCTCTTCAGCTTCAGGACCTTGCCTCTCCTTGCAACGTTCTTATCCTGATCAAAGTCCAGACAGGTTTGGGGCGGGGGGGCTCAGGTCTGGGATGAGAAGGGCGCTGCCCTCCCTCACCCATATTGCATGCCCCCCATTCCCTCACACCTACCCCACCTACAGCTGAAGACAATGCACTTTATAGATATTGCCCACACACACCTTGCTGGGGCAGGGCACCCAGCATCAGCCCTGGGGAGAGGGGCTCCCAGAGGGCCACCGTGAGCCTGAGATGTCCTTCCTGAGGCAGAGATTGGAGCCATCAAAGTGGGGGCTGGGAGCCAGGATGCCTGAGTCCTTCTGTCCGTCAAACTCTCCGCTGCCTCTCCAGCCCTTTTACAGCCCTGTTTATTTATTATAAATATATTTTTTACAAGCCCCAGCTCCTCTTCTTGCCCCGCATATCCAGCTCCTTTCTCAGCTCCTGCCTCCCTCTCCCCTCTCCACCATGGGCTGCAGTACAGACAGACAGATAGACCCTGGCTGTATGAAGGGCCAGGGACCCCAGGGCTTGGGGGTGGGGAAGGGCAGCAGCGGGAGGGGCTGTATGGAGAGGAGCTGGGGTTTAGGCATTGTCTTTTTTCCTCCTTGTATATAAGAATGTATATTTGATGCCTCATAAAAGACCTTGTGCTCACCTCCCGCCTCTGCCTCCTACTTGTGCCCCCTCCCCCACAGTGGAGACCCGGGAGAGAGGCCTTAGCCCAGGGAGGTGAGGCGCTGATGGTAGAAGCTCAGGCAACTGGGTGGATGAGATGCTTTGGTTGGGTGGGAGGTGGGGGTGAGGGAGGTTTTCCTGTCTCGTTTCATTAACGATCTGCATGACAGAGCAGAGCGGCAAGGGTCTGGGCTTTGGAGTTGATCCAGTTCAGATCCTGGGGCTTCCCCTTCCTAGCGCCCTCGGGAAACTGAGTCTCTGTTTCCTCAGTTGAAAACTTGGGGTGATAAGCCATTGCCACGTGGGATTGTGATGAAGGCATGAGGTAACGAATGTCCAGCAGCCAGCATGGAGTAGGTGCTCAGCAAGTTAGTTCCCTTCTCTTGCTTTCACAGGTTGGATACTTCCTCTACTCTTGTGGCATCTATTCTCACCCTTCCTGTGACTGGCCAGGCTTTGCCCTGGAGCCCTCTCTCCTTCCCCACAGCTGGGCCACATTTGTGTCCTTAAGGGTGTGTGTGGGGGGGGCGGATGGTGACCTGGGCCAGGAAGTGAGGGCTAGATACATCCATTTTAAGAGCTCTGTGTACGTACTTGGGATGTTAGATAACAAATAGTTGAGCTCTGTTTAGTTTACAGAGGAAGGGTCAGGCCCAGAGAATGGAAGGGTCTTTCCCAAGGTCACACAGCAAGTCAGGATGGGGCGTTCCTGACTTCTAGTCCAGGCCCTTTTCCAGTGCCCAAAACTGCCTCCCTATAAAATGGACATGTTTCCAGCACCACTAATCATGTCCTGGGTCTCAGCAGAGCCTAGGAGGAATGGGGGACACTGGCTCTTGGTTAGGGTCAGCAGGGTCCCCAGAAGCAGCAGTCAGTAAATATTTGGAGGGCCTTCTTAGAGTGTGGAATGGCCTCTAAGAGGGAGCAGTTTGGATGGCCCCACTCTTAAGCAGCTGGGATCAATGTCTTTGTTTTCTTCCTCATACGCACATTTAAGCAAAAGCAGCAGTTGGGGCCATCTAAGCATTTGGTCCAGAATCAAGTCCAGTCAGCAGTTTTTTTGTTTCTTCCCTGGTGGACCAAGCTGGACTGCCTTTGGTTGTTCCCACTTCTCCCACCTTCAGCTTGATGCTCGTTTTGTCTTCCCAAAGCTCAGCTTTTAGTACTCAGTCAGACTTGACTGTTGCCTTTGGCAAGTCACCTTCTCAGAGCCTGGTCTTTCACCTGTAGCATACGGATAATAGTCTTACAGGACAGTTGTTAATAGATGGATGTGAAATGCCTACCTCCTGCCAGACACACAGTCAGCTGTTCTCGGCCACCTACAGAAACAAGTACAAACTCCTTTGCCTTGACGTTGGAAGTCCTCCACCACATGGCCCTGGCCAATCTCTGTAATCCTCTCATTTCTCGCCTACACTTTGGCCATCCACTCACCACTCCCTGAAAAGATCTGTGTGTAATTTCCAAACTCAGTATTTTACCTGTGCCTTCCCCGCTGCCAGATGTACTCCCCTAACATCCCTGATGAAGGTTTTCTCACTCTTATGAGCTGGCCTTAAAGGACCCATCCCTCACAAAGTGCCCTTGATCACATTCTCTGAGATCCCTCACATCATTATCTATCTTCCCCACTAGGCCATAGCTGGCACAGATATGACACTGGTCTGAATCACCTCTGTCCAGAGTATTGCCCAGCACAGTGCTTGGCACAGCACAGATGACACTAAAATGTTTGTTGATTTGAATGAATGAATAGTTCTTTCTAAGCTAAATCTTAAAGTATCTTGGCATTGGTTGATTTATTGATTGATGCAAGCTTTCAGGCCCCTCTGGAACCCCCTCATGCTTCTCTCAGCTCTCTCCTACCTTCTCCTCCTCCTCCCTTCCTCACTGCAGTCCCAGCACTGGGCCATCCCTGCTCGACCCTCCCCCTCTCCCTGGAGGCTCACCATCCAGGCTGTGGAGGGGTGTTGGGCTCCTCACCTCCCCATTTCCCTGAGGACCTGAAGACAAGGAGTTCACTGGCTGTCCTCAAACGTTCTACTGCCAATCTCTTTGGCAATGTGGATGAGGAGGGATGACACACAAGAAAGGACAAAGGTCCTAGAATCTCACGGAGTTCTTATCTTTATCTAGACCAGTGCTGTCCTGTTATAAGTCTTTCTGTGAATATGGAAATGTCCTATACCTGTGCTGTCCAGTATGGTAACCCCTAGCCACATGTGACTATTGAGCACTTGAAATGTGGCTGGTTGCAACTGAACTGAGGAACTGAATTTTTAAATTTAAATTTAAATAGCCACATGTGGGTACTGGCTACCATATTGGACAATGCAGGACAAGGCTTTCAGAAGTAGACAGCCTAGGGGGATGATGTCAATACAATATAGTAATAAGTGCAGTCCCAGAAGGAAGCACAGCATGTGTGGGAGCACAAAGAAAGGGAAAACCCAACTTGGGGCAGGGGTCAGGTAAGCGTTTCTGGAACCGCTCCTTTAGCTGAGTCTTGAAGGGTGAGTAGGAATTAGCCCAGTAAAGGAGGGCATTTGTCAAAGGGAGCAGCATGTGCAAAAGCCTGGAGGTGTGCGAGTATGTAATGTTAGCAGAATAATGAGAAAGAAATGCGAGAGGGCAGCCCAGGTGGTGGGCATGGCACATCCCAAAGCAGAGGTGAGCAGCCCCCATATCCTCATTCCTCTGTTGCCAGCAGGTTTTCTCACCCAGGCTTCGCGCCTCCAGGGTCTCCGTAGAAGCTGAAGAAAGACCAGGTGACACGTTGGGCTACGTAGTGTCTCTGTTGTAAAGCTATTATTTTTCCCTCCGTAATTAATGAGTATCTTGAGGGGAGATGCATTGGCATTATGTAACTGTCTTGTTACTCCTCAAACTTTCACTCACTAGTTTTAGCATTTACTGATGATTCTTGAGGTTGCCAAATGGTGACTGTCCAATGCCATCATTCTTTTGACATGGATTAGTTGGCTCTCCAGTGTAAAGGAGAGCTTTCCCTTCTCCTATGTTTATGTATTTATATTCTCATGGACCATGCTTGTCTATCATTTTCAGTGAGTTATAACACATTAATGTCATTCTTTATTTTGATGTTCAAAATGTCCCAGATTTGGCCAGCAAGAGGCCCTCCAAGCTGGCTCCTGTGTCCTTTTGGCAGGTCTCCATCTTTCCTTGAGCACTTCCTTGTTTTCTGGCACCACAAGATGCTCCAGTCTCATCTTGTACTTTCCCTGCCCCAGCCCTGGAGTCAACCATTGTTTCCAAGGAGACCTGGAAATGCCTGGTTGACAATGGCATCTAGGAACCAAGATTTGGGCACTAAGTGTTATAGCTACGTTTTCAGGGTTTGCTTTTTTATTTGGAAAAAGTTTGAGCATCTATTGATGATTTTCTAACTCCATCATTCTTTGAAGGAAGAGCTTTCCCTTTTCCCTCATTTTATTTATTTCTATCAGTGTGGAGTCACGGATTCTTATTTTAATGAGTTATAATCCACTACTATCATAATTCATTTGGAATTATCATTATTTTGAATATATCATTTTATTGTCATGCATATGTATTAAGCACATAATATGCATCTCTCTCTCTCTCTCTCTTTCTATGTGTGTATATATATATATATATATATTTATCTCCATAAACTCACATAGAGACCTTGATATCTTGAGGAGGCTCTTTTAATAATCTTGGCTAGAGTTAGTAAATGGCTCTCATGGGGAGCAGAAGATTAGAAAAAGGCATGGGGAGGAGGGGGTAAATTTCAGAGCTATTTAGGAGTTAGAACTCACAGCTCATACCTACTTCAGAATTGGAAGGGACCCTATTTTACAAATCAAGAAAGTGAGGCACAAAGTCACTGTACAGTTCATCCAGAAAACGTGGATGGATTGAGTGTGGTCGAGAGCACAGCTGAGCATTCCAATCACTGCTCCGTACCAGTTCCATGCCAGACCCTCTCTTCCAGGTGGGTGGGTGAGGCCAACCGAACCCCCAGTCCAGGGTGAGCTCCCTGGTGCGTCCCAGTTTTTAACCCTGCAGTGCCCAGACTCAGGCAGGTCTCCAGCAAGATCCAAGGATTGAGAAAGGATTCCATTTCCTGAGCACCTGTGGTTTGGAGGGGGGAGGGGGCACCATCTGAGATTTTTACAGGCAGAATTGTACAGCAGTCAGACAGACTTGGGTTTGAACTCTGCCACTTACTAGCCATGTGACTTGCTTAAGTTTATACTTCTCTGAACTTCGGTCTCCTCATCTGTAAAACAGGGATACCAATACCTATTTCATAGCACCTGGCCTTTGATGAATGGTAGTTATCATGATCTCTAATCTTCATAACTACCCTGTGAGGAAGGGTTTACATAGTCTCATTGGATAAATGAGAAAATCAAGGTTCATGGAGGTGAGGTACTTGGTAGATCTCAGTAGGTGAATGTCAGCTGCAAGAAAGCAGGGACCATGTCTGTCTTGGTCACCATTATATTCCCAGGGCCCAGAAGAGTGCCTGGTGCATAGTAGGAATTTGATAAATGTTTATGAATGAATGAATTGGATCTGACTGGCTTCAAAGACTCTATGCAATTTCTATTTGCCCTTCCAGGATGGTGCGGGTGGTGTCCCAGCTAAGGACCTCAGAGAAGGCTTTGGGAAGGCTAGGCTGAGCTGAGACCCCAAACCTGGTCTCCTGACTCCTAATTCATGCTCTTTGCCCTTCGCTGAGCTGCCTCAAGATGGAAAGGCCAAACTTCCTTCAACCTAGGATTTGGCATATTCTTTTATCTTCTTTGTTCTCCTCACCCTTCTCCTGCCTAGTTCTATCACTGGTAGGAGCAAATGACAGGAAGAGCATTTGACCCCGAGGCAGCAACTTCCCGTGTAACAGTGGGCAAGTTGTTTAATCTGTCTGGAACTTGGTTCCTCATCTACAGAATGGGTAAATTGACCTACATCTTTCCCAAGACTGTTGCAAAGATTAAGGGAGATAATTGGTATGAAAGAGCTATGTGGGCTGTTAAATGCTTACACATGTGAGAGACTAGTGATTTTTTTTTTTTTTTTTTTTTTTTTTTTACTGTTATTAGCATCACCTCACCTAGCTTTCTGTTTCCTGTCCAGACAGTTGTTCAGTTGGGTCATTCACCTGTGTTTCAGGTGGAGAAGGGTTGAGGTTTCCCCTGACACCTAGAAAACTAGAAAGGAGTTGTCACTTACTATATATGTATCACTTGGGACAAGTTTCCTCACAAGACAAGTAGGGATAAAGGTTCCAAACATTCAAGGCAATCTAAGGGTTCAGGTGGTAAAAAAAAAATCTGAAATCACTAGGCACAATGCCTGACACAAAGGAGATTCTTAATGGGTTTTGACACATTGTTGACTCTCAGAAATAAAAATAACAGTTAACAGATACTGAGGGCCTTCTATATGCCAGGTACTGTACAACAATCCTGCAAGGTAGGGATTATCATCTCCATACAACATCATTCAGTTACATAAGTTGGGACTTACCCAAGGGCACATAATTAGAAAATGGCAGAGCTGGTGGGACTAGAAATCAGGACTCTCTGACTCCAGGGTGTGAGCTCCTACCAGTGTTCCCCACTCCCTCAGAGCGGATGCCCTTAGCTCAGTCGTGAAGTAGGCAGAATGATATACCTAACTGGGACATGGTATGTGATTAGAAACAGTTAACTGAATGGAGGAATGACACTCTCCATCCCCTTCAAACATATTCAAGCTTACAGCAGATGCTTAATACATCCAGGAAATGTTTGCAAAGAGTATGTATTATTTTTAGTCAATATATACTAAGGCTGCTCAAAAATATTCATTTTTCTTTTGTTTACTCAACATTAATGTACTGCTTACCATGCCAAGTGCTAAGGATGTATAAGGTCACAAGGTCCCTGCCCTTAAGGAATTCACAGTCTGATGGGGGAACACAAAATAAGCACGTTATCAGCATGTATGTAACTAATATGTGCACAGTAGGTGTTCAAACTACATGTGGTAGGCCCACAACTGATGAATAACTTAGAGCTCCTCAAATGCAGTAGACGTCTGACATATGGGCAAAGTACTGGTTTGATACTCAAAGTAGATGCAATAAACCTATTCAGAAACTGCTCACAAACATGCACACAATAGGAGCAGATGTACACATAGTAGGTACTCAAATGCAAGACAGGCTATACACAATAAATACAATCCATGTACACAAATATTTGATAAGTACACTGTAGGCTCACAAATGGGCAAACAGTAGGTGCTTCAAACGGTGGGCACTGGTAGGATACACTCAGGCTTATTTTGTAGGTGTACATGCCACAAATGTGGACACGATAAAAGTGCACACATAACAGGTGAAAGTGTTCATTCAAATGCTGACTGACAATGACTCTTTGGGGTTAAGAATGGAAGCCCCATCTCTGAGAGGTCTCTACACGCAAACTTGGACAAAATAAATATTTTCTTCCTCTCCTCGGGACCCAGGATTCAAAAAATCCGCAATCCCCGGGGAGGGAGCAGCATCCCGACTTCCTTCGTTCAAAGCCCCAGAGGTATCAGCGCCTAGAGCTGGGAGCTGTGTACTACTCTCCTAATCTGCGGGCCTGCAGAAGGGTGCCTTGCAATCAGGCACCCGAAGCCGCCTTCTGTGGCCCACACCGGAAAGACCCGGGAGAAAGAGAGCGTGTTGGGGCGGGGCTCGCGCCAGGGCTGAGGTCATCGAGGGGGTGCCAGTTCGGACCCACCACCCACCAACGCCAACTCCTCTTCCGGTCTGTCTCCATAACGCGCATGCGCAGCACTGGCCTTTAAACGTGCACCGCCGGTCCACCGGAAAGAGGATCCGGCAGTTAATTACACTTTGTTCCTCCGCCGCTGAGGCGGACTATTTGCTCTCAGTCTGGGAAGCACTTTTGAGTTCCTGCTTCCTGATAGGGAACCCACGCCTGCCGATTCAGCTCAGTCTCCACGGGATGAAGGCTCCCTAGGGCTTGGCCTCACGCACGTTATACGAGGCTCGGAGGGACACCCTGCGGAGGGATCTGGTTTGTTGTGGTGAAGGGAGGGGGGAGACGCTGACAAACCAAGATGGCGGCGGCGGCGATGAAGGCCGCGGTGGTTGGGAGGTAACTGTGGTGTTGAAGGCTGCGGTAGTTCCGAGGCAGCGGCAGAGTTTGGAAGGAACGGAGCAGGACGAAGAGGTGGTAGCAGTAACGTCAGCCTGAGCTTCTCAGAGCGCGGCAGCTACACGCCCCCTGGGCCCTCGGCGGGCGGCGGCCGCCCCGCTTAGGGCCTAGTCCCCGAGCAGTGCCTCGGCTTCGTACAGCGGCGTCCGCCATGAGTCCTTAAGGGCCGTCCGAGCCCTCCAGTCCTAGGGCCCACCATGGAGCCGGGGTCTGACGACTTCCTACCGCCGCCGGAGTGCCCGGTGTTCGAGCCTAGCTGGGCAGAGTTCCGAGACCCTCTCGGCTACATTGCGAAAATCAGGCCCATCGCCGAGAAGTCGGGCATTTGCAAGATCCGCCCACCCGCGGTAAGGCCCTGGGCTGGTGGTCGCCGGCGACCAGGCCGGGGATGATGAACTAGGGTAGCGGGCGGAGAAGTCTGGAGCGGAGGGCAGCTCGAGCTGTGGGGAGATGGGGTGGCTGGGACCGTTGTGGATGCGACGCGGGTCGGAGAAAGGGTGCTGGGGCCAGGGGTCCTTTCGTGGTGTGAGGGCCCTAAGTCGGAGACCCACCCCCCACCCCCCAACTCCCACCCCGCCCTTCAGAACTACTCCTAGTAAGGTTCAAGACAGGGATGCCTAGTGGCCCCGGGGAGAGTTCCCAGAGAGGCACCCCGCACATCTCTTGGTTACCCCAAACCACCTAGGTCAAGGCTGCTCTAAATAAGGCTTTTCTCCCATTTACTGGCATCATTTCTCTTCAGGCAGGCAGTGTGGTGTAATGGAAAGATCACAGCTCTGAAGGGAGATAGATCTTAGTTCAGAACTCCACTCTGCAGCTTACCAGCTTTGTGACCTTGGACAAGTAACGTAATCTCTCTGAGCCTGTGAAATGGGTCCCATGAATGGTTATTTCGAGAATTGGATTAAACTAGGTAGCGTCTGTGTGTAGTAGGCACTAGATAAGTGGTAATTATTGTGACTGCAAAGGTGTTTGATGTGGTCATTGGTTTGCTCCTATGTGGGTTGACTCATATTTACTCACACCCTGCCAGGCCAGTCCATTTATGATAATATTCTGGGCTGGTAAGCCAGTCAGGAAATCAGTCTCACAGGCTCTATTTGGCTCCCCTGAGATGGGTTCAGGGAATTGTTCCCTTCTTTTCCTAGTCGAAGGCAATATCTGGGCCTTTCCTGCACATCACCGCCCAGGCTTGACTTCTGTGGAGAGTCTTGGACCAGTCAGTTTGGAGTGGGGTATATGAGTCCTTCCCAGAAGATTTCTACTCTGACCTGTCCCAGGATGTAGGAGGTCCCAGAGAATAGGATATTCTTGGACTCCCAGAAACAGAATGGACGGATGGAAGTCTGCCTCCTTTGGAACCCTTGATTCCCAGATGTCAGTGACAAAGGGCATATCTTTGCTCCTAGGCCTGGCTTCAGGCCAGGAGAAGTCCCCCAAGGGCTAGGATAGGCTGCCACCTTGCTAGCATGGAGGGGAAATGATGATATGCGTTGTTCAGTCACCACTTGGGATTCCAAGGGCAGGAATTGAGTTTGTCTGCAACAGGGTATTTTTGAGTAGGTGTCTCCTGGCTGAAACCAAATGGGAAACCCTGCTGCCACCTGAGGAGGGCACCATAGGCCTCCTTATTCAACTTGGTGCTTTCTGGTGTTCAGCCATACATCTAGGCTGGTTTCAGATGGATCCTCTGAGAGGTGTTGGGTAAGCTGATTTCTTCCTTGTTGGAGCTTGGCCACAGATCTCTGAGGTTTCCTTGTCCATGGTGAGGAAGTGGCAGTGGGTAGTGAGAGGTCGGGAAGGCCAGCAGAAAGGAGAGGCTGGAGTCCTGGACAGCATCAAGGAGGCACTCCCTGAAGTGGCCCGGCAGGCCTGTGGGAAAGAGGCATATCTGCCATAAGGGGTAGTTGAGGCTTGAATTTTCTATCTATCTTGGACTTCTTGGGGCAGCCTGGCCTTGTGTGGGTATTGTTACCCTTCTTTGGGGGACCAGGGGTGGGATAGGTGACATGTCCCTGGTGTGTGTGTGTGTGTGTGTGTGTGTGTGTGTGTGTGTGTGTGTGTGTGTGTGTGTGTGTGTGTGTGTGTGTGTGTGGGATAGGTGACATGTCCCTGGTGTGTGTGTGTGTGTGTGTGTGTGTGTGTGTGTGTGTGTGTGTGTGTGTCCTGCAGGGGGCCGTCCTTTGTTATGCTTCTCTTCTCTACCCCAACACTGTACTTCCCTCTAATCCAGGAGACCTGGCTCTCTCTGGTTTTTGTTCTGTTTTCCCCTCCGGTAGGGCTGCTCCTAGGCCTCCTTTAGGCAGCCAGGACTTCTGGCTGGAATTTAAAGCACTCACCCAAGTGGTGCTTGGGCCCAGAGTGAGAACCTTTGTATGGGTGGGTGCTTGGAAATTGAAGGTTTGCCTGAAGGGCCATTTGGATTCTGAATTGCTAGGCAGGTGACTGCTACTCTTGGGGAAGATGGGTGAGAGGAGAGTGTTGGTATACTGGAGTAGACGCAGGGGAGCTTGGAAGGGTCTTGCTTCCTGCATCAGGTAGCCAACCTTTTTATCACCATCATGACGTAGTGAGTATTTGGCACATGGGAGTATGGGACTGAAGGCAGGATGAGGGAGCTTGTAGGTCCCAGGGAGAGCCAGGCAGGGAGATTTGTTGAACCTTTCCCAGCTATCTGTTGCATGCACAGCTCCTGCTCTAGGATTTCAGTTCTGCCATTTCCTGTCAGGTTGCTTGATGTTGCGCTTATTCTTATCTAGAACTTGATTCAGCAGGAAAGAAAGGTGCCTGGAGTTTGGGGTTTGAGCACCTTTCTGCCTGGATTACCTGCGCTGAGGGAGTGCCCTACTGATGGGAGGCAAGAGGGCATGGGGAGCTTGTCTGGGCTTGAGCCATATCATTTTAGTTTGAGGGTTTTTTGTCGTTGTTGGGTTTGTTTGTTTGTTTTTGCCCCAGCTTCACTGAGTCCCATGTGTTTGCTACCTGCTTTGGCGGGGGGAATATGTGTGCATGCAAGTATGAGTCCTCTGGGCCCTTTCTGTTTTTTTCTTTTTTAAAAAAAATTAATTATTTTATTTTTGACTGCATTGGGTCTTCGTTGCTACTCACGGGCTTTCTCTAGTTGTGGCAAGCAGGGGCTACTCTTCATTCCAGTGCACGGACTTCTTATTGCAGTGGCTTCTCTTGTTGCAGAGCATGGGCTCTAGGGCACGCGGGCTTCAGTAGTTGTGGCACGTGGGCTCAGTAGTTGTGGCTCGTGGGCTGTAGAGCACAGGCTCAGTAGTTGTGGTGCACGGTCTTAGTTGCGCTGCGGCATGTGGGATTTTCCCGGACCAGGGCTCTCGAACCCATTCCCCTGCATTGACAGGTGGATTCTTAACCACTGCGCCATCAGGGAAGTCCCTGGCCCCTTTTCTCAAAGTGTGTGTACAGAAGAGGCCAACAGCTTTTCTTCTCTTTTACCATCCTCCTCCCCCGCTTCCATATGTATGCACATGTGCGTGAACAGTCGTAGCCTGGTGTAGTGCAAAGAGCCTTGGACTGGAGGTCAGAAGACAGGGGTTCTAGTCTTGGCTCTACCACTAACTCAGCATGTGATTCTGGAGAAATCATATTTCTTCTCTGGGCCTCACTTTCTCCATTCATTAAATGAGGGCACTGGTCTAGGTTACTCGAGGTTCTTTTCACCACCCAAGCAGGAGCCAGGGTTCTGAGGAGGAAAGGACTGCGTGGGGTGTGGCGGGGGGGGGGGCAGGCGGGCATTGGGAAGAAGGCTTTTCAAAGCTGCCCTTTGGGCAGGACACAACAAGCTCTGACTTGGCAGGACAGAGTCTCCCCCACTTTCATTATCTTTCCCTGACTTCCCTCCTTCTCCCCAAATCCTCCCAATTCTTTGCTACCACAGTCAGTGGTGCATCCCAGCACTTAGGACACCCCTCCCCGCTTCCTCCCCTGCCTCTTCCTGTACTGGGCAGGTGTTTGAGAGTGGACCCACAGGAAGCCTTTCTGACCAGGTGAGTATTGCAAATTCTTGCTCCTTGTTCCTTGCTCTTCCCTGCAGTGTCTATCTCAGGCCTTTTAAACTGAGAGAACAGACACTAAAGGCCCAAACCTTTAAATCCTGCCCAAATTGGAGATGAGCTACCCTGCATATGTATTGGGTAGTGAGGTCAGCCTTAGATGTCAAGTCTTAATGATGATTCTTTTGAATAACATTTTCATTTGAAAACCAGTTTAATTTTCATATCAGTCTTATGAGGAAGCCAGGGCAGGAGTTCATATTCCCACCTTACAGTTGAGAAAACAGGTTCAGAAAGGTAAAATCCCTTAGCTAGTAAGTAGTGGCGCTAAAACATGAACCCAGGTTTTCTGACTCCAGATCCTGTGTGCTTTCCAGTACTTCCAGACTGTGTGTCCTATGCCTAGGGGATGAGGAGTTAATATGGGCATAGGGAGAGTTTGAAGTCAGCTGTTTTGGGCCCCATCTCTCTATTTCTTAAAATCCTAGCACTGTACTGTTGCAGGGACTCTGAAGACATTTCCTAGGGTATTTGCATGGGGTATTGGATGTGGACTTGAGGGGCTTCTAAAGCCCTGTAGTGAGTTGTGTGTGTATGGGTTGGGTGTTTGCCAGGTTAAAAGGTCTGATGTGGCTAGAGGTCTGGGAAGGCATGAATGGGGTGCTGAGCTGCTTTTGGCGCCCCTCTGGTCTTGCACTATACTGGAATAACCCAACTCCCTTTTTTCCTCTGTACCCACTCAGGACTGGCAGCCACCCTTTGCTGTAGAAGTGGACAACTTCAGGTTTACTCCCCGAATCCAGAGGCTGAATGAACTAGAGGTAAGATGACTAGCAACTGGTGGTGGGGTTGGGAGAATGGATACCTGAGCTCTGATCCCGCTTCCCTCCTACCTTCTCTGTCTAAGGTACTTTACCTAACTAGGCCTTTGTTCTCTCTTCTGTGAAATTGCCTGGAGGGCATGGAGGAAGCTTTAGAGCTCTGAATGTAACCTAGAGCAGGAGCATTTAGCATCCCAAATCTGATAGCCCCAAGGCTGGGGGTGGCCCTTTCCCACAAAGGTTTGCTACTTCTGACGCTCCCCTGTCAACTAACCTACCCTGCTTGGGTCAACAAAAGAGAAACATGGGGCTGGTTGAGACCCTTTCTTGCTTGGCCAGCTGAATGTGTCCTCATCTATCCAATTCATCTACAACCCTGTGCTTCCTACCTTTCTTCCATGGTGCTTGGTAAGGTGGGAGGTGAGGTGGATGGGCAGGAACAACACAAGAACTGGTCTGTGAGGAAGCTGGAATGGTTACAAACTTGGACAGAGAGTCAGGCAGGTAGGCTTTTCCCTCTCCTTTATGTTCCATACAGGAAATCTAGGCCCTTTGCATGGGTAAGATGAGGTTCTCCACTAAGGACTTGAGAATGCCCCAGGGCAATGAGAGTAGATGCCCTCAAGCCAGTTCCAGAGGTAAAGTTCTGGAGTTTCCCATGGAAGGTGTAGGGTAGAGGTATGCTACCACTCCTCTCCCTCATTATTATGTATCCTCAAGCCTTACTAGATGTCTGGGGGTGTGGGGGTGACTATTAGGCCCAACCGAATACCCGTTACCTAAAAGCGTACTTGTCTTCTAGACCACAGTTCCTCAACCTTGGCACTATTGACATTTTGGGCCAGGTAATTTTTTGTCGTGGAGGGCTGTCCTGTGCATTGTAGGATGTCTGTCAGCATCCCTGGCCTCTACCCACATAGTACCCTCTCCCGGTTATGGCAACCAAAAATGTCTCTAGGCATTACTTAAATGTCCCCTGGAGGGCAAAATTGCCCCTCATTGAGAATCACTGTTCTAGAGTCGGTCTAGGTGCTGTGCTGGTCAGGGCAAAAATCATCTCTTGTATGGGGTACAAGGTCCTTAGAGAAATGGATCTGACCAGGTCTGCTGGGGTATAGCTAGGACAAGGTGTAGCCTACCATGGGACAGGGACAGGTTTTCTAGAGAGATAGTGCTGGCTAATGAGGGGGAGGGACAGGGATGGGCCAAGGTTGGAAAGCTAAGGGGTTGAGGTGGAGGGAGTAGGGTTCCTGGCCCCTTAGGGATTCTCATAGCAAAGGAGCCATAGGGTGTTCCTTTCCACAAATAGACCTTACTTTTCCTCATCTGTGAAAGAACTGTCCCTGTTTCCCCCTAATGGGATCAGAGCAAGGTAATGAATGATAATGACTCACCCAGTTCTCCCTAGAACTAGGCCTTCTGATTAGGGTGAGGTGGTTATAGACTTGGGGCCTTGGGGAGCCCTTCTTGGGTCACTGAGATTTCGGGAAAGCATGGTACATGCCTTGTTCCTAGAATCTTTGGCCCACATTGGTTCCTGGGTAGGCCAGGTGGCAGTGCTGCTTTGGTACACCATCTCAGTTCTTTAGGCCATTCTATCTTTAGCATACACTCTCACCCTTCAGCTACCATGGAACAAATTTCATGGTGCATGTGAAGAGGTGAATGTTTTCTTTTGGAGCCTTCATTCTCTGAAACATGCCTAGAGCTTAGATTTAATTCCAGAGTTCCAGAGGGCATTCACTGTTCCTCTCATAAGTCTACCCTTCTGGGGTGAGTGGACTGGGCAGTTTTTTATTTCCCTCATAATCAGAAAACGGGTCCAGAGAATAGAACTGACTTACTCAAGACTATACAGCAGATTATTAGCAGAGGAAAAGCAAATACGTACGTTATTTGACACTCAGATCTCTTGGTACCTGCTGTGTGACTTGAGGAAGCAGGGACTCTCTGTAAAAGAAATGACAATACTTCTACAGCCCTGTCAGGGAGATTGAGAAAGAGTATATGTAAAGTTTTGGCTGTTATGACTCTACCTGCTCTGTTTTGGGACCTTGGGCTTCTCCTGTTGCCTGGAAGGTGGCAAAGATAAGAGAGGTGGGCGAGGTGCTACCTAGAGTTGGGGATCCAGTTCACTGGGAGAGGCCCTGGGTAGTGGGCTGCTCTGCATCCCTTCTCCTCCCCTAAGATTAGGCCAGAAGATAGGGGTCAGGTAGAGGGGGAGGCCGGCCTCTCTGAGCCATTTTTTCTCCAGGCCCAGACGAGAGTGAAACTGAACTACTTGGATCAGATTGCCAAATTCTGGGAAATCCAGGGCTCCTCCTTAAAGATTCCCAATGTAGAACGGCGGATCTTGGACCTCTACAGCCTCAGCAAAGTAAGAACAGGTTTTTCTCAAACCCCTCCCCACCCCACACCTTAATATCCTTGGTACTCTGGGGGCCACCTTGGTTTGGATATTGGATCTCTAGGCTACAGTGGAAGGGGCACAGCCTGGTAGCACACAAGCTGTCATCAGAACTTCTTGGCATCTCTTGGCTGCAATTTGAGTCTGAGTGGTGGAGGTAGGAGGGGGTAGCCTCCAGTGAAGTGAGGGGCTGGAGTTGTCCTCGTTGTCCTTTCTGTACATACATACAGCACATCCACGTCCCTTTCTGCTTGTCCTTACAGATCGTGGTGGAGGAAGGTGGCTATGAAGCCATCTGCAAGGACCGTCGATGGGCTCGGGTGGCCCAACGCCTCAACTACCCACCAGGCAAAAACATTGGCTCCCTGCTACGCTCCCACTATGAACGCATCGTTTACCCCTATGAGATGTACCAGTCTGGAGCCAACCTGGTGGTAAGGATGCCGAGCCGGGGTGGGAGTAGGCTTTCCCCTGCCAGATGCAAATTTCCACACTTGTTCTTAATGGAACTGGTTCAGTGGAGTGGACTGGAGACCTGGAGAGGTCTGGGAAGAGATGGAGTTTGGTTTAGTTGGGGAGATGGTTGCGGGGAGGGGGTTGGAAGGAGGGATGGCATAAGCAGAGGCATGAGAAGAATTCCCAAAGTGTGTGCTGGTGTCAGTGGCCAGTTGAGCAGGGCCTGTTGGGTGGGTGGGTGGCGGGCGGTGTGAAACCACGGCTTTGGTTGCTATTGGGTGAGGGTAAAGGGAGGTCCTTGCTGTTGGGAGCTGGGGCCCCATGCCCTGACCCTTACCCCTCACCTGTCCCCAGCAGTGCAACACACGTCCATTTGATAATGAGGAGAAGGACAAGGAATACAAACCCCACAGTATCCCCCTTCGACAGTCTGTGCAGCCCTCCAAGTTCAACAGCTATGGCCGGCGAGCCAAGAGACTACAGCCTGATGTGAGTACTTCCCTTCTTCTAACTTGGAGCTTTGGTGGTGAAGAGTCCTCTCCCTTCCCTCTGACCAAGGTTCTCTTCCCTGTTCCACTCTCCCTTCTCTTGGTTCTCTGAGTTCTGAGCAGTAGTGTGCCTCTTTCTGGCTTCACTCTTGCTCTTCCTCTACTCTCAGCTGAGCTTCTGAGCTGGGTTTTGATCTGTTTGTATAATATCTTTCCTATGTCTGGTGTTCTTGCCTGCCTTGTTCCTTTCCTGACTCACTCTGCTCATAGGGGAAGAACTCTTCTTTTTCTCCTTATAACTATATCTTAGCCTCAGGAAGAAGCTTATGTGCCGGCATTCTTCTGGGCATTGGGGATACAACAGAGAACAAGATACACACTGTCCCTGGGCTCACCGAAGCATGTAATTTACCAGATCATATTAGTCACTGCCATTTATTGGTAGATTCAAATACTTAGATTTCTTTATATATGTTTTCCTCAAACCCCTTGTAACTGTGAGATAGGAGTTAATATTCTCATTTTACAGTTGGAAAAACAGATCCCATCTTAATTCCATTCCAAGAGAGGAATAAGGAGGGAGTTCACTTACCCTCAGTCTCCAAAAAGCAATCTGAATTCTTGCCTGGGCCCACCTGTGCCTCCACCCTGGCATGAACTCATGTGGTAGAGTCCAGGCTGTTGTTCTTTTAGGATGGGGCAGTCTGCCCAAGATAGTCTTGATTCATTTCCTTCTTTCCTTCCAGCCGGAACCCACAGAGGAAGACATTGAAAAGAATCCTGAGCTGAAGAAGCTTCAGATCTATGGGGCAGGCCCCAAGATGATGGGCCTGGGCCTCATGGCCAAGGATAAGACTCTGCGGAAAAAAGGTGAGGCCTGACAGGCTGGGGCAGTGTGAAGAATGGCCTCACCAGGGGAGAGGAGCCTGGGCCGCGACTTTCAGACTTGTACTTTAGAGCCATTCTCCTCTCTCCCAGATAAGGAAGGGCCCGAGTGCCCCCCCACCATAGTGGTGAAGGAGGAGTCAGGCGGGGACGTGAAGGTGGAGTCACCCTCACCCAAGACCTTCCTGGAGAGCAAGGAGGAGCTGAGTCACAGCCCAGAGCCCTGCACCAAGATGACCATGAGGCTGCGGAGGAACCACAGCAATGCCCAGTTTGTAAGGACCTAGCCCTGCCTTCCTAATGCTCTGCTTCTCATCCCTTCAACGAGCATTTCCCCAGCATGGCACTGGACCAGGTGGCATTAAGCAGAAAAGTGGGCCTGGTGGGCCCTGCCCTCAGGTAGCTCACTTAATTGGGGAAACAAGGCCAACTCACATGGAACAAAGAACAAGAAAGGGTGATCAAGTGCTGTCAACATGAAGTGCTGGAAGGGTGCAGAGGAGGAGACTCCCTCTCCATTGCTTCAGGATAAAGGCTAAGCTCCTCATTACAATGCATGATCCAGTCCCTGCAGACCTCTAGCCTCATTCCCCAGCACTGCCCACCTTACTCCTTCTGCTATAGCCACACTGAACTGCTTGTAGGTATGTTTGTTTTTTTCCTGAGATGTGCCATGCTTTCTTTCCCCATCCTTTGTACATGCTGTTTCTTCTGCCTGGAAGAGTTTTCGCCTGTGCTCTGCCCCATTGCCAAATTCCAGTTTGCCTTCAGGTCTCAGTTTCAAGTGTCACCGTTTCAGTGAAGTTCTTCTCAAGGCTGTTCCTCCTTATCTCCAGCTGATTCGAGTGCTTCCTCCTTTAGGTTTCCATAGTACCCTTTTATGGGCTGCTGTTGGCAGTTTCCACACTGCCCTTTAATTTTTATGAACTTGTGCCTCTGGAGTACTGTATGCCTTTAGAAGGCAGATGCCATGTCTCATTTATCGCTGTACTGAAGAGTCCAGCGTAATGTTGAACACATAAGTGTTCAGTAAGTATTGAATGAATAAAAATGGGGGATTCAGGACTGAATGATAAAGACTCTGCTGTCACAGCTCTACAGTTAGTTTATTTGGGGAGGTGGTACGTGCATGCAGTTAAATTCCAGGCCTAGCATGACTAACCTGTACAGGGCCATGAATGATCCAGCCAGCAGGCAAGGTGGGTTTCTAATGGAGATCTTTGTGGACTAGGGTGCAGTCTGGAGGAGTCTGATGTTTGAAAGGCTGGACAGGGCTTAGGTTGATGAACTGTTGCCTCCCTCCCCTGGCAGATTGAGTCATATGTATGCCGAATGTGTTCCCGAGGGGATGAGGACGACAAGCTCCTGCTGTGTGATGGCTGTGATGACAACTACCACATCTTCTGCTTGCTGCCTCCTTTGCCTGAGATTCCCAAGGGTGTCTGGCGGTGCCCAAAGTGTGTCATGGCGGTAAGGACTTCCCAGCCCCAGTCTATGTCTGCCTCATAGGCTATCCTTGCCTTCCTTCATCCGGTCTTATTGAAAGCAGCCTTCTAGCTCAGCCACAGTCTTATGTTTTGGGTCCCTGGGGTGGGGCTAGGTTGGGCAGAACTTTGGGAGAAAGAAAAGGAGGACACTCAGCCTGTGTTCTCTGGGAGCTCTCGGACCACCCCGGGAGGTGAGAGTCATGATTAGACAGATCATATGTGATGACATATAATCAAATGTTAAATTGTGTGTTAGAAATTCAGATGTAGAAGTTCAGAGGACAGGAAAGTGACTAAGGGTAGTAATCAGGGAAGGTGTCAGCAATGAGATTTGGAGGACAGGAATATGAAAAAAAATGTTCTTTTGATTTCCAAGTTTTTTATTCTTTGTTTCTTTTAGAAAGCTTGGAAAATAGACAAATTACCTATCATCTCACCACCTAGAGACAACCATTGTTAATAGTCTGGTATATTTTCTTCTCATCTTTTCGTTGTTGCCTATATATAACTATCTTTAACAAGTTTGGGATCTTACTGTATATTTTCATTTGTTACTTTATAATCATTTTTCTATATTATTAAATTTATTCATGGGTATGATTTTTTTTTTCCTTGTAGGGGGTCCATCATGTGGGTATAATATTTATTTAGGTATTTTCCTTCTGTTGTGATAATTAGATTGGTTTGCAGTGTTGTAGATTTTAACTACAAGAGGTGGGCAGGCTTTCTAGACTGGGGGATGGAGGAGTGCAGGAGTAAGGATACATGGGGATAGTGTACCTAGTGCAAGAGAGGCAGTGAGGAGAGCAGCTGTAGCAGCAGTGAGGGCTAAGAGGCCTGGGAAGTCTTTCAGTTCCATTTCATGAGCCTCCTACCTTGATCCAAATTCCGGGTGCCTGTCTACATCTCTCCCTCGGTTTCTGGAGAGTAGACGCTGACAGTTTCTTGCCCTGTCAACTGTGGTCACAGAGACCAGGTGTGCACGTGCACACACACTAGACACACACAAATGAGGAAAGAGACCAGGGCAGTGCATAATTGCCTTGGTAGTGGTGGGGATTCCTTTAGGGAGGAGTTTGGATACCAAAAGTATCATAGACAACAGACTGTCAGGTCTACTTGGCTCTCTTCTCTAAGTGGTTGTGGGCCAGTGGACCAGATTGACTTTTAGTTTTCAGACATGAGCAGAAGGTGTGTCTGACTGGGGTACATACATCTCTCATCTAAAACCACGAACATAGATACAAAGTGAGTTAGACACACGTCCTGTCTTCTGAGACAGTGTAAAGAACAGGAATAGTGTGGGGTTTGACACTAGGAGTTGGTGCCTTCGTTTCCCATCCTCCAAGCTACTAGAATATTCAGTGTCATTTTCCCAGGTCTGTAGTTCCAGTCTGGGCATAAAACTTCTCTAAGCATCCTGTATAAAGTCACATTTTATCTTGAGAGAAAAAATACTGGCAGAAGAGCATGGGGTAGCATATTTAAGTCAGAGCCCATGGTTTAGATAGTAAAGTCCTAAAGGAAGAGAAGAGCAAGAGCATGGTAGAAGTGCATGTGGGGAATGAAGAGACTAACTGTGCTCAAGTGCTAGGAGGAAAAGGTAGAGCTATGACGTGAGACCTGCCTCAGGGGCCTTCAGTACAGACCTAGGGCTGTTCTCCTTCTGACTCCTACCCCATATTCCAGCTCCGCTTTTGAGGATTCTCCACCTCTTTGCCTCTGCCTTGGTGACGTGTTCTCCTTTGGGTTTCAGGAGTGTAAGCGCCCCCCCGAAGCCTTTGGCTTTGAGCAGGCTACCCGGGAATACACTCTGCAGAGCTTTGGCGAGATGGCTGACTCCTTTAAAGCCGATTACTTCAACATGCCCGTACACGTAGGTGATGGAGGGCTGGGGTAGTGTCAGGGCTAGGGTCATAGGTGCCTGATGGTCAATAGCTCTCCTGGGTCAGTGGGGCCAGGATATGATGGGCCATGGTCATCGGCTACCCCTGTTCCTTAGATGGTGCCCACAGAACTCGTGGAGAAGGAATTCTGGCGGCTGGTGAATAGCATTGAGGAAGATGTGACTGTTGAGTATGGGGCTGACATCCATTCCAAAGAATTTGGTAGCGGTTTCCCCGTCAGTGACAGTAAGCGGCACCTAACCCCTGAGGAGGAGGTGAGTAGGTGATTCATGGTTATGTCAGCTGTGTGACTTAAGCAAGTCATTTAGTATCTGAAAGACTCAGTATCTCTATAGGATGGGGACTATTATGCCTACCTTATATGGTTGCTGTGAGATGTAGATGGGATGATATGTGTAAAGAACACAGCCTAATATCTGGCATGGCATCTCCAGCCATGATATTGGCTGTTTATTTTGTCTGTAGAATGGGGACAGTATCCATTTTACAAATTTTATAAGAATTAAATGAGAGGGCTTCCCTGGTGGCACAGTGGTTGGGAGTCTGCCTGCCGATGCGGGGGACACGGGTTCGTGCCCCGGTCTGGGAGGATCCCACATGCTGCAGAGCGGCTGGGCCCGTGAGCCATGGCCGCTGGGCCTGTGCGTCCGGAGCCTGTGCTCCGCAACGGGAGAGGCCACAGCGGTGAGAGGCCCACGTACCGCAAAAAAAAAAAAAAAAAAAAGAATTAAATGAGAAGGTATATGAAGTACCTGGCAGGGTGCCTGGCTCATTCATAAGAAGTGTTCAGGGACTGGGATTGTAAGTTCAGGAAATAATGAGGCCCTAGGCCTGTATCAAGGGAAGGGTGCATTTTGGTCCAGAGCAGGGGCTTTTAACTTGCAGATATTTTGGTGGGTGGGCACATCTATAAACCTCCCTAAAATTGAAGTAAAGTGAAGTGGATTGAAATTTTGTGTGTATGCATTTGACGGAGGCAGGGGGAAGAACACCTATATTATTTCTTAGATGTTTCAGAAAGGTCTATGACCTCGAAATTAAGGTTCCCTGGGCTAAAGATCTCCACTCCTTAGCAAAACTCTCATCCCTTTTCCACAAATACCTGACCTGACAGGAGTATGCTACTAGTGGTTGGAACCTGAATGTGATGCCGGTGCTGGAGCAGTCCGTACTGTGCCACATCAATGCAGATATCTCCGGCATGAAGGTGCCCTGGCTCTACGTGGGCATGGTCTTCTCAGCCTTTTGCTGGCATATTGAGGATCACTGGAGTTACTCCATTAACTACCTCCACTGGTGAGTGGGGTCCTGGTGAGCCAGGGAAGCAGTCAGGGTGGGCTCCTTCAGTACCATAGGTGTGTCCACTCTACATGTCTCCTTTCTGCTTGGCCAGGGGTGAGCCGAAGACCTGGTATGGGGTACCCTCACTTGCAGCAGAACATTTGGAAGAGGTGATGAAGAAGCTGACACCTGAGCTCTTTGATAGCCAGCCTGACCTTCTGCACCAACTTGTCACCCTCATGAATCCCAATACCCTCATGTCCCATGGTGTGCCGGTGAGTGTCCAGGAAATAGGGCAAGGTGTAGGAATGAGTTAGTGGTGTCCTTTGTGGTGGTGGTGGTGGTGGTGGTGGTCATTGTCTGGAATCTACCCCTGCCCCTTTCTCATTCCTATTCTGTCTTAATCAGGCTATAGGTTTGACAGAAATAATAGTGATTAGAGATACAATGTGATGGTGAGCCCTCTGGGCCTGATGTTTGAGGGCAACACCTTAGGGATGGCTTCCACCAGTGGAAAAGGGAAATAGAGGAAGGACTGGGCAAGACAAGTCTCCTTACTCTTAAGGGCACACATCATTTCCATTCACCTCTGGTTAGTCACAGCTTAGTCACATGGCCACATCTAGCTGTGAGGAAAACTGGACAATCTGATTTTTATTAAGGATGGTCATGTACCAGCTACAAATTGGAGGTCATGCTATTAAGAAAGAGGGTGAGAATGAATATAAGGGGACAACTAGCAGTCTCTGCTATCCTTTCCATATTGTGACCCTTCTTGGAGCAGTGGGTAGGTCTGCTTATTTATTTAACAGGTCAGAGTTCTATGGTGGTAATTAGTTTGCATTATATAAGTGTACCAAATCCACATGTTGTACACCAACATGTTATATGTCAACTATATCTCAGTAAAGCTGGGACGGGGTGGGGGGAAGTAACCTAAAAAAAAAAAAGGTGCCAATATCTTTCAGCATTTAAAAAAAAAAAGCTGAACCCAGAGTCCTGACTTGTCCTGTTCTCCTTCTCTGTGGACTTCTCTCCCACTGTGGGTATACATCCTGGCTTACCTATAAGGGGCTTTATATTCCTGGGAATTTCTGACATTGAATAGTATCGGCCAGTTTTCTGGTGTGGATCTTAAAATAACCTGATCAACAGTCCTGTAGAAACAGGAATGAGTACATCTTCCACCTCTGCTTTCAGTCTTATTCATTCTGTGCTGCTACTCCTCCCCACTCCCTTCAACCCCGTGCCCCCAAAACCATCCTTGGCTACCTTACTGCTTAGTCTAGTGCGTGGGACAGTAAGCAGTCAGTACATATTGAATTAATATCTCCTTGAAATCCCTGGTCATCTGTACAGTAGGTCAGTGGTTCTTGCCTGAATTTCTTCTTGCCTTCAGCTTGTTTTGCTATACTATATAACCTATGAGTAATACTTTTTATTATGCATTTTAGTGATACTTAACCAAGGTTTGAGATATCTAGGGAATTAGAGGAAACGCATTCCTTTTCCCTCTCTGCATCACCTCATTTAAGAATTACTGGGAAAAAAAAAAAAAGAATTACTGGACTCAAGATGTAGCAATGACCAAGGGCCCTTCAAGTTATGCTCTTCACAAGTAGCCACTGGGTCTGACCTTTCCTCAGACTCCTTTCTTCCTGACCCACAGCATCAGTTCTTTCCCACAGTGTCAAGGAGAATTATAAGAGTAGAAGAGGATTCTCCTTAAGGATTCAGACAGCTAAGATTCATACATACATACATACATATATATACACACATATATATATTCATTCAATTCTAATCTCTTTTTATTTATTTATTTTTGCGGTACGCGGGCCTCTCACTGTTGTGGCCTCTCCCGTTGAGGAGCACAGGCTCTGGACGCGCAGGCTCAGCGGCCATGGCTCACGGGCCCAGCCGCTCCGCAGCATGTGGGATCTTCCCGGACTGGGGCACGAACCTGTGTCCCCTGCATCGGCAGGCGGACTCTCAACCACTGCACCACCAGGGAAGCCCTCTTCTTAAAAAACTTTTATCACAGACTTTTTTGCTTCCACCTTCACAGCATTTCTCCTGCTCATAGCTCCCCAGCTTCTCTGGCCAGCTGCTGTTTCACCACCCCACCCTCTGTCTGCCAGGCCCTTCCTATAGGTAGTTCCCAGCATCTCCAGGCTCTTTGGACTTGGCAGTATCCCCTCAATCCAGGACATCTGATTTTCATATTCACATGTCGGCAGGCTGCAGTTTAGCCAGCTGGAGGTCCCTCAGAGCTATCTTTGGCCGCACTCCCCCCCCCACCTCACCCATCTTCCCCTTTGGTGAGAGAGGGCCATTTCTTTTTATAGAGATACATAGTATAAGTATTTTTATTATAAAAGAAACGTTCCCCCTTTCCAAAAAATGGCAGTAGAGAGGTCATCTCTATATCCTCCACATTTTGTTACATTTCCATCTTTTTTATGTAAGTTTTGACATGACAGTAATCAGTGTATGGATTTTATAATCTCTTTTGTTAAGTTTGATCATCTAGAATGGCATTGTCCAATTTGGTAGCCACTAGCCACATGTGGCTATTGAGCACTTGAAACATGGCTAGTCCCAGCTGAAATGTACTGAAAGTATAAAACATACGTTGGATTTCAAGACATTGTATGAAACAGAGAATGAGAAATATCTCAGTAGTACTTTTGTATACCAATTACACATTAAAATGATAATATTGTGGATATATTAAATAAAATACATTGAAGTTAATTTCACCTGTTTCTTTTTACTTTTTTAATGTGGCTACTGGAGAATTTAAAAAGTACATATGTGGCTGGCATTATATTACTATTGGACAATGCTGGTCTAGAATAATTTTTTACTTCCTCACCATGAACTATTTATAACCATCTTTTTTGGAAAACGGCTTTATTGCAGTATAATTTACATACCATAAAAATCACGCATTTTAAATGCACCATTAAGTGAATTTACAGGGTTGTGCTACCATCACCACAATCCAGTTTTAGAACATTTCCATCACCCCAAAAGGATCCCTTGTGCCCTTTTGCAGTCACTCTTCATTCCAACCCCTAGTCCCAGGCAACCACTGATCTGCTAACTCTAAAAATTTGCTTTTTCTAGACAGTTCATATAAATGGAATAATATGTGGTCTTTTTTGTCTGGCTTTTCACTTAGCATAATATTTTTGAGGTTCATCTATGTTATAGCTTGCTTCAGAACTTCATTCCCTTTTGTGATGGAATAATATTATATTGTATGGATATACTACATTTTGTTTGTCCATTCACCAGTTGATGGACTTTTGGGTCATTTTTTAATAGCTGCAGAATGTGAGGAGAGCTTTCTAAAAAAAACTGCATAGGAAACAGTAAAGTGACATTGCCAAAATGAGGGTGCATTAGGTTCTATTTCTGGCTCTGCTACTTGAGGCTTCTGTGGGACTCAGTTTTCACATCTGTAAAATTAAGGCTGGGACTAGATCATTCAGCAAATACTGCTAGAACTCCCTCTGTGTGCAGGACCTCTGGTCAGCACCCTGAAAGCAAATAAACTAATCCCTGCCTTTAGTCATGTGCAGTTGAGTAGAGGACAAAGGTGAGTAAACAACTGGAATAAAATATTAGAGGTGCTACAAAAGGACAACAGACTGGGTCATTAGGAAGTAGGGGCGGCGGGGGGAGGTCAGGAAAGCATTTGTAGAAGTGGTGACACTTGAAGGAAGAGTAAGAGTTTGCCTATTGGGGCCGTGGCTTTATCATGTAGTTATGGGGATTCAAGTGAGGGGTTCTCAACAGGGACATTACATAATCAGGTTTGCATTTTGGTTGGGGAAGACAATTCTAGTGGTTGGTAATGGGGGCCAGTGCAGTAGTACAAGCAGTAAATACTGATGTTGCCTCTAAGTAGGGAAAGATTTGAGAAGAAAATGTACTGGAGGTGGGAACTGATACATGGCCTGAATAAATGTGCAGATTCAGTATTGTTAGGATGCTGATTCTCTCCTCATTAGTCTAGTACCCTAGCAGATGAATTGTTGGGTTGAAGGCTATAAACATTTTAGGTTTTTGGTTATGTGTCAGCGATTTTGCTTTCCAGAGAGAAGTTATTGGTCCCCATAACAGCACTGTACTTATTTCACTGTGTCTTCATCAGCATGGAATGTTCATTTTAAAAAACTTTGCAAGACTTCTTGGTAAAGACAGCTAATTAAACGTACACATGGCTACTTCCATTCCTTACTGAAACTTCACAAAATGCCACAAAGTGATTTTTTTTTTTAAGGTTAAAAAAAAAAATCACAGAGATGGGGAAAACAAGAAAAGAGACAATGATAAACAAAATTCTTGAAACTAGGAAACAAATAAGAAAACTGAATCTTAAGCCAGTTCTGGAATATCTGAGAACCAATCTGATTTATACCTCAGTACCCCCCAAGGGTTCAGTAGTTGGTTGCAGCAGACATTCCAGGGAGTAAAGACCAGGGAGTAAAGACAAATGGGGTAAAAATAAAGATTGGTTCATATTTATATAAGAAGCTATGGGAGGGACTTCCCTGGTGGCACAGTGGTTAAGAATCCACCTGCCAGTGCAGGGGACATGGGTTCAAGCCCTGGTCTGGGAAGATCCCACATGCTGCGGAGCAACTAAGCCCGTGTGCCACAACTGCTGAGCCCGTGTGCCACAACTACTGAGCCCGCATGCCACAACTACTGAAGCCTACGCGCCTAGAGCCTGTGCTCCACAACAAGAGAAGCCACCGCAATAAGAAGCCCAAGCACCGCAACAAAGAGTAGCCCACGCGCAGCAACGAAGACCCAAAGCAGCCAAAAATAAATAAATAAATAAATAAATATTTTTAAAAAGCAGCAGCTATGGGATCCTCACCCACACTGGGCAGCTGGAAACGTGACCCTCCCTCACTCTAGCAAAAGACTGTGAGATTTACTTTCAAAGAGGTTGAAATAGATCTCTGGATTGAGGTCTTCTAGGTACAGTTGAGAGTAGAAGTATAGTGAAACTAGTAGGATTCACTGTACACCTACTGAATGCTGAGGTTCCCAGCCATCTTCCTCCACTTGGCTCTTAGAACAATAGCAAGCCAGACCTTTTTCCTTCAGGCAAAAAAATAGGAGTTTTCTCTGGGGAATCTGACTGGCCCAAAAGGAAAGACCTAGAGTTTCCCAAACTAAGTGGTTTCACTCTACAGTGGCTCACAGTTGACAAACTTCACCTCTGTACTCAGAACTTTCATTTAGCCTTTTCATTTCTTACTCTTGAATATAACTAGATAGCCACAGATTAACAGACAACTGAGAAAATTCTAGAATAAACAAAGTAGAACCAAATAGTAAAAAAGCAGCTTGGACAAACAGAGGCTAGGCAGGGAGAAGTAAACTTCAAAAAGAAAAGGAAAAGAAACCTTATTAATACCTTCAGAGATGAGCATATATTGCAAACATAAAATAAGAACAGGGTGCTATTTTAAAAGAACATGCTGAGAACGAAAATTAAGATAGCAAAAGTGGAAGACGAAAAAAAAATAAAAAGCTTAGAAGATAAACAGTTAAGGAGATCTCCCAGAAAATAGAATAGAAAGATAAAGATGGAAAAAGGTAGAAAAAGTTAGAGAATTTGTTCTGGGGGTTCAATATTCAAATAATTCTCTCTGAAAAGAGAATAAATGAAAACTGAAAGGATCAAATTGTTAAGAAATTGTTCAAGAAAATTTCCCTGAACTGAATGACAGTTTCCAGAATCAGAGGGCCTACCCAGTACATGAATGCAAATAGATCCACACCAAGGTATACCTGGTGAATTTTCATATCAAACAATGGGACCAGAAGACTCCTACAAGCTTTCTGAGAGAGAAAACAGGTTTCATTCAAAACATTAGGAGTCAGAACAGCTTTAGACTTCAAAAGCAACACTGGAATCTAGAAGACTAGAGCCATGCCTTCAAAATTATTTTCTTTCTTTCTTTTTTTTTTTTTCCAAAATGATTTTCAACTTAGAATTTTATGGGCAGTCAGATTATCAAGGTTGAGAGTAGAATAGAGGCATTTTTTTAAAAAGTTCTTCCCACCATTTCTCAGGAAGCTGTTGGACGATGTGCTTAAGCACAGCAAAGGAACAAACCAAGAAAGAGGAAGACATGGGATCTAGGAAACAGGAGATCTGTCGTGGGAGAGTGACAATCCAGGGAGGGCAGCTGGTCCCAATTGAAACAGATCATAAGGCTCCATGAGAGACTGCTACAGAAAGGTGAAAAGTGATAGGAGAGAGGAAAGTTGGACACTTGTCCAAAAGGTTGGGATTAAATTACTAATACATACACAGAAAAGTAAGCAAATTGAGACATAGGAGGCTATTTTTAATATAGTCTAGAAGCATGTTATTTAGGGAAGCCCCGGGTCTGCTGACTTTATAACAAATCTTACAGAACCACTTGGTTCTTGAAACTGCTTACATGACTGGTAACAAAAATTAATGAAAAAACATGTCCAGCTTAATGAAAAGTGATGTTTTGAATTTTTAAAAAATTATTAGGGGGCCTCCCTGGTGGCGCAGTGGTTGAGAGTCTGCCTGCTGATGCAGGGGACACGGGTTCGTGCCCCGGTCCGGGAAGATCCCACATGCCGCGGAGCGGCTAGGCCCGTGAGCCATGGCCACTGAGCCTGCGTGTCCGGAGCCTGTGCTCCGCAACGGGAGAGGCCACAACAGTGAGAGGCCTGCGTACCGCAAAAAAAAAAAAAAAAAAATTATTAGGGAAGTTGAAATATTTTGGTATATGTACATTTCCTGCTTTTGACTCAAATTTTCCTGTCATCACAAATCAAAACCTTGAGAGCAGAGACCAATGGTCCTTTCTTTCAGAGTTGGAGGGTCTGGGAATCTGTTGTCAGACTGTGTTCCCTGAGACTTTCCTTCTTCTCCTTAAGAACCCTGGACTTAGATCTCTGTCTCAATGACCTTGGCTTTTCTTCCTCAGGTTGTCCGCACAAACCAGTGTGCAGGAGAATTTGTCATTACCTTCCCTCGTGCTTACCACAGTGGCTTTAACCAAGGCTACAACTTTGCTGAGGCTGTCAACTTTTGCACTGCTGACTGGGTGAGTCTGGAGTGTGATGGGATGGCAGGGAGAAGCAGGAGGGTTGTGGGGAGGCTGAGGCACCATCGCCTCCAGACTTGGCCATACTCAACCTTGAACCTGTCCACAGCTGCCAGCTGGGCGCCAGTGCATTGAGCACTACCGCCGGCTCCGAAGATACTGTGTCTTCTCCCATGAGGAACTCATCTGCAAGATGGCTGCCTGTCCAGAGAAGCTGGACCTGAACCTGGCAGCAGCTGTGCATAAGGAGATGTTCATCATGGTTCAGGAGGAGCGGCGTCTACGAAAGGCCCTGCTAGAGAAGGTGGGTGGTGGGGAGAGTGCCCTGGATTGGGTGCCCTAGTCTGGCAGAGGTGGGGGGGGAGGAAGAAGTAGAAGATGTAGCCACTTCTCTTAGGGAGTAGTGAAAAGAACTAGACACATCTGGATTGGAAACTACAATTCCATTCTCTACCATTTACTAATAACTGTTAGTAAGTTAATTTACTTTACTGAGCATCAGTATCCCCATCTGAAAAAAAATGGGGATGATAATAGTGCTTTTTTTGGGGATAGTTGAGTGGATTTAAGATGTTTGTTAAGTAAGTGACCCATAGCAGGTGCTGTTATTGCTAATGATGTTATTGCATCATTATTTAAATAACCCAAGACCAACTGACATATGAAACCCCCACTTGCTGGTAAGCTGGATAACCTTTTCAAGTTAGTTAACCTCTCATAGTCTCACTTTCCCACTCTGTAAAATGGGAATAAATACCTCACTTGCAGGGTGGTTGTAAAGCTTGAGTAAGGTGATTTATGTCAAAGCATCTATTGCTGCACTTGCAGTGTAGCAGATGCTATTATTGGTAATATTAGTACATGAAGAAAATGATAGAAATATGGAACATTTCTTAAGAAATGCCATTTTATTACACTCATATAGTTCAGTAGCTCAAACTAGGTTAATATTACTGAGTAGAAGGGTCTTCCTTTAATAGATTTCTCATAACATGTCAGTTTGGTTTGTAGATGAGTGGCACCGCTATTCATGTAGTTTAGCTGCCTTCTTTTTTTTTTTTTTTAATGTGGTACGTGGGCCTCTCACTGTTGTGGCCTCTCCCATTGCGGAGCACAGGCTCCAGACGTGCAGGCTCAGTGGCCATGGCTCACGGGCCTAGCCGCTCCGCGGCATGTGGGATCCTCCCAGACCGGGGCATGAACCCGTGTTCCCTGCATCGGCAGGCGGACTCTCAACCACTGCGCCACCAGGGAAGCCCCAGCTGCCTTTTTAAAGCTCCAAACTTGTCCAGTTAGGGAGTTGACTTAGTGAGAGTCCTCCATAGGATTACAAAGGAATGCTGGTCCTGAGGAATCCCTTGCTGGATCCCTTTTCTTAAAATAAGAAAAGTTAGGGTAATACTTTCTTATTTTAAAGCTCATTTATAACTTTCCTATGAGCATGGGTTGTAAGGAGAATTGCAGCTATGGTAAGTGTTGGAAGTCTGGGGCCTGTCAGTCTGTGGTATTAGTTGGTGAGCCCCTGGGCTTTTCTAGGCATCATTTGCTCTCTCTGTTCAGTACTGTTATTGGATGATCACTCTGGGGCTGTGCTACACTACAGAAGGAGTCAAAGCAAGGTGGGAAAAGATGTTTCCATCCTAACACTCAGAATTCTTTACACTTGGCCCTTACCTAAGGAGAAGGGTTCTGGACCCCATAAATTCTGTAAAAGATTGTGTGTGTGTGTGTGTTTGAGTGCTTTTCTGGGGAGAGGGCTCATAGCTTGCATCCAGTTCTCAAAGGAGTCCATGATCCAAGAATACCTAGGGGCTTCATCCTTTTAGCAGCATTCTCTGGCTTCAGAATCAAAATAGGCTGCAGACAGATTCTCACTTTGGGCAAGTTACTCTCTCTGAGACTTAGTTTCCTCCTTAGCAAAATGAGACAGGCCTGTGAAATAGGTATCCTTATCTGAAGATTAGAGCCAATATCAGTAAATATTTGTTGGGCACCTATTCTTTTATCCCCCCCTATAGTCATCATGTTGTACATTGGATCCCCCAAACTTATTTATCTTCTAACTGGAAGTTTGTATCCTTTGAGCAGCGTCTCCATATTTTCCCTACCTCCCTAGCCCTTGGCCACCACCATGCTACTGTTTCTTTCTTTTTTTTTTCTTTCTGGCTGCATTGCAAGCTGGCTTGCAGGATCTCAGTTCCCTGACCAGGGACTGAACCCAGGCCTTGGCAGTGAAAGCCCGGAATCCTAACCACTAGGCCACCAGGGAACTCCCACTACTCTGTTTCTATGAGTTTGGGTTTTTTAGATTCCATATATAAGTGATATCCTATAATACTTGTCTTTTTTGTCTGATTTGTTTGACTTAGTATAATGTCCTCAAGGTCCATCCATGTTGTTACAAATAGCAGGATTTATGTCTTATGGCTGAATAATATTCCATTTTATATGTGTATGTATGAATACACACACACACACACATCCCACATACTTATCCATTCATCCACTAATGGACTCCTAGGTTATTTCCATATTTTGGCTATTGTGAATAATGCTGCAGTCAACATGGGAGTGCAGATATCTCCTTGAGATCCTGGTTTCATTTCCTTTGGATATATACCCAGAAGAGGGATTTCTGGATCATATGGTAGTTCTATTTTTAATTTTTTGAGGAACCTTCATACTGTTTTCCAAAGTGACTGCACCAATTCGCATTCCCACCGCAGTGCACAAAGGTTCCTTTGTCTCCACATTCTCTCCAACACTTGTTATCTCTTGTCTTTTTGATAATAAGCCATTCTGACAGGTGTGAGGTGATAATTATGGTTTTGATTTGCATTCCCTGATGATTAGTGATGTTGCACATCTTTTCATGTACCTATTGGCCATTTGTATGTCTTCTTTGGAAAAACGTCTGTTCAGGTCCTTTGCCCAATTTTTATTCGGATTGTTTGGTTTTTTGCTGTTGAGTTGTATGATTCCTTTATATATTTTGGATATTAACCCTTTAGCAGATAGACAGTTTGCGAATATTCTCTCCCGTTCCATGGGTTGCCTTTTGATTTTGTTGATAGTTTCTTTTGCTGTGCAGATGCTTTTTAGTTCGATGTAGTCCCACTTATTTATTTTTGCTTTTGTTGCTTGTGCTTTTTAGGTATCATGTACAAGAAATCATTGCTAAGACCAATGTCCAGGAACATTTTCCCTATATTTTCTTCTAGGAGTTTTATGGTTTCAGGTCTTATGTTTAAGTCTTTAATCCATTTCAAGTTAATTTTTGTGAGTGATATAAGATAAAGGTCCAGTTTCATTCTTCCGCATATGATTATCCAGTTTTCCCAGGACCAGTTGTCAAAGAGACTATCCTTTCCCCATTGAGTATTCTTGGCTTCTTTGCCAAATATTAGTTAACTATATATACGAGAGTTTATTTTTGGGCTTAATTCTGTCCATTGGTCTGTTTTTATGCCATTACCATACTGTTTTGATTACTACAGCCTTGTAATATAGTTTGAAATCAGGAAACTTCATACCCCCAGCTTTGTTTTTCTTCCTCAAGATTACTTTGGCTGTTCAGGGCCTTTTGTAGTTCCACTATTCTAAGTGCTAAGATACTTTTCTAGGTCCTTAGTCACTTTACCTTTGTTAATCCTCATAACGACCCAATGAGGATAGTACTATTGTCTCCATTTTACAAAGCAGGGAAACTGAAACCCAGAGAGGTTTAAATAATTTACTCAATATCAACGCAGCTAGGTTTGTAATGTGCAGTGGACTCATCTTATGAGCAGGATTTGTAATGTGCAGAGCGCATTTGTGGCGGAGCGGGATTTGTAATGTACAATGGACTTACGCAGAAGTTAGGTTGGTATAGAAGACAAAAACGTTAGAATCAAAATTTCCCTCTAAAATCCCTAAAATTGCCCATAATGTATAGCATTATATTGTCTTTCAATTACTCCAAGATAGCTGGCTTTTCCTCCATTTTTGGAAGGGATTGCTTTTTCTTCATCTAATCAACAGATAAAGTCATTGGCTTAGGTTTGGAGGCCATGTTTTTTGGGGGGGAAAAATTGTATCTTTAAACACTGAACAGAAGCACGTAGAGTTTATTTCTCTAAGTTATAGATGTGTGTGCAGTGTGCTGATAAAGCAGCCAGCACAGTGCCTGGAACACAGTGGGCGCTGAGTGCCTGGAAGCTAGCATTATTCCCCAGTACATGGCACTTCTCTTGGCCACTTCCACATATTGCCATCTCTCTGGTGCCTTGGTCCACCACTTTCCTCACCTTCTCTCAGCCCGAAGGTCCTTTCTGCTGATCTGAATCTTACCTGATTTTTCTCCCTCTCAGCCCACACTGATCTTACCCTGCTTCATGTGATTCCCCCAGCTTTGAGAGTTTGGACTTCACAAAGGCAGTGTGCTCTGTGGAGTTTTGTCTCCCCCACAGCTCTTAGCACAGATTTGAGTCTAATGTGGGGCTCAGTGAGTCTACTGTGGGGCTCAGTGGTGGCTGAGTTAGGGGTTTCTGCAGCCCTCTTCTTGTTCTATATAATGAACACCCCCAGGGCATCACGGAAGCTGAGCGAGAGGCTTTTGAGCTGCTCCCGGATGATGAGCGCCAGTGCATCAAGTGCAAGACCACGTGCTTTCTATCAGCCCTAGCCTGCTATGACTGCCCAGACGGCCTTGTCTGCCTTTCCCACATCAATGACCTCTGCAAGTGCTCCAGTAGCCGGCAGTACCTGCGGTGAGCAGGGGGCCTACCTGGAGGAAGTGGGCTGAGGAGGGGGATGCAGAACTGGGCCAGATGTGCTCTTCCCTGCCCTCTTCCTCCAGATATCGGTACACCTTGGATGAGCTCCCTGCCATGCTCCATAAGCTGAAGGTCCGGGCTGAGTCCTTTGACACCTGGGCCAACAAAGTGCGAGTGGCCCTGGAGGTGGAGGATGGGCGGAAGCGCAGTGAGTGATGGGGGGACGGAGGGACTCCACAGGCAAGTTCTATTCCCTTTTCTTCTGTACTCCCCCACCCGCTTCCTCTGCCTTTACTCAATACTGCCTACTCCTTGCTGCTCTCATTCTCTCTCCAGGCCTTGAAGAGCTGAGGGCACTAGAGTCTGAGGCCCGTGAGCGGAGATTTCCTAACAGTGAGCTGCTGCAGCGACTAAAGAACTGCCTGAGCGAGGCAGAGGCTTGCGTGTCCCGGGCTCTGGGGCTGGTCAGCGGCCAGGAAGCTGGGTATGGAAGCATGAGGCGTTGGGCACAGGTAGCCTGCTGAGGAGCCAGCACCTAGGAGAAGGACTATGGCGGGGGGAGGGGTGGACTCTGAGTACCATTAGGCAGATGACATCAGCAGGAAGCTGACAAGCACTGCAGTTGGAGGCGTTGGGGAGGGCAAGGAGACCAGGCAACTAGAATGGAGGGGAGCGCCCCAGTGCTAAGAAAGCTAGGAATGTTTCTTTTTATCAGTACCTGAAGGTACTGATTTCAGAGAGGCCGAGGGATTTTGTGGGCAGGGAGGTGTTGTGGGAGGTTTAGGGACAAGAAAAGGACACAGAAGCATAAACTGATCATAGAGTTCACAGTAGAAGATGGATTAAAATTGTCCAGCTTCTGTTACCATCAATTTCTAAGCTTCCCCCACCAAATATATATTCCTCTCTTCTAATTCTTTCCCCCCATCATATGAACTTGCATGTATCTTAAAACCCTCCCTCTAACCTGGGCATTTGTGGGGAACTGTGAAGTATGAGAGGTCAAGGTGGGCAGGGATGAGGAAAGGTGTTGGGCCTTAGCACAGAGATGGAGGGAGGGGACTGGGTTTGGACTTGAAACCCTACATGTGAAACTCCATAGCCCCTACAGGGTGGCTGGTCTACAGATGACCCTGGCTGAGCTCCGAGCCTTTCTGGACCAGATGAACAACCTGCCTTGTGCCATGCACCAGATTGGGGATGTCAAGGTGAGGAAGGGTGGACTTGAAGTGCTGCTGAGGGATCGGGGTGGGGGGTTGGGGGACCTGAGCAGTAGGCCATTCTTGGCTTCTTTCAAAAGTTGCAAGTATTTGGGCAAGACAGGATGCACATGTGAGAATAACAGGAGGTAAGAGGCAACGGGTTTTTAGCAAATTGCCTCTTAGAAATGGGATTTGAGGGGCAGGTGACAAGGGTACAGGTACAGGATGCATAGTCAAGGGAAGGTTTCCTGGTGGAGGTGGAAGAGGAGAAAGGAAGTAACAAGGATGTTTGTGGGCCTGGAAAGCTGAGTCAAGTTCAGGAAGGTAGAGGAGTGGGATGGAGAGGGCAGTGGACACCAGTATGAGTGTAGAGATTGTGAGAAGGCCAAGCGTAGCAGAGCATTTTTAGGACAGAGGGTCTCCTGATGCTATACATCAAAATCCTCTGGGGACTTAAATAAAGCACAGGCTCCTGACCAACCCCTATTAAGAATCTCAAGGAGTGGACCCAGAGATCTGCATTTTAACAGATGCCACAGGGTATTCTATCGGGCAGTGAGTGTTGGGAACCACTGCTTAGGGCCTGGCAAAGGAAGAGAGCCCAGCCCGTGCTAGGCTCTCCTCGCAATTACTGGAGGGTAAGAAGGTAGGTAGGGCAGGGGTACGTAGTGGTGGAACTTCTGTGTGAGCCCTGCTGAGGATTTTGTTCTTTATCTGTGTCCTGGTAGGGTATTCTGGAACAGGTGGAAGCCTACCAGGTTGAAGCCCGTGAGGCCCTGGCCTCATTGCCCTCCAGTCCGGGGCTCCTGCAGTCCCTGCTGGAGAGAGGGCGGCAGCTGGGGGTGGAGGTACCTGAGGCCCAGCAGCTCCAGCGGCAGGTGGAACAGGCGCGATGGCTGGATGAGATGAAACGCACACTGGCCCCCTCAGCCCGAAGGGGCACCCTGGCTGTCATGCGGGGACTGTTGGTCGCGGGTGCCAGTGTAGCCCCTAGCCCTGCTGTGGACAAGGCCCGAGCTGAACTGCAGGAGCTACTGACCATTGCTGAACGCTGGGAGGAGAAGGCCCATCTCTGCCTGGAGGCCAGGTGGGTCTAGCTTCTTCCCCTCCCTGCTCTACCACAACCTTCAAAGTTTAGCAGAGAAGCTGAAGATGATTCCCATGGGTGGCCTTGGGCACCAGACTCCTGTGTTGGTGTATTGACTATCCTCGCCTTTTTTGTTTCCTATCTTTTTTTTTTTTTTAAACTCCATAGTACACGTAGAGGCAGAGATAGTCTTACGGAGAAGCAGAGATGGACAGATACAGAGCTATATAGAGGACTAGCTCCACAGGCTGACGTGTGCACACACTCACAAGCACAAGTACCAAAAGGCAGATGGACAGGTGTCAGTAGAAAGACACCATGCATGGGACAATCTGACAAAGTGCAGCACCAGGTTAATACTGCAGGTTGTGTGTGTAGGCACTGCCAACAGGCTGACAGACTGGTGGACAAGCAGAGGCATGGAGGTATGGCAGAAGTTGGGTGCGTGCAATCTGGAGCAAGCAGGGACTGACAGCCATGCGTAGGCAGAATACAAGCAAATAGGCCCAAGCAGCAGCCCCAGGGGCTCATATCGCTGTATCTGGAAGTCAGGCTGGGCTTCTGGTTAGGCAGACCACCCCACACTGAGGCCTCTCTTTTCCCTACCTTTAGGCAGAAGCATCCACCAGCCACGCTTGAGGCCATAATTCATGAGGCAGAAAACATCCCTGTTCACCTGCCCAACATCCAGGCTCTCAAGGAGGCTCTTGCTAAGGCCCGGGCCTGGATTGCTGATGTGGACGAGATCCAAGTGAGGACCCTGTTGCACACCCCCCCCCCCGCCCCCGCCCCGTTTACCCGACACCTTCAGTCCAGCTGGGAGAGATGGCATACATTGCCTTGCGCTGGGTTGAGTTGGGTTGGCTAGAGAGAGGAAGGGGTCACAGCACATCGTGAGGAGGCAAAACGTGCTTGGTGAGCATTGTGAAGAAGGGTTGCAAGGCTGGCCTGAGGGAAGTTAGGATGCTGGTTAGGATGAGAATGGTGGGGGGCAGGGAGGATAGAAGAGGCAAACCACAACAAAATAACTAGTCTGGTGGTCCTGGGGACTGACTGGATATCCAGAGGCTGAGCCAATGGATGTAGGAGTTGTAAGAGAGAGCCAGGTGGGTGTGCCTTCCTGAGGATGATCCCTGTTTTTTCTGCCTCAAGACTGATTCCAGTCTGTCTTCCCAGCTCAGGGCCAGGCACAGAGTAGCATCATAGATGTTGGCAAGTTGAACTGAGCTTTCTCTTGCCCCTGTCCCAGAATGGTGATCACTACCCCTGCCTGGATGACTTGGAGGGCCTGGTGGCTGTTGGCCGGGACCTACCTGTGGGGTTGGAGGAGCTGAGACAGCTAGAGCTGCAGGTACTGACGGCGCACTCCTGGAGGGAGAAGGCCTCCAAGACCTTTCTCAAGAAGAATTCTTGCTACACTCTGCTGGAGGTGAGGCCTAGGACCCTGACCCACAGCCTCTCCTGCCTCTGGCCCAGCTGTTGAGACAGCTCATATGAGTGGGGCTTTGGGGGTGCTGGGCAGGGGAGGGAGGGGGTGGGAGTGAGGGGAAGCCTGGACATTCCTCCTTTGTCTGCTTGCCTCAGGTGCTCTGCCCATGTGCAGACGCCGGCTCAGACAGCACCAAGCGCAGCCGGTGGATGGAGAAGGAGCTGGGGTTGTACAAATCTGACACAGAGTTGCTGGGGCTGTCTGCGCAGGACCTCAGGGACCCAGGCTCTGTGGTAAGGAGCTTGGGCCCAGATGGGGAGAAGAGCCTGGTGACAATAGTGTCTGAGCCAGGTGGCCATGAGCAGCAGACTGCTTGCTCCCTGGGCCTCAGTTCTCCTGGTTTGGGAGTGGGGTATTCATGGTGCCAGAGAAGGAGGGTTGGGGTGCTGACCTCTCCTCCCCTGTCCTGGGCACGGCAGATCGTGGCCTTCAAGGAGGGGGAACAGAAGGAGAAGGAGGGAATTCTGCAGCTGCGTCGCACCAACTCCGCCAAGCCCAGTCCACTGGCATCATCGACCACAGCTTCCTCTGCAACCTCCATCTGTGTGTGTGGGCAGGTGCCAGCTGGGGTGGGAGCTCTGCAGTGTGACCTGTGTCAGGACTGGTTCCATGGGCGATGTGTGTCGGTACCCCGCCTCCTCAGTTCCCCAAGGCCCAGTCCCACCTCATCCCCACTGCTGGCCTGGTGGGAGTGGGACACCAAATTCTTGTGTCCGCTGTGCATGCGCTCACGGCGCCCACGCCTGGAGACCATCCTGGCACTGCTGGTAGCGCTGCAGAGACTGCCTGTGCGGCTGCCTGAGGGTGAGGCCCTGCAGTGCCTCACAGAGAGGGCCATCAGCTGGCAAGGCCGTGCCAGGCAGGCTCTGGCCTCTGAGGATGTGACTGCTGTGTTGGGACGGCTGGCCGAGCTTCGCCAGCGGCTGCAGGCTGAACCCAGGCCCGAGGAGCCCCCTACCTACCCTTCAGCCCCTGCCTCTGACCCTGTCAGAGAAGGCAGTGGCAAGGATATGCCTAAGGTGAGCTGCACAGCCCAGCTCTTTCGCCCTCAAATTCCTGTCTCCTAGCCCTCACCCTTACTTAGGCTCCAGCCCTGTCCCTGCTCTATGACTTTTGGTCTCCTTTGGCCTGGCCTCCCTGCCCCGTTCTGCCTCCTCTCCAGATCCCTGCAGTGCTCCATGCCGGCAGCCTGTGTCTGCCCTCCTCCCGGAGGTGGAGGGTCCCAAGTCTGAGGTTGTGGGGGAGCAATCGGGCCTGGTTCTTCAGTTACCGCTACCTGTCCTTGCTCTCTTCGGCAGGTGCAGGGGTTGCTGGAGAATGGAGACAGCATGACCAGTCCCGAGAAGGTAGCCCCGGGGGAGGGCTCAGGTAAGAGAGGTAGGTTTAGGTGTGGGTAGGCTGTTTATTGGATTTCACCAGAGTGACCCACGTGGTCCTCGGCTCTGTCGTGGGGGGTACGACCGGGAGCAGCCTCTAACCCAGCTTGTCCCCGCATCCCCTCAGACCTGGAGCTGCTGTCCTCGCTGTTGCCACAGTTGACTGGCCCTGTGTTGGAGCTGCCTGAGGCAACCCGGGCCCCCCTGGAGGAGCTCATGTTGGAGGGGGATCTGCTTGAGGTGACCCTGGATGAGAACCACAGCATCTGGCAGCTGCTGCAGGCTGGGCAGCCTCCAAACCTGGAGCGGATCCGCACACTTCTGGAGGTGAGGAGAGGAGGGATCATGGGCAGGGATGGGAGGTCAGGCCAAGCAGGCAGGGAGCCCAGGCCTGACCACTGTCCCGCACTTCTCTTTGCCCGTTGGTGATCACAGCTGGAGAAGGCAGAGCGCCATGGGAGCCGAGCACGGGGCCGGGCGCTGGAGAGGCGGAGGCGGCGGAAGGTGGATCGGGGTGGGGAGGGCGATGACCCAGCCCGAGAGGAGCTAGAGCCAAAGAGGGTACGGAGCTCAGGGCCAGAGGCCGAGGAGGCCCAGGAGGAGGAGGAGCTGGAGGAGGAGACTGGGGGTGAGGGCCCACCCCTGCCCACCACTGACAGCCCCGGCACCCAGGAGAACCAGAATGGCTTGGAGCCGGCGCTAGGGGCCAGTTCAGGCTCCTCGGCCCCTTTCTCCACTTTGACTCCCCGGCTGCACGTGCCCTGCCCGCAGCAGCCGCCTCAGCAACAATTGTGACAGTGGCTGAGCCTAGCACAGACCCCAACAGAGACCCCTTGGCCTCAAGGATCCTCTTTCTGACCATCAGGCCTGCTTCTTGGGAGGTGGGCGAGTAGGGGGGATGGCCACCCCCCCACCCCAGCCCATCCCCGAGTCCCTTGACTTTTATATTCTGACTCCAAGGTATTGTTCAGACCTCAGCTCCTGGGGGCCGGCCCCTGGAGTCCCCCTCCCTGGTAGCCTCTAACCAGCATTCCCAGACACCTGAGGCAGATAGACAGATGGGCAGGTGGGCAGGGGGGTGGCTGGGGCTGGGCCGGCACCATTCCAGAGACACGGCCAGTGCATATGCAAACTGGGGGAATCTCCTCTCCCTTCTCTCCCCAGTTGTGGCCCTCGCCAGGCCATGCTACACTAACCTCACCTCTCCCTTTCACTCTTTCTCCTCCTTCCCCCCTTCTCCTGCCTCCCTCCTCCCTTTGCCTCCTTCTCCTCCCTTCCCCTGACTGTTCCACCCAGGAGGAGGAAACTTCACATAGCTGTGCTCACAGTTTTTTATTTTAAATGAATTTGGCTGGGGAGCTGAGCAGGGCTCCCTGTGATCTGAAGAAAGCTTTTGGTGCTTGTCCTCACTACCACCTTGATCTTCCCTCCATGTCCTGCCCTGTCTCCTTTCCTCCTCCTGGGTTCATGTTGTAATAAAAGAAGATTGTTGGTGTGTAATTAATTTGTTCAAAAGAAAAAAAAAGCAAAACAAGAAACTTGGTTCCAACTGAAGCCTATTTTAATTTTATTTTATTATTTTCCTCTTGTTAGAAATAAAACCCTTAGCAACATTTTTTGGAAACATGTTTCTGAAGTGCATTTCTCTGTGGTGGGGGAGAACAGTGTCAGATACTATTTTAGGCTTTGTGGGCCAAGAGGAAAAACCAAGTGGATAACCAGTGTTCCTAAGGCCATATACTGAGTACTTTATCCTTTCTCCTTTCCTTTTTTTTTTTTTTTTTTTTTTTGCGGTACGCGGGCCTCTCACTGTTGTGGCCTCTCCCGTTGTGCTGTTGTGGAGCACAGGCTCCAGACGCGCAGGCTCAGCGGCCATGGCTCACGGGCCCAGCCGCTCCACGGCATGTGGGATCTTCCCGGACCAAGGCACGAACCCGTGTCCCCTGCATCGGCAGGTGGACTCTCAACCACTGTGCCACCAGGGAAGCCCCTAGAGGAACAGAATTTTAAGGATGAATTTCTGAATTGGTTCTGGGGTTTCTGGAATTGGCTTTCTAATCTGATTAGATTTTAGAGACACTAATGACTATCCCAGTAGTAAAGAGAGCACGGATATTCCATGGCATGAACTGCTTATAGAGATACACAAAATATTACCAGTGGATACTCATAATCAACCACTCATAAGAAGCAAGGATCTGGGTGACTCTGTATTTTTGAACATGTTTCTTAAATTAATGACTATAATGAGCTTGGCTGGTTGCTCCTAATGTTGCTCTACAAAGTGGGGAAAGTAAAGACCAGCTCAAGGATTTGAATTCCCAGCACAAGAGCCACATAAATGACCTGAAAGCTTCTAGGTGTGCCCTGGAGACCCTTATCTCCTGTAGTTGCAGGGCTGAGATTGCTGAAAATCAAACCCAGAATCTCATCCTGCAACTGGCTGAATTTCAACACAAGTTGAATTCCTGGCCTTACAGGGTGTGTCCCCTGTTAAAGTGAGAGAGCATGGATGGGGAACGAATAGGATCCTGAAAGTTGGAATGGTGAGCCCACGTCTCCTTGAGGAACACTGCCAAAAGTTCATACTGTTAATCTTTCTCTCAGCCTTCCCCAAAGGGACCTACAGCCTTTTACCAGGGTAACCGTGCATTGAGTAAAAGGAAATAATCAGATCTTTGGGGGACTACTGGACACTGGCTCTGAACTGACACTGTTTCCAGGAGACCACTCTGGTCCGCCAGTCAGAGTAGGAGCTTATGGAGGTCAGGGGATCGATGGAGTTTTAGCTCAGCTCTGTCTCACAGTGGGCCTCGTGGGTTCCCAAACCCGTCTTATGATTCTTTCCCCAGTCACAGAATGCATACTTGGAGTAGATCTACTCAGCAGCTGGCAGAATCCCTACATTGTTTCCCTGACCTGTGGAGTGAGGGCTATTATGGTGGGAAATTGTAAATGGAAGCCACTAGAACTGCCTCTACCTAGGAAAATAGTAAACTAAATGCAGTACTGCATTCCTGAGGGATTGCAGAGATTAGTTTCACCTTCAAGGACTTGAAAGATGCAGGGGTGGTGATTCCCATCATATCCCTATTCAACTCTCTTTGGCCTGTGTGGAAGACAGATGGATCTTGGAGAATTGACAGTGGATTATTGCAGGCTTAACCAGGTGGTGACTCCGACTGCAGCTGCTGTACCTGATGTGGTTTCACTGAGCAAATTAACACATCCCTCGGTACCTGGTATGCAGTTATTCACCTAGCAAATGCTTCTTCTCCATCCCTGTCCATAAGGCCCACCAGAGGCACTTTGCCAGCAAAGCCAGAAATACACCTTCACTGTCCTACAGTTGTATAACAACTCTCCAGCGCTATGTCATAATTTAGTTTGCACGTAGCTTTATCACCTTTCCTTTCCATGTGATATCACACTGGTCCATCACACTGATGACATTATGCTGACTGGATCTAGTGAGCAAGAAGTAGCAACTACTCTAGACTTACTGGTAAGGCATTTACACATCAGAAGGTAGGATATAAATCTGACAAAATTTAGCAGCCTTCTATGTCAGTGAAATTTCTAGGGGTCCAGTGGCATGGGGCATGTTGAGATAACCCTTCTAAGGTGAAGAGTAAATTGTTGTAGCCGGACGTCCTACAACTAAAAATGAGCCACAGTGCCTAGTGGGCCGCTTTGGATTTGGGCTGCAACATAGTCACTTGGGTGTGTTACTCTGGCCCATTTACCAAGTGACCCAAAAATCTTCTAGTTTTGAGTGGGGCCCAGAACAAGAGAAGGCTCTGCAACAGAGCTAGGCTTCTGTGCAAGCTGCTCTGTCACCTGGGCCATGCCACCCAGCAGGTCCAATTGTGCTTGAAGTGTCAGTGACAGATAGGGATGCTGTTTGGAGCCTTTGGCAGGCTCCTATAAGTGAATCGCAGCCCAGGCCTTTAGGATTTTGGAGCAAGATCCTACCATCATCCACAGATAACTACTCTCTTTGAGAAACAGCTCTTGGCCTGCTACTGGGCCTTAGTAGAGAATGAACACTTGACCATGGGCCACCAAGTTACCATGTGACCTGAGCTTCCCATCATGAACTAGGCATATGTGACCCACCAGTCATAAAGTTGGGCGTGCACAGCAACACTCCATCACCAAATGGAATTAGTATATACAATATATGATTGGGTCCGGGCAGGTCCTGAAGGCACAAGTAAGTTACATGAAGAAGTGGCCCAAATGTCCACGGCCCCCACTCCTACACTGCCTTCTCTCCCCCTACACTGCCTTCTCTCCTGCACCTATGGCCTCATGGGGAGTTCCCTACAATCAGTTGACAGGAAGAAAAGTCTCAGGCCTGGTTTATAGGTGGTTCTGCACAACATGCAGACACCACCCTAAAGAGGACAGTTACAGCACTACAGCCCCTCTCTGGGACATTCCTGAAGGACAGTGGTGAAGGAGATTCCTCCCAGTGGGCAGAACTTTGGGCAGTACTCCTGGTTGTTCACTTTTCTTGGAAGAAGAAATGGCCACACGTGATTACATATCGATTCATGGGCTGTGGCCAATGGTTTGGCTGCATGGTCAGGCACTTAGAAAGAACATGATTGGAAAATTGGTGACAAAGAAATTTGGGGAAGAGGTATGTGGATAGACCTCTCTGAATGGGCAAAAACCATGAAGATATTTGTATCCCATGTGAATGCTCCCTAAAGCGTGACCTTAACAGAGGAGGATTTTAATAATAAGTGGATAGGATGACCCATTCTGTGGACACCAGTCAGCCTCTTTCCCCAGCTACCCCTGTCTCATCGCCCAATGGGCTCATGAACAAAGTGGCCATGGTGGCAGCAATGGGGGTTGTGCAGGGGCTCCGCAACATGAACTTCCATTCATTAAAGCTGACCTGGCTACGGCCACCACCGAATAACCCATTTGCCAGCAGCAGAGACCAACGCTGAGCCCCCTCTACGGCACCATTCCCCAGGGTGATCAGCCTGGTGGCAGGTTGGTTACACTGGACCACTCCCATCACGGAAGGGGAAGCATTTTGTCTTTACTGGAATAGACACTCTGGATAAGGGTTTGCCTTCCTTACACTTAATGCTTCTCCTAAAACCACTACCCATGGACTTACAGAATGCTTTCTTTTATGTACCATGATGGTGTTCCACACAGCACTGATTCTGATAAAGGAACTCACCAAAAGTGCAGCAATGGGACCATGCTTATGGAATTCACTGGTGTTACCATGTTCCTTACCATCCCAAAGCCGCTGGCCTGATGAATAGTTGAATGGCCTTTAGAAGAGTCAGTTACAGGGTCAGTTACGTGGCAATGCCTTGCAGGGCTAGAGCAGTATGTGGCGTTGTTTCTCCCATAGTCAGGATTCATGGGTCCAGGAATCGGGTAGAAACAGGAGTGGCACCACTCAAATTATCCCTGGTGACTCACTAGCAAAATGTTTGCTTCCCGTTCCCATGACCTTATGCTCTGTTGGCCTAGAGGGCTTAGTCCCAAAGGGAGGAATGCTTCCACAAGGACACACAACAATGATTCCACTGAACTGGGAGTTAAGACCAGCTGCCCCACCACTTTGGGCTCCTCATGCCTCTGAATCAATAGGCAAAGAAGGGAGTTACTTTGCTGGTTGGGGTGACTCATCTCGACTACCAAGGGAAAACTGGGCTGCTACTCCATAACAGAGGTAAGAAAGACCATGTCTGCAACACAGGAGATGCCCTAGGTATCTCTTAGTATTATATATCCTGTGATTAAACTAAATGAAAAACTACAACAACCCAATCCAGGCAGGATTAGTAATGGTCCAGATCCTTCAGGAATGAAGGACTGCATCACTCCATTGGGTAAAGAACTACGACCAGCTGAGGTGCTTGCTAAAGGCAAAGGAAATACGGAATGGGTAGTGGAAGAAGGTGGTTATAAATACCAGCCATGACAATATGGTCATTTACAGAAATGAGGACAACTTTCATGACTAGTGTCTCTTTATTTTGATATATATATATAATCTTTGTTTTCTTCCCTTTCTTATCCCCTTATCATGTAAAATAAGATGTATTCACTTTATATCATAATATTTAAGTATTGTTAACTTTACATCGTAGTATTTAAGTTATGGGATGTCAAAGAGAAGAGTAAACATCATACAAGGACTTTACCTCCTCTTCTGGGGAAGGGGTTCATGCATTTTTGGTTGTATGCAGGATAGTTGTATCATGTTAGGTGGAAGGATAACCTTTTTATTATCTTCATTTGGAGATTAAGTGTGATTTAAGGAGATGCCTATGAGTGTCAAGTTGACAGGGGGTGAAGTTGTGATGGTTAATTCTATGTATCAACTTGACTGGGCCACACACTGCCAGCTATTTGGCCAAACATTATCCTGGGTGTTCCTGTGAGGGTGCTCTGGGATGAGATTAACATTTGAATTGGTAGACTGAATAAAGCAGATTGCCCTCCCCAATGTGTGTGGGCCTCATCCAATCTGTTGAAGGTCTGAATAGAACAAAAAGCCAGACTTTCCCCAGATTAAGGGAGAATTCTTTCTGCCTGACTGCCTTTGAACTGGGACATCAAGATTTTTGTTGCCTTTGGAGTCGAAATGAAACATTGGCTCTTCCTGGGCCTTTGGATGGGAACTACACCATCAATTCTCCTAGGGCTCCTGCTTGCCCACTCACCCTACAGATCTTGGGGCTTGTCAGCCTCCATAATTGTGTGACCCAATTCCTGTAATAAATACCTCTGTCTCTCTCTCTGTCTCCCTGTCTCTCTCTCTGCACCCCCCCCCCACATTCTATTGGTTTTGTTTCTCTGGAGAACCCTAATACAGATTTGGAAACAAATATTTTTATAAATTAAATCTATTTATATGTTAGGTTCTCAAAAATGATATTTAATATTAGGATGCATGAAGAGTACTTAAAATGAACTTCACTGACATTTAAAAAATCCACATGTGGTAAATGAAATATTAATTTTTGGTTAACTTCATAATGAAAATTCTAAAACTTTTAAATATTCAAAATAAATATTACTTATACTCACATATGAACATATTTTGAATAACAGCGTTTTTGAAGTGATAAGGGCCTATAACAGCCCATTCTGACTTAATTAAATAATCCCATTATTATGTTTTCATATTTTTTTCTAAAAGTAAATGATAACCCAGAATGAAATTCCATCAAAAATCAGCATTTGGTTCATTGTTAACATCAAAATCCAGTAATACAAAGAGATGGGGAAAAAGAGAAATTGGGGAGAGAGAGTGACAGAGAGAAAGTAGAGAGAGAGAAATAAAGAATAAGAGAAGGGACGGAGGAAGGAAGAAAGGAAGGAAAGAAGGTAGGGAGAGAGGGGAAAGAGAGAATGGGAGATAACAACAGAGAAAATAAACAAAATTAATGATGTTCCTTATAGCAGCACCTACTAATAGATGCTGATGATTCTGATAAGATATAACTTCCATAACTTCTGTATTACTAGAAAAAAATTAAAACCCTAGATTGAATCTAATAAAAATTTAAATATTACACTTATGCACACAAAACAAATTATCTTGATGAGCAGGAGCAAAGTAAAAATCATATTAAGTGGAATGATTCCCAGAGAAGGTCAGAGGAGTGTTGCATAGTGCAGCCTGCACAGAGCCGCTCTCTGATGGTGGAAGCTACGCATGGAGTCTTTCCTGGCAGCATAATAATCATGGGATCTAGAAGTTCACAGAGAAAACCACGCGAGTACTGTACTGTTCAAATATAGTTTCAAAATATTTTAAAACCGGTTTAAAAAACCAGTTGTAAATGTTAGAGATATTTTTAAAACACTTGTCATTATTTTTAAAGTTACAGCTATCAATAACTCCCACCCGTGGAACTGATTTGCAGCACTGTAGGGTTCCTGGACACATGTGCTGGGAAAATCCACTTTAAAGAGTGAAGGCTTGTATTTTTGCCCTTGGAAGCTTCTCATTTGAAGAGACATACGTTTAGTTTTTTGCCTTTTCTTTTTGGGTTTAATGCTGTGATGAACACCCTCACATATGTCCCCTTATATATGTGTGTATTTCCCTAAGATTTATTATACTCAGGGGCAGAACTGTTGGGTCATACAGTCTATGCATATTTCATTTGGCAAGGTACTGCCAGACAGCCTTCAGAATGGCTGCCCAAGTCCACACTCCCACCAGCCACACAGGTGGGTTTATAGGTCCTTAGAGCCTCACCAGCACTTGGCATTATCCTGCTTTCTAATTTTGTCAGTCTCATAAATGTAAAGTTATATCTCACGGTTATTTTAACTTCTCAGATTTCCAATGATCTTGAATACCTCATCATATATGCTGTTGGTTTTTCAAATTTCTTCTTCTGCAAACTGTCTGTTCTATGCTTTGCCCAACTGGTGGTGGTAGTCTCTTTTTTGTTGATCCACAGGAAGCCTTTGGATACTCTAGATATTAAATCCCTTGTTGATTTAGACATTGCAAATACCTTCTCCCAATTTGTAGGTTATCTCTTACCTTTGTCCATAGTGTCTTTCATCAAGCACAAATCCTTAATTTTGATGTAATCGAATCAATCAACTCTTTACCATATGCATTATAGTCTTGCAGTTTTATCTAATAAGTCATTCCAAGCCCCTAGGTCACAAAGATATCCTCCTACAATTTCTCTTATTAACATTAGAGTTTTATCTTTCACATTTAGGTCCTCTATCTAGAGTCCATTTTTTTACATGGTGTGAGGCAGGGGTCTGGTTTTATTTTTCTCCAAGTCAAGAGTCAGTTTTTTCAACACCATCAACTGAAGCAACTGTCTTTTCTCCATTGACCTGTTATACACTAGGTTCCTTTATAGTCACAGGTCTGTATCTATGCTGTTCTATTGGTCTACTTTTCTATTTTTGTGCCAATGCCACACTGTTTATATTACTAAATTCAAAGAAATAAGAAAGAAATGATAATGATAAGGCAGTAATAAACGACATAGAGAACAACAGACAATAGTGAAAATTGACCAAACCAAAACTGGTCTTTGAAAAGACTCATAAGGGAGACAGACCTCTGACAAGAGTGATCAAGAAAAAAAGGGGGAAGGGGGAGAAAAATGCAAAAGCAAAATGCAGAATTAAGTTCTTTTAAAAGACGAATTATGAATGATATGCCAATGAATTTGAAAATCTGGATGAAAAGGATACATTCTTAGAAAAATATAACATGCTAAAATAGGCACAAAAGAAAGGTCTTGAATAGTCCAGTGAGTATTAAGGAAACTGAAATGGTAGTCAAGGAACTCTCCTCCTTCAAAACCCTAGTTGATTTTATAGGTGAGCTGTAGAAAACTTTCAAGTTTCCAATCTTATGCATAATAACAAAAGAGTGAAACCTATCCATTTAATTTTTTGAGCTTAGTGCAACCTAGATTGCAAAACCAGATAAGGAGAACCAAAGAAAAGAAAATTCTAGGGCTGTTTCATTTATGAAATGAAAATCCCCAATAAAATGTTAGCCAACAGACATTAACAGTATATTCAAAGGTATAGATTATAACCAGGTAGAGTTTACCCCAGGAATATAAGGATGTTATGGTTCAATATCAAAAGTCACTATATAAATGGTCTAAAGGATAAAAGTCATAAGATTAGTTCAATTGATGCAGAAAAAAATCATTTGATATATTCCTTTTACGTTGAAATTAGTGCATTATCTTGATTTTTGAGAACTGGGTAGGTGGGTTCCATTAGTAGTGAATCCCATTTCAGGAGAGTAAAAGGTACATTGGGTCTGATGAGTTGAGACTTACTGCTCTCAGGTGACACTGAGGCATATCGAGGACCAACAGGACAGTCTAGTTTCCCTATGGATGGTACAGCCTGGAAAGTGACAGTTCAAGTTATTTGTTGTCAATGGTGGGTGAAGACAGAGTTTTGGGGAATTGGAGTGTCTGGAAACAGAGAAACAAAGAGATGCTCAGATCAATCTCAGAGGAGTCTGAGCTGGATTCATGGAGAAGATGATGGTGGGTTTAGAACTCTGAGATGAAAGGGGTGACATATTCATTAATGTGGTGTGGGTCTCGAACGTGGTGGCAGACCTGTTGGCTCTTAGGAATAAATTGCCTTTCTTACCAGGAGGACAGGGCTATTGCATAGACTCTGAGTTGGTATTAAGATGCCATGTTTGAGTGGATAACAACAAGGTCCTACTGTATAGCACAGGGAAGTATATTCAATATCCTGTGATAAACCATAATGGAGAAGAATATTAAAAGAATATACACACACACACACACATAACTGAATTACTTTGCTGTACAGCAGAAATTAAAACACTGTAAATTAACTATAGTTTTTTTTAAAAAGATGCCATGTTTGAGGAGGACGTTGATGACAGGCTCTTTGGGACAGGAAGGTGGTAGCATATGCTGTGTAATTTTGATTTTAATGGGAATGTCCTAATCAGCTGCTCCCCCTTGTTAAGGTCAGCTTTGACTGGGACATCTGTAAGAGCCCAACCCAGAAAGTTGGCTACTGTGGATCAGATCAGGTTGTTACAGAGGGCATTATACTCCAACTGGCCTACAGCACATTACTATGCTTCATTTGTAAGTAGTATTTCTACCTGATATGTTAGTAGACACACAGGGGTTAGGCAGGAAGGTATATTGTATATAACACAGTAATAGGGAGCCATTTCCTAAGATTAGGGATAATTGGCTTTATCTCAATTTCAATCCCAGCAAACAACAGACCTAACGAGGCAAACTGAGCATGGGGAGACTAGGTAGAGCAGGTGGCCTTAGTATTGAGGGGGGAAATGCCCATTTGCCAGTCAATGGAGACGGGGATGCTAGGATTGGGGGATAAAACGAAACAGTGTGGCTAGGAGTGATGTGAGTAGACTCAGTGTAACCCCCATGATTCTTTTCCAGGCTGAGGATGGCTGAGGTTTACTCAAGCACTCATTTTCCCAACTGCCAGCTTTTTGTTTCTTGTTTTTAAAACTATAGAGGAAATTTCTTTTGCTTCTTCTGCTCTTCTAGGGACATGACTTTAGTCTCCTGTTTTCTCTGCTTGTTTTTGAGTTTTACTGTGAAATGGGCTGATGTGCCAAGGGCTGTATTGGAATCCTCCAGGAACGTTGGGTAGGAGTCTACAGATAAAACTTTGGAGAGATGACCACTCAGAGGGGCCTTCAAAATCCTCCGCCTTGGGAAATTTTCTGTAGCAACCCTTTATTATAATAATCTTCACGTGATTTGACTTTGCACCTATTGGTTTTGGACAGATTTATAAGGCCCAGCTGCTTTATTCAATATTCAATTCATTCAATATTCATATTCAATATTCAGGTGCAGAAGGTAGAGGAAACTGTACTCCACATTATCTTTGACCACTAGAATGGATGTCTTTTTATTTATTTATCCATGCATTCCATTTTCTCTTCATTCTCTACTCCCATTTCCAACCCTCTGCCTCCATAGGTAGATATTCTAATGTGTTCACTGTGATTCTCTTCGATTCTATGTGTTCTGTCAGGTGTAAATATTATTGGGTTTGAAAACTGTGTTTCTTCGAAAACTTTAACTGCATTCAACATATAGAAAAGTTTCTAAAACTTACTTGTACAGTTTAACGAAGAATAATAAAACATCCATATACCCACCAACCAGGTTCGGAACTAGAACTTTACAGTATTTTAGAAGCCGCCTGTGTATCCCTTCACATACCTCCTTCCCCTGCCCCAGAGGAAACCATTATCCTGACTTTTGTGTTACTCATTCCTTTGCTTTTCATTACAGTTTACCTAAATAATATATATTATTTTGTTTTGAAAACCGGAGTGGCAAACACACACCTAGCTGGTTACTGAAGTTACTGTTAGGTGAAGATACCCAGGAGGGGATAAGCTGAACAGTCTCTCGGTCATAGTCCGGCTCCAGCTTCCCTAAGAGTTTAAGAGCCGAGTCTAGGGAGGTCATCGGGGTGAGGTCACATGTGAGTCCAGGGAAACACACATGGCTCACCACAGTCAGGGCACCAGAGAGCTGTTGTGCAGACCAGAAAAATTAGTTGTCTGGTAACAATATGGTTTGATGGGGAGTGGGCCCCTCTGACTTCTCTACTTCTCATCTCCCCATGACCTGCTCCCCCCGCAAGAGTAGAAGACAGCAGATAACTTCTGTTGGGTGGAATGTATGTGCATGCCCGATCCAGGCTGTGCAGTACTTGGAGGGAGGGGGTGCAGGAGCTTCGGCAGCATGTGGTCAAATTTGCAAAGTCCAGATATTCTGAGTCAGGCTCACCTGGGCATTCTGTCCTCAGGTTGACAGAGGACAGATGGGGCTGTTTCCTCCTTAGTGAAGAGCAGATGCTAAAGGATGAATGCCATAGAGAGTAGGTGACCTAAGACAAAGGAATACATGCTTCCTGTTTATTTCTTTCTTTCTCCCTTGCTTGTTTTGTTTACTCCCTATTATCCAGACTCCCGTTCCACCCCAAATCCTACCTCATAGGCATACCTTTTTTTTTTTTTTTTTTTTTTTTGCGGTACGGAGGCCTCTCACTGTTGTGGCCTCTCCCGTTGCGGAGCACAGGCTCCGGACGCGCAGGCTCAGTGGCCATGGCTCACGGGCCCAGCCGCATCTTGCCGGACCGGGGCACGGACCCGTGTCCCCTGCATCGGCAGGCGGACTCTCAACCACTGCGCCACCAGGGCAGCCCATAGGCATCTCTTTGAATGTGTTTAACTTGTATCCTTTTGTTCAAGTTCTTTTATATTTGGTGTATATGTGCATGTATTTGTAACTTATGTGAATAGTGTTTTGTTTTATGGTTTATTATTTTTCGCCCAGTGCTATGTGTTGAAGATCACCAGTGATGCTCTGTGTACATCTAACTCACTGATCTAACTGCTGAAAGGCCAACTATGGAGCGCATCCCTCACTATTTCCCTGTGCATCCCCTGGTGATGGACACCCAGAATGCCCCCAACTCCCCACTGTTGCAAACCACACCATAACAAACATTCTCCTACATGACCTGTTATGGATCTGTGTGAGAATTTCTTTAGAGGGCACATGGGGATATTGAATTGGACTACGTACTGCCACATTCATCTCTGGGATGGCTGCCCAAGTCCCTTCTACCACTAGAAGTGCATGAGGGTCCCTATGCCTCACATTCCCATTATAGGACTTGGCATGATTGAGTTTTCTAAAATTTTGCCCATCTATGAGATCTAAAGTGAAATCTCACTGTAACTTTATTTTGTACTTTTCTGATAACTAATGCATTTGAGCATATTTTCTTTTTTTAAAATAAATTTATTTATTTTATTTATTTATGTTTGGCTGTGTTGGGTCTTCGTTGCTGCACGCAGGCTTTCTCTAGTTGCGGCGAGTGGGGGCTCTCCGTTGCGGCACATGGGCTTCTCACTGCGGTGGCTTCTCTTGTTGCAGAGCACCAGCTCTAGGCGCACGGGCTTCAGTAGTTGTGGCTCGAGGGCTCTAGAACGCAGGTTCAATAGTTGTGGTGCACGGGCTTAGTTGCTCCGCGGCATGTGGGATCTTGCCGGACCACGGCTCAAATCCATGTCCCCTGCGTTGGCAGGTGGATTCTTAACCACTGCGCCACCAGGGAAGCCCGAGCATCTTTTCTTATGCCCGTTAGTTTTTTCAGTTTTCTGCTTCAGGAAATCGCTTGTTCATATCCTTTGTAGGCCTGTTCTGCAAAAAAGCCTGCTGAGACTTTTAAAGGGATTATGAGGAATGTACAGATTGGTTTGGGGAGAATGGACATCTTAACAACACTGAGTTTTCTAACCCATGAACGAGGTGTATCTTTCCATTTATTTTGTTCTTCTTTCGGCAATACTGGTGTACAGGTCTTTCTGTCAGATATATTCCTAATTCATATTTTTAGATGTTATTATAGCTGGAATTTAAAAACTTTCTATGTCCAATTGTTCATTGCTATATACAGTTGGCATATACAATTGTTTTGTGTATATTGATCTTGTATCTTGCAACTTGGGGAACTACTTATTAGTTCTAGTAGTTTGCTGTTGTTTGGTAGATTCACTTGGATTTTCTACAGTCATGTCATCTTCTATAAAAATATAGTTTTTTATAACTATAAAAATATAGTTTTACTTCCTCCTTTCCCATCTGGATGGCTTGCCTTTTCTTTTCTTTTCTTGATGTCTTGAATTTTCTTTTCTTGTCTGACTGCACTGGCAAGAACCTCCAGTACAATGCTGAAGTGGTGAAAGAAGTGGTGAAAGCAGACATCCCTGTGTTGTCTCTGATGTTGGGGGGGTGAAACTTTCAGTCTTTCACCACTAAATATAGTGTTAGCTGTGGGTTTTTTGTAAATGCCCTATATCAGGTCGAGAGGTTCCCTTACATTCCTAGTTTACCAAGAGGTTTTCTTTTTAAATCAGGAATGGATATTAGATTTTGTCAAATGTTTTTCTGCATTTATTGCAATAATCATATGGGGTTTGGAGGGAGGTTGTTAACATGGTGAACTGCACTGACTTATTTTCTAATGTTACGCCAATGCTGCATTCCTGAGGTAAACTCCACTTGGTTGTGATATCTTTTTAAATACATTGTTGGATTTGATTTGATAAAATCTTGTTTAAAATTTTTGCATCTCTTGAACTTTCACTTTTGACTCTTTCCTCAAATATGCCTCCCCACCAAGCACTTCTTTTCAGTATGACTCACTCCTCCTGTTCATATCCTCTAGATTGTGTCTGAGATAGTTACTGAGGCTGGGAATTTTTCCAAACTCAGAGAAGGCCCAGGAGAATTTAGAACAAAGACTGAAAGCATTTCTGATGTGGTCAGTCCTACCTCTGAGAGTGTGAATCAACTCCTGGGAGCAGACTTGCCCCTCAACAGAGTCATGTCCCCAGCCTGAAGAGCCATCACACCCTTTAAAGCCTCTCAGTACCTGACAGGTTAGTTCCAAAGAGAAAAGCACTATTAAATGCTTAGGAAATCCCTTACCCTAGATTAACCCTCACTGTCACTGCTCCCCCATATGGTATTGTTCTGCTCCAATGAGGAAGTAGCCAATGTGGGTCACCTCTCAAGAGGGGTCTACCCTTAAACCCTGCTTCCCGTTTTCCCACTGAAGAACCCTAACCCATTCTGACTACCTAATGAACTTGATATCCCACAGCCTAAAGTACCCAAATAATGCCTCTAAATTCCCGACTTTGTGTTTTTCGTTAATGGCTTTTATTTCTAAGATATTAGGAGAACACACAGGGCAAGATATACTCTGTGCTTTCCTCATTGCACCATAGAAGTTCTTCTTCTCCCTTCAATTCCCTCAGCACAAAAGTAATAATGGTAATAATAGCAAATGCATATATAGTGCTTACTATCTGCCAGACACTATTCTAAACACGTTAGATATATTTACTCATTAAATACCCTCAATAACTCTGTGAAGTAAGTACTATTATTATCCCCATTTTTACAGAAGATGAAACTAAAGAATATAGAGGTGAAATGACTTGCCCAGTATGAAACGGCAGATCTAGGATTTGAACCCAGGCAGTCTGGCTCTAGAGTATACTGCACTACCATGCTATCAAGTGACAACTGTGGCACTGACCCACGCTTGCACACTAATGGAGCCCCCCTCAATATCATACAAACTCTCTCTAGGGCTTCAGAATAGGTTATGTCTCTGTGATGCCTTTGGCCAAATCTGGTAGCCAGTGAGTGTTTCTCACTGCCACTGACACCCAAATACACATATTTGGAAACAAAAACTAGGCAAGGAAAAGAACACTTTTTTGAAAGACACTATTATTTAATGTCCTCAGAGTGACAAGAAAAAATATTGTATTCATGAAGCAAGATCAGGAAGCTATACAAAGGTACATTCAGAGAACAACAATGATAAAAAGCCCTTAGAATCAAGCAACAATCAAAGAAGGATCTTCAAAGCAGCCAGAGAAAAAGAACACCTGAAAGAAAAAAGACAATTAGACTGACAGCAGACTTTTCAACAGTAATAGTGGAAACCAGAAGACAGTGCCATAATATTTTATAAGTGTTAAGAGAAAAAAAAAAGGTAATTCAGAACTGAGTACATAGCAAACCTATCTTTCAAAGAAGAATAAAGTGAAATAAAGGCATTTACAGATAAATAGATTCAGACAGTTTCCTGTAAAGAGATCTGCCCTAAAGGATCTTCTAAAGTATATATTTCAAGAAAGAAAATTATCCCCAAAAAGGAGGTCTGAGGTTTAAGAAGGAAGGTGAACAAATAAAATAGTAAACAAGCATTTAAACACTGCACAAAATAATAATATTGTTAATGTCCATCTAGTGTATATGTTAATATCCTCCTTAGAAAAGAAAATTATAAAATCCTTGTATTGTTTGGGTGGGGGATTACGATAATGTTTAACTTTAGACTTTAGGTTGAATATGTATGGTAAATTTTCTAGACTAACCGCTAAAAAGATCTCTGGAGGGACTAATCAAGAAAAAAAGAGAAAAGGCACAAATAAATAATATGAACAATATAAAAGATACAGCAGAAATGACAAAAGAAGAAGATACGATTAATTTGAAAACTTAGATGAACTGGACCGACTAATTTATTTACTGGATGAGCCCACTAATAACCTTGACCAGACAAACATGGTAGATGACAAAAGGTGCAAAAATCCTAAACAATTTATTAGTAAACCAAATGAATAAAAAAAGATTTAGCGTAAGATGAAAATGTTGGGTTTACTCCAGAAATGCAAGAGCCAATTAACATTAGAAAGCTTCCATAACGAGGTAGCCCTATGACACTGAGGGGCCAGCTCAGTCCTCTTTGTTAGCCTTAGAGAGAGGGGGAAGCTAAAGGTAGGTCCCCTGGGGATGGGGGGGGCAGTCTCTTGAGGGGGCAGGTGGGGGAGGAGTCTGGGGCCTGTGAAGGCTCCCACCTCGCATATATACCCTGCTACAAGAACACACATGATAACTCTGAGGTAGGTACAGTAACTTCATTTTACAAATGTTCTAAGGCTAAAAAAGGTTAGGAAACTTGACCAAGGTCCCAGTGCTAGTAAGTAGTTGAGCTATAATCCAAAATCAGGTTGGTCTGGATCTTCAGCTCATGTTCTTAACCACTAGGCAGGCCACTGTCCCTTTAATATTGATAGTAGTAGGTGTTCAATAAATGGTAGCCAGGTGCCAGGTAACTCACATATGCTCTAACACCCACAACAACTATCCAAGGTAGGTATTCAACTCATTTTACTGATGAGGAAACTGACACTTAGAGAGGACAGGTGACATGGCTAAGGTCACACAACCAAGACATGAGGGCTCCATACCTTGAAACTGGGCTTACCAGACTCCACAACCAACTTGTCCTAGATTATTACAGGTATGAATGAATCCCAGAGGAGGTGAACCCTAATGTCTGAGGACAAGACAGACAGGCCCTGCCCATTTCCTGAAAGATGAATAGTCTTTATGCCACAGCTGGTATCAGGAGTCAGAAAAACTCCTCTCCACAATGAGATCTCCACACAAGGAGCTGAGGGAGACTCCATAACCTCCAGGACAGTGGGAATGACCCCAACCCCAGGGGAGGTACAAAGGAAGCAGGTAACATAGACACCATCATCTAGATAAGGAAGCCAGGAACACTGGAAGCTGGTATGAACAAGTTTGTGGACAGTTGTGTCCAACCAACTTTTCATTACCTTTCTGAAGAGTTAACAGATTAGCATGTCAAGGGAGGTCACAAACTCCTCATGTCAGAATTTTGGTATGTGCCAGAGTCTCCTAGAATGATCTCGTAGAAAGAAAGGTGAACAGTGAATGCAGTTAGGTTGGTGTACACCATGCTGCTTCCCATCTTTGGGCCTTTGCCCATGCTGTACCCTTTGCCTGGACTGCCCTCCTCTCCCTTGTTAGTCACCTAGAAGATTCCTACTCATCTTTTTAGAGTCAGTTCATATACCATCTCTTCCAAGAAACCTTCCTCGGTCCCCTGAGCTGGGTCATGTGTTCCATAGGGGCTCTCACAGTCTCTCGTACCCATCACTATTACTGCATTGACCACACTGCCCTGAAATGATGGTTCTGTGTCTGAGAACACACTTTGTTCATCTCTGTGTCCTCGGTGCGGAACCGGAGGCCTGATACATAGTAGGTGTTCAGTCAACTTTGCTCAAGTGAACTTATAACTAGCTGGCTGGTTAAACCCAGTGTGATAATGATTAATGAACTGATGTTGGCCCGGGAGGGGGGGGTCTCTAGGGGTGTGCCACAGGGACCTGTGTGTATTGATGGCATTCTGATGAAATTAGTGGGTTACACAAAAACCAGGGGAGTAGGCCACACATTAAACAGAATTAGTATCCAAACAGTCATGGACAAACAGAAACACTGGAGCCATGCTGGCTCCCAAAGGGGTTAGGGAGAAAGTCAGGACTAAAACCTCACAATCTGTTGTAGCCTTTACAATGGAAAAAAGGTTTTCTGAGCTGAAACTTACTTCCGTGAAGTGTCCACCATTATGACAGCACTTACTATGTACCAGGCTTTATACCAGCTCCTGTACAATTCCCCCACAACCCAAGTACCACAGAAAAAGTCTAATGGGGGTGATCTGCTTGGCCTGGGGACCAAGAAACAGTTTCTCACAGGCAGGAGAAAAGAGGATCCTAGCTGGGACCAGAAGGCCTAATGAGAGCTGGGGCTTTGGTTTTCACTAAGTAACAGGCAGGCATGACAACACAGCAGTTTGAGGGCTGTTTGAAAAAGAGGCAGGTCCACCTTTAGGAGCCCAGGATACAGAGCGAGTCATACATGGGGCTTTGTTACCACCCTACCAACTCTGAACTTGCTTCTCAAAAGAACCCAGGAGCTACCCTCACTGCTTCTTTACAGCCCTCACCCTTCTGAACAATGACACCCAAGCTCCTTTGCATGCCATGAAAGGCGTTCATGCCTAGCCTAGTTCTCAATGCATTTCTCCCTCTATCCTCCACATTAATTCATTCATCAATTCATTCAGTTTATTCCACAAATATTTATTGAGTGTCTACTAAATATTACTATGCACTGTTCTTGGCACTAGAGATACAACAATGAACAAAACAAGAGTCCTTGCTTTGTGGAGCTTACAGTCTATTGTGGAGAGACAAACACTAATCACAATAAATAAATAAAGTATATCAGGTGGTGATCAGTGCTTTGTAGGAAAACACAACACATAAAGTAGGATAAGGGGATAGAAAGTGCTGGTGAATGGGGCTATTTTAGATATGTTTGTCAGGGAATGCTTCTCTAGGAAGGTGACATTGGCGCCTACTGGAAGTGGGTGGGCAAGTCATCAGATTATCTGGGAAGAAGAATGTTCTAGACAGTGAGACTAGCAAGTACAAAGGCTCTGAAGAGGGGGGATACATGACATGTTTAAGGAACAGCAAGGAGGCCAGTGTGGCTGGAGAACAGTGAGTGATGGGGAAAGTGATAGGAGGCAAGGTCAGAGAGATGATGGGGACAAGACTGTGTAAAGAACTTTGGGCCACAGTGAGGGCTTTGGCTTTTATTCTGAGGGAGCCGGGAGCCATGGGGGAATTTTGAGCAAAGGAGGGACATGATCTGATATGGATTTTAAAAAGAATTTCAGCGAGTTCCCTGTGGTTAAGACTCCACACTTCCAATGCAGGAGGCACATGTTCGATCCCTGGTTGGGGAACTAAGATCCCACATGCCATGTGGCGCAGCCAAAAAATTAAAAAGTTTTTTAAAAAAAGAATTTCAGAGAAGAACTAGTAATGGTATTAGAACACCAGGCACAGGAAAAAAAAAACAGACAACTACTAGGAAAACAAAAAGGTATACAACAGAGGATATGTAATCAGACTGTACTATGTTGTTTGGATGTGAACAATATTTACAATGCCATACTTAGACAAACAGCGATTACTGGCTGAACAAAAATTGTATAACATGTTTAAAGAAATAATAAATGCAACCACAAAGATGAGCAAGCAACAAGAGACTATTAGGGATGACTAGGAAGATTAGAAAGTGAAATATATGAAGTTTGTACAAATGAAAAATACAATTCTTGAAATAAAAAACTCAGTGGACAGATTAAACAGCAGATCAGACAGAGCTGAAGAGAGAATCAATAAGCTGAAAGATATATCTGAAGAAATTGCCTAGAATGAAGTGCAGGAAGACAAGAAGATAGAAAATATCAATGAAATGTTACGAGATATGGAAGATAGAATGAGGCGGTCCAAAATATGACCAACTGAATTCTGAGAAAGAAAATATAGAAAGAATGGAAGAAAGGCAATATTTGAAGAGATAATGGCTGAGAATTTTCCAGAAATTATGAAAAACATGAATCCAGAGGCATAAAGCACATTTCCAAAGTAGAATAATAAAAAAGAAATACATACCTAAACACTGATAGAATGAAACTGCAGAACCCCCTGAATATACCCCTCCCCTCCAAGAAAAAGAGAGAGAGAAAAGTAGTCAGAATATAAGAAAACAAAAACACCTACAAAAAACAGAAATTAGACTGATAGTGGACTTCTAATATTACCTATAACAATCTACCTTTTAAGAATGAGAATAAATACATTTACATATAACAGAGACTAGGAGAATTTAACACCAACAGATATGTACTAAAAGAGTATCTAAACATCGTAATCATAATGAAGGAAAATGATCCCAGAACAATGTTCTGAGATGCAAGAATGTATGCATGTAAATCCAAACACATACCATCTATATAAATTAATACTAATGATGATATATTAGTGAGGTCAGGGGAAGAAGGAACTAACACACTCAAAAAAATAACATGTGGTCAAGATAGGAATGACTAGAGTTGAAGGTTCTAAGGTTCCTGCACTCTTTAAGAGGGAGGTTAAAATACTGTTTAACTTTAAACCTTGTAAGTTAAACATGCATGGTAAAATTTCAAGGATAACCACAGAAAGAAAGGAAAAAGAATAGGTAAATTCCAAACAGTAGGGAGGAAAAAAAATGATTAAGAAAGCAAACAAACAAATTTCAAAACTAAAAAGCAGGCAAAAAAAAAAGAGAAAAATGAAGCATCGAAAAGGTGGTGGTAGGAAATAGAAATAAAAAAGTATGATGGGGGCTTCCCTGGTGGTGCAGTGGTTGAGAGTCTGCTTGCCGATGCAAGGGACATGGGTTCGTGCCCCGGTCCAGGAAGATCCCACATGCCGCAGAGCGGCTGGGCCCGTAAGCCATGGCTGCTGAGCCTGCGCATCCGGAGCCTGTGCTCCTTAATGGGAGAGGCCACAACAGTGAGAGGCCCGTGTATCGCAAAAAAAAAAAAAAAAAAAAAGTATGATGGCAGAAACAAGTCCAAATATATCACAATAAGTGTAAACAGACTAAACTTGACCATTAAAAGACAGAGATTATTATATTAGATGTTTTAAAAGGTCCAACTATATGCCATTTCCAAGAGATATGATTAAAGCATAAAGGCATGAAAACGTTGAAAAGTAAAAGGATGGAAAATTATATACCACACAAATCCTAAGAAGAAGAAAAGTTTGTGTTGCTATATTCATGTAAGATAAAATAGACTTCAAGGAAAAAATGCATTATCAGAAATAGAGAGGGTCATTACATGTTTACCAGGAATATATAACAATTCTCATTTTGAATATTCCTAATAAAATACCCTCAAAATAAGTAAAAGAAAAAAAAAGAACTACAAGGAGAAATAGACAAATCCACCATCATAACTGCATATTAACATACCTTATAATTATTGGTATATTACAACCAAAAAATCAGTTTAGATATAGAAAATGTGAACAATACGATTAACAAATTTGATAACAGACTTATGTGGAACTCTGTATTCAACAGTTAGAGAACATACATTCTTATAAATCACATAGGAAACATTAAAAAATACTGATCACCTATTAAGCCATAAAACAAGTCTCAATAAATTTCAGAATTTTTATCACACAGATCACATACTCTGACCATAATGCAATTAAAGATAGAGTTCAATAACATAAAGATAAACTTTAAAATCTCTAAACATTTAGAAACACACTTCTATATAACTTGCAGGTCAAAGAAGTAACCATGATGGAAATGCTGAAATACTTGGAACTGAACAGTAATGAAATATGACATGGCTGAACTTGTAGAAAAGCAGTAGTTAGAGGGAAAGTTACGTCCTTAAATGTGCAAAGTAGAAAACAAGAAAGACTAAAAATTAATAAGGCTGGTGTCCAATTTAAGAAATTAGAAAAATAACAACAAAATAAATCCAAAAAATGTGGAAGGAAGGAGATCAAAAAAGATAAGAGCAGAAATTAAAGAAATAGAAAACAAAGACAAAATAGAGAGGAGCAACAAAGCCAAAAGTTGGTTCTTTGAAAAGACTAGTAAAATAGACAAACCTCTGGTGAGATTGATCAAGAAAAAAAGTGAGAAGGCACAAATAACCAATATCAGCAATGAAAAAGGAGACATAACTACAGATTGTATACAGCAGAGAATAAAAAAATAAGGAAACTATGCCAATAAACTTGAGAAGGCGGACAAAACCAATTCCTAGAAAACTATAACTTACCAAAACTGACTCAAGAAGAAAAAGAAATGCTGACTAGTCCTCTAACTACTAAAGGAATTGAAGCAGTAGTTAAAACTCTTCCTACTAAAAAACAAACAAAGGAACAAAAAACATCAGGAGGGAGAATTTTCCAATTGATATGTGGATGACAGGTAGGTGAAGAAATATTAATCCCCTTAGGCCTGGAAGTGTCCACGTAGGCCTTAAGGCAGTGGAGACCCTAGGCAGGCCACTTCTCTCTATGGGCAGCCTCCTGTGGAGATCCTTAGAGGGTGGCCCTTAGTGAAATGGGGTCTGACAAATCCCTCTGCAGTCCCTGCAGGTGGTGAACACGAATGAGTAACATCCAGCACTCAGTTACTGCTCTGTAGTAAATGTGCTAAGCAGGGCCGAAGAGGAGCTCTAAGACTTGGACAGCCTCTTCAGTAGCCAGCTTCTGTAGTCTTCTGCTCACTGAGGACAAGGGGCCTGCGGAGCTGCTGGAGGAGTCTGTGTTCCAGTTGCCAAGAAACACCACACGACCCAAGTTGTGACTGGATGGGGTAGGGTTGGGTGCAGGGAGGCCAAGCAGGGGCTTTTGGAGAGTGTAGCTCCAGGTAGAAGCCCTGAAACTCTGTCTTCGCGAATATCAGATACTTCTATCCATTTGCAGCTGATGAGCCCTTTTAATGGTGTCCAAGCTAGCTGCAGGGTGATGGTTCTAACAATGATGCATGTTCTGCAAATAAGAGCTTTATCATTATTTTGAAATAGTTAATATGAAAGAGTTCAATTGGATTTGAAATCTAATCATATTATCACAAGATATTTTTAACAATATATTTGTCAGTGAAATAAAAAGAAAAGCTGTTAGATATAACTTCACTTTTTAAACATTTTTGAACAATTTAAAAGTTGGTTTGAAATACTTTATCACCTAATTGTACAAAGAAAGATTTGTATTGATGGTGACCATTAAGAATTTGAAGAATACATCATTAAAAAGTCTTGATCAGGATTTTTCTGTAGCCATTTTAAGCATAAAACCTGATATAAAATAAACATGTTATGGAAGCAGATTTCAAGTTTCTCATTCAAAATTTTGAAAATATTTTATTTAGAAGTTTAATATTCACTTAATATTAAAAAGAAAAGACCAAGGTGGTTTTACAGGAGAATTCTACCAAACAGATCATTCCAAAGTCATATAGCATCTTCCAGAATATTGTAAATGAGGAAACATTGACTCATTCTATGATACCAGCAGAACTTGATGCCAAAAGCAAATAAGGATAGCATGAGAAAGGAAAATTAAAGACCAATTTATGGACACAGATACAGAAATCCTAAACAAAATATTAGCAAACTGAATCTAGTATTGTAGAAAAAGGAAAAGATCACGACCAAGTTATGTTTATACCAGAAATGCAAAGGTAGTCTAACATAAGGAAAATCTATAAATGTCATTTACCACATCATCAGATTATTGGAGGGAAAAAAACATAATCATCCTAAGAAACAGAAAATGTATCTGATAAAAAATTCAACACCCTTTCATGATTTAAAAACAATAACAAAAACTTCTTAGCATGGAGGAACAGGATGGAACTTGCTTAATCTGATAAAAACTGTAGGAATCTACAGCAAATATTGTTCTTACTAGAGAAAAGTTAGTGGTGTTTCCTCTAAAATATCCAACAAGACAAGGATGCCCACTACATCTTTTCTATTCATCACTGTACTGGAGGCCCTGGCCATCTCAGTAAGACAAGAAAAATAAATTAAAAGCATAAAGATTGGAAAGGAAAAAACAAAACTCTCATTATTAATAGCTGATATGGTTGTCAACATAGAAAACACAAAAGAATATGTAGACAACTTAAAAGGAAGCAGGGTTCCTTGAGAAATGGTCGATTCTGGGGTTGGGACTGGGGCAGGAAGATAAAAGATGAGTAGGGAGTATCTTGTAGTGCTGACAAGTAAGGAAGTACTTAAAAACAAAAGGATGGGGCCATGTCAACGGGACACAGAAGCCAACCTAAAAGAGCCCCCGGTGACCAAAGCTGGAACAATTTGAGCCACAAGACAAATAACAGTATTGGATTTATATCTCAAATTATTAAACAAATAAATATGGCATGAGTTCATACTGATATAAACAAGTAACTGAATAAATAAGTAAGTAAATAAAGGAGAAGAAACAAATCTTTTTTACAGAAGAATTCCAAATAATATATGTAATTACATCCCCTTCCAGAGGTGAAGCTTAATTCCTTCCCTTCTTGAGGGTGGGCTAGATTCTTTCAAAGAACAGAGAATGAAAAGGGAAAAAAAATACCAACTTTACAGTGGAGAAACCTGGCAAACACTACCTTAACTAAGTGGTGACGGTCAACATCACCAGGGATGTCATAGGGATTTCACATACCCCTGATATGATGTGATGAAAAGGGCACTTCAACTCTGTGGTATTCCTTCCAAGAACAACCCCAGTCTAATTATGAGGAAAACTTCAGACAAATCCAAATTGAGGGACATTCTATAGTTCATCTCAAAACTGTTAAGCTTATAAAAAACAAGGAGACTAAGAAAATGTCATAGACCATAAGACACTAAAGAGACATGACAACTTAAATGCAATGTATTTGGAATTGGCTCCTAGAACAGAAAAAGGACATTAGTGGGAAAACTGATACATCTATATACAGTCTGAAGTTTAGTTAATAGTAATATACCAATGTTGTTTTCTTAGTTTTGACAAAAATATCACAGTGAAGAGTACACAGGAACTCTCCATACTGTCTCTATTTACTTTTCTATAACTAAAATTATTCTAAAATTAAAAGTTTGCTTAAAGGTAATGAAAGTTTATAAAGCAAGGTGAATGGCTATAATAACAATATAAAAAATTAACTTCATTTCTATATACCTGCAAAAGAGATAAAACACATTAAATAACAAGATCTCATTCATAATAGCAGTAAAAGCCATAAATACCAAGGAAAAAAATCTAACACAAGATATGCAAGACCTTATACAGAAAATTATAAAGTTCTACCAAAAGACATTCAATAATTTATTTAAAATGAAAGGATACATCATGTTTATAGCTAGGAAGACTCAACATCATAAACATATCAATTCTCTTCAAACTGATCTACAGATTTATTCCAATTCCAATATTTCTGTAGAACACGACAAGCTTATTCTGAAATGTGCTTGAAATAACAAAGGGCCAAGAATATATGATACTCCTGAAGAAAAATATGATGGGAAGATTTTGCTCTATCAAATATCAAGATTCTTTACGAAGCTAAAGTAATTAAAGGTAGTGTGGTACTGATTCAGGGGCAAAAAGTTGGCCAGTAGCAGAGATCCCAGAAACAGACCTACACAGATGTGAAACTTTGATGTATGATAGAAGTGGCACTTCAGATAATTAGGCTATCTGTGGGGAAAATAACACAACTGGGTTCCTATCTCATAATTTACACTACACAAAAATCAATTCCAGTTAGATTAAGGACTTAAAAGTTAAAGGTAAACCTTTAAACTTTTATTAGAAGAAAATAAAGAATATCTTCATGACCATAGGTTAGGGAAGACAACACACAAAAAGTGCTGGCTACAGAGAAAAAACTGAATTGTTCAACTCATTTAAAATTAGGAATTTCTGCTCATGCAAAGACACTATAAAGAAAAAAAAGGCCACAAACTGAGAGAAGATATTCACATATAACTGACAAATGAGGAGTATGCAAATAATTAAATAACTTCTGTAAATCAATAAAAATTATAAAAATATCAATTTTTAAAATGGACAAAAGATATTAACAGTCATTGCACAGAAGAAGAAACATGTGTGGCCAATAAACGTGAAAAGATGCTCAATTATATTAGTAATTTGAAAAATGCTAATTAAGTCCACAAAGACTCACTATAATGACAAAAAATTAAAAGTGGCACAATATCAAGTATTAATAAGGTGTATATGAATCAATGGGACCTCTTACAAATTGCTGAAAGGTGTGTAAATTGGTACCAAGAGTTTAAAATACATTTTGGCATAATCCCGTCAAGCTGAATGTTTACATGTCTTATTAACCAGCAATTCCATACATAGGTATATACCTTAGAAAAATGGGTGTCCATGTGTACAAGGAGACATGTACAAGAATGTTCATAATAGCACTTTTTATAAGAGCAAAAAGCTAGAAATGACCCAAATGTCCCTCAACAGGTAGATGGGTGAATAATTTAAGGTCACCCAATGAAATATCATATGGCATTGAGAATGAACAAGCTACAGCTACATGCAAAACAGGTGAATCTTGGAAACACGATGATGAATGAAAAAAGTAAGTCACAGAAGACCACATACAGTATGATACTATTTTTTTCAGAGCTCACAACCAAGCCAAAACCACAATGTATTGGTTAAGCATCTCCACAAATATGAAAAAAAATCAAAAAGAGCAAGGGAATGTTAAACACAAGACTTAGGAGAGTGGTAATTTCTGGCAGGAGGGGTGGGAAATGGGACTGAAAATGACACAGGGATAGATGCTATCATTAATGCTGTTCTTGGGCGGGGTTGGAGTTCCTGGGTTTTCATTATCTCTATAACTTATGTACATAATGTATATATTCTTTTATTATACGTGTAAGATATTTTAATATGAACAAACAGGGAATGGGAGAAGAGTAGGAAGAAGTGAAGAATGACAACTCTTTTGAAGAGTTTTGTTGTTAGAGGAATAGAGAAATAAAGCCATATTTGCAAGGGGATGTGGGATGAAGAGAGTTTTACATTTTTTAAAGATGGGAGCAACAGGAGATCAATGGAATGGCAGAGTGAGGACTTTGGTGAGCCAGCTATCCCTCTAAGACAATGAAAATAAGGGCAAACAAACTAAAATCAATCAGTTCAAAACTCTGGCAATTAACAAAGGCATAGAATGAAGTGAAAATCATTGATCCAAGAGAAACGACTGAATCTTGGCAAGACAGCAGGTTCTGTGCCTTTTTTGTGTGTGACATTTTAACTTGTGGCTATTCCCATCCTCCCTCCCTCTCCAGCTTAGTGGTTCAGTAGCCAAAAGCTAAATAAATTCCAGAAAACAGGGAGATGCCTTGGTCAGGAATTTAAAAGGAAATCCTAGAGAATGAGACAACTATAGAGAACTCTGAAAAGTTCTGACATATTCCTGGGACTCTAAAGGGCTGTGCACAAGAAAGAGCTGGAAAAGGAGAGGGCCCAAGTCATTACTTATGGCTGACTGTGAGGCCTTGTGCAAGCAGAAAGTGAGAACTCAGGCTGGCCTATAATCTGGCTGAAGTTTGAAGGCATGCCTTCTCACACAGACCCCCTTGGCAGAGGGTAGAAGACATATAGACAAGGTATTTAAGGACATCTGACCAATCACTGGCTGACCACCAAATTATACTTACCAGGTGTGACCCCTAGGAATCCAGGCTTAAAAATAAAAACAAGATCTTTTTTAAAAAAAAAGTTAGCAGAGAACTCAGAGGCCACATAATGCAGGGAATATAGAATCCACAGAATTAGTCAAGAAAAGTTGCCAAACAAATAAATGACAACAAGAACAATAACAACAACCACACAACACACACACACACACACACACCAGAACAACAAACCTTGAGGGTGGAAGAGTCTGATACTAGAGTTGTTAGAGGAGAATATCTAAAATGTCCAATTTTTTTTTTTTTTTTTTTTTTTTTTTTTTTTGTGGTACACGGGCCTCTCACTGTTGTGGCCTCTCCCGTTGTGGAGCACAGGCTCCGGACGCGCAGGCTCAGCGGCCATGGCTCATGGGCCTAGCTGCTCCGCGGCATGTAGGATCTTCCAGGACCGGGGCACGAACCCGCGTCCCCTGCATCGGCAGGCAGACTCTCAACCACTGCGCCACCAGGGAAGCCCTAAAATGTCCAATTTTTAACAAGAAATTATGAGACATACAAAGAAACAGTAAAGTATGTTACATATACAGGGGAAAAAGCAGCCAAAAGAACATGTACCTGAAGGGGCCAATGTTTGGGACTTAGACAAAGACTTTATACTAGCTATTATAAATATTTTTGAAGAACTAAAGGAAACAATATCTAAAGAATTGAAGGAAAGTGTGAGAACAATGTCTCACCAAATAGAGAATATCAATAAAGAGATAGAAATCATTTAAAAAATCAAATAGAAAATCTGGAGTTGAAAGTTATAATAACTGAAATAAAAATTTCACTTAGAGGGGCTCACCATCATATTTGAGCTGGCAGAAGAGAGAAAAGGTAAATTTGATGATAGGTCAAATAGAGATTATCCATTTCTTAAAAGCAGAAAGAAGAAAGAATGAAAAAAAAAAGAAACAGTCTCAAACACCTGTGGGACACCATCAAATGTACCAACATATACATAATGGGAATCTTGGAAGGACAAGAGGATGAGAAAGGGGCCAAAACATCACAAATTTGATGAAAGATATTAATCTATACATTTAAGAAGCTCAAGTAGAATAAACTGATCAAAGACAAGAAAATCTTGAATGTAGCAAGAGAAAGATGACTTATTGAATATAAGGGATACTCAATATAAGGGATACTCAATTGAATATAAGGGATACTCAATATAAGGGATACTCAATAATTGAATATAAGGGATACTCAATAAGTGTATAAGGGATATACTCAATAATGAATGTAGCAAGAGAAAGATGACTTATTGAATATAAGGGATACTCAATAATATAAGGGATACTCAATAAGGGATACTCAATAAATATAAGCTGATTTATCATCAGAAACCATGGGGGCCAGAAGACAGTGTAATGATATCTTCAAAATGTTGAAAGAAAGAGATGGAGACTTCTTTATCCAGCTAAACTGTCCTTCAAACATAAAAGAAAAGTTAAGATAAACAAAAACTGAAAGAATTTGTTGCTAGCAGACCTATCCTACAAGAAATACTAATTTCAGGCTGAAGTTAAAGGACACTAAATGGTAACTTGAAGGTAACTACACAGGTATTATAAGAGAAAGTACTTTTGTTTGTAATACTTTTATTCTCCTATCTGTTTTAAAAGATAACTACATAAAGCAATAATAATAAAACTGCGTTGGTAGGCTTATAATGTATAAAGAGGTAATTTGTATGATAATAATACTATGAAGCAAAGGAGAGGGAACAGAGATATATTAGAGCAAAGTTGTTATATACTATTGAAATTAAGTTAGAATTAACCCAAAGTGGATTTTCTCAAGTTAAGATGTTAGTTGTAATCCCTAGGGCAACCACTAAGAACTTAACTCAAAAATATATAGTTAACAAGGAAATTTAAAAGTTATACTAGAAAATATCTACTTGATACATAAGAAGAGAGGAATCGAAGAACAAAGAAACAGAAAAGACATAAGACATACACAAAGCAAGTATCAATCCTTCACAAACTCTTCCAAAAAATATAGGAGGAAACACTTCCCAATTCATTTTATACAACCTGTATTATCCTGATACCAAAATCAAAGACATCACAAGAAAACTACAGACCAATATCCCTTATGAATATAGATGTAAAAATCCTCAACAAAATACTAGCAAACCAAGTCCAGCAACATATATAAAGTATTATATAACATGACCAACTAGGATTTATTTCAGGAACGCAAAGTTAGTTTACTACCTGAAAATTCATCAATGTAATATACCATATTAACAGAACAAACATAAACTCCACATGATCACCACAGTAGATGCAGACAAAGCATTTGACAAAATCCAACACCCATTCATAGCAAAAACACTCAGAGAACTAGGAGTAGAAGGGAACTTCCTCAATTTGATAAAGGGTATCTATGTAAAACCCACAGCTAACAACATGCTTAATGGAGAAAGACTCAATACTTTCCCCCTAAGATCAGGAACAAGACAAGGATGTCTGCGCTCATTACTTCTAGTCAATACTGTAGGTCTAGCCAGGATAACTGGTCAAGAAAAATAAATACAAGGCATCCAAATTGGAAAATAAAAGTAAAACTATCTATATTTGTAGATGACACGATTTTATACATAGAAAATCCTAAGGAAACCACTAAAAACTATTTGAACTAATAAACAAGTTCAGAAATGTGACAGGACAGAAATCAATAAACGGAAATCAACTGTATTTCTACACACTAGCACTTAACAATCAGCAAGTGAAAGTAAGAAAACAACTCCATTTATAATAGTAGCAAAAAGAATAAAATACCTAGGAATAAATTTAACAAAATAAGTGCAAGACTTGTACGCTGAAAACTACAAAACACTTCTGAAAGAAAGAAGATCTAAATGGAAAGATTTCCCATGATCATGGATCAGATGACTTAATATCGTTAAATGGCAATACTTCCCAAATTGATATATAGATTCAACACAATCCCTATAAAAATTTCGGCTGATTTTCTGCAGAAATTGACAAGATGATCCTAAAACTCATATGGAAATGAAAAGGACTTAGAACAGTCAAAAAAAATCTTGAAAAAGAATTACAAAGTTGGAGGAATCCCATTTCCTGATTTCAAAATTTACTACACAGTTAATTTAATCAAGACAGTGTGCTCTGGCATAGTGACAAACATATCGATTGGTGGAATAGAATTGAGAGTCCAAAAATTAACTGTCACATTTATGATTTATGGTCAACTGATTTTTCACAAGGTTGTCAAGACAATTCAATGAGGGAAAGAATACTCTTTTCAACAAAAGGTGCTGGAACAACTAGATATCCACAAGTAGAAGAATGAAATTTGGACTCCCTACCTCACAGCATGTACAAAAATTAACTCAAAATGGATCACTGGCCTAAATTTAAGAGCTAAAACCATGCAATTCCTGGAAGAAAAAGGAATAAATCTTTGTGACCTTGGTTTATGGAGTGGTTTCTTGGATACGACACAAAAAGCTCAAATGATAAAAGAAAAAAACACATAAATTGAACTTCATCAAAATTAAAAACTTTTGTGCATCAAAGGACACCACGAGGAAAGTGAAAAAACAGGGACTTCCCTGGTGGTCCAGTGGTTAAAACTTTGTCTTCCAATGCAGGGGGTGCAGGTTAGATCCCTGGTCGGGGAGCTAAGATCCCACATGCCTTGTGGCCAAAAAACCAAATAAATAAATAAATAAAACAGAAGCAATATTGTAACACATTCAATAAAGACTTTAAAAATGGTTCACATCAAAAAAAAAAACTTAAAAAAAGTGAAAAAATAACCCACAGAATGGAAGGAAAGATGTACAATTCATATATCTGCTAAGAGACTTGTATCTAAAATATATAAAGAATCCTTACAATCTAACAATAAAAAGACAAATAATCTAATTTTAAAAGGGCTAAGGATTTTAATAGACATTTCTCAAAAAAAGATATACAAATAGCCAATAAACACATGAAAAGATGTTCAACATCGTTAATTATTAGGGAAATGCAAATAAAAACCACAATGAGACACCACTTCATACCCATTAGGATGGCTATAATAAAAAAGACAGACAATAAGAAGTGTTGGTGAGGATATGGAGAAATTGAAACCCTCAAACATTGCTGGTGTGAATGTAAAATGGTGCAGCCACTTTTGCAAACGGTTTGGTAGTTCCTCAAAAAGTTAAACATAGAGTTGCCATATGACCAAGCAATCCCACTCCTAGGTATCTACCCAAGAGAAAAGAAAACATACATTCACACAAAAACTTGTACACAAATGTCCTGAGCAACATTATTTAAAATAGCCAAACGTGAAAACAACTGGAGTATCTATCAACTGACTAATGAATAAACAAAATGTAGTATATTCACACAATGGAATATTATTTGGCAATAAAAGCAAATGTCACATGCAACAACATGGATGGACCTCAAAACCAGTACGCTAAGTGGAAGAAGCCACTCATAAAGGCCAATATATTGTATGATCCAATTTATATAAGATGTCTAGACTAGACAAATCAATAGAGACAGAAAGTGCATTAGTGGCTGCCTACAGTTGTGGGGAGGGGAGTCATGGGGAGTAACTGCTAATGAGTATGGAGCTTCTCTTAGGGGGGAATAAAAATGTTCTAAAATTGATTGTGGTGATGGCTGCACAACACTGTGAATATACTAAAGACCACTGAATAGTACCCTTTTAAAGGGTGAATTTTATGGTGTGTGAAATATATCTCAATAAAGCTGTAACAAAAAGATGGAAGCAACAACAGGATGTCTGTGTGCTAATGGGAATGAATTTGTAGAGAGGGGGAAATTGAGGTAGGAGAGAGAGGGGGATATTGCTGAAGCAATGTACTCAAGTAGGTAAGAGGATGGGATCTAGTGCCAAAGTGGAAGGACAGGATTTTGATGACAGCAGGGACAGTTTTTCCATAATAACAGAAAAGAAGGCAGAGTATATGAGTACAGATGCTGCTTGGTGGTTGGATGTGGTAGTGGGAATCAGTGGAGGTTTTCTTTTGATGGTTTAAAATTTTCAGTCAAGTATGCAGCCTGAGCCTAGGATGGGAGAGGAGGTGTTGGAGATTTGAGGAGAGAGAAGGTATGAAATAGTTATCTAGAAGGATAGGACAGTGAATGGCCTAAGAAAGTACAGTGGAGCTGGCAGAGGTGGATTTAAGCAGGGCTGGGGTTTTGCCTGATAAGTATGCTAAAGTGACAGAGGGCAAGGGAAGTGAGGATGTATGCAAGGGAATGATTATTATGATGGACCACGGAATCTAAGCTGATTGAAGGAAGGACATGGGAACATGGAGGAAGTAGAGGGTAATGAAAACGTTCAGTTCCAGTGGCATTGAAGGATTGTTGGAATTGGGGTGCTAGAGGGAGTGAGCTAGAAGGATAAGTACTGGTTAGAGAGCAGGATGCCTGAAACTGAGATTATGGAGGAGATGCAGTCACAGATACTGTTAAGAAGGGTAAGACTATCAGGGTGCGTGGCTGAGGTGGGGCTGAAAGGCAAGAGCACTGTAGAAGAGCAGACAGAACTGAGAGACAAGACCACTGGAAGGGTCATCTACGAGGATATTAAAATCACCAAGAAGTAGGACTGGAGTAGTGTTATAGAGTGACAGTAAGCTAGTAGCTAAATCCTTCTAGGAATGAGGCGTGACTGGGGCAGGTATGTGTGTATGTCTGTACCTGACTACAACACACAGGTAGGTGATGGTATAGTCTGATGAGTTGAGATTTAAAACAAAGTGGTTGATATTTATATAATCTTAATGTATCTCTCTACAAATTACTTATTAATTACAAAGGAAAAAGAGTAACTACAATGGAGAAACCTGGAGACACTAACTTAAACAAATAGTCAATGTGAACAAAACCAGTATTGGGATAAACTGACATCATGTGCCTCCTGATATAAAGCACTGAAGACACATCTCTTCTGTGGTATTCTTGCCAAAATTACATAACTTAACTGTAATCACAAGGAAACATCAGACAAACCCAAGTTCTATAAAATAGCTGGCCAGGACTCTTCAAAAGTATCAAAGTCATGAAAGACAAAGAAAGACTAAAGAACTGTCCCAGATTAAAAGTGCCTAAGGAGATATGACAACTAAACACAATGTGGGATCCTGAATTAGATCCTAGAATAGAAAAATTATATTAGTGGAAAAACTGATGAAATTCAAATAGGTTCTGTACTTTCATTAAGAGTATTGTACCAATGCTAATTTCCTAATTTTGATAATTGAACTGTACTTGTATAATTTCTTAACATTTGGGGAATGTAAGTGAAGGATATATGGGAATTCTTTGTACTATCTTTATAACTTTTTAAAAGTCTGAAATTATTAAAAATAAAAAATTTTAATTCTAAAAAACCAGAGCGTTTAAGGAGGAGGGAGAGAAAATGTCTGGGAAGGACATATAGAGTGAGGACACCTACCCCCATGTCCTGGCCTCCTGGCAGGAGGGGTATGAGGAGGCTGCTGGGGGAGCAGAGTGCTCAGGGGAAAGCCAGATTTCTATTCAAGCAGTGGTTCTCAGTGGGGGATTGAATAGACAGTCAAGGGGTGTTTCGGAGACATTTTTGACTGTCAAAATAATTGGAGATTATAGTGACATTTAGTGGGCATTGACCAGGGATGCTCAGCATTCTGCAGTGCACAAGACAGCTCCACACAGCAAAGAATCGTACTGCATCCCATATGACTTTAGAATGTTCCACCAGACAATCATGTAGGTGAAAAACGTGTTCATTCATTCATTCAACAAACATTTATTGAGAGAGCCTACTGTGTCCAAGCACTGTTTTAGGTAATAGGGATACATCAAGGCACAAAAAAGACAACCATCTCTGCCCTTCTGGAGTTTACAATCTAGTGGGAGAGTCAAACAATAAACAACAAACATAATAAAGATATGTAAGAGAGTGAGGAGCACTATGGAAGAAACAGATAAGGGTACGTGCTAGGGGATAGTTGCAATTTTAAACAGGATGGTTGGGGTAGGCCTCATTGAGAAAGTGACATCTGAGTAGAGGCCTGAAGGAGGTGAGGGCATGAGCTTTGTGGATATTGGTGGGGGGCAAGCATTCTAGGTAAAAGGGATGGCCTAGTACAAGCCCCTGAGGTGGATGTGTGCCTAATATGTTCAAGTAGCCTAGAGGAGGTCAGGATGGGTGAAAGAGAGGGAGCAAATGGGGACAGTGGTAGGAGATGAGGTCAGAGAGGTTATGGGAGCCAGATCATGGATTTTAATATATAATGACTTTTACAGTAATTCAACAACCATATAAATTGAGGGAAGATTGCACTTTGTTTTGTTTAGAACCTTATGAAGAATTGTTCATCATCTAGGAAAATTGCATCACCCTATCCATGGTTTCTGAGTCACAGTGTAGCTGTCACACTCCCAGGTACAAGCATCGTATGTGCAAGACCATTTCATTATGTCTTCTAGTGGAATTATATCCCAGCCTTTACATATTGAAATACATATTGTTTTATTATAAATTATTTTTCCTTTACTTCTCCCTTATATTGAATTAGACATTTTATTGGTTTGGGGGGGAATTATGTGTGTAGACAGATTCTATTATCTATGCACTTCAATTCAGAACAGTGAAAGAGATGTTTCAAAACATACATCATAAAAATGGAGTGTTGTGTTCAAAAGGTATGAGAACCACTAAGGCATGGCAAGAAAACAATGGGACTATTCAGAAATCAGGGAGAGAATGAAGGGGATTTTGCTGATGACTGAAGGTGAGTTCCAGAGACCTGGTCAATTCCAGGGCTGTATGGGAATGTAACTAGGAGACCCCTGGTCTCTGATCTTCTTGTGGAGACTAACACGATACAGGATAAGGGCCTGATCCACTTTTTCATCTAAGCTGCTCCCCACCCTGGCGGAGGGTGTCTCACCTGTTTAACACAGGAGGGTGGGGAACAAAGAGGGTTGTCTCCTCAATGAGGCCAGAAGCAGCCTAAGGCCAGCTCCATTTGTTTACCCCCAGAACAGACAAGAACCCCAGACTAAGCTCATAGGCACTCTCAGGCCAAGCTCATTGCTATAAACAATGCACCTCTAACCTGTTTAGGGATGGGAAAGAGGCAGAAAAAGGAAAAGCAATAACAGAGAAAGACAGAAGCATTCAGAAAGAAGAACAAGTTGGGGTGGGGGTAGGGTCAGAGACAGGGAGAAAATAAAGCCAAAGGCCAAGAGAGACTATATTCTTTTCAATTATAACTGTCATTATTTATTGAAACTTTTCAAGGGGCCAGGCACTGGGCAAAGTGATGCACTGTATTGTCTCAGGTGGAGATTATTAGACTCCCATTTGACAGATGGGGAAACTGAGGCCCAGCTGGGTGAGGCTCAAGGTCTGACGGCTAGTTTTAACTGGTTGGGTCAGGATTCAGCCTTATAGGCCTGGGCGGTCTACTATATCTCAGAGAGGGAGCCAGACAGAAAGATAGAGACAAACAGAAAGATGGAGATAGAGACAGAGGAAGGGGGAACGGGGTGGGCAGAGAGTGAGAGACAGACGGAGACTTACAGACACGCAAGCAGACGATCACGTGAGCTGCAGACCTGCACAGTACACCGTTTCCCAAGAGACAGGAATTGGGGGAGCGCGGAGGGTGGGCATGGGCGGTGGGCTCCGCAGGGTACTCACCTGGTTGCCGTCTGGGGGCCGCAGGAGCGATCGCCCTCCCCTTGCTACCCGCACGATACTCCGCAACCCGCTGACCTAGGGTTGAGAGGCCGCCCAGGTAAAAGCTCGCTCAGGTCCCACCCCTCACGCGCTCCAGCCCGGCATCTTTCCCACCACGTCCTCCACCCCACGTCTTTACAGCGTCTCACCGGGAACCTCGGGCCGTCGGTGCAGCCGCTGCCTCGCGCGAGTAGATTCCAGGGATCGGCAGCTGGATCTCGCGAACGCACTGGACGCGTCCCTCCCGCTTGCTGGAGCGCTAGCGGGGTCGCAGGCCGCCACCGCTACCGACGGCTCCAGACTCCCATTGGAGGAGTGCCCTCCTGTCTTCCCTGGGATTGGCTGGAGATGGACACACTTTATTTTTACCCCCCAAGCCAGGATCCAGGCCGAAGAAAACCCGCCCCTTTGGGGGTCTTTGATTGGTTTATAAGCTAAGCCCACCCTCTAATAGGATTGGCCAGGAGGAGGATCTTCATCGCTTTTTGCCAGTCCATTCGACAGGTCTTCGGGCGGTTAGTTGGGAGCACGCAGGCGCGAACCCCAAAGTGAGGCCTGGCGCGAGTCACAAGACAATCGGAGGCGCGCGGCTTCTTGACGTCTTATTCTCCGTAAGCCACCTTGCGTGAGCCACCGCTCCGCTAAGAGACACGACTCTGCCCTCAGTTTTCCATAGCTTACCCCCACCTGCAGGGATTTCTGAGCCAGGTTTCTCTCGCTCAAAGTGAACGTAGTTCCTAGTTTTATCCCTGGAGGATGAGGTGGTTATAGAGGTCTGGCCAGTCACCCACCAGCCCCTGCTACTTACTGATTAAGACATTGGTCGAGTGACAGCCTCGCTTGGAGCCTCAGTTTAACCATCTGTGAAATGGGAAGATAATTAAAAAAAATCTTCCCTGAAAATGCCATTCATTCAATGGAGGATTCAATGAGAGAACATAAATTAATTGCCTGGAGCATAAATAATTAAGGTCTCCCCTCCCAATTCTTGCCTTTGCCGTTGTTTCAGACTTAGGGAACTATGGCCCAGAGAGGCAAACTGTTTGGCTTGAGGTCACACAGCAATAAGACCCAGCATAAAACCTAGGCTTCTGTCCTCCAAACGAAAGGGGTTTAAGAAGAAAGGAGATACAGGAAGGCCCTTCCTATTACCAGGGTTTCTTAATTTGGGTTCACAGATCTCCCTCCAATCCAGTCCAGGGACAGGGTTTAGAGGGGTCCATGAATTTGGATGGGAAAAAAATTACATCTTTGTTTTCACTCTCCTCTAATTGAAATTTAGCATCTTTTCAGTAAAGAATGTAACTGACCATAGTATAATAGTGATAGTACCTGTGACTCTGTTACTAATAGAAATCACAGAGATTTTTATATCATATTATAGATGTTGTACATTTCTTGAAATATCATGTAATCTCATCTCTATCTCAAAATCATGATTGTCATTAGACTCTCCATTAGATCTCACAAGGATCATATATATTACTATAACATATTTGCTTTTCCATATTTTAGTAACTATTTTTCAATATAGTCAATATTTTGTGGCTCTAGGTATCTTATTTTATGCATTCAAAAGATACTGTTTTCTGAGAAAAGATGCATAGGCTTCACCAGATCACCAAACAGGTCCATGGCACACAAAAAATGTTAAGAACACTTGTCTTCAACTCTGGGCTCCAGGGGGACAAAGACTTGGTCTATTCATGTTTCCTTGTTGTAGTCCTATCACCGAGTTTCTATCAGGCACACAGCAGGTGCTCAGTAATGTTTACTGAATGAAAAATAGGATGCTTCCTAATGAAAAACAGGATCCTCCACACCCCCAACTGAGGGAGCCACTGATGGCCTTTTTGATCACCAAAGAAAGAGGGATCTAGTTTCCTGAATCTAGTTTTGTCCCTGCCAATCTACTTTTATTCACAGAAGTGGGTGGTACTTTTAAGGTCTGGCCCCAGGAAGTCCTTGGAACCTTACCCTCAGGAGCAGGGCCCTCTGCTCCAAGGGAGTTGGGTGAGTTGTGAAGGATACAAGGACAAGTAGCTTCAGCATGGGAAAGGCCCTGGGGCACATTGGGCCTATGACTCCTCATTCTCCTCCTGGTTTCTGTTTGGGGTCCCAGCAAAAGGGCCTGTCTTCACTGGTCTTCAGCAAAGACTGTATTTTGGAGTTGGATGAGACCTTAAAGACCTTCTAGGAGAGTCTTCCCTTTTGGAGGACCAGACTAGGCAGGACCTGAATGAAGCCACACTACACAGTGAGGAGTGAGGGCACAGGGAAAAGATGTCACCCTAGGCAAAGAACATTTTCTCCTCCCATGCCTCAGTCCAGGACATGAGCATCCTGGCCAGCTATATTAGAATCCCATAATTGGGTCCTAACAGTGTCCCTGAAGTCAGAGGCCCTCTCTAACAGGGTGGGTGAAGAGGGGCCTCAAATGCCAGGATGAGGGGCTAGGGATTTGATTAGAGAAACAGAGAGGAATCAGGTAAGAGCATGATGAAGGCCAGGCTTCAGAGGTCTGCTTCAAGGCTAGACTCCATCTTGGGATCTTAGGCTGGTTGCTTCTCCTGGGCTGATCCCCCAGCATGATTAGCCTATTTGCAGATGGGAAAACTGAGACCCTCTATAGAGGGTGAGGAAGTCACGTTGTGAGCCAGAGTATATTGAGGCAAGGATACCCAGGCCGTCTCTCTCTTGAACTGACAGGGATCCTCTTGCCAGGCTGACCTCTTCCTGGCCCACTCCAGGTCCTTTGCCCCTCCTGCTTACCCTGCCCTTCCAATTCATCACATACTCATTGGGACTGGCTCCAGATACTGCACATAGGTGTCTCTTCCCTCTGCACAAGATGCCTTGACTCAGCATCCTGCACTCTCAGCTCTGGCCCTGGGGCAAGATGTTCTCCTTTCTGAGCCAGAGTCTCCTCTATCCACTTCTGACAGTGTGGTCCCAGGTCAGAACTAGAGGCATCCAAGCTTCCATGCTCTCCCCAAAACATTTATCAGAATCTGGAGTATGTCCAAGATCTGGTATTCCAACCATTTCACAGAGGAGGTCCCACAGCAACCTGACAGTCATCCCTGACTTCTCTCAATCCCTCTCTTCCTATATCTAAAGCCTGTTGATTCCAGCATCTTAAAATCACAGAATACACACATTTCTCGTACAGGAGAATTCCAATTAATTTATGTAGATACTTCCTCCCCCTTGAGGAGTTGGAGGATAACTCCCCACTCCCTAAGCACGGGCTACACTTAGTGGCTTCCTTCCAAAGAGTACAGTATGGAAGGTGGGGGAATGGAGTAATTTTACAGTGGAGAAACCTGACATATACTACCTAAGCCAGGTGATCAGGTTAACATCAACAGTGATAAGGCATATCGATAGCGTGTACCCTTGATAGGATATGAAGAGAATGGTACTTTATTTCTGTGGTCTTCCTTTCCCAAACCCATAACCCCAGTCTAATCATGAGGAAAACATCAGACAAATCCCAGTTGAGGGACATTCTGCAAAATACCTGACTAGTAGTCCTCAAATGTTGATGACTCCAGGTCATCAAAAACAAGAAAAGTGTGAGAAACTGTCACAGCCAAGAGAAGTCTATGGCAACATGATGATTAAATGTAATGTTGTGTCCTGGATGGCATCCTGGAACAGAAAAAGGAAATTTGGTAAAAACTAAGGAAATCTGAACAAAATATGGAATTTAGTTAATAATAATGTATTGATATTTGTTGTGACACATGTATCATACTAGAAGTCCAATGCACTATCCATTGCGCCACGGAGCCACCTACATGTATCATACTACATGTAAGATGTTAACAATAGGGGAAACTGGCTTTAGGGTATACGGACACTCTCTGTATTATCTTTGCGATAATTCTGTAAATCTAAAACTTCTAAAAGAAAAAATTTATTTTAAAAACCTTCCATTATTGCCCCCATCACGCCACTCTCACCTTAGGTATAGCGTCAGCTTCCTCACTGCTCTCCCTCCCTCCAATCCATGCTCCGGGCAGCCAGCAGAGGGCATTCTGTAAAACGCAAATCTGACCCAGTCTGAAGACTTCCAGCAAAGTAAGGGCGTTGGATGGAAAGTTCGGGAGGTATATTACAGAAGACATACCTGGATATCTGTGTAAATTATCGTTATGATCCAGAAAGAATCTGGGAGGTTTTTCTGGTGTCCGTGGAAATAAAGTTACTGTATCCAAAATTTAAAGCCACTGGGCCTTTCAGACGCCCAACTCCCGCCCCCCTCGCCCCCCCCCCCCCCCCCGGTCACACAGCTACATAGTAATTTTCCTTTGCTTTTCTTTTATCTCTATGCAAACTCCCCAGCCTGGGCTGTCTTTTCTTGCCTTCTCTCCCAGGTCCAGCTCCAGGGATCCTACACCCCCTTCCTAAGACGAGAGAGCACTCCGGCATTATTGGATTGTTAAGTCCCGACCGGTATCATTTTTATTTTACTACATGCGAGCAAGAAAAATGGATTCCTCTGGTTCCCCCACACTCAGCTCATACTAGGCCCGAGGAAAGGTTTGACGCACGATAAATAAAAAGATGAATCACTGAATAAATGGATGTTCTAGGGCCCAGGGCGTTCCTCTGCGCGTGCGCGGAGGGGAAGGCGTGGGATGCTGTTTGCTACCTGCCTGGGTCTGCTGCGGCCGCCCGGAGAGGGAGGGGCTTCCTCGGCCTCGCCCTGCCATTGGCCAGGATGGTCCGCATTGGCCTGACGCAACATTTCTGCGGTCCCGCGGAGCTCGCCCCCAGCCAGCCACCCCCACCCCCAGCAACTACCATCTTGCAGGCCACTGCGTAGGCGAGGCGACTACTTGCGGGCCTGTGGGAAGGGAGACTGGCTGCTGGGGACCGCGCACCGAATGGGACAAAAGACTCGAAGCAGCACTCTGAATTTGCTCAGAATTTTATTAGGATTACCAGGGTTCACAGGGAACGAGGCGGGACTTCTGGGGGAGGGGGACCAGAATACCGCAATGGCGAAGCGGCCTTGCATAGACACCGAGGCGGGCTAGCGGGCACAGCGGGGAAGGGCGAGGGATGGAGGGAAAGAGACGGGAGAACAGGGTGGCGGCAGAGACCCCCAAGGCCACAGCGGCCCTCCCCGCTTTGGGATCAAGGGTGTCCACTCCACACAGCACGAGGAGGGGGATAGAGGGGCCCTGACCAAGGCATCACAATAAATACGTTTAGCAGCACACAGAAGCCTGCGGGAGAGGAGGGCCAAAAGGAAGGGGGAATCCCCCTTTCCCTCCGCCCAAAATAAGAACTCTGCAATTACTAAACCATAAAAATAATCTTTAAACCCGTGTACGAAGTCAGTCATCCCCCAGAAGTGCAATATGGGGCCGCTCGGCCCTAGCTGATAGGGAGGGCAAATGGGGCGGGGGGAGAGGGATACAGAGAGGCAGCCCCCGCAAAGGTAAGACATTTATCCCGTTTTGCCCCTCTTCCCCAGGTTGGCCCAAGGGTTTGGGACTTGAAGCACCTCCTCCATGTCGGAGTCTTCTGAGTCTTCCCCTCCTTCTGAGTCTTCTTCGATTCCTTCCTCCTCCTCGCTTCCTTCCTCATCATCACTGTCCTCACCTTCTTGTTCACTGCCTGTACAGGGGAGAGAGAAGTAAGGAGGGAAAAATGGAGGAGGATGGTTAGGTAGACAGGTAGATGTCACTCTTAACAGGGAACAGAGTCCATAGTCAGGGCTTTTGAGGGGCGGGACCATTCGCCAAAAGCCTCTGCTTGGAACAAGCAGCCAAGTCTGTGTGAACTCAAGTCCAGAAAGTAAGGGCAAGTGGGAGGGAAGCAGGAAGGCAGAGTGGGATGCCTCTGTCCTATCAAAATTGATACATCTCTAAAAGTAGCTTTTTCACCCCCTGTATGCAACGTGTGTCTCTTCCTGAGCTCTGACCTCAGCTAAATAGAACTTCTGTTCATCCAGAGGCAGCTCCCTCTTTCTCCCCAGTCTGATCCAAATAGGCCTCAGTCTGTTTTCTTCAGCCCAATTCCCCACCCCGGCTCCCACCCTAGGGTTGTACAGATAATTCTGCCTCCCCTTCTCTGAAAGAAGAGATGCCACCGAGTAGGAGGGTATGGGGCCAGCAATTCTCTCCGTTTCCCTACCTAGAAATATGTCTAGATTGTGTCTACTCGCTCATTCAATTCCTCCTTCCTCAGTGCCCTCAATGGAAGTTTGCCAGGGATTCCATGGCCAAAACCCCCAGGAGTGGTTGGTCTTCCTGCACCTTCCACCTACCCCAGGGGGCTGCCTCTCCTCCATCTGCCTGCCTACAGCCAGGCTCAAACATATCCCTTGTCTGCCTTCTGCCATCCCCTTCCTAGCCAAGGTTTGACTCTACTGCCTTAACCCCTGTTCATTTCCTTCCCATTCCTACTGTGGTCTGGCTCTACCCCCACCAATCCATTGAAACTACTCTTTCCAAGGCCACAGATGATCTATTCAGCCCCCAATCCAATGGACACATCCCAGTCCTAATTTTACTTGACCTTTCAGGAGCACTGGACACCGGTGACAATCCCCTCCTTCTCAGAATGTTCCACGACCTAGTGCTCCTCCTAACTCTACCCTCTCAGAGCCTCAGTTTCCCCATCTATAAAAGGATTAGTAGTACCTACCTCATAAGAGTTGCTGTGAGGATTAAATTAGTCAAAGCAAGAAAACCACTTAGAATAGTGCCTGGCAACATAGTAAATACTTCATTAATGTTAATTGGACCCAATTAATGTTAACTGGCTCCAGAATCCAGAGGTAGGATTCTGCTCTGGCTTATCTCCTTTCTTTACAATTTCTGACTTCCCAGGCATATCACCAACCACTTGCCTCTAAGCCACCCGTACCTTATGCCCAACAAGCCCTTCCAACTCCATGTTCCTCCCTGCATCCCATCAATCCCACCACGACGCCCTTCCCCATCCCAGGAAATGGTGCCTCCTTTGGCCAGTCATCCAGGCCAGAACCAAACCTAGCAGTCACCTTAAATACTGCCTTCTCCCTCAACCCCCCATATGCAACCCTTCTTCAGCATTTCCCAAAATGTATTCTTTGGTGGACAGTGAACAATGGCCTTTGTGATCAAGATGTTTGGGAAATGCTGACTTCCACAATGTTTAAATAGGTTTCTTAGAGCAGGACTTATCAGAGCCTTTAAGGTGCCAACATACATGTGACTCTACATAAGGATATTATTGTATGCAGTATTTCCCCAACATATTTGACCACTGAACCTTTTTGTGAGCAGCTTTGGAACCCGTGAAGGGTCCTCAGATGACAATTTGGGAAACCCTGCCCAACATACTATGCATTTTCACCCTTCCAGGTTCTTTTTCATTTGATCCCTTCCACCAGGAATGCCCCATAATGCTCCTTAATGTGAAGACAGCCTCCAATTCAAATGTCACTTCTTTTCTCTAGTTCTCTCCTTCTTGATTCTGGAGATAGAATTAGCTCCTCCCTCCTCTGGACTCACTGAGCACACTGTTCACTTCACCCCCAGCCCCCCAAACAAGCCTGGGAGTTCCCAGAAGGCCAGGGCTGGGTACAGAGTGTGCTGAATTGCAACATGTTTGACATTTTTGTCCCTCTCTCTGTGTGAGAACCTGTCTTACTTAGTATATCACCCACTGCCTCCTATCTCTTCTCTCTGCTTCATTTGTCTTGTGCTCTGTTACAACCTATCTACCCATCACCAAGAATTGAAATTTGTTTTGGTTTTGTTACATTTGTGAGCTAAATGTTCCCTGACCTTGCTCTGTTTAAAAACTTACTCAGAATGCTTTTTTCTTTTCTCTACAAGAGCAGATTGTGCTCATGCCTTGATACTCTGACCATGGGCAGATTTTCTCTGAGAGAAGAGAAAGGAGGTAAGACAAGAGGTGAGGGTCTAGCTCACCTTCCTCACTGCCCTCCTCTTCTTCTTCCACTGATGATTCTTCTACGGAGATGTTCTCTACCTCGTCCTCATAGTCATCCTGGTTGGCGCTGTTATGGTGATCCTTGTCAGAGTCTTCAAGGTCATTCTCATAGTCTTCAGTGTCTCTGTCGTCATCATCACTGCCTTCATTGTCACCTTCATTGCCATCATCATCACTACCTTCATTGTCACCTTCGTTGCCATCGTTATCTTCAATATCACTGCCGTCATTGTCTCCATTGTCACTGTCGCTGCTGTCCTGGTTGCTGCCGTTGCTGCTGTGATTGCCACTTTTGGGGTTCTCATCATCACCATTGGTGTTCTCGTCACCATCGGCGTTCTCATCGTTATCATCAGTGTTCTCTTCGTTGTCATCAGGGTTCTCTTCATTGTCATCAGTGTTGTTGTCTTCAGGGTTCTCATTGTTGTCATCGGGGTTCTCATTGTTGTCATCAGGATTCTCATTGTTGTCATCGGTACTCTCATTGTTGTCAGTGGTCTCGTTGTCATCAGCACTCTCATTGTTATCAGTGGTTTCGTTGTCATTGGGGCTCTCATTGTCAGTGGTCTCACTGTCAATGCTCCCATTGTGGTCAGGGCACTCGCTGTCACAGAGGCTCTCGCTGATGTCAGTTATCTCGTTGTCAGTGGTCTCGAAGCAGTCAGTGGTCTCCATGAAGTCAGAGATCTTGATGTCATGAATGGTCTCATTGTCGGTGATACCATCACTGTCTGAAGTCTCTCCAGTAATGTCTTCCATGATGTGACAGTCATCGGAGTCTTCCACGATCACCACCTCATATTCATCCCTGTTTTTACTGTGGGGAAGCCTGGGGTTGAGTATAGGGTTGGTGGGAGGTGGTGTACCCAGAGCAGACACTGAAAGGTGGTAAGCAACTGGGGAGGCAGTAGGCTACAGGGGTTCCCAGGGACGAGGCTAGGTGGGGAGAGTCCTATTTCTGCCCCTGACTACATAACCTCAGGCCGATCACACCCCATTTCTGGGCATCACTCCCCACTTGTAAAACATAGTGGACTGGATTATCTCAAAGGTCCCTGTTGGCTCTACAAATACTGTGTGACACTAGCCTAGTCTTTGCCCCACCCCTAACAAACCACCTCTCAGCCACCAACCCCCACCATCACCTTTCTTCCTTTTCTTGCTTCTTTCTGCTTGCCCTGTAGCCCCCTTCTCCCATCATGTAGTAACGCACAGGGTTAACCCACAGGTCATTCTTGATAATCTGTTGAAAGAGACAGGGGAAGGGAGAACAAAGCTGAATACATGTCACAGAGCCTACTCCCAATACCCCACGCACCCAGGGGCAAGCTAGCAAGGCCTTCCCTGGCAATGCCAGGAGGGGCCCCACCTCAGCAATCCTGTCAGCCTCTGGGAGGCTATGGTTTGAGAACCAGCTGAAGAAGCTGTGGCTGGCATCCTGGTTCCTGTGCCTGTGGGCCTGAGGTTCCTGGCCCCGGTGCCAGCGAATTGGGGTGGAGTGAGACACCAGCCGGCCTGGGGGGGAAAGGAGGCTATGGAGAGGGCACTGGACAAGGATAGATGGGGCAGGGGGCATGAATTTGCTCTGGGACTGCCTCTTACCCGAGCGGCTGCGCTGGAACTCCTTGACGATCACCATATTTGTGAAGTAGGGGTTTGTCTGGAAGTACAGCTTCATTTTATAGCCCATGGAGATATGTCTGAGATCCTGTACCTGCTCAGGGTGGGGGTAATGGTGGAATTCCCACCACACTGTGACCCCTCCCACCCAACCTCCCCTCACCTCCAAGGACCAGATTCCTTGCCCGGTCCTGGTAGAAAAGATATCTCTTTGGCCTGACCTGCAGATTGGTCAAGTAGCGGAAAATGTCTTCATCACGTTGGTTGATCAAGATTGAAATTTTGGGGTGGTTGAGGAACTGATGGAGGGAGCAGTTTAGGTCAAGGAGTGACTGTTCAATGAGAAGGAGGGAAGGAAGGCCAGTCAGGGCTAGGCAGGGCTGAACAAAAGAGAGGCTGGAGAAGGAGAATTCCTTTTGTGGTCAATGGGACATGACCCATACTTTTATTCCCATGATACTGTCTGTGTGGTAAGAGCCTATGTTTATAAAATGTCAAACCTCTGTATTAAGTGGCCTTGCCATGGTTCATATTTGCCGTGTGTTTGGGTGCTGGGAGTCTATGTCCAAGTGATGTTGTGTCTCTGGGTGCTGAGGGCTTGTGTTCACAAGACATTGTGTGTCTGGGGGCTGAAGGCCCATGTGCAAATGGTGCTATATCTGGTTGCTGAGGGCCTGTCATCACACGATGTTATATATATTTGGGTGTTATGGGTCTGTGTCCACATGATGTTGTGTATCTGAGTCTGAGGGTTTGTGTCCAGGTGATGTTATGGTCTATGTACTGAGGACCTGTGGCCACATAATACTGTGCCTGGGTACTGAGCGCCTGTGATCATGTGATACTGAGAATGCCAAGGGTCTGTGTCCATATAATTCTATTAGGATGTTAAATCCATGTGTTCCTAACATGTTGCATGGTCCCCTAGAGATAAGCTTATCACCAATAGTGAATTCTTGTTATTTTTCCCTTTCCTTCATTTAACTCCTTTCTCTCCATTCCTAGCTACTCCTTCTCCTGATCCTTCAGGGCTCCAGTCCCTTTCTAGCCCCGTCCTCTCCAGCCAGGATTGGGGTTTGCCTAGTATCTAAGCAGAGACCTAGGCTTGCACAGCCATGTGTGACTTGGGCACCCTTTCTGGGCCATTTCTCTGCTGTGTGCCCTTCTCCTCCCTCTTCACTGTCTCTGAGTCAGTTTATCTTCTGTGTGACCCTCCCCTCCTCCTTTCACCATCTCTGGTCCAATTTTTCTGCTGTGTGCCCCTCTACTATCCTCCCCCTTTCACCGTCTGTGATCCATTTTCTTTTATGCTATGCTCCTCCTCTCCCCCTTTCCCATCTGTGGTCCAATTTTTATGCTGTGTTGCCCCCTCCCCCCTTCACCATCTCCAGTCCAGCTTCTCTGATGTTTTGCCACACTCCTTCCATCCCTCCTCCACCAGACCTCGTCATTCTTCCAATAGGGGCCCGCCCCCACACCCTTTCACCCAGCCTGTCCCTCCCCCCCAACGCCCCCCATTTCTGGTCATGGGCTCCTGGCCCATGAATATAGATGACAAGGATACTGCTTTGACCCAGAAGCCTGGGATATGCTGGATGATGAGATCTCTGCGCTCCAGGAAGGGTCTTCGCATCTGGATGAACTTGCGCTTGAGACGGAGGAAGGCCTTGCCCGCCTTGATATTCACCGCCTCCAGGTCCAGCTGAATGTTTTCCAGCGCCTGCAGGATGCACTCTATCTTCTCGGCATTCTTCTCTCGGCTTTCCCTCTTCACCTTCCTGGGCTTCCTCTTCCTCCTCCTCCTCCTCTTCCTCACACTTTCCATTTCATCCTCGTCGTCGTCTTCCACGATGATGATGGTCTCTTCCCTCCCCCTTGGACCGGCTAACCTCTGGTACCCCCGCCCCCCTGCGCTACAGGTTTCTAGGGCCTTCTCTCCTGCAAAGCTGCTGGGCTCCGTCACCTGGAAGTCAATCTCCAGGCTTCCCCCAGAAACCTCCGAGGGAGAAAGCGTTTCCAGGCTCTCCGTGGGAGGGGGCGTCCCCCCGTACCCTGACTCGATCGCGGGCTCCCAGCCGGGACCCCCAGCCCCCAGGGTGAAGTACGCGCGGATTCCCCCCTCCTCCAGAATGACATAGGGCGGCGGCGGGGGCAGAGCGGGGCCCAGTCCCACCCCCCTCATGTCAGCCAGCACCTGTGCCGCCTCGGTTTCCTCCCGGAGCCTCGGGCGCTGCTGAGGTGGAGGCAGGGGCAGGCGCAAGAGAGGTGGAGGCGGCGGCGGCGGCGGCGGCGGCAGCTCGCTCTGAGGGGTCTCAGAGCTACTGAGGCGGCGGGCCTTGGCCGGAGGCCCCTCATCCGGGCCGTCCATGGTGACCGCGTTCGCACAGCTCAGGGGCTCGCGCTCACCCCTTCGCTCTCAGCCAGGCCGCCGCTGCCTGTCACACCTGAAGCAGAGCCGCGCCTCACGCGACGAGCTCTGCTCTCAGCCTCGCTCTGGCGCTCCCTCCCACAGCGCCTGCCCTACTCCCTCCGCGCCAAGCGCCAGACCCCGCCCCCTCGCTGACGCCAGGGGCCATCCCGCCTCTCCATTGGCTGCCAGCCGCCGCGGCTGCTCTCGCGGCCCCCCGCCCCCTGCCCGCTCGCACGCAATCTGCTTGCCAACACCGCACCTCATCACTTTCCCATTGGCTATCCTCGGGCCCGCCAATCACCGGGCCACCTCCCTTAGCGACCTTAGAGACGGTGCAGGACTATTGGCCTCGGGGAGAGCTGAAGGGAAGAAGACCCTCTACCTCACCCTGCCGACGTCTTATCCAATGGGATAAGTACCAGTGGTTCTGAAGACCCAAACGCAAAACAAAAAACAAGCGCAAGTGAGCAGGATGTGCTCAGATAGACTCGAGAGCCTCGCTGTCGTTCTCCCCCTCCTCTCCCCTCCCCGTCAGCAACTACGCACTTCTTAAATCTGCCCCTGCCCCAGCCCTGGCTTTCGCCCCTGCGGCGGCGAACTCGGAGGCGGCTCCTCGCGGCTCAGGGGGCACTCAAGGAGCCTGGGGTTTAGAAATCGAGGGTCTTTTGTTTGGGGCCAGGTTTTGACGTGGCGTTTCCCATTTCTGCAAAATAGCTCTAGCAATAATAATCGCACCAAAAAAAGTAACTTCCTCTGCGTCATGAAAATGTGATTCAGTTCATCTGCTAGATCTTTCTAGGACTTTCTATGTGTTCATCGACTCCATACTTCTCCTTCCCATCCTTTCCATTTCCTCAGTGTATGCTGTTTTAAATTCTATTTTAGATTTTGGGGAGCCAGCTGGATGGTCTCTCGTGAGGCATGGTGGTGGGGTTCTGGCTTAGGTGTGGGATTCGCGTCAAGGATCTGCTCCTCACTTAAACCCTAACCAAATCACTGCCTCTCTCTGAGCTTGTTTCCTCTCCTCTAAATAAGGAGTCCCTAAAAAGACATGTAGGAAACTGCCCATTGCAGGCTTGTGGTAGCAGAGGATTGGAGGCAACCTAGAGACCCATCACCCAGGGGAATGAATAAGAAAAATGTGATACATGTATAAGATGGACCATGTTATAGAATGAATTAGGTCTACATACGGCAACATGGCTGGATCTCTCAAAAACAGAATGTTGAGTGAAGAAAGAAACAGAACAAGATTTATAGTACAATACTGTTTATGTAAATTAAAACACATAACAATACCATACATTTTCACAGATACACATATATGTAAATAAACACATGAACGGTGGATTGGAAGGACGGTACGTTAAATACACGAGAGTGGGTGCCTATGTGGAAGGGGACATGGGATCAGGGATGGGTGATGAAGGGGACAAAACAAAACGAAATAAAAAATATAAGGGCCTCATATGAACCAATGATGATACAGTGTGCCAAGAACTGAGGAGTATGGTCAACTCAATTCTGTGCATCTGAGAGAGTAAAGTAATTGAATGCCCAGGGAACAGGCTGGCTGGGGAGACTCCCAGGCTTTTTTTTTTTCCCCTGTGACATCCCTCCCTCTGAATTTAATCAAAGCTTACCAAAATCCGAGCTGTATACAGTGGACCCTTCCGAAGGGCTCCTATCCCAGACTGAGCAGTCCCTCCAGAAGCCATTATTTTGTGTGTTGGGGGGCGGGCATTACCTAACCCCAATAGTTCCCCTCAAGTTTGATCCCCAATTCCCAGTCAACATTCTCCATGGTGGTCCACTTTCAGGAACACCTTATCTGGCTTTTTGAGAGGAGACTGATACAGGAGTTGGGAGTGGTACCTGGGGGCTCCAGGGTTTGGAAAGAGATGGGGTACTCAAGTATCCTGTCGCCCATGTTCAGAGCCTGGGCCAAGGGAGGAAGATCTTATGAGATGGGAGTCTACCCTCTTGCTACATACATACGTACCGTTTTCAAGTTCCATCTCTCCGACCACTCTACTTCTTGCTGCAGGCACATACTCTATTTTGTCCCCTCTCAATTAGGTGCATATGTGTACATGTGTGCACTGTATATGTCTCCACATACAGGCATTTGGTCACATGTGTGCCCCAGGCAGGAGTGCCCCCCAACAAAGTCACGCAGATACACTGTCTCACTTGACCATACCTCCCCACATGTAGTCACACAGACAGGACACACACACACACACACACACACACACACACACACACACACACAAAGAGAAAACATCCAATATAGCATTGTTCATTTGTTTTCCATTTACAAAATCCAATGGTGAATCCACGCAGTTAGAAAAAGGAAATGGAGGCAAATCCTCCTGAATGTACCCTATCCACCCCCACCCCTGTGGTGCCCCAACCCACCCCCTGAAAGGCACCCCCATCACTATCACTGAGAGAACAGGTACCCCCCACCCCCAGCCTCTCAGCCACTCTGGCCTGCCTTTCCAAGGCCACTCCATAGCCAGGCTCATTAGTGTCTCTCCTGCCTAGAGTGCCTTCTCCATCCCTCTTGGGTCAAGGTTTGCCCAGTTCTGGAGCTGTCTTGGAGTAGGGAGGGAGTGTAGGACAAGGGCTTCTGTAGGGAAGGGAAAGGAGGTGGATAAATACAGATCTCCTGCTCTCCCAGGAGATGAGAGGGGGACAGAGAACTTGGGCAAGACCAGGCAAAGAATGCCAGTTTGGCTCACCAGTCCATGAGACTTGATGGGAGCCCAGAGTGGACTCTGCCCTGGGAAGGAGGCTTGGGATCTCCCGCCTGGGGATTCTGGCTGCAGTCTGCTCCACTTGGGGTGTAAGTAATGGTGGAGGGAGGAAGAGGGGAAGGGCTGTTCAGTGCAAGGAAGTTGGGGGCTGAGGGCCCAGAAGGCCAAGGGTTACCACAGAGGGGCTTGAGGCTCCTGAGGCTTGAGGGGGACAAAAAGAGGTCAGAGAGGAATGGACTCAAGTCCACAGTGCCCTGGAGTTTATACCACTATGACTTACCAAGTCCCTCAAAGAATTTTCATCTTCAGGAGAGTATCATGAACTCAGGAGACAATTCTGGGGTTGAATTCCACTCTGACCCCAGCCTTTGGGATCCAGCCATTCTGGAGAGTTTGACTTTCTCCCTACACTTCCATGGGGTGGGGGGCTGCTCCTGCCTGTATGGCACCCACATCAACCCCGGTGGGGTTGGAGTGGATTTCCATCCTCAAGAAGAAGAGTTGGGGCACGGGGATCCAGTTGGCAGCTTGAGAGAATGCAGCCAAGCTGGGGTCTCTTCAGCTCAAGGCGTGTACTCACATCCTGCTCTTCACCTAACCTGGGCCCATCCCAGAAGCCCTTCTCCCTCCCCTCCTGGCTTCTCAAACAGATGCTCAAGAAACACTTGGGAGGTCTGGACATGGCGGGGATGGAGAAAAGACCGGGCTTGGGACCAGGGTTAGCCTAAAACAACATTGCACACAACATAGCAATTAAACATTCCTTGCTCCCTGGGAACCCAGCAGCCCCTTCGGTCCCTCTTGTCAGCCGATCAATTTCTCTCTAAACATCCAGGCCTTGCTAAAGGACTTGGAAGGGGAGGGTACGTGGGAGCAGAGGGGACAATAAGGACTCTGGAAGTCTATTTTACAGGACAAATTTCCCCCTTCTGGACAATGTCAGAGGAGAGACATTAAAGCAAGAAAGCCTGTCTCCTCAGCTGTGAGTAGAAAAACCTGCATTTTCAGTTTTTTTTCTGAATTGTCACTTCTGTGTGTGTGTGTGTGTGTGTGTGTGTGTGAGAGAGAGAGAGAGAGAGAGAGAGAGAGAGAGAGAGAGAGAGAGAGAGAGAGTGAGAGAGAGAGAGAGAGAGAGATTGTAGAAGTGGAGAAGGAGGTGGCGGAGACGGGCCCCACAGAACTAGAAATGCCTCTTTCCTAGTCCCCCACCCAGTCCCCAACCCTGGGGAGGTGCTGACAAAGGTACCTAGATTCCAGGTGGTTCGAGGGGCTGGGGCTGGAGCTCAGAAAGAAAGGCTCCTGTTATGGAGCCCCACCTCTCCCCTTCTGTTGGCCCCATCATGGTGGCCCTGACTTTCTCCCTGCCTGTCTGCCTACCAGCCTGCTTCACATGACACAGTAGGGTTCTCTAGGCGCCGGGGCATCTCCTGTGCCCCAGCAGGGGGCATGAGTCCTCAGGCACTTCTTGAGGTCCTTGTTGAGCAGGAAGCAGACGATCGGGTTGACGGCAGCCTGGGCGAAGCTCATCCAAACAGCGGTGGCCAGGTAACGGTGGGGCACGGCACAGGCTTTCACAAACACTCGCCAGTAGCAGGCCACAATGTAGGGTGACCAGAGTAGCAGGAAGAGCAGTGTGATTGCGTAGAACATACGGCCCAGCTGCTTTTCACCCTTGACCTCGTCCATGCCCAGCAGCCGCCGGCTGGCTGCATGCCCATTCTGCCGGATACCCAGCAGGGTTGGTGGCATGGGCCCACGGCCAAAGCCAGCGATCCAGTTGGCAGCAGCCTGGCCGGTGGCCCCAGGACCATGGAATGTCCAGTTCTGGCTGATGGCTGGCACCATCTGCACGGGCTTCATCTTGCGGTGACGATACTCGAAGAGGAGCAGCTTGCCATAGACAGCATGTGTGGCTGCCATGAGCACAGCCAACATAAGCATGAAGCCCAGCGTGTCATTGGCCTTGAAGTAGCGATGCTCAAAGATGCACTGGTCCTCCTCACGGATGAACTTGTAGGTGCCCACGTCGAAGACAGGTGGGAAGGCCATGGCCACAGACAGGGTCCAGGCCATGCAGATGACAGCTGTGCATGTCCAGAGTGTCATGCGCTTGGCGTAGAAGCGGTGGTGGGCGATGGCCATGTAGCGTGTGACGCTGATGCAGAACAGCATGAAGGCCGCATGGAAGCAAAAGAGCACAGCCATAAAGGCCACAATCTTGCAGCTGAGCGCACTGAAGGTCCATGAGGAGCCGTGGCGCACAGAAGCCAGCACAAAGGGGAAGCAGACGGCAGAGCGTATGCCATCAGCCAGGCACAGGTCCAACAGAAAGTAGTAAGGAGCCTTGTGCAGGGCACGCTCCTTGAGCACCAGCAGGGACAAGATGGCATTGCCCGCCAGGCTCACGCACATGATCAGTCCCAGCAGCACCAGCTTCACGTAAGCCGATGCTGATGGTGGAGACAGTGCGCCGCTCACCTCCTCGGGCTCTCCAGTGGTGTTGGCCATACTGAGGGGCAGGGGCTGCTCCCAACCCTATGGGGTCAGCCAGTCCGGTGCTCGATGGGCCCCGGGGGACTCCATCAGTTGTCCTGCTGGGCTGCACCTGCAAATGAGGACACAGACACAGAGAGACAGAGATATGAGGGCAGGAAAGAGACAGAGAGAAAACACACACAGGGGCACAGAGAGAGTGAGAAAGGAGAGAACAAAGAGATAGAAAATGGACACAAATTGAGACAGAAATGGAGGGGATGAGAAAGAGTGAGAAGAGACTGGGAGAGAGACAGAACCAGAGAGACAGGAAGTGGGGGAAAGAAGGAGGGCGTAGGGAGGGAGGGAGAGAAACACAAGAAAAAGAGACAGTGAGAAACAGGTGGAAAGGAAAAGTGAGGAAGAAACAGAAAGGGCAGTGTTAGTATGTCTAGGTGGCCTCCCCACTTATTCCCTGGCTGGTGTCAGGCCCTGCCCCTGGCCCACTGCTGCTCCTTCTCCCTCCTTGCTGGATGAGGAGGTGCTTCGTCTCTCTGGATGTCCTCGGTTATCTGTTTCCTCCACTGGTGGGTCTGTGGGATGGGGATGTTGATGCAGCTCTTCTCTCCCTTTGCAAAGCCCAAAGTTTGTGTTCTTCAAACTTTTTAAACTGCCACCCATAGTAAGAAATACATTTTACATCACAGCCTGGTACACATACAAGCATGTGTACATAGAGCTGAACCAAAAGTTTCACAAAACAGTACAGATCCTATGTATAATGTACCTAGTTTCTATTCTGTTTCACAGATTTTTTGGTTAATGCTGGTAGCCACTCATTAAATAGGTTTCTTTATTCATAACCAAGCATGTGCTTAGCATGCTCGTGGAACAATGGGAAGACCAGTGTGGCTGGAACAGGGTGGCAAGAGAGACAGTGGAAGGTGAATTCACAGAGGGGTCTGGGGCCAGATCGTGCAGGGCTGTGGGCCATGACAAGGACTTGGGTTTTTACTTTAAGTGAGGTGGAGAGTATATGTGAATATAAAGACTTAGGTATGCTTGTGTGTATTCATTTGTTGAAAAACTATTTATTGAGCATATACTGCATGCCAGGTACTGGTGATACAGCTGTGAAATAAACTGACAAAGATCCCTGCCCTTGTGAAGCTGATATTCTAGACAATAAAGAAGATACATAGGTGAAGTATACTAGGTCAAATGATGATAGGTTCCTAAAAATAAAAATAAAGGATGGAAGGGGGATAGGAAGTGCTAAGGGTGGGAGAAGTGCAGTTTTAGATGAGGTGGACAGGGAAGGCTTCATGGAGGAGGTGTCATCTGAGCAAAGACATGAAGGAGGTGAGAGAGTGAGCCATGTGGTCATCTGGGGGAAGAGAAGTCCAGGCAGAGGGAACAGCTAGAGAAAAGGCCCTGAGGTGAGACTGCATGTGGTACATTTGAGGAAGAGCAAGGAAGAGGGTGGAACACAGTGAGTGAGGGGAAAGTGGTAAGAGGTGAGGTCAGAAAGGTGGTGAGGCCAGATCACATAGGCCATGGTGAGGACTGTGACTTTTACTCTGAGTGAGATGGGAGCTGTGGGACGGTTTTGAACAGAGGCGAGATGTGATATGACTCAGGATTGAATGGGATCCTGCTTGCTGCGGTGAGGAGCACAGATCATGTGAGGCAAAGGTGGAAGTAGGGAGACTACTTAGGAGGCTCTTGCAGTAATCCAGGTAAGGAATAACAGCACCCCCGTGCCTCTTGCCCTGCTTTGCTTCTCTTCCTAGAATTTCTCTCTTCTAATGTACTATATAATTTACTTTTAAAATAGTTGTTTTAATTAATTAATTAATATTGATATATAGTTCATGTATGGTATTATATAAGTTACAGATGGACAACACAGTGATTCACAATTTTAAAGGTTATACTCCATTTATAGTTATTATAAAATATTTACTTTAAATTTTTGGTTTATTGCCTGCCTCTCCCTATTAGAAGGAAAGCTCCACAAGGGTAGGGATTATCGACTCACACACTCTCCTCTAGAAGAGCAGTGCACAGCCCATGGTAGGCCCTCAGTCAAAAGCTGTCAAATCAATTGGTTGAGGGACTAGAGGGGCTGGTGGCTCAGGGAGGGCTGCCTGGAGGCTTCCAGGTGGGATTTGCTGAGAGAGCTGTCTGGGCAGTGAGTGAATGGGATAGCACAGGCAAAACCTGGGGGGAAGCAGGAGAGCTCCTAGTGTGTGCGGGCTGGGTGTGGGGTGTGACAAGGTAGCAGGGCAGTTCCCTGAGGAGAGGCAGCAAGGCAGAAGCTGGAGAAGCTCAGAACTCCTGCTGGGACTGGGATGGGCTTGAAGTTGGGGGAAGTGGGGCTTGAGTGGATGTCTTTCTACCTCCTCCCTCCCTGGAAAACGGCTCCCCTCTGCACTGTTTCCCAGTTCAACCCAACATGGCCTGCCACAGCCATCTGGGGCCAGACTTTGATGGTACCCCAAAGTCTCAGAGCTGGTGCCAGTGGGCCAAGAGAAGGTGCTAGGGCAGGGGCTTGAGAGAAGCGGAGTTGGTGGGCCCCTTCGGCCCCTCAAGGCCTCATAGCTCCCACACAACTGTGGACCAGCCGATAGCTGGGTGTGTGTAAATATGCACACACACACACACACACACACACACACACACACACATACACACACGCACTTCTTAGCCTTCAGGAGAGGCAGGGAGGCAGTGATAGAGACAGAGACTGAATGTAAGACAGAGTCAGAGAGACACATGAGTGACAAAGAAGGAGAGAGGTGCAGAGAGAGAGAGACAGACAGACAGACAGACAGATGGAGACATAGGAGGGAGGGAGGGAAGGGGTGGGACAAATACACAGAGAAAGGAGAGAGTCTTACACAGAGAAGAGGAGATAGAAATAGAGACAGAAAGAGGAAGAAGAGATAAAGTGAGAAAAAAGAGAGAGACACACACACAGAAACAGAGAAAGTGCAAGAGACAGACAAGGGAGAGAAATAGAGACAGAAAGGGGAAAAATAGAGAGAAAAAATAGAGACAGAAAAAATAGAGACAGAGGGAGAGAGGGAAGGAGGGAGGGAGACAGAGACAGAGAGATAGAAGGAAAGGGATAATGCTAGGAAATAAAGAGAGAAAGATATAGAGAAATAGACAGGGACGGGGAATGAGAGACAGATAAAGAGGGGACGGACACAGAGGCAGAGACAGAGACAGAGAGAGGCAGAAATAAAGATGGAGACAGAGAGGGAGACACAGAGAGACACACTAAGACCAAGAAGGTGGATAATGTGTAGCCAAGTCCCAGTGAAAACAAAAACAAACACTAAAACAAAACAAACAAAACAAAAACCCATAAAATAATAGAAGCAAACAAACAAAACTCTGGTGTTGCCTGGAAAGCTGGGGTGATTATATAAAAAGTGAGGAGAGTGTTCTTCTAAGCATAGACTGGCAGCCACAGCCTGGGACCATCCAAAACTAAGGGTGCATGTGCATACACATAACATGTACACACCTGCTCGTGCTCAGATGCCCTTAGAGATACACAGGCACCTACACACACGCTCACAAACACATAGGCTACTCCTATAGAGACCCATAGACAGCAACCAGCTCACACACAGGGGCACTGGTGTGCACACACGGCACTCATACACACACACACACACACACACACACACACACACACACGGTATATCGTGTATGCGTCCTCATTCACACAGGCACAGTGTACCCTGCTTAAACACCAGTGCTTTGTCCTCAACAAAGGCATTACTGCCCCCTAGGGGACATTTTGGAAATTTATAGGAGCATTTTTGGTTGCCACAGTGCTGGGTGTGTCCTTCTAACATTTGGGGTCCTGGGCGAGGATGCTGGCCATTCAGTGACCTGCGGGGCAGTCCCACACAGCCAACATATGTCCCTCAACCCATAGGATTTTGGACTTGGAATGAACTGAACCTAGAATCTAACTCTATTTCACAGTTAAACACAGTTGTTCCTTTGATTTAATATACCCTGAATTATCCAGGAATGTGGCTGCCATGTAAGTCTAGAGACTGTACTTTGTTTTGTAGAGCACTTTCCTTGAGCTGTTCAGTATTTCAGAAACTCTCACCCCTAGGCCTTTGCCTGTCATTTGCCTGCACTTCGTACAAGGGGCAGCTTCTGATTTTTCCCCTTCTCCTAAATCCACGTTTACTCATCATAAGATGTTACAAGCTTCTAATTCACTGAATCTCCTGGGGAGTGTCATGCCCAAGCATTTCCATATTGAAATGCAAATTATTTTCTTATAAGTCACTTTTATTTCTTATTTATTTATATTAGAGTTAATATAATGTGGCTATTGTATAACATACTATATGAATTTTCTTTTGAAATTATATATGCAGAGAGATTGTATTATCTAAGAACTTCATGTCCAAATAGTAAAGGGGTGTTACAAAATATGTTACATAAAAGAGGGTGTTGGGTATGAGAGAGCTGAGAATTGCTAATATGCAGACACACTCAGACACACACACACGTGCAGTGGCCCACAAACCCACAATTATAACTCCCTTAACATACACACAAACTTTCAAATTGTGACAGATACACACACACAAACCTACTCATTGTCACTCACATGTAGACTCATATATACCCTTTGTCCCAGTGTACCTGATGATTCAAATCCTCTCACGTATTTAAACTCTTGCAACACAGTTGCAAGAAAACAGTGGCATACCTATGTCATCACATATACAAACATGGTTACACATGTTAACACTCAGTCACTTACATATGCCAGCATGCTCACATGCACTTGAACCCTGCCACACATATGTATATACAGACTGCCCCTCAGATACCCACAGAAAAAACAGACAAGTAAAAAACTGCTCACATATCACACATGTACATACTCTAACACACTCTAACATACAGAGACCAACTGATCCGAAACCTCTCACATAGATTAGGCACACTCACCAACACAGATGTGTACACTCTAGCACAGGTATACACAGATGCCCATACATGTACACGCTCACTCATGCAGAGAAGTAGACCAGCTCCAACACAGACACACACACACACCCCTTAGAAATATGCAAGCACAAGCAAACACAAAGAAAAAAGCCAGATATAGTGTATACAGATACACTCTCACACACAGACGTCTATACACACACAAACTTGCTCACAAACCAGATACTTACTTGACATATACAGCCTGCAACAGGTATACACCCAGAGACAAACCCGTGCAAGTGCACAGAGCAGCCAACTCCAGAACGCACAGGTGGAAACATTGGCAGAGCTGTCTGGGGCTGGAGCAAGAGGGGGCTTGAGAGGACCATGTGAGAAGGGAGGTTGTAAATGTCTGGATTGCTTCCTGTCGAAACATCCCAGATAGTCAGATTTATTACTTTGGTTGCCACTGGTTGTTCATCATCAGTGAGGTTTTTTGGCTTTGCCCATATATGTACAATGTTTGTTTTTCTTTTAATTTGATCTCATTCTTATTTTTCCACAATTTTTTCTATGAAAATAGAAGGGCTGTATGATTGTAGCAGTTATTACTATTATATAGAATTAGGTGTTCCTAAAGAGAATATAACAATTTTGTTAATTTCCTTGATTGTTGCTTCTTTATTAAAAAAGTTTTCTTCTAGAACATTTCATAATTAATTTCATAATTAATTATTATCTTTTGTTTTTAGGTAAAATATTTGTCAGTAAATGAGTGCAGCCTGACTATAGTTGAATTGAATTGATTCATTAAAGGGAACTCTAGGCCTTTCTGGGTTTGTCTCAGAGTGCTGCTTAAAAATGCAGAAGACCTAAAACTTGATTTTTGGAAAAAATCAGTTTTCAGAAGTCACAAAGGGTCACACAAAGGGTCAGTCTGCTGACCCCTTCAATACTTTATATTCACGTAGATTTAATTCTTAAGATATTTCTTTCCCCATCAAATTGGACTTTTTGATTAAAGCTGGAAAATCAAGAGACTCATAAGACAAACACAGTAGTCTCCCCTCCAAAATAATCCAGGATGTTCCTAATTTAAGCAATTTAATGAGGATTGTCTCAAATTTGAGTTCAGCTGCCCAGTTAGCCCTCTTTTCCTCAACCTAAATGTCCAATTTGTGTGGAAAAGTTATCAACAGAAACCTTCGCAGTAGGCTATGTTGGTCAACTGACCACAAAACACTCTATCACACAGAGAAAGATTTGGACTTTTTGAAGCATCTGGAAGAACAAATTAAGAAACTGGGCTCTTTTTTGAGATGAGTTAGAACATTCTTAGATGGAGTTCAACCAGCTAGTAACAGGGTTATACAATTAACAAGTAAAGCTAAGATGCCCGCCCAGTAGAATCTCATATGTTAGCAGTCTGCCAGGAAAATGTCCACACTGTATTTGAGACCAACAAGGTAGAAGAAATAGGACAGGGGCCACTTTCAATTATTTCTGTTAGGAGATACACTGGTGACAGGTCAAAGGACATCGAGATAACACTAACCCAGAAGATTGCTGAATCAAAGGAGTTTTCATTTTCTATTGATGTATCTCAGGATGTTGATTAACTGTGCTTGGTTTATAGTACTAGTCAGAAAGCCTGAAGAGAAATGCCAGAAGCACCAAAATAAACTAAGGTTGAAATACTCAAAGTGATACATAAATATTTTGAAATATTGTGGAAACTCTGCATAAATCTGTGGACTGACGCTGCTGTTGTGGTGGCAGGAAGTTTACAGCTGGAATTTGTTCTGAAAATGCTGAGAGTCATCCACTGAGGAGCCTTAACCTATAAAAGTTTGCCTGAAGGTCTAACTTCCACAGTAAATGATGCCAGGTGAATTTAATTAGATCCAAGGCACTACCCACCCACTTGTCAGCTTTCTGTGAAGCACTGGAATCAGTACACCCTTCTCTATTGTTTTAAGCCTAAGTGTGTAGAGTTTATAATGGATTTATGAGCTAAAAGAAAAATTTCAGCATTCCTCTGTGAATGACTCTCACTTTGCAGATTTGATGCTTACTGGCTTCAACACATGGCTCTTTGAGCACATGAATAAAACTACATCAAAAATTTTCGACACTCAAAGATACATGAAAGTATACCAACAAGGTTTATGGATTTGAAGCCAAACTTCAACTTAGAAGAAATCAGGTCAAGTACGGTTCCTTGGGTGATGTTTAGTTAGCATTATAAGTTAAATACTAAAGAAGATTTACTAGGATGAATAGAACAAGGTCTACTTAGGGGAAAACTTCATCATTATTTTTAAATACTCAAAATGAAAATTTTCTGTTGGATCCAAAATTCATGAGCATTTGTTACAAGAAATTTCAAGATCACATTTGACTGAAAGAAAAGAAAGAGGTGTTAGATTTAAAGAAGGATCTCACCTTTGAAGTACGAAATTCAAAGACTAAGAATTATAGATTATTGATGAGAAAAGAGTTTTAATAAATTAAAAAATACCCTTTGACCATTTGCTGCCACTTAGGCAAATGGTTTCCTGTTGATGGTGACTACCAAGAGACAGAAGAGAGTATGTAGCTATTCTGAGCATAAAAGCTGGGTCTCTGCCTGGGCATAGCAAGAACAAGTTATAAAAGGGAGGTGAAAAAGGGAGGCACGAACAAGCAGTTGTTCCATTTGTTAAGAAAGGTTGGTATGGTGTGAAAGCACCAGCCATATTCAACACAAGAAACTGCACCTGATGCTTCAGAGAAACCAAAATGATACCTGATGACCCCAAAGCTCATGCTTTTGAGGTGAGTTTTGCTGACCTGCACAACCATGCTGCTACATTCATACATTCAAGCTAATTATGAGAACATTAGGGCAAACTATGCCTAAACAACCTCCATGGAATGGGTCTTACCTTCAACAACATGCCTTCCAAGATCAAGAAGAGGCAGGCCACAATAGAAGTTTATATCCGTGTCAAAAGTACCAATGGTTATTTGCTTCATTTGTTCTGTTTGGGTTTTTACCAAGAAACACAACAACTTGGCATAAGGGATCTACGCTCGGCACCAAGTGATTTACCAAATCATGATGAAAATGACCATAAAATAAACCAAGACAGTCATGACCAAAGATGCAGAAGAAGTGGGCACGAATGTTGACCACTACAGATTTGCACGAGTGAATTAAAAAGTTATGTTTACAGAAGTGAGCTCAAGTGTACTATGAAAATATTTGGAAAAGATTTCATTTGAAAGTTGCATACAAATTCAATATTAAATAACTCTCCTAAAACTTGGCATTTTAATTTTTCTTACCACAATTTTTATAATATAAAGAAAATGTAAGGAATTTCTTTTCACCAAACCCCAGTAGCCCTACATCCTCTTAAGTTTACTACAGTGTGCCATACAAATATTTCACCTTCTCTGTGTGCCTGACACATTCACAGCTAGTCGTATTGCGTGGACACTTGCACACATGAACAGATACACAGCACACAGGCATAGGTGTACATGGAGATTCAAATTTACACACACATCCAGACTTACCCCAGCTGATAGGTGCAGTCAGATGCTCACACACACACCTCCTCCTCTACACAGAAAGAGGCATGTGTGTAGGTGCCCACTTACCAGCAAATCATGCAAAGATTTATATAACACACACACACACATATAACCACACTTCTATAGAAATACAGGCCTAGGCACCGATACATTTGCCATTCACATGGGCACGTGCACACACATACACCTACAGACCAAATCGTATGGACCTATATGCTTTCAGACACAGTCATGTATGCACAGATGTAAGAACTTGACATTCAGTCACAGGGCAAGTGCAGCTCACATCCTACAGATCCAGGCCCTTCCCCACCCCAGGTTCTTACACTAAGAGATTAAAACCTACCATCTTATATGTACCCTGCCCTGGCACACATACATATACACACAGTACAGACTTGCTCGCCCATACAGACACATGGCTCAGGCTCACTGAGGCAGGCATGGCTCAGGCTACACACAGAGGCAGGCAGGCAGGTGAAGCAATGCAGGCTCACACATACACACCCAGATAGCTACTGCTGCTTATAAACACAGACAGACACACTCATTCACACCTACACATACATTCACATGACACAGATACACACATCCTAGTACATGGCCATATAGGCCTAAATCCTCTACACACACACGCATCCACCTACATCATCACATATAAACCTGAACACCAACCTTCTTACATTTACAGACACTCACAACATGCACACATTTACATCCTGACCACTATAAACCCGTTTACATATTCAGATAAAAACGCACTGCGCACTACCACAGATACAGGTATATGCACTCATACACTCAGATGTGTGTATGCTGGGAAGCATACACACAGGGCCAAACCTCTTCCATCAACCTCCTAGACCCACACTTCCATCGTCATACACCCATGGTTTTATATACACACTGGGACACATATAAGTACAAACCCACTTTTATGTATAAACACACCCTCACATACACCCACAATCTGCTCATTCTCTCACACATACATGTGGATACTGATAATGTGGCAAATACACACATAGAAACTACCCCGTTCACACTTGCAGATAGACACATACTGTCACTTACACATAGGCGTATGTGACAATTATAGTACTGGGTAACTCCTTATGTGGCACAGAGGACTCAATATGTACCAGGCACAGTCCAAAGCACTTTTTGAATATTAACTCATCCAATTCTCACTCTATGAGATAGGTAGTATTATTACCCCTACTTTACAAATAAGAAACTAGGGCTTAGTTGAGGTTAGGTGACTTGTCCAAAGCCACACAGCTAATAAAGGCATGTAAACCCAGAGCCTGGCTCAAGACCTTACAGATCCAACTTACTCACATGTAGAAACACACTCACCTCATACACATATACAGATACACACTACTTTAGCACAAGCACATGCACACACAAGCCATGTACTGACAGGCTCAGGTACAAACAGTTACACACATACACATACACAAACATGGACATGCTCACATTTACAGACACTCCAGCAGAGGTATATCTTGCCCCAGGAAAGATATACACATTCATACACACACCCACAATCATGCACCCCACCAATACACACCCACACTACTAAACACACAAAACACCCACATATACCACCTACACACCATCTAAATAAATCCACACTCACATACAGATGCACCCACATTCTCAGATACTCTCCCCAACCAGATATACCCAAATGCTCTCACACACACTACCCACATATATTCACATGCACACACATCACCCAGATATACCCTATCTCCCTCCCATACACCATCCAGAGAGAACCGCACACATCCTACTTAGATATACCCACTCCCACACTCCCCAGCCCAGGTGGGTACACATTCTCTTTCTCACACACACTATTCAGATGCACCCACTCTCACACACACACCCAATACTGATACACACTCTCTCACGCACATCCCATCTAAACACACCCATCCTCATACACACATACCTCAAATACATCTACACTCACAGGCACTCCACCCAGGTACAGCCACACTTTAAGCAAACTTCCAACTCAGTACACCCACACTCTCACATACAACATTCAGATAACACCCAAACTCACACACACTCCCAACCCAGAGCCCTCATACCCAACCCAGGCAAACCTACAGTCTTTTTCACATGTGGTATCAAGATACGCCTACAATGACACACACACCATTCAAACACACTACACTTACACCCCACCCAGATACTCACACTCACCCAATTCAAATACATCCACATGAACAGATACCCACATACACATAATCCAGAGACACCCACTCACAAACAAATCCTATCCATATATGCCCACACTTCTCATGTTCTTTCTTTGTCTCTCTGTCTCTGCCTCTCTCACATATACACACACACACAGAGCCCACTCACACAGCCCCAGCCAGATACATCCACACTCTCATACATACACACAATATCCAGATTCATCCCATGTGGACCACTGAGATACATTCACACCCATATGCATCATCTAGATACACTCCACTACCATCTAGATACACTTGCAAATTCACACACACACATCCCATCCAGATAATCCAACTTTCATACATGCCATCCAGGTGCACTTCCCCAGACACTCCACTGCCCAAACACATCCAATGTTCTCATCCTCTCCACACCACCCAGATGCCCCCACATTCCAAACTCACACTTCCCACCCAGTAATGTCCCCCAAACTCTCGTTCTCACACCTCATCCAGTTATACACACACTCACACACATACCCCAGTACATATATACCCAGATATGCACCCAAAGCTCTAACAACACACCATTCAGATATACCTTAATACATACTCCACCACCCAAATACACCTGTGCTCTCACCCACCCACCATCCAGATGCACTCACATTCAAACACACTCCACCCAAAATACACCCACACACTGTCTCACAAACAGCCCAGATGTACCACATTCTCTCACACATCATCCAGATACACCCAGCCACACACCAAAACACTCACATTCACTCCCTGACCCAATAAAACCCAAACACTTCTACCCCATCCAGATACACCTACACACTTCTCCCACTGGATACATTCATGCTCTCACACTCCCACCACACTCAGAAACACCTACGCACTCTCTTATACATACACACAATCCAGCTCCCCCCTCTCTCTTAATCACCATCATCCAGAATACCCACACTCCACGCACACCATGCAGGTATACCCATGCTCTCTCACACACCACACACACCTCACTCACATATACCCCCCACAGCATCCACAGATACTCCCAATTATATACACACTCACATATACCCCACCCTCACCCAGATGTGCCCAAATTCTCTCTCTTACACACACACACACACAGACACACACACCATCTAGATAAACTCCATCACACACTTATATTGCCTAGATACACGTGTTCTCTCACCCACCTACACACCATCCAGATACACCCACACTTGAATGCCCCCACCCCAATACACCATACTCCTTCATACACTCACTCTACCCAGAAATACCCACACTCCCTCTTATACACGTAACATAGATAGGTCCACACTGTAAAACATACATCATCTAGATAACCCCCGACTCTCTCTTGCGCCATCCAGATACACGCATACCTACATACCCCTCAAATATATATATCCTCACACATATTCCCACACAGCCACACCCAAAATGTTACTTATACCATCCTCCACCGAAATAGGCCAATGGTCTCATAGTGCCTCACAAATGCACCATTCACACACACCCACATCCACACTCATCCCTCTCAAATACACCCAAATGTCTCACACTCAAACCCTACCCAGATACGCCCAGGCTCTCTCTTACATACACACAACCCAGATCCCTTCTCTCTCTCTCTCTCTTTTTCTCTCTCAACAAATATAGCACCCACTCCACACACACACCCCACTTTACCTGAATATACCTTCACTTTTCACTTATACATACACATTTAGATCTAGATTTCTCCCTGGATAGCACAACTTGGGTGTTGTGTGTGAAAACCATTTACCAACCCTTGATACCATACAATGCCATTTTGTCCTGGGCCTTTGATGGTGGGGGGAGGATGGGAAATGAGGTCTTTGTGTTTCAAGAAATCCTTTTCTAAAGAGGTCACAGGCCCCCTTCCCTAGTAGGATATCAGTCATTTTTGGTTCTTACTTCTTGAGTGTGAATGATGACAGGAATTCTCCTGAGACCCTCACAGAAGCCCAGCACATGGTCAAGGCCAGAGAAACCCCAGAAGGGGGTCATGGATTGCTCAAGTGTTTTGGCTTCCATCATCTAGGATGTCTACACAATTAGAGCCAGACATAGTCTAGCAGGGTACCTGACTTTCAGACAGGCACATAAATACACGCTGGAGTACACATAGCATCCCACAGACTCATAAGTACCCCCCCTTATCACCCTCTCAATGATAAGGCCTATCTGCACAAGCCCAAGGCCAAATCTTTCTCCCTCTCTCACATACATACCATGAGACAGGCACATGCACAAATACCTACACTCATCCCTACAACAGGCACACCCACAGCAGTGCACACTCACACTGCACTTGGTCCCACATATGCACATCCATTTATTCTCAAACACAGACATATATGCATAGCATATACTCACATGACATAATGCCCATGAAGGACATACTTTCACTCACAAACACAGGCGTACACACAGGCATATTTACATATGTCCACAGACAGGCAGACTCTGTATCACACCCAGTGAGACAATGAACAAACATGACACACAGAGGTGAGCTCCCAAATGTATACACATACAGCCCCAGACATGACCACATAAGCATATTCACACATACTCACACCAGGATGTACTCACACAAATGAACACCCAGATGTGCACATGCTTGTCAATTAGATGGTGTACTCATACATGGACATTCTAACACACATAGACTTATACACACAACTGGGCATGTACACCTATAAGCGTATTCACATGAACTTAGGCTTGTACCTCATTCATTTCTGCATGCACAGAATCAGACATGGAGACACAAATGTACTTACAAAACACAATTACGCACACCATTTATGTTGACACATGTTCATACACCCATGAGAAAATATGCAAACAAAAGAAGACTCATGCACACATGGAAGAATAGTCACATATTCTCACACACTTGTACATCTGCACAAGAAGAATTGCTAACACTCATTACAGACACACACATGCAAAGACAACCTCACACACACACACTCAAACGCACTTATAGGCCAAGAGTGGTGTGTATGTACATTCACTTACACGGTTCTACAACATATGCTCCAGAACAAACAATGGTAGATAAATACAAATACACATATGCAAATAATTAGAACTATACAAATTGGTGCAGTTCAGACACCACCTGTACATTCAGACAGACACACACCCAGGCATATTTACACACACATACACTTAGATGTGTGTGAATACACAGGTAAATATACAGACATGTTCACTCAAGTGCACACACAGCTAGATGTTCACACATACTAGCATATACACACACATTCACTCAGTCACTCACAGGCATTTCCACACACATGTTCACATTCACTCAGAAATTCAAACAAAATACATAATGAGACAGGTGCATCCAAGTATTATGAGTTGTAGTTACTCATGCACACACCACACTGAGTGAGTGTGAGTGCACACTCACACTAAGAGATGCACTCACACCACGCTCAGAGATGTACGCTCAGAGGTACAACAGTGTACCCAGAAACACAACTAGACATATACATGAATGCAGCCATTTACCTATGCACACAGCTTTTTGTGCATATATTTAAAGGTGTACAGCCCCCCAGCCATACCCATATATATAATCAAATGTGCACACATAGGCAAACCACAAGGCATACTTTCATGCACAAAACATGTGCATTCACACACTCTCCCCTACCCACACAATTAGTTATCCTTATACTAGTGTGACCATCTACACTAACATTTCCCTAATCAGATGTAGACCCATGGGTCTGTCTACAGACAATATGTATTCAAACATGCACACACAGACGTAGACATAATTCAAAATGCTGGAGAATCCACAAAGACATTCACACACAGGCCTACTCATACATATACATGACAGGCACACCCACACAGAAGCATGTGTATCCACACTTACCCTCCCATACATGCATGGCCATACACACATACACATGCCCTTACACTTACAAACACACCATTTAGATGCACTTGTATTCATATGCACACAGGGGCATACACAAATATACACAATCAGATATATCTGGGCAATCACCTAATAGGACGTGTACACCCAGGCATTCTGAAACCCTCACACTCATACACATACAATCAGACATGTACACTCAAAGACAAATGTATACCACATACATATATTTAGCCAGACATTCAACAGGCCTATTGGCTCAGAGAAACACACCCTCACTGAGGCTCAGGATCCAACATGCCCATTTGCTCACCCACACAGACATGCAAAGTCATACCCACTCCTTTGTACACACACCATCCTACCCAGACACCCACACACTTTCACACCATCATGTGACCTGCTAACACACACAGACTCATACACATTCATAGTGCCCATGAACAGACAGACACACACAGCTATATGTTTTCAGTTGCACATATACACCCACGCTCAGGCCTAGATGCCTCTGGACCACAGGTGGGGTTCTCTCCCTTCTGCACCTAATGCTTCTTCAGAAAAGTCTACTCCATAAGCCTACTCTATATATCCCACCCCTCCCTGCCCCCACAGAGGAGGTCTTCTGGGCCTCAGTGTTTCCCCTCTTTCTAAAGCTCCCCTGGCCTTGAGGACTCTCCTCCGGCCACTGACCCCTCACTCAGTGTTCTACCACATCTCACACCCAGAAACCAGCCAGCAGACCCAACTGTCCCTCCAGCCTAGGCTCTATGTTAGTGACTCCCTGGGACCCGTCCCCCACAGCTCTGGCTGCTGCATGGGCCACACCCGAAGCCCTGTGATCTCAGAAGCTTCAGCCCTGTCCCCACGCCCTGCCAACCACTGACCACAGGCCAAACTCTTGCCAAGTCTCCCCTCAACAGGGAGATGCATATATCACCAGAGTCAGCAATGCTGCAGGCTGCAAGCCAGGCCTCTGCTAGCTCACGGGGGCTAGAGCCTCTGTGTGTGTGTGTGCACAGACAGGGGAAAGTGCAGGAAAGGAGCCTGGAGGAGGGTGGGGGCAGGAGGCTCTGCCCACAGCCACCACTTATTCCTCCTTACAAATGAGGAGTAACAACACAGAGTTGCTCCTGCCTCCCCTTCCCCTCCTCCATTTACCTACCTGCTGCCCTCCCCAGATCTCAGCCAAGACCCTGGAGAAGAGGGGCCAGTCCTTCCCCCAAATAATTAATGACAATATTAATCATGAACAATCAGCAACAATATTGACCATGAGCTTTGCTGACATTGCTTCAGGGCCACTTCTATACACATCCTTTACTTACATGCACCAACTCATTTAGTCACTACACACAGCCATGAAGGAAGGGTTACCAGTCTCTTTGACAGATGAGAAAACTAAGGTTCAATAAGTAGCACACTTTCACTAAAGTTGCAGAGCCAGTAGTTGAGGGAGGTGTCCCTAAAGAATCCATGTTCTCCATATACCAGGCTTTCCTGCTTCTTCAGACAGAGGGACCACAAGGCCATAATATCTGGGGAATCCCAGACACAACATGGGAGTCCGAAACAGACTGAGAGCCTTGGATGAAGGCTGGGGCCCACACTGTGGGGACAACCATGTTGTGTCTGGCCCCTGCAGGATGTTGTGTGGCATGGTCCTTGCCTCCACCAAGGCATCAAGCAGACTAGGGCCTGGAAGTGCTCCCCACCCCCACCTCACCTTCCTTTTAGCCCTACAGTGGCTTCCTCCCCCTTGCTGGAAATCACAGCAGTATCTTCCCTGGTGAGTGAGCAAAAGTCAGTGCTACTTGTGGGCAGAGACAGGGGAAGGAAGGAAGGAAAGAAGGAAGGAAGGAAAGAAGGAAACAAGGAGTGGGGGGTAGTCTGGGCTGGGAGCAGCTTCTCTGTCACGTCTACTCACCTGCCAGCTCACACACTCAGGCAGACACACATACACCCTGCATGCTGGCCAAGGAAGCTGTCGGAGAGTGGAGGAGGAGGGAGAGGGAGAGGAGGCAGCTGCAGGAGGCTGAGCCTGCCCAGGGTGCAGGCATCATGAGGGGAGCACAGCCGGGCTCCAGGCATGCCTTCCACAGACAGCACACAAGGAAATATTAACACAACCTCATGCTCAAATGCGACCATAATGATAAAAACAGACCTTGTACGGGGAAACAGGTGGTGGTTCCCTTCCTCACGGGACATTTGGGATTGAGGAAGATGGGGATGGCTAGAGGACTCTCCAGGCTTGAGTGCCCAAGTAGCCCTTGTGATGGAGTAGAAAGAGAGAGAGACTAACAGAACCAGAGAGAGACAGAGAGCATGGCAGTGATGGAGACTCTGGAATATGTGTGGGGAGACAGAAGTCCCAGCCCCCCATCCTCGGTGGAGGGACGCTGACTACTTACCTTGGCTCTCTCAGCAGGGCTGTCTTGGAATCGAGGGAGGGGGCTCAAGCTGTCTCACTCAGGATAAATCACAGCCCAGGCCACATTGTGGGACCCTCCGTGAGCTGGCAGCCAGTGACATTCCTGCTTCTGTTGCCGTGGATACAGCCGGGCTGGTCTAAATCGCAGACATCAGGGGAAGCAGGCACTGAAGGAGTGCACTGGGCAGGGCTGGGGGTGTTGGGGAACACCAGGTGGGCAGCACACAGCCTTGGGGTGCCCAGCTAGCTGGCAGGTGGGGGTCCAGGCAGGTGCTTCCCCAACTACACACTCCCACCCCCATCTTCACGCCACCGCCAAGCTGGGAGGGGGGCCAGCACTGGCCCCTGCTACCCGTCTGCCCACCTGGCTGCCGGTCCCCCCTTCCCCCTCCCTGTCTGCCCGCTGGCCGCCGCCTTTTGTCCTCAGAAGACACGGTCCCCGCGGGGCCTCTGCCAAGCCTCCAGCAGATGCTCAGGGTCTGGGGCTCCTCCCTGGGAGCACTCGGGCCATGGCCTGGGAGAGCCCCAGGTTGTGGGAGCTCTCATCCAGGCTCACCTCGATCCCCAGGCCTGTCGGGGATGGGGAAGAGGTGCAGGTCCACAGCCAGAGGCAGCAGCAGAGGTGGAGTTGGGGAGGGGACGGACGCCAGAAAGAGGGGGTGGGGTGGAGAGAGAGGCTGGCCTGATAGCTGTGTCCCGGGTTTTAGATCCGGGTTGAGGAGGGTGGCTCAGAGCATCCGAGGGGGGGGGGGGTCCTGATGCAAAACAGGGGCACCGTGGGCCTGCCGGAGGGACCCTCCAGGCCTGGGAAGCACCCCAGCTTACACAAATTTAGGTCCCAAGATGCTGGGGACACCCAGCCTGGATAAGGCATCGGCGGGGAGCCCAGGGCACTAAGCTGGACCCCATCTGGGCTGTCCGTCCCCCCTCTCCTCGATTTGCACGGTCCCTGCCTCAGGGGCGGGCGGAGGAGGGAGGGAGGCAGGGAGGGAGAGGGAGGGAGGGAAGGAGGGAGGCTGAGCAGGCAGGGAGACTCCCAGCCGCCAGCCTGGTCCTCCCTGGGGCGGAGCGGGGCGGGGCGGGGCGGGGCGGGGAAGGGGGGCTGGTGAGGCCGGGGAGGACCCGGCTGGCTGGCAGGCCGACTGGGTGGGGATGCTGGCGTGGCGGCTGTGCTGCCAGGACAATAGCTGCCTGGGGAATTCAGACTCCGGCCTTTCTGAGATGCTGGAGAGAGGCATGCGTGGAGGTGGGGAGAAGTGCATGGGCTACAAGTGCAGAGGAGGCAGGGGTGGGGGGATCTACGGTTGGGGTCAGAGCAGAAAGGTCCTGTGGAAGTTTCTCAAAAGCTTTCGCTTGGGAGGGATCCTTAAAGCTCTGAGAGGTAGGATAGACAACCTTATTTAGAATGGGTTCTATGGGCATTTTCCCAGCAAGGCCTGTAGGTGGGAGGGGGTGGGGGCGGGGGCGTGGCAGGGAGCGCTGCCCATCTCTGAACAGCCCTTCTCAGGACGTCATCTCCCGTGCCACCCCTACTTTCTCTGGGCCAGTAGACAGACACGCACCATAGTTATGGCCACGTTCCAGGACAGCAGAATGGGCCAGGGGAGGAGAAGCCTTGTAGGCAGAGGTTCGAAGGCAAGGAAGAAATACTTCTGTCCTGAATAGATTAAATTGGGACCAAATGATGCCATAGTGGTTCCCCTAATTTATAGCATTTAAGAATTCCAGTTCCCTTGATATAAGCAATTTTCTTCTATTTTCTTTCTTCCCTCATTCATTAGTTCACTCATTTATTAAGCATGGCTGTATGCTAGGTCCAGTGGTGGGCACTGACAATGTAGGTGAATCAGACTTGCTCTCTGCCCTTAGGAAACCCTTGCTCCACTGCCAAGCTGTGGTCCTGCAATCCACCTGCATCTGAACCCCCATAGAGTTTGTGAAACCCAGGCCTACCTCCCAGAAATACTAATTTAGGAGGTTTGAGATGAAGCTCCAAAACCTGTATTTTGACACGGCCCTCAGGTGGTTATTGTTATGTTTGGGCATCATGCTTTGGAGAGGGAAGAAAACCCATGAGTCAAATATAAATTCACAATGGAAATTAGAAAATATTTTGAACTGAGTGATAATGAAAATATTATATCTGAAATTCTGTTGGATGCTGCTAAGGCTATGCTTAGAGAGAAATTATAGCCTTAAATATATATTATTCTTTAAAAAGGCTGAAAATCCATCTCAAGAAGTTAGACAAAGCAAATTAAAGAAAGTAGAAGGAGAGAAATAACAGAGATAAGAGAGAAATCAATGAAACAGAAAACAGAACCACAACAGAGTATTGACAAAGCTAAAAGTTGATTCTTTGAAAAAAAACTAGAAAAATGATAAATCCCTGAGACTGATCCAGAAAAAAAAAATAGAAGGCACATAACTAGTATCAGGAACAAAAGGGGGCACTACAATATGGGTTGGATATACATTAAAAAATACAATAAGGCAGTATTATGAAGAACTTTATACTAATAAATTTGAAAATTTTGATAAGATGGGGACATTCCTAGAAAAATACAATTTACTAAAACTTGCACAAGAAAAATTTTTTATCTGAATAATCCTATAACTATTAAATCATTGAATTTATAATTTAAAAAGCTTTCCACAAAGAAACCTCCAGACCCAGAAACTGCCAATGGTGAATTTTACAAAATAAGGAAAGAAACCCCATCACTTTTCTAATTTTACACAGAATTTTCCGGGGAATTGAAGAAAAATCATATGATCATTTCAATAGATGAAAAAAAAAAAGCATCATGACAAAAAACTTAGCAAACGTAAGTTTGCTAAGAATATAAGGGAAGTTCCTTAATTTAATGTACATTATCTACAAAAAATCTATAGCAAATATCATACCTAATGTGGAAACGTTGAATGCTTTCCCTCTAACATAGGGAATGAGGCAAAGATGCCCGCTATAACCACTTCTAATCAAATTGTACTGGAGGTCCTGGCCAGCACACTAAAGCAAGAAAATAAATAAAAGACATAAAGATTAGAAAGGAAGATATAAACATACAATGTCATTTAGTAGTCAAGAAAATATGAAATAAAACCACACTCACTAGAATGACTAAAAAGAGAAAGATAATACTGGATGTGAGAATGTGAAGTGACTGAAATTCTCATACAATCCTGATGAGATATAGCTGATATAATCACTTTGGAACCTGGTTAGCAATATTTACTAAGGGTGACCATATACACATCCCATAACCCAGTGATCCTACTCCTAGGTATATGCCCAACACAAATGCTAATATATGTTTACGAAAAGGCATATACAGTAACGTTCATTTCATAAAAGCTATTTGTAATAGCTTTTTGTAATAAATAGCTACAACTATTTGTAATAGTTAAACTGGAAACAACCCAAATGTCATTAACAGAAGAATCATAAATAAATTGTAGTATATTCACAGGATTCGATATTACACATCAATGAGAAGAAATGCCTCACAACTGCATACAACAATATGGATGGATTCTGTAAACATTATGCTGAGGAGCATAAACCAGACACAAAAGAGCACATACCCTTTTGGTTCCATTTATAGAAAGGTCTAAAACAGGTGAAACTAATCTATGGTGATAGAAGTCAGAATCTTGATTGCCTTTGGGCCCTGAGTAGGAGGCCCAAGGAGACTTTCTCAGGTGCTGGGAATGTTCTGTTTCTTGATTTCGGTGCTGATTACATGGGTGGTTACTTAGTAACAATTCATTGAGAGCTGTACATTTATGCCTATTGTACTTTTCTTTATATGTGTTATGCTTCAATTTTTAAAAGTTTTTAAAAATGAAAAAGTAGAACAAGCAGTCAGAATGTTTCACATAATGGGAGGCAAAAGTGGGATTTGGGAGCTGTGGGAGCTGGAAGATGTCAAGGCCAGTGTGGGGAGAGGTGGTGATACCCAGGATAAGTGTGGAAGAAGTGGAAGTGAGTTGGAAGAAGTTTAAGAGGCAACATAGTATGGTGGCTAAAAGCACTGACTTTGGCTCCAGGCTGCTGGGGTTTGAATCTGTGTCTCTTAACTTCCTTGCACCTCAAGTTCCTTATCTGTTAAATGAGGTAGTAATACTGCTTACAACATAGGGTTGTGAAGATAAATGAGGTAATATTTGTAAAGTGTTCATAATAAAGTCAAGACATAAAATTAATACCATGAGCATCTTGATTAAATAAAAAATGGTGCCTAGGTAAGTGAAACAGCCTGTACAAAGGCTTGAAGGTCCCAGAAGGCAAGATGCATTTGGAGCATGGCAGAAGCAATTTGTTGTGGCCTGGGTGAAGGATACTCCTCTGACATAGGCCAGACCCTGAATGCCAGGCTAAGGCTCTCAGACTTTCTCTTGAACACAGAGATATTGACCTGGGCTCCTGCTATCTTGATTTGCCCTTAGTTGGCCTCCAACTCATGTCCTTCTAAGGCCTCGGGAGAAAGGATTGTTCTGTTGAGGTCGTTGGAGATGACAGGGAACCGCGATGAGGAAAGAAGGGCTTGCAAAAGAGGGTGGGAGACGCCAGCTGGACTCAAGCCCCCCACCCTACCCTCCACCCTGAAGCAACCTTCCTCCCTTAGGAGGGGAAAGAAAGAGTTCTTCAAAAAAGGCATGTCTCTATGAGATAAGCACATAGCATCCAATAGGCAGAGCTGTAGGTGGAGAAGACAGGGGAAGCTGCGTAATACACTTCTAGCCACAGTCCCCCATTTTTAATCAACTCCAACATTCCAGGAATGGGAGAACCCTGGTTCCCTTCTGCCTGTACCATTCTGTTTACATCCCCTGAGCAGGTGAGGAGATAAGCACATTTTAGAAGATTTTAAAAGTTCCTTATTTCCTCCTGTTTCTTTCTCTGAAATTACAGTACTGCACCACCAGGTGGGCAAAAGCACCTTAGTGGGTTCCTGTGGTCTGCTTAACAAGTCCAGGCTGCATTGGATTGGGAGAAAGAGTGCCATGTTTTACCATTCAATTATGATTTGAAAAATTTAACATTTTAAAGTGTGAAATGTAATATACAGATAAAAATGTGCATGAGATGTATACATACAGACTAACAAATAGTTATAAAGTGAACACCCATGTAACTAACCACTGCTCAGCTCAAGAAATAGAATATTAACAGTATCCAGAAGCCCCTAGCATTAATGAGTCTTTTGTTTTACAAAACAAAAAACACATACTTATCATAAGGAATGTTCTACTTGGTGTCTAAACAGTTGGGAGTGGTTTGGTACATTTCTCACCCATGTTTAACTGTCCTAGTTACTGAATCTAAACAAGGCTTTTACCCCAGCCTTGAATAAAAATGCTTCTTTCCAACTTATTCTGGAATTTTTCTTAGTTGGGGCCCCCTTTCATTCTCTCAACAAACTTTAACTTTTTTATTATGAACATTTCAAACATACAAACAGGGAGTAGTATCATAAATACAGACACACACAACCACGATTGGATAATGAATAAGATGCTGCCATATTTGTTTAATCTATTCCATTTTTTCTTTCATTGAAGTACTTAAAAGCAAATCTCAGACACTGAATCATACCCATATATACTTTAGTATGCATTTCTAAAAAAGGACTTAATTTAATAAAACCACTATTCCATTATTACACTTAATTCCTTGGTAATGTCTAATAATAAATAAGCAAGTCCATAATTACCCAATTGTTTTTATAATCAAATGACTTTTTACAGTGGGTTTGTTCTAATCAGAACACACTGCATTATTTGATATGTCTCTTGATGGTCCCTTAATCTAGAGCAGGTCCTCTCTTCGCGCTTTTTGTGTCATGCCCTTGACTTATTGCAGTTGTGCTGTAGAAGGACTCATCTTCTCAATTTGTCTGTTTGCTCCCTTGTAGTGTCATTTAACATGTTCTCTACTCCCCATTTTTCCTGGAGATAGAAGTTAGCTCTGAGAACTCTATTGCATCCGGGTTATTATTATTATTATTACTAAGAACACTTCAAAGGCGGTGCTGTGAGATTCCTATTTCATCATACCAGGAGTCATATAATATCTGGTGGTCCTGCTTTTAATGATGTTAAGATTCATCAGTGGGTTAAGGTGGTAATAGCCTGATACCTCCATGGAAAATTTCCCCATCAGCCTTTCATTTAATGATTTCATCTATTGATGATAGTTGCCTGGATCAGTTATTTCATTAGGACTTGCAGAGTGGTCATTTTTCTAAAATTCTATCACTTTTCTACATTTATTAACTGGCGTTTTTATATAAGTAAAAACGTTCCTTCATCAACTCAGGCTATTGGGTTACCCAAAATACAGTGAATACAGGAAAAACAAGATATAGATGTAATTCTGTCATTATAAATGCCAATTTTAGAGCAAGGAATTGATGCCCTACGGTTCTAGTGGTTCAAATGAGGTTTTTGGTTAAACTTCTTTTTTGCTTCTTCTTATTTTTAGTGTCATTATGAACTCATGGGTTTGTTGTTGTTGTTTTATTTTGGCTGCTCCAGGTCTTAGTTGCGGCACGTGGGATCTTTTTTGCGGGATCTTTAGTTGTGGCATGCGGACTTCTTAGTTGCGGCATGCGAACTCTTAGTTGTGGCATGCATGTGCGATCTAGTTCCCCAAGCAGGGATCGAACCCGGGCCCCCTGCATTGGGAGCGCATAGTCTTACCCACTGGACCACCAGGGAAGTCCCAAACACATGGTTTTTATTTTTTAAAAGTATATTTAGTGTTTCGATCCATTGCAATTATTATTCTATTTGATGTTCAAATTGTCCCTCATTTGGCCATTGGGAACCCCTTCAAGTTTGCTCCTGTACCTTTTTGACATGAGACTAGTAAAACTTTGATAGTTTTCATGGTTTCTAGTATGAAAAGATGTTCCAGGCTCATAGTAGACATTTACTGCTCCAGATCTAAAATCAGCCATTTCTCCAAGGAGTCCTGGTTCTTTTTAGTTGGGATATATTTGGACAAGATAAGGGTGCTAGGTGTGTGTATTGATAGTGGGTGTCACTGCTTCTTGGTATTTTCAGTGAACAGAGCAAGAAAATTTTTTCGTTGAGAGAAACAAAAAAGTCATCGGATCATATTGATATTTCCAATTCAAAATGAATATTCCAAGTTGTTTATGCAATTTTAAAATTTTATACTTCAAAAGTGGCACTTTTATATGGAAAACCTTGGTTCCTAACAGCATTTATATAATGGCTTCTTTGCAGTAAAGTAACAAAACCAATATTTCTACCAGCAATTAGACTCCTGAAAGAAGTCTAAGATTTCTTAGCAGCTCTATTTGTCCTTGGAATATATTCCATTAAGGGCATGCGTTCAAAACACGGTGTTCTAAATTTGCTGGAAATAATATTTTATCTTTGGAAGCTATGTCATGAATGTGATATAGCTAGGTTTTTTCAGTCCCGTTTGTTTTCAATTTTGGGGGATTGTTTTTAAAATTTTTCGTCGAATTTTTGAATATGTAAAACATTTTTATGTTTTCAGTATATAGGCTAAACTATATAACTTCCATCCTGTCCTTACACCCTGTTATGCTCTCTCCCTCATAGGTCACTTTTTAAAAATGAGTTTTTGGTTTATCCTTCCAGTGTTGCTCTTTGAAACTATAAGTATCTACCTATATGCTTATATATGTATATCTATATATACTTATATATCATACTTATACTTTGCATTCCCCCCTTTCTTATGCAAAGGTAGAGACTGGATATACTGTTTTACACCTTATGCAAGTTTCTATTGAGTGCTTATTGTGTTCCCAGCACTGTGCTGAGGTACTTAGGCAAGAGTGATCCCACTTATCACCATGTTCTAGTGTATTTTTTCGGTATTACAGTTAATTAGAACTGCTGCTCTTATCTCTGTCTCTCAGGAGACAGTGCTCCTGGGTATCACCTCAGTGCGACTTATTTATCTCCCACTATCTCGCAACAAACACTGACAATGACAAACACTTGTCCCTCAGCATGTCAAAAGAATAAACATATTTTTAATTACACAAGTGATGCAACATGCACACTGTGATATGCTCAAACTACACAGAAGAGTATGGAATAACAAGCCATGGTTTGCCCTCACTCTCGCCCCATCCCACTGCACTTGGCTGAAACAATTATTCCTACTGTGGTTGCCAAATGGTGATTTTCTAATCCTATTATTCCTTCTACATTTATTAATTCACATTGTACAATAAGGAAGAGTTCTCTCTCTTTTCCTTCCTTCCTTCATTCATTTATTCATTCATTTAGTTTTGTCATATGGATTTGTGGATTCTTATTTTATCCAATAAGTTATAAACTGCTACATTCATTATTTATTTTGTTGCCCAAATTGTCCCAGAATTTGACAAGGGGAGTCCTTTCAAGCTTCCTTTTTTGTCCTTTCGATATGTCGATCGTCCTTTGAGCATTCCCTTACTTTCTGGAACATCAAGGTGTTTCAGGCTCATCTTGTGCTTTTCCTGCCCCAGCTCTGGAATCAACCATTTCTCCAAGAATCCAGCCTTGGTTCCTTTTGGTAGAGATACCAAAATAGGGGCATGAAGTGTGCTCGTTGCTGCAATTAGGAGTCACTGAATTATAGTCCATCTCAGTGGGCAGAGCTGGTGTGTATGTATATATTCCTAAGCACATACACACACATTATCTATCTATCTATCTATCCATCTATCTATCATCTATCAACCATCTATCTATATCTATCTATCTATGAAATCTCTGTATCAACTTAAAATCATGAATTCATACTGGTACTCCAACTCTTATCTCAAACCACAAGATTCATTCTAGCCTTCCCCCCTTTCCATATTTCTAACTCCCTTCTCTGACAGTGAGAAATCTGGTTCTCATTATCCATAATATATTTACTTATTTGTTCAATCCTAGGATATGCATATAGTTGTTTCAGAACTGCCAACCCACTACTGTGAAAAATAAAGCTACTAACTAGGGTTTAATATTTGTTTACAGTTTTTATTTTGTTTTTCCCCTTCAGTGTAGTTGTTATTCATTTGAAATAGACTCATTTGTTTCCATTTGTATTTCATTTTGTTTCTCCCCCATCCTTTTTGATTGATTGACTATGTAGAACATTAATATGAATTTTAAAAATTGAAGTATAGTCAATTTACACTGTTGTGTTAGTTTCAGGTATACAGCAAAGTGATTCAGTTATACATATATACATATATACATACACCTATTCTTTTTCAGATTCTTTTTTATTATAGGTTATTACAAGATACTGAGTATAGTTCCCTGTGCTATACAGTAGGTCCTTTTTGTTTATCTATTTTATATACAGTAGTGTGTATCTGTTAATCCCAAACTCCCAATCAACCCCTCCCCCATTCCCCATTTGGTAACCATATATTTGTTTTCTATGTCTGTGACTCTATTTCTGTTTTGTAAATAAGTTCATTTGTAGAATTTTATAGATTCCACATATAAGTGATATCACATGATATTTGTTTTTCTCTTTCTGACTTACTTCACTTAGTATGTTAATCTCTAGGTCCATCCATGTTGCTGCAAATGGCATTATTTCATTCTTTTTTATGGCTGAGTAATATTCTGCTGTATATATATCACATCTTCCTTATCCATTCATCTGTCCATGGACATTTAGGTTGCTTCCATGTCTTAGCTATTGTGAATAGTGCTGCTATGAACACTGGGGTGCATTTTCAAATTAGAGTTTTCATCTCTTCTGGATATATGCCCAGGTGTGGGATTGTAGGATTATATGGTAGCTCTATTTTTAGTTTTTTAAGGAACCTCCATACTGTTCTCCATAGTGGCTGCACCAGTTTACAGTCCCATCAACAGTGTAGAAGGGTAACATGATTTTAAAAGTCAAAGCCATACAAAGTATTATATCCAGAGAAGTGTCACTCCCCTATCCCCTGTACCCCATTCCCATCCTCCCATCCTTTTCACCCTATTCCTGCTCATCCCCTGTAGGTAATAAATCCCACTAGTTTCTGATTTACACTTAGTGTATTTCTTTTTGCACAAATGAACAATACATTTTTTTCATTTCTACTTCTTTCTTACATAAAAGATAGCATACTATTGATACTCTATTGCACTTTGGTTTTCTTTGGCACTATTTGCTTTACAAAATATATCCTGAAAATGTATGTACTTATAAAAACATTTTAACGGTTAAATATAATATACATACAGAAAAGTTCAGAAAACATATATCCACTTTTTAAGAATAATTATAATTCAAACACCTGTATAAACACCACACAGGTTAAGAAACAGAACATTGCCAGCACCCTAGAAGTCTTCTGCGTGACTTTTGCTAATCGTAGCTCCCCCTCTCTCACCCTGAATTTTATGCTATTTACTTCCTTGCTTTTCTTTATGGTTAATCATCTTAGTTTAGTTTTGCTTTTATTCAAGTATAACACATATACCAAAGTGCACAAAAATTATGGACAACTTGATGAGTTTTCACAAACCAAACATACCAGATTCAAGAAACAGATCATGACCAGTACCCCAGAAGGCCCACCTGTGCCCCCTCCTAATCACTTTCTGCCTCCGGGTAGCCACTATTTTGATTTCTAAGGATGTGGTTTGGTTTTGCACTTTATATAAATGGAAAACTAATAGAGTATATGCTTCTTTTATTTAATTATGCTTGTGCAATTTCTCCACTCTGTTGACTGAACAGATAGTTCATTTTTATGGCCGAATGGCATCCTATTGTATGAATATGTCACAATTTCAAAAATCTGTTTCATTGGCACTGTTGGAAACTTGAGTTGTATACACATAGCTTGTAAAAGAGGGAAAAAAATAACCTGAAGATCATAGCCCTGCAGGTGAGACAGACAGATGAGGCAGAGAGTTGCAGCATAAGCTCTCCATGAGAGTTATACATGTGGGGTTATGGATAGATGGACTTTGAGATGTTGAGGAAAGTTTTGAAGGACGAGAAGACATAATGTCCTTAAGAGGATATAGGGAGAGAGGGGGGGAGGGAGGGAGGGAGGGAGGGAGAGAGAGAGAGAGAGAGAGAGATTCTAGGCAGGGGAGATCTAGGAACTGGTACCATTTTGGGAAGGCTGGGTCAGAGCGCACTGCATTTAGAGGTGGAGGGGAGAAATGAGGTTGTAGGGTAGATTGGTAAGGCAAAGAACATGTCACAAAAATCCTAGGGTGCTAGATTAAGAACATGAGACTTTATCCCTTAGGGGACTGGGATGCTACTGAAAATTTTTTTCTCCTCCTCCTTAATTTCCTCCTTTATTTTTTAAGCAGGGGCATTATATGACCTATTTTGCAGTTTAGAAGGATTCAACCAGCAGTGGGCAGGGAAGATGGATTGGAGGGTTAAGAGCAGGAGGCAGGGAGACTTGTGAGGAAGCCATAGCAACATTCATATTGGTGGTTATGCCTGAAAGCCCTGGAGTTGGGCTTCCAAATTTTCTCCAGCCCAGTTCTCTCTTCTGATCTCCAGTCTCTCATATCCAGCTTTCTACTCAATATCCCCATTTGAATGTCTAATAGGCATTCTCAAACTCAACACAACCAAAACTGAACTCCTGACCTTACCCCTAAAACCAGCTCCTCCTGCAGTCTTTCTCATATCATGTTCCATCCTTACGGTTGCTCAGGCCTCATTCTTAGAGTTTTTCTTCACTCCTCCCTCTCTTTCACACCCCACATCCTGAAGTCTACTAATCTATTTGTTTGTACTTCCTAGATTTCATATAAATAGAATCACACAATATGTTTTCTTTTTTTGTCCAGCTACTTTCACTCAGCATAATTAGTTTGAGATTCCTCCTTGCGGTTGTGTGTGTCAATAGATCATTCCTTTTAGTGCTGAGTAGTATTCCACTGTATTTATATACCAGAATTTCTTTTTTTTTTTAACATCTTTATTGGGGTATAATTGCTTTACAATGGTGTATTAGTTTCAGCTTTATAACAAAGTGAATCAGTTATACATATATACATATGTTCCCATATATCTTCCCTCTTGCATCTCCCTCCCTCCCACCCTCCCTATCCCACCCCTCTAGGTGGTCACAAAGCACCAAACCGATCTCCCTGTGCTATGCAGCTGCTTCCCTCTAGCTATCTATTTTACGTTTGGTAGTGTATATAATAGAACTACCATCCGACCCAGCAATCCCACTACTGGGCATATAACCAGCTTTTAGTTTTAGTGATCTTTGCTATCGTTTCCTTCATTTCTTTTTCATTTATTTCTGATCTGATTTTTATGATTTCTTTCCTTCTGCTAAATTTGGGGTATTTTTGTTCTTCTTTCTCTAATTGCTTGAGGTGCAAGGTTAGGTTGTTTATTCGAGATGTTTCCTGTTTCTTAGGGTGGGCTTGTATTGCTATAAACTTCCCTCTTAGAACTGCTTTTGCTGCATCCCATAGGTTTTGGGTTATCGTGTCTCCATTGTCATTTGTTTCTAGGTATTTTTTTATTTCCTCTTTGATTCCTTCAGTGATCACTTCATTATTAAGTAGTGTATTGTTTAGCCTCCATGTGTTTGTAATTTTTACAGATCATTTCCTGTAATTGATATCTAGTCTCATGGCGTTGTGGTCGGAAAAGATACTTGATACGATTTCAATTTTCTTAAATTTACCAAGGCTTGATTTGTGACCCAAGATATGATCTATCCTGGAGAATGTTCCATGAGCGCTTGAGAAAAATGTGTATTCTGTTGTTTTTGGATTGAGTGTCCTGTAAATATCAATTAATTCCATCTTGTTTAATGTATCATTTAAAGCTTGTGTTTCCTTATTTATTTTCATTTTGGATGAGTTGTCCATTGGTGAAAGTGGGATGTTAACGTCCCCTACTATGAATGTGTTACTGTCGATTTCCCCTTTTATGGCTGTTAGTATTTGCCTTATGTATTGAGGTGCTCCTATGTTGGGTGCATAAATATTTACCATTGTTATATCTTCTTCTTGGATTGATCCCTTGATCATTATGTAGTGTCCATCTTTGTCTCTTCTAATAGTTTTTATTTTAAAGTCTATTTTATCTGATATGAGAATTGCTACTCCAGTTTTCTTTTGGTTTCCATTTGCATGGAATATCTTTTTCCATCCCCTTACTTTCAGTCTGTATGTGTCTCTAGGTCTGCAGTGGGTCTCTTGTAGACAGCAAATATATGGGTCTTGTTTTTGTATCCATTCAGCCAATCTGTGTCTTTTGGTGGGAGCATTTAGTCCATTTACATTTAAGGTAATTATCGATATGTATGTTCCTATTCCCATTTTCTAAATTGTTTTGGGTTCGTTATTGTAGGTCTTTTCCTTCTCTTGTGTTTCTTGCCTAGAGAAGTTCTTTTAGCATTTGTTGTAAAGCTGCTTTGGTGGTGCTGAACTCTCTCAGCTTTTGCTTGTCTGTAAAGGTTTTAATTTCTCCATCCAATCTGAGTGAGATCCTCGCTGGGTAGAGTAATCTTGGTTGCAGGTTTTTCTCCTTCATCACTTTCAGTATGTCCTGCCACTCCTTTCTGTCTTGCAGAGTTTCTGCTGAGAGATCAGCTCTTAACTTTATGGGGATTCCCTTGTGTGTTATTTGTTGTTTTTCCCTTGCTGCTTTTAATATGTTTTCTTTGTATTTAATTTTTGACAGTTTGATTAATATGTGTCTTGGCGTATTTCTCCTTGGATTTATCCTGTATGGGACTCTCTGTGCTTCGTGCACTTGATTAACTATTTCTTTTCCCATATTAGGGAAGTTTTCAACTATAATCTCTTCAAATATTTTCTCAGTCCCTTTCTTTTTCTCTTCTTCTTCTGGAACCCCTATAATTCGAATGTTGGTGCGTTTAATGTTGTCCCAGAGGTCTCTGAGACTGTCCTCAGTTCTTTTCATTCTTTTTTCTTTATTCTGCTGTGCAGTAGTTATTTCCACTATTTTATCTTCCAGGTCACTTATCCGTTCTTCTGCCTCAGTTATTCTGCTATTGATCCCTTCTAGAGCATTTTTAATTTCATTTATTGTGTTGTTCATCATTGTTTGTTTCATCTTTAGTTCTTCTAGGTCCTTGTTAAATGTTTATTGCATTTTGTCTATTCTACTTCCAAGATTTTGGATCATCTTTACTATCATTATTCTGAATTCTTTTTCAGGTAGACTGCCTATTTCCTCTTCATTTGTTAGGTCTGATGCATTTTTATCTTGCTCCTTCATCTGCTGTGTGTTTTTCTGTCTTCTCATTTTGCTTATCTTACTGTGTTTGGGGTCTCCTTTTTGCAGGCTGCAGGTTCGTAGTTCCCATTGTTTTTGGTGTCTGTCCCGAGTGGCTAAGTTTGATTCAGTGGGTTGTGTATGCTTCCTGGTGGAGGGGACTAGTGTCTGTGTTCTGGTGGATGAGGCTGGATCTTTTCTCTCTGGTGGGCAGGTCCACGTCTGGTGGTGTGTTTTGGGGTGTCTGTGGACTTATTATGATTTTAGGCAGCCTCTCTGCTAATGAGTGGGGTTGTGTTCCTGTTTTGCCAGTTGTTTGGCATAGGGTGTCCAGCACTGTAGCTTGCTGGTCATTGAGTGAAGCTGGGTGCTGGTGTTGAGATGGAGATCTCTGGGAGATTTTCGCCATTTGATATTATGTGGAGCTGGGAGGTCTCTTGTGGACCAGTGTCCTGAAGTTGGCTCTCCCACCTCAGAGGCACAGCACTGACTCCTGGCTGGAGCACCAAGAGCCTTTCATCCACACGGCTCAGAATAAAAGGGAGAAAAAGTAGAGAGAAAGAATTAGTAGAAGTAGGAAGAAAGAAAGAAAGGAGGGAAGGAAGGAAGGAAGGAAGAAAGAAAGAAGAAAAGCAGGAAGGAAGGAAAGAAGAAAAGAAAGAAAGACGATAAAGTAAAATACAATAAAGTTATTAAATTAAAAAATAATTATTAAGAAAAAAATTTAAAAAAAAACGGACGGATAGAACCTTAGGACAAATGGTGGAAGCAAAGCTATACAGACAAAATCTCACACAGAAGCATACACATACACACTCACAAAAAGAGGAAAAGGGGAAAAAATCATAAATCTTGCTCTCAAAGTCCACCTCCTCAATTTGGGGTGATTCGTTGTCTATTCAGGTATTCCACAGATGCAGGGTACATCAAGTGGATTGTGGAGCTTTAATCCGCTGCTTCTGAGGCTGCTGGGAGAGATTTCCCTTTCTCTTCTTTGTTTTCACAGCTCCCAGGGGCTCAGGTTTGGATTCGGCCCCGCCTCTGCGTGTAGGTCGCTGGAGGGCGTCTGTTTTTTGCTCAGACAGGACGGGGTTAAAGGAGCCGCTGATTCGGGGGCTTACCAGAAATTCTTGATCCATTCACCCGTTGATGGATATTTGGTTTGTTTCCAGTTTTTTGTCTATTATAAATAAAGCTGCTATGAACATTTATGCACACATTTTTGTACGGACATATGCTTTCATTTCTCTTGGGTAAATACATAGGAGTGGGAAGTCTAGATCGTATAGTAGGTGTATGTTTAACTTTGTAAGAAGCTGCTAAACTCTTTTCGAAAGTAGCTGTACCATTTCATTCCCACTAGCAGTGTGTGAGGGTTCCAGTTCCTTCACATCCTTGCCAAAACTTGATATGGTCAGTCTTTTAAATTTTAGCCATTTTAATAAGTGTGCAGTAGTACCTAATCATGGTTTTAATTTGCATTTCCCAAATGACCAATGTTATTGAACATGTTTTCATGTGCTTATTTGTCATCTGTATATTTTCTTCAGTGAAGTGTCTGCTCAGATCTTTTGTCCATTTAAAAAATTGGGTTGTTTGATTTCTTATTATTGAGTTTACAGAGTTCTTTACATATTCTGGATACAAGTCCTTTATTAGATACATATTTTGCAAAAATTTTCCTTCCAGTTTGTGGCTTGCCTTTTTATTTTCACAGTAGTTTCTTTTTGAAGAAAATATTTCTAGTTTTGATAAAGTCCATGTTATCAATGCTTTTTTTTTTACATTACATAATTTTAATTTTATCTTTCCAATAAATTTGTAAGGTGGTTGGTTATGGTCTTAAGTAAGTCGCTTCTGTGAACTTCAGAATCCTCACCTTTAAAATGGAGATAATATTTCACAGGGTTGTTGTGAGGCTAGAACAAAGTAATATGTAAAGTACTTTGTACAGAATACTCAATAAATGGTAGCCAGTTTTTACTATTATTATTATTGTTATTACAAATAGAGGAAACAATCACTTAGGGAAAGTAACCAGCCCAAGGGCATTCAGTGAATAGACTTTATTGAGTACCTGAATAGGGCTGTGAGTATAAAAATGCGTAAGATCCCATCTCTGCCTTCTATCTAGGAACTCACACTCACTCTTAGTAAGAAAGCAAACAAAATCTAGAACCAAATGCTCTTTTCACTCCATTCTGATGCAAATCTAGAAAGGAAGAGGTAAAATTAGACCCATGTCAACTATTTCTTAGATGAAAAACCTTCATATGCACTAAATTTCGTTCACTGTGCTTAAGGGTACTCTAACTCAGTGTGCCATCCCCAAGCTGCCTCCCCTCCATAATCAGGAAATCCTTATATACAAACTACTATAATATATATAAGATAGACATCTAATAAGGATACTGTATAGCACAGGGAACTCTACTCAATACTCTGTAATGACATATAGGGGGAAAGACTCTAAAAAAAGTGGATATATGTATATGTATAACTGATTCACTTTTCTGTACACCTGAAACTAGCACAACATTGTAAATCAACTATATTCCAATTTAAAAAAGAAAAACAAAAAAAGAAATAAGACCATTTCAACTCCCCTCATTTTAGAGATAAGAAAGAAAAAAAAGTTCCCTTTCCCTAATTTTTTCCTAAGTACTCTTTAAAAGAATATTTGCAAATGGTTCTGAAGAACCTAGGGGCAGGACAGGAATAAAGACGCAGACGTAGAGAATGGACTTGAGGTCACGGGGAGGGGGAAGGGTAAGCTGAGACCAAGTGAGAGCGTGGAACGGACAAATATACACTACCAAATGTAAAATAGATAGCTAGTGGGAAGCAGCTGCACAGCAGGGAGATCAGCTGGGTGCCCTGTGACCACCTAGAGGGGTGGGATAGGGAGGATGGGAGGGAGACGCAAGAGGGAGGAGATATGGGGATATATGTATATGCATAGCTGATTCACTTTGTTATAAAGCAGAAACTAACACACCATTGTCAAGCAATTATACTCCAATAAAGATGTTAAAAAAAACTATTTGCACAGTCTTTTAAATATAGCACAATGGTATTTTGTGTTAAAGCAATTGTTTAAAGATATTCTTAATGTTTTGTATAGCTATGTTTTTGCTAATTATATGTAGAAAACTAAAAATTACTGATAAGCCATGAAATTAACATAATTTTAGATGTAACTTTAAAGAGACAAATGATCACTACTTTTTAAAATATCAAAAAGAGGGCTTCCCTGGTGGCGCAGTGGTTGAGAGTCCGCCTGCCGATGCAGGGGACACGGGTTCGTGCCCCGGTCTGGGAAGATCCCACATGCTGCGGAGCGGCTGGGCCCGTGAGCCTTGGCCACTGAGCCTGCGCGTCCGGAGCCTGTGCTCCACAACGGGAGAGGCCACAACAGTGAGATGCCTGTGTACCGCAAAAAAATAAAAATAAAAATGTAGCAAGACAAAATAAAGTCATAAAACAATGAAAGTAAAACATAATCAGGGAATCCTTAACAGTGGTATTTTTCTCCTTTGAATGGAGAATTCATACCATTGCTTTGGTGTGTTGTACAGTTAACTAAAAACACCTTCACCTATGCTAACTAAACTAATCTAACTAGCTAACTTAATCTTCCCCAAATCCTGTGAGGTATGAATTACTAAAATCATTTTAGAGAGGAGGAAATTGAGACACAGCTATAAGTGTCATAATCTAGATTAGAACAAGATCAAAAAGCCTCATCCTAGTTTAATTACTCATTTAAAGCTTGCTCACTAAGCTACACTGAACCTATATTAAAATATTTTTGCACTCTCACCTAGATTGCCTTCTATTTTCTCTGAGTCTGTGATACTCCAATTCTCCTAGGGGTCTAGTACTGAACCTTGCATTTGAAGGATTCCCTCAGGCAATACGTTTATTCAATAACCCATGCAACATAATATAATATCACCTTTTCAAGTATGGCTATGACTTTTACATAGACTAGATCCATAAAGGGAGATGGAGAATGATACTTTGCATTTGTTTAGCAGTCTTTCAAAGTGCTTTCATATATATTATTCATAGAAGGAGAATGGAATTTGAATTTAAGAGTAGAAAGGATGTTAGAGATTCTCAAATCCAGTGTTTCCTAACCTTCCTCAGGTCACTTGCCCATTTGAGAATCTGACAAAAACTACAGACCTCATACCCAGAAAGATATACGTGCAAATTTGCATAGTTTGAAGGGATTCTTGGAACACTACCAGGTTAAGAACTGTCTAATTTGCAACTCACATTTTATTTTATTTTATTTTATTTATTTTTATATTTATTTATTTATTTACTTGGCTGTGCCGGGTCTTATTTGCGACAGGCTCTTAGTTGTGGCATGTGGGATCTAGTTCCCTGACCAGGGATCGAACCCAGGCCCCCTGCAATGGGAGTGAGGAGTCTTAACCACTGGACCACCAGGGAAGTCCCTGCAACTCACATTTTACAAACGAGGAAGCTGCTATTTATCATGACAGCATCCCTATGAGGAGGCAAAGTAAATATTATTACCCACATTTTCCAGATCTGGAAACTAAGGTCCAGAGAAGTTTCAAGACTTGCCCAAAGTCTTAAAGCTAGGTTGCAGCAGTAGCAGAACCCAGGACTCTGGACAGTCTAGTTTTGTTTTTGTTTTTTTATAAATTTATTTATTTTATTTTTGACTGTGTTGGGTCTTCGTTGTGGTGCATGGGCTTCTCACTGCGGTGGCTTCTCTTGTTGTGGAGCATGGGCTCTAGGCATGCGGGCTTCAATAGTTGTGGCACGTGGGCTCAGTAGTTGTGGCTCACGGGCTCTAGAGCACAGGCTCAGTAGTTGTGGCACACGGGCTTAGTTGCTCCGTGGCATGTGGGATCTTCCCGGACCAGGGCTCAAACCCGTGTCCCCTGCATTGGCAGGCGGATTCTTAATCACTGTGCCACCAGGGAAGCCCTTGTTTTTGTTTTTAATTTAATTATATTTAACATACAATATTATATCAGTTCCATGTGCTCTAGTTCTTATTCTTCTAGATCACATTGACTGCATACTGCACTACAATGAAATTTCTTCACCGTAAGAAAGCCTTCTACAGCCAATAGTTTATTTTACCCTCCACAACACAAACAACTCTCGATCTCTGGTGAAAAAGATCCAAGTACAAAAACTGTTCTATTCACAATAATAACTAATTTCTTAGAGATTTCCAAAAGATTTTTTTTTTTTTTTTTGCGGTACGCGGGCCTCTCACTGTTGTGGCCTCTCCCATTGCGGAGCACAGGCTCCGGACGCGCAGGCTCAGCGGCCATAGCCGCTCCGCGGCATGTGGGATCTTCCCGGGCCGGGGCACGAACCCGTGTCCCCTGCATCGGCAGGTGGACTCTCAACCACTGCGTCACCGGGGAAGCCCCCAAAAGGTTTTAGTCATCACTGGCACATTAAATATTGGAATCTGGTAATTAGAATTGTAAACAACTCTGTAACTTCTACATTGGTCAACTAAATACCAATCTGGTCAAATTCTCCTTTTAGCACACTTGTTCTCCTTCTTACTTCAGGGAGTTTAGAAACAATAGCAAAACTCTCCAAGTGGATTTTATTGCACTTAAAACTACAATGACCACAAACTGGACGTGATAATGTGTAAAGGCTGGGCGCTGAGCTCCCGTTCGCCCCGCCGCCAGAGGGAGCTGAGAGCGAGCGGAGGAAGCAGAACCCTCGAGGAGGCCTGGGCGTCGCCGGAGATCCAAGTGTGGGGGACGTGTCTATCAATGCTTTTATGTCCATGCTTTTTGAGTGCTAATTAGGAAATATTTGCCCACCCAAAGGTGACTAAGATTTCCTTCTAAGTTTTCTTTAATACATTTTTGTAGTTTTCAGTTTTACATTTAGGTCTATGACCCACCTTGCATTAACTTTTGTACATGTTGTGAGGTAATGGTCAAAGTTCAATTTTTTTTGCATATGACTATTCAATTATTGAAAATATTATTTTTTCCCTCATTGAACTGCATTTACACCTTTGTTGAAAATCAATTAGCCATATATGTATGGGCCTATTTCTTGACTTTCTTCTTTTTCACTGCTCTTTACTCCGATACCACATCGTCTTGATTACTGTAGCTTGAAATCAGGTAGTATAAGTCCTCTAACTTTGTTCTTTTTTTTTTTTAACCAGGAACTTGATCTCCTTTTTAATTTATTTTTTCCTCCTGTTTCAGTTTCAAATAATTCAAAGAATTATAGGACTAGAGGCTTTAAATAAGCTACAATCAGCAATAGAATAGCCAACTATTTTGGCTATTCTAGATCCTCTGCATTTCCATATAAATTTTAGAATTGGCTTGTCAATTTATGCATCTTAGCAATATTGAATCTTCCAGTGTGTGAGCATAGGGTATCTTTCCATTTATTTAGATCTTTTATTGCTCTTAGTAATGTTTTGTAATTTTCAGTGTACAGGCCTTGCACATCTTTTGTCAAATTTATCCTTAAGCATATATTGTGAGGCTATTATAAATGATATTTTAATTTCAAATTCTAATTGTTAATTGCTAGCATATAGAGATGTAGTTGATTTTGAATATTGACCTTTTATCCTGCAACATTGCTAGACTATTTCATAGTTTTTTGGTATATTTCTTAGGATTTTCTATAGACAATGATGTTATATGTGAAAGGATAGATTTACTTCTTTACTTACAATCTGGGTTTCTTTTATTTCTTTTTCTTACCACACTGCAAGGGCTAGAACCTCCAGTAGAATGTTGAATAGAAGTGGGGTTGGATATTCTTGCCTTCTTGCTGATCTTAAAGAGAAAGCATTCAGTCTTTCCTCCATAGAGTATGATGTTAGCTGCAGGTTTTTCGAAGATGCTCAACATCATTAATCATCAGGGAAATGCAAATGAAAACCACAAGGAAATATCACCTCACACCTGTTAGGATGTCTATTATAAAAAAAAATACAAGAGGTAATGCATGCTGGTGAGGATGTGGAAAAAGGGGAACACTTGTACACTTGATGGGAATGTGAACTGGTGCAGCCACTATGGAGCTTCCTCAATAAATTAAAAATAGAACTGCCATATGATTCAGTAATCCTACTTTTGGGTATGCATCCAGAGGAAATGAAATCACTATCTCAAAGAGTTAATCTGTATGCCCATGTTCATCGCAGCTTTATTTACAACAGCCAAGGTATGGAAACAACCTAAGTGTCTGTCAACAGATGCATGGATAAAGAAAATGTGGTGTGTGTGTGTGTGTGTGCGCACACATACACACACAATGGAATATTAGTCAGCCTTAAAAAAGAAGGAAATTCTGCCATTTGTGACAACATGGATGAACTTGGAAGGCATTATGCATGGTATCACTTATATGTGGAATCTAAAAAAAAAGTTGAACTCAGAAATAGAGAGTAGTATGGTGATTACCAGGGGCTGGTAAAATGGTACAAAGTTTCAGTTATATGATGAATAAGGTCTGAGGATCTAGTCACATGGTAACTATAGTTGATAATACTACATTGTATAATTTAAATTTGCTAAGAGAGTGGAACTTAAATGTTCTCATCAAAAAAAAAAAAAAACAAAACCAAACAAACAAAAGAAAGTTTATATGTGAGGTGATGGATGTAATGGTGGGAATACTTTCATAATGTACACATATCAAATTATCATGTTGTACACTTTAAATATATCACAATTTCATTTGCTAATTATACCTCAATAAAACTGAAAAATTTTCTATTCCCCTTTTTGATTTCTTTTTTTTTAATTAATTAATTTTTTGGCTGCGTTGGGTATTCATTACTGCATGCAGGCTTTCTCTAATTGCGGCGAACGGGGGCTGCTCTTCGTTGTGGTATGTGGGCTTCTCACTGCGGTGGCTTCTCTTGTTGCAGAGCACAGGCTCTAGGCACGCGGGCTTCAGTAGTTGCAGCACGTGGGCTCAGTAGTTGTGGGGCACAGGCTTAGTTGCTCCATGGCATGTGGGTTCTTCCCAGACCAGGGATCAAACCCGTGTCCTCTGCACTGGCAGGCAGATTCTTAACAACTGCACCACCAGGGAAGTCCTTTGATTTCTTCTTTGACGCAATACTTATATGTGTTATTTAGTTTCAAAATATTTGCATATTTTTCAAATACCTTTAAAAATTTATCTCTAATTTTATTCCATTTTGTTGAGAGAAAATACTTTGTCTGATTTGATTCTTTTAAGTTTATGGAGATTTGATTTATGGTCCACAGAATATGGTTGTATTAGTTTTCTGAGGCTGCCATAACAAGTTACCACAAACTTGATGTCTTAAAACAATAGAAATTTATTCTCTCACATTCTGGAGGGAAGAAGTCTGAAATCAAGGTGTAGGCAGTGTTGGTTCTTCCAAAGTCTCCTTTTGGAGACTTTGAGGGAGAATCTGTTCCATGTCTCTCCTCACCAGCTTCTGCTAGCTGCTGGCAATCCTTGGCATTCCCTGGCATGTAGATGCATCATTCTAATCTCTGCCTCTCTCTTCACATTGCCTTCTTCTCTGTGTCTCAAATCTTCCTCCGCCTTTCTTTTATAAGGATGCCTGTCATTGGATTTAGAGTTTACACTAAATTCATCATGATCTCATCTTGAGATCTTCAACTTAACTACATCTTCAAAAACCCTCTTTTCCAGAGGGCAGACAGCAGAAGCAAGAAGAACTACAATCCTGCAGTCTGGGGAACAAAAACCACATTCACAGAAAGATAGACAAGATGAAAAGGCAGAAGGCTATGTACCAGATGAAGGAACAAGATAAAACCCCAGAAAAACAACGAAATGAAGTGGAGATAGGCAACCTTCCAGAAAAAGAATTCAGAATAATGATAGTGAAGATGATCCAGGACCTTGGAAAAAGAAAGGAGGCAAAGATCGAGAAGATGCAAGAAATGTTTCACAAAGATCTAGAAGAATTAAAGAACAAACAAACAGAGATGAACAATACTATAACTGAAATGAAAACTACACTAGAAGGAATCAATAGCAGAATAACTGAGGCAGAAGAACAGATAAATGACCTGGAAGACAGAATGGTGGAATTCCCTGCTGCAGGACAGAATAAAGAAAAAAAAATGAAAAGAAATGAAGACAGCAGAAGAGACCTCTGGGACAACATTAAATGCAACAACATTCGCATTATAGGGGTCCCAGAAGGAGAAGAGAGAGAGAACGGAGCAGAGAAAATATTTGAAGAGATTATAGTCGAAAACTTCCCTAACATGGGAAAGGAAATAGCCACCAAAGTCCAGGAAGAACAGTGAGTCCCATACAGGATAAACCCAAGGAGAAACACGCCAAGACACATAGTAATCAAATTGGCAAAAATTAAAAACAAAGAAAAATTATTGAAAGCAGCAAGGGAAAAAGGACAAATAACATACAAGGGAACTCCCGTAAGGTTAACAGCTGATTTCTCAGCAGAAACTCTACAAGCCAGAAGGGAGTGGCATGATATACTTAAAGTGATTAAAGGGAAGAACCTACAACCAAGATTACTCTGCTAGGCAAAGATCTCATTCAGATTCGATGGAGAAATCAAAAGCTTTACAGACAAGCAAAAGCTAAGAGAATTCAGCACCACCAAACCAGCTCTACAACAAATGCTAAAGGAACTCCCCTTTAGGGAGTCATAGGAAATGACTGGTCATAAAATGGTCATAGGAACATACATATTGATAATTACCCTAAACGTGAATGGATTAAATGCTCCAACCAAAAGACACAGGCCTGCTGAATGGATACAAAACAAGACCCATATATATGCTATCTACAAGACACCCACTTCAGATCTAGGGACACATTCAGACTGAAAGTGAAGGGATGGAAAAAGATATTCCATGCAAATGGAAATCAAAAGAAAGCTGGAGTAGCAATTCTCATATCAGACAAAATAGACTTTAAAATAAAGAATGTTACAAGAGACAAGGAAGGACACTACATAATGATCAGGGGATCAATCCAAGAAGAAGATATAGCAATTATAAATATATATGCACCCAACCTAGGAGCACCTCAATACATAAGGCAACTGCTAACAGCGCTAAAAGAGAAAATCAACAGTAACACAATAATAGTGGGGGACTATAACACCCCATTTACACCAATGGACAGATCATCCAAACAAGATAAATAAGGAAACAGAAGCTTTAAACGACACAATAGACCAGATAGATTTAATTGATATTTATGGGACATTCCATCCAAAAACAGCAGATTACACTTTCTTCTCAAGTGTGCATGGAACATTCTCCAGGATAGATCACATTTTGGGTCACAAATCAAGCCTCAGTAAATTTAAGAAAATTGAAATCATATCAAGCATCTTTTCTGACCACAACATTATGAGATTAGAAATGAATTACAGGGAAAAAAACGTAAAAAACACAAACACATGGAGGCTAAACACTATGTTACTAAATAACCAAGAGATCACTGAAGAAATCAAAGAGGAAATCAAAAAATACCTAGAGACAAATGACAATGAAAACACGCGATCCAAAACCTATGGGATGCAGCCAAAGCTGTTCTAAGAGGGAAGTTTATAGCTATACAAGCCTACCTCAAGAAATAAGAAAAATAGCAAATTCATGCAGTTTTGATTGCATTTCCCTGATGGCTAATGATGTTAAGCATCCTTTCATGTGCTTATTGGTCATTGTATATTTTCTTTGGAGAAAGGTCTATTCATATCTATGCCCATTTTAAAATTGGGCTATTTGTCTTTTAACTATTGAGTTGTAAGTATTCTCTCTACAATCTAGATATCAGGCATATGATTTACAAAAAACTGTCTCCCATTCTATGGATTGCTTTTTCACTTTCTGATGGTGTCCCTTGCAGCATAAAAGATTTTCATTTTGATGAAGTCTAATTTATCTGTGTTTTTCTTTCGTTACTTGTGCTTTTGTTGTCATACCTAAAGAACCTATTTTACAATCATGTAGTTTTATGTCCATATTTTCTTATAAGATTTTTATAGTTTTAGCTCTTAACTTAGATATTTGATCCATTAGGAGTTAATTTTTGTATATAGTGCAAGATAGGCATACAGCTTCATTCTTTTGCATATGGATATCCAGTTGTTCCAGCACCATCTGTTGAAAAGAATATTCTTTGCCATTGAATCCTCTTGGCACTCTTGCCCAAACTCAATTGGCCAGAAATGTGAGTGTTTATTTCTGGACTTTCAATTCTATTCCATTGATCTATATGTCAATCCTTATACCAGAACCATGCTGTCTTGATTACTGTAGCTTTGCAGTAAGTTTTTATATCAGGAAGTGCGACTCCTTCAACTTTGTTCTTCTTTTACAAATTGTTTTGGCTATTCTGGGTCCCTTGCAACTTTGTATGAATTTTCGGACCAGTTTGTCAATTTCTGCAAAAAATGCAGTTAGAGTTTTGAAAGGAATTACATTGAAATAGATCGATTTGGTGAGTATTGCCTTCTTAACAAGCATTAAGTCTTTTGATCTATTAAGTCTTTCTGTTTATTTAGGTCTTCTTAGATTTTTCAGTGATATTTTGTAGTTTTCAGTGCACAGTTTTGCACTTCTTTTGTTAAATTGACCTATAAGTATTTTATTGTTTTTGATGCTATTGTAAATTGAATTGTTTCTTTAATTTGATTTTAGGTTGTTCATTGCTAGTGTATAGAAATACAAATTATTTTTGTGTATTGATCTTTTATCCTACAAACTTTCTGAAGTCATTTCTAAACTCTAATAGTTTTCAGTGGATTCCTTAGGACTTTCTATATACTAGATCACATCATCTGCAAATAGAAATAGTTTTACCTCTTTTCCAATCTGGATGGATTTTATTTCTTTTTCTTGCCTAATTGCCCTGGCTAGAGCCTCCAGTCAGTTTAGCTTGTTGCTCTCATAGGGCTACCAGCCTCCTCTTAATTGCTTACAGCAAAATCTCCATTGTTTTTGAGGGTCCTTAAGTTTGAACTTCTCCACATTCTACTTGAAATAAAGTCAGTTCCTTTGGGGTTAATTTTGGAGCTCCCTCTTCTTAAGGACTGCCTATCTCCCTGGGCAAAATCTCTGAGCCACTCCTCCAGGCACTGGGTGAGGGTGGTAACTTCTGTTTTTCTCAACTGAAACTTCTTCTTATGAGTAAGCTGGGGCAAGGGCTATAGATGCTCTAGTATTTTTGGCCTGCTGTGTCTAGGGTAAAGTTTCCACTCTATGAATGGGGGCTGGATGGAGGAACGGAGCCTCCAGCCTCTCAGAAACATTCACTAGGAATTTAGCGTCTGCAATTTGGAGTAGGAGGGGATGAGAAATGTTGGTGTCCTGCCCCTTTCAGTGAGATACTGTATCCCTCAATTGGGAGCTCAATGGAGAAGGAGCCTCATCTTTTTTGGCACATTTTCTCACAGTGGAGCTTGCATCTAGCTGAACTGGGAGTTGGGGGATAGAGTGGGTCATGGTTCAAGTGCCACAAACTTTAAATTTTCTGAGATTTTTTTTTTTTTTTTGTGGTACGCGGGCCTCTCACTGTTGTGGCCTCTCCCGTTGTGGAGCACAGGCTCTGGACACACAGGCTCAGCGGCCATGGCTCACGGGCCCAGCCGCTCTGCGGCATGTGGGATCTTCCCGTACCGGGGCACGAACCCGTGTCCCCTGCATCGGCAGGCAGACTCTCAACCACTGCACCACCAGGGAAGCCCAATTTTCTGAGATTTAATAGAATTTCTTGAATAAATGTTTATTTGTTGTATACCCTTAGTACAATATCTGAAGACTTTAAACACTTTGGTGTTTAAAAAATAATTTTCACTAGTTGTTTCACTGGTGAACAGATCCACAGAGCACCTTATATTGCCATTCTGGAGGTAGAATCCGCTGAGCAGTCCATCCTCTTACATTTAACTTATTTGTGTTTTTATATTCAAATTTGGTTTCTTTTAGCCAATATATAGTTGTCTTGCACTTTCACCCAAGCCTACAATTGTTGTCTTTTAATGGAAGCATTTAGACTCTTTCTATTTAATTTTATGATTGTTATGTTTGGGTTTACATAGTCCATATCATTATTTTTTTTCTATTTGTCACATCTGTTCTTTGTTCCCAGTATCCTCTTTTTATGCCTTGTTTTGGAGTAATGTAGTATTTTTATGATTCTATTTTATGATTTTTTGGCTTATTTGCTGTACTTTTACTTTTTAGTAGTTTATTCAGGGTTTATAGTTTATAGTATACAACCACAATGTATCACAATATACTCTTAAGTAGTATTATACCACTTTGAATACAGTGTAATAATTTTACAACTGTATAATTCCATTTCACTTCTTGCAGCGTTTTTGCTTTTGTTGGCATACATTTTACTTTTTCTTATGTTATAAATGACAAAATATATGGGGTGTTTTTACCTTAAACTGTCAATTTTTAAAAAATTAATTTATTTTTAATTTTTGGCTGCATTGGGTCTTTGTTGCTGTGTGCGGGCTTTCTCTAGTTGCGGTGAGCAGGGGCTAGTCTTCGTTGCAGTGTGCGGGCTTCTCACTGCAGTGTCTTCTCTTGTTGCGGAACACAGGCTCTAGGCGCACAGGCTTCTGTAGTTGTGGCTTGCGGGTTCTAGAGTACAGACTCAGTAGTTGTGGTGCACGGGCTTAGTTACTCTGCGGCATGTGGGATCTTCCCAGACCAGAGCTCAAACCTGTGTCCCCAGCATTGGCAGACAGATTCTTAACCACTGCACCACCAGGGAAGTCCAAACTGTCAATTTTTAAAGTTGTTTTAAAAATGAGAAAATGGGTGATTGATATTTACACGCTTATTTATCATTTCTGGTGCTTTTTCATTCTTTGTTTGAGTCTTATTTTCCATCTGATATCATCTTCATTCTATCTGAAGGACTTTTTAAAACTTTTTTTTGTGTGCAGGTTTGCTGATGAATTCTTTGAGCATTTGTATCTCTAAAAAAGTCATTATTGGGGCTTCCCTGGTGGTGCAGTGGTTGAGAGTCCGCCTGCCGATGCAGGGGACACGGGTTCGTGCCCCGGTCCGGCAAGATCCCACATGCCGCGGAGCGGCTCGGCCCGTGAGCCATGGCCGCTGAGCCTGTGTGTCCGGAGCCTGTGCTCCACAACGGGGAGGCCACAACAGTGAGAGGCCCGCGTACCGCGTTAAAAAAAAAAAAGTCATTATTTTGTCTTCATTAGTGAACATTATTTTATCTTGGGTTTCAAATTCAGTGTGACAATTCTTTTCTTTCATTACATTAATGATGTTACTCCACTGGTTTTGTTTTGTTTTGTTTTGTTTTTGCAGTACGCGGGCCTCTCACTGTTGTGGCCTCTCCCGTTGCGGAGCACAGGCTCCAGACGCGCAGGCTCAGTGGCCATGGCTCACGGGCCCAGCCGCTCCGCGGCATGTGGGATCTTCCCGTACCGGGGCACGAACCCGTGTCCCCTGCATTGGCAGGCGGACTCTCAACCACTGCACCACCAGGGAAGCCCCCTCCACTGTTTTTTGGTTCCCACTGCTTCTGAAGAGAAATGTGCTGTTATATTTTATCTTTGTTCCACCTTACATAATGAGTCTTTTTTTCCTCTGGATGCTCTTAAGATTTTCTTTTTTATACCTTTTAAACATTTTGATTATAGTGTGCCTTGGTGAAGTTTTATGTTTCTTATGCTTGGGATTCATTGAGCTTCTTGGATGCGGGTATACGGTTTGCACTAAATTTGGAAAATTTTCAGCTATTATTTTTGTAAATATTTTTGTGTTCACCTTCTTTCAGCAACTTCTAATATATAGGCTATTTAAAGTCATACATTTCACTGTTCCTCCACTCCTTTTTAAGGAAGCTTTCTCTTGCGCTTCATTTTGGATTTTTGTTGTTGTTGTTTTGGGGGCTTTTTTGTTTTTAAAATTTCTTGGCTGCACCATGCAGCATGCAGAATCTTAGTTCTCCGACCAGGGATTGAACCCCTGCCCACTGCATTGGAAGCTCGGAGTCTTAACCACTGGACTGCCAGGGAAGTCCCCATTTTGGATGTCTTTAAAATCTCTTTATGTTTCAAGTTCACTAGTCTTTTCTTCTGAAATGTCTAATCTGCTGTTAATTTCATCCAGTGTATTTTTTTTTTTTTGTCTAAGACCATGTGTTACTCATCTCTGGAAGTTCAATTTGAGTCTTTTAAAAATAATGTCACAAGAGTCATGTACCAAAATGTTCATTGCAGCTCTATTTACAATAGCCAGGATATGGAAGCAACCTAAGCGTCCATCAACAGATGAATGGATAAAGAAGATGTGGCAATATATACAATGGAATATTACTCAGCTATAAAAAGAAATGAAATTGAGTTGTTTGTAGTGAGGTGGATGGATCTAGAGTCTGTCATACAGAGTGAAGTAAGTCAGAAAGAGAAAAACAAATACCGTATGCTAACATATATATATCGAATCTAAAAAAAAAAAGGTCATGAAGAACCTAGGGGTAAGACGGGAATAAAGACACAGACCTACTAGAGAATGGACTTGAGGATATGGGGAGGGGTAAGGGTAAGCTCTGACAAAGTGAGAGAGTGGCATGGACATATATACACTACCAACGTAAAATAGATAGCTACTGGGAACCAGCCGTATAGCACAGGGAGATCAGCTCGGTGGTTTGTGACCACCTAGAGGGGTGGGATAGGGAGGGTGGGAGGGAGGGAGACGAAAGAAGGAAGAGATATGGGAACATATGTATATGTATAGCTGATTCACTTTGCTATAAAGCAGAAACTAACACACCATTGTAAAGCAATTATACTCCAATAAACATGTATAAAAAATAAAAAATAATGTCATGTCTTCTATTAGCATACTTAATTTTTCCTCTATTTTCTTCAACATGTAGAATACTTTTATAATAGCTGTTTTAATGTCCTTCTCAGGTAACTTTATCACCTGTGTTATTTCTGAGTCTGTTTTATATTGATTAATTTTTCTCTTCATTACTGATTGCATATTCTGCCTCTGTGCATGACTAATAACTTTTTACTGATGCCAGACATTGTGAATTTTATCTTCTTAGGTTACGAATTTTATAATAACAGTAGTAATAATTCGTTTAAGTGATTTTGAGCTTCGTACTGGGACACAGATGAGTTACTCGGAAACAGCTTTATCCTTTTCAGGCTTGCTTTCAAGCATTATTAAGAGGGGACCAGAACAGTCTTTAGTCTAGGGTGAATTTTCCTGACTACCAGGGTAATACCTAGCTGAGAAATCCACCCAATACCCTGAATAGTTTGAGGTTTTTTCACCTCTGGCAGGTGAGAAGATAAACTATTTCCACCCCGCTGAGAGCTCTGAAGTCATCCACCCATTCCTTTTTGGTGGTTCTTTTTCCAGCCAGAAATCAGCAGGAGACTCCCAAGGGAACCCTCTGCAGCTCTCCAAGCTCTCTCTCTCTTTCTCTCTCTCTGCAGTCCTCCCCCATCCATCCAGCTCCCTTTTCTCTGGTCCTGTGCTCTAGGAATTCTAGCTGCCTTGGCCTCCCGGAATGCTGAACTCTGTTTCCTCAGCTCTGGGAGAATGCTGGCCTCTGTCTGGGTTCCCTTTCCCTGAACTGAAGCCGGGAAAGCCTCTCCAGGAAGTAAACTTGGAGAAATCGTAGTGCACACCACATTTTTCCCCATCTCTCAGGTATCAACATCCTGCATGCCTGTTGTACCACATCCGAAAACTGTCACTTCCAATTTTCTAGTTATTTAAAGTGGGAGGATAAATCCAGACCCTGTTACTCCATCATGGCCAAAACCAATTCTTAGTTCAGTCTTAATTAGTCCTTGAATGCTCTGTTCAGAGGATCAGTTATCTTTCTCATATGACGTGTGTGCGTGCTGTGATGAAGAGGTTGAGGGAAACTCCTGAGGTTCTGTCAGTGTAAAGATGTAACTGCTGTTGCTATCCTGACAATTACCACTGTTGATGATGATGAGAAGGCATCATGTGTAAAGCATGTGGCAGCCGAGCATGAGTTAAAGAGCACCTGCTATACTAGAGGCGGAAGAGAATGTTGTTTTACGTCAGGACAGAGTCAGAGAGCACAGTGTGTGAATCCAGGCTTTGCCATGAACTAGTGGAGAGACCCTGGGCAAGCTGTCTAACTCTTTGATACCTCAGTCTCCTTGCCCATTGTTCTATTAGCAGAATCAGGGGTGAATGTGGCCTGTTGCAGCCATGCAAAGGAGGGAGTGCCAGGAAGGAGGTTGTGAAGGGTCAGCTGGGGCAAGGGGCAGAGGATTCCTAGAACGTGGGGCCTCAGAATGCCTTGCCCAGCAGCAGGCAGAGGTGGGTTCAGCCTTGGACATGATCCTGCAGGTGACTAAGAGGTCTCTGGAGGACAAGACCCACAGGATGGATTCTCCAGCCCACAGGACATGCACAGAGAGGAGTGGTCACTGAGACTGAGAGTACTCCGAATATCTGGTCTTTCCAATTCATGCGGTGGGGACCACATTTCTTTCCGGGATTATGCAGATGCGGTCTTGATTGGCTTTGACTGTGTTTCTGATGTCAGTGGCTACTGCTGTCACTGACATTGATGTGGAATAAGGCACAGACAGGGGTAATGGGCAGGAGCTCTGGGTATGAGTATGGTGTTTCCCCCTCTGGTGAGCCTGAGTAAGTTAGTGAGCTGATGTACAGTACATCAGTTTATTCATCTGTAAAATAGTGATTAATAATAATAACCACCTCCCAAGGATGTTAGAAGGAGTTAACTGATGGTTAAAATAGAGCATCTCTGGAAACAATAATAATGACAGAAACATTAATAATACTGCTAATATTTATCTCACATTTATTCTGTGCCAGGCCCTGCGAAAACTCTTATTGGGATGATCTCACTTACACCTCGTGAAAGCTTGTGAGGATTGATACTATTACACAGTGGAGAAGATGGAGGAACAGAGAGAGAAAGGGAATGAGCCAGTCACACAGCTGATATGAAGAGGACAAGCTGAGATCGACACTCAGGAAAATGCCAGAACCAGTGCCAGTGTTCGGGCTGGGCCGTGGAGAGATCTATTCCAGATGGGGCTCTGCTGGGGCTGAAAAGTAGAAGAAGGAATCAGAGTGGGCTGCTGTGGGCAGTGAGTACTGGGAAGATACACCGAGTGGACGAAGGGGTTGAAGGGCAGTGATGATGCCTACCGACGCGGGGGATTGGAGTGTCGACTGAAGACCCTAGGAACGGAGGAGAAAGAGGACGGTATGGGAATCAGAGGGAACATCACTGGCTGAGAACAAGGACCCTTCTGGATGTTAATGTTAACTCCTGAATTTGTTCGTTCATTCATTCACTCATTCATTACTTCACAAACCATTTCCTGAGCTCCTGCTGTCTTCTAAAAGGGCTCCAAAAAGGAGCGCTCAGACTCAATCCTGCTCCCAGACATATTGTTCTACATGACTTACACAGAGATAGACTGAACCACAATTTTTGTGAATTTAATTTCTATCATTAAAAAGAAGAAGAAGAATATGACAAGAACCCAGACTTCCGGCTTCTCTGGGAAAATCACAACCCCTGCCCATGCAGGGGTCTCATTCCTGCACAAAGATAGTAGGCGATAGCAGCATTGTGGATGCCCCCTCAGACAGGGTAAGGGTCTGGGGTCTGCGCCAGCCCCATCTTCTCTATCGTACCCACACGCTGGCCTCTGCCTGGGTTCCCGCTCCCTGCACTGATGCCTGGAAATCCTCTCCAGAAGTAGGCTGGGGGAAAGTGTAGTGCTCACCTCATTTTCCCCCTTTTCTCAGGTATCAGCATCCTGCATGCCTGTTGTAGTGCATCTGAAGACCGTCACTTCCAAAGTTTTAGTTACTTAAAGTGGGAGGATAAATCCAAACCTGCTCATTCATCGTGGGCAGAACCAATTCCTAAGTCAGTCTTAATTAGTCCTTGAATGCTGTGTTCAGAGGATCGGTTCTCTTACTCGTCTGACATGTGTGTGTGTCCTGTGATGAAGAGGTTGAGGGATGCTCCCAAGGAGTTTACATCAGTGTAAAGATGTAACAACTGTTGATATCCTGACAATTACCACTATTTATGATGCTGAGGAGGTTGTTGTGAGGGTCTGGGGTCTGCACCAGCCCCATCTTCTCTATCGTACCCACACCGGAAGCCGATTGGCAGGGAACATTTACCATACCCATGTGCTGCCCTTCCCTACCCTCACATGAGCTGCGCTCCCTAATGCACAATAACTGCCTGGCCCTGGGGCATGTAAATTTGAGAACCCTGTTGCTGGAGACCCTCCAGATGCCCTCACACAAAAATGCTCTGTGGTACAGGTATTGTTTTCACCACATGACTTTGCTTTAGACAGAGTTATTCAAATAATACGTGAATAAGTGGCTGCTGTGAAAGATTCCATTAGTACATCAGTACATGGACTACACAGGTCATCACATTCCTCCACATTCTCTGCTTCCTGGGCCTACCAGTGGGGCTAGTTATAGGTGCTTCCTTGCTCCTTTCAAAAAATATTTCTCTGTATTTAAACCACACACACACACACACACACACACACACACACAGCAGGCCCCACTATGAGCATCTCCCATTTGCTTCCCCTCCCACCTAATATTAACAGCATGTCCTGAAGAAGATCCCTCTGATCAGTACACACTGGTCCCCTCATGCTGTTCCATGGCCAGTGTGTGCTCCATGGTGTAACATGAACCACTCACCGTTTGTTTACAACCCAACCATCATCGACTCTTAATGGACATGAAGAGGTTTTACACAATTGTTTGCTACTATCTTCCTTCTACACACAACTCTGTGAATGTGTGTGTTGATTATACATTTTTAAAGTGGAGCTGCTGGGTCAAAACTCAGTCATTCACCAATCATCCACTGAGCACCTACTATGTGCTGGGCACTGGGGAGACTGGCCGTACTAGACAAAAAAAAAAAGAGTCTCTGCCCTCACCGACCTAGCATTGTAAGGATTTTTCACTTTGATACATGCTGCCACGATGCTGTCCATCAGTGGTGCAGGAGAAGTAAAGCTTGTTTACTGGCTCCTCACATCACTCTTGGGGCAGACGCTCTGCTGCAGTGAACAGGATGCTTAGACCTTTGCTCCCTTCAAGATCTTCAGGGTCTGGCGATGAAGACTGTTCGTTTGGATGTGTTGGGGGGTAAGGAAGGAGGGAGGGAAGGGAAGGAACAGTTCACAAATAACGTGGTGGAGGGAGGTAGGAATCCTAGAGTCCACCACTTAGTTGTGTAGGAGGGACGCTGAGCCTGGTTAGAAATGCAAATTCTCGGGCCCCACCAAGGACCCACTGAATCAGAAACTCGGGCATGGGGGGGTAGCAATCAGTGTTTTAACAAGCCCTCCAGGTGACTGCGATGCATGCTACAGTTTCACATTCACATTAGACCCACCAGAATAACCACAGGACTGAAGTGAGAAACAGCACCCCCTCCCCCACCGCCCCGGGGTATCACCTCCTGGGGGTGTCCGGTTCACCCCTTCATTTCTACCTGGTCACATTCAGGCGGGGATGGCAACGGGGCGAGAGATTGGCTCCGGGATTGCGGGGCCAGAAAGCGTTCTGGGCGCTGATTGGTCGCCGCGAGATGGCCGGAATAAGCTCTTCCGGTGCGCAAAGCGGAGCCGGAAGTCCCGCTATTCCCTCCCCCTCCCCGCGCAAGGCGGTAGCCGAGTTGGAGTTCAGGGCGAGAGCGTGTTCGTGTGCGCGCTGGCGTTTTCAGAACGTACATTTCTCTGAGTTGGCCCACTCCAGAACTGGCTGTCCCGACGGGCATAGCTAGAAAGGGCGAGGATTCCGCTAGGGTACATGTACGGGGTAACAGAACGGTGACAGAGCCCATGGTCTTTATCTCATGTAGTCAGTGTCCTTGGGACCCCTGAGAGATGTCCCCTTTCCTAACGGAACCGAAGGCACGGTAGTCCTTTCCACCGATTACAGTCAAGGACAGAGGCCTGCCCCTCACCAGGCCTTCTGATCCCAGTCTGGAGCTTTATCCCTCCTGCCCGTTGGGAGACTGTGGCTGGCTTGCCCCACTAGGCCTATCCTGTATTACCCAGGGAGGCACAAGCAATCACAAGGCCCAGCACAGAGAAAACTTCTTGTAATGCTCCCTGTTACAGTGGTGTCACTGCATGGAGGTAACTTCCCAAGTAGGAAGACTTTTTCCCAAATCCAAGACTCCAGAGAATTGCGAGGGTTTCATCCTAACTTTGTCCTCCCTCCCTTTGGGCACCGGCCAGCAATGGTCCGCGGGCATCTACATCCGCTGTTCCCCGATCCCACCACCAAGGGGCGCGCGAAATGAAACGGTTCTGTCGTGGAACGTACCACTGAGGGGTAGAGGGAAGTCCTTCGAGTCGGGAAGGAACCATTCGGGAGGGGGCGTCCGTTCTGGAATAATCCATTGAGCTCTGTGACAACACTGAGGGTCCCCTTACACCGCGTCGGGCATCGACCACGGGTCCCAGCGGAGGCACTCAGGGCGCCGCTGGGTCCATCCCCATTGTAACCGCTCCATCTTCCCGGCACATTCGAGGCCGAGGGGACACCGGGTTCTCAGCCTGCAGCCTTCTTTTCTATCTACTCCAGGGTCACCCCTTCGTTTCTGCATGGTCACATCCAGGTGGGGAGAGCAACGGAGCAAGAGATTGGCTCCGGGATGCGTGTATGTGTGTGTGGGGCGGGGGGGGGGGGTCGAAATCGAGAAAGCGTTCTGGGCGGCGATTGGTCGCCGCGAGATAGCTGGAATAAACTCTTCCGGGGTGTCAAGCGGCGCCGGAAATCCCGCTATTCCTGCCCCTCCCTCCTCGCCTGCCCAGTTCCCATTGGCTGTCTCTCTGGGACAGGCACAGTGGTCGCCGAGTTGACGCTCAGGGTGAAAGGTGTGCGTGTGCGTGTGCGTGTGCGTGTGCGCACGCGGGCATTTTCAGAGTGTACATTTTTCTCCGAGTTTGACTACTCCAAGACTGACTATCCGTAAGGGGCTGATTAGCTGCCCGGGTCGGTGGCGAGGTTCGGCGCAGTCGCTGGCTGTGCAGGGTGACGGTGGTGGTGTCTTTCCGCGAGCTCTTACAGTCTTGTTCAGCCTTCACTCAGTCTGGAGCGTGTGGCACCGCAGGGTCAGTCGCGCAGATTCATATAATTAAGGCCAAGGAGGGGTCACCAAACTTTTTTGGTGTCTCTCCCTGGGAAGTAACGTGTGTCGTGCAGTTTGGAGATGTGTACCGCTACGTCTGACATCCCAGATGCTGTTTGAGTACATTTGGCGTCTGTGAGCATTTTGGGGAGTTTTTGGTGAATGGGATATTTTATCTGGGTGGGTTTTGTGAGCCATGGTACAAAGTCTGTAGGGATTTGTGTCCTTGTAGACCTGGGTGTGCATTTTCTGAGCTTTTGGGCATTAGAGTCACTGGGTGTTAAACCCTTATGTAGACGTCTGTACCCCAGCGTGTGAGGCCTTTGAACTGTTGTGATTCTGGGTCCCAAGGTGTGATGTCTCTGAGCTGCTTTAGGAAGGGGTTTGTCTAAAGGTGTAAAGTATCTGAGCTGTTTGGGGTCTGTGTGTCAGTAGTAAAATCTCTTACCATTTTGGCTGTGAGGTCTCTGTCCAGGAACTGAGGGAGTTGGAAACCCGGCAGGTATGATTCCGAAGCCTGGAATCCGACGTGCTGATGGTGCGTTGTTGAGGGTGTCACTTGTCTCCTGGAGTCTCAGTACGTATCATAATCAGTCAAATGGGGCCAGTGCCCACCTTGGAGGGTACCTGTGCATGTTAACAGTGTGTGTAAAGGGCCCGGCTCCCAGCTATGGTTCAGCAAATGTTTTCAGAGCGCCTGCCATGTACGTGAGTACTATTCGAGGAGTTTGTGACAGGACAAAACTGACAAAGTCTCATTTCATAGAGTTGGTCAATAAGTAAATCAAGGGTGGCAGGTGCTATGTATGAAGAAAGATAGGGCTGGACCAGGGGAAAGGGTATGTGGAGATGATGTTATTATTTTATTCAAGGTAATCAGGGAAAGTCTCCCTGAAGGATGACGAATGAGCAGAGACCTGGAGGAAGTGAGGGAGCACGCCGTGGGATTACCTGAAGGAAGAGCATTCCAGGCAGAAGGAACAGCAGGTGCCACAGTCCCGGCGGGGCAGTCTACTTGGCGTGCTCCTGGATATCAAGGAGTCCTGTGATGCACTGGGTCCAGCACGTAGCACTCATTGAAAGGTGTCTGGTGCTGCTCTCTGTGTTTGTCCCACAATCTGTGGTCATCCCCATTTCACAGATGAAGGACCCGAGGCTCCAAGATGTGCCCTGCACCTTCTCTCCTGCTTACACCTGAAATTACTGAAGAGGGGTGAAACTTTCTAGCCCATCATGAGAGACAGAGGGCCTGAGTGTAAGAGCTGCAGGGAGGACACCGTCCACACTGAATGTCAGCCAGCCAGCGGAGATCAGTTATAAAATGGGAATCATGCCCCTCATAACATTGCTACTCTTGATGGAGGGCAGGACTTAAGAATGAGAAAGGAACTGGGCAAAGGAGAGAGGCAGGAAGGGGAAGCTGGAGGACAGTGAGGAAAAAACCCACTGGCTTCATCATATTGCTTGGATTTGGCCCAGTTCACCTTGATTAACTGATATATTCACTTTTCCCCTGTCCCTACCCTTTCTTTCCCTTCCCTTCTCTTCTCTTTTGTGCCTGAGCAGTTCAGTCCTAAAGCCATTAGGTGTTGACGGGCAAGGCAAGTATATGCGTGTAGGGGCATCCCAATTTGGGAGGTCAGAGCCCAAGGTGGTAAGGAGGATATCCCTGGGGGTTCTGTGGGGAGGTGGTTAACTGGCTCAGGGATTCAGGCTTGAGTGAGGTGTGGAAGTCAAGGGCAGGGGATGGTTCAGCATAGCACGTGGGGAGGACCTCTTTGTGGAGGAGGGATGGCTTATATGCATTGGGATTTGTCAACTCAGTGAATATATAAGGATGGTGGGAGCCACGTCTGTCACTTTTGGAAGAGGGAATTTCCAATATGGAAAGGAGGTAAACTGGAACAACTTCTGAGGAGTTCTACTGGAATTAAAGGTCTCCGTGAGAACTCCTGGTTTTCAATAGATATGTGTGCATATGTGGATAGATTGATATAGAAATATATATATGTGTGTGTGTGTGTGTGTGTGTGTGTGTGTGTGATTGTGTTCACACATATATTCCAAACTTCCTGAAAACAGCAACATCCCAATGACAATAAGTACACCTACCGCTAGATCCTAGCTTCTGAATACCATTCTCCGCTAAATGCTGGGTTCCCAGGCTGAGGAGAGAAAGGATTAATGAGCCTGGCTCAACTTGTCATGTCAGTAATAAGGGAAAGTTAAGGAATGATGGGGAGATGTCAGGGGGACACAGAATATAGCTGGAGGGCTCTCCCACCGGAAAAGCTGGGGACTCTTTTATCTTTTCCAGCTTCTCTGAGGTATTATTGACATATAGCATGTAAGTTTAAGGTGCACAGTGTGATGATTTGATACACGTAGATAGGGCAAAACGATTACCACAATAAGGTTAGTTAGCACTCTATCCCCTCACAGAATTACCTTTTTAAAAATCGTGGTGATAACATTTCAGATCTACCCTCTTAGCTTTCAATATACGATACAGTTTTGTTCCTTATACTCAGCATGCTGTACATTAGATCCCCATAACTTATTCATCTTGTAGCTGGAAGTTTGTACCGTTTGACCAATATTTCCCCCAGCCCCTGGCAACCGCCATTCTAAACTCTATTTCTGTGAGTTTGACTTTTTTAGAGTCTACATATAAGTAGAACATACAGTATGTCTTTCTTTCACTTACTTCACTTAGCATAAAGCCTTCCAGGTCCATTCGTGTTGTTGCAAAAGGCAGGATTTTCTTCGTTTTTGTGGCTGAATAATATTCCGTTGTATATGTCACCACATTTTCTGTATCCATTCATCCCCTCCATGGCCACTTAGTTGCTTACATATCTTGGTTGAAGCTGCATTGTAAATTGTGACGTTGGTGTTAGTCCTCCAAGTTTGTTTTTCAAAATTATTTGGCTATTCTAGTTCCTTTGCCTTACCCCAGAAATTTTATCATCAGTTAGTCTATATGTACAAAAAAATCCTTGCCTGGATTTGTGATTGGAATTGTATGAAATTGATGGATCTATTTGGGGACTATTGACATCCTAATTATATTGAATTTCTCAACAGATGAACGCAGTATGTGTCTCCATTTTGTTAGGTCTTCTTATATTTCTTTTCCTCAGCATTTTGTAGTTTTGAGCATACAGATCCTGCTTATGTTTCGCTAGATTTTGGGGGGAAGCTATTATAAATGGTATGCACAAGTCTTTTTTTTTTAATTTCCTAATTGTTCATTGCTAGTACAGGCAAATATGCCTGATTTTTTGGTGTTGAGCTTGTATCCTGCGACCTTGTTAAACTCACTTCTTAGTTATAGGAGTTTTTGTTAATAGATTTCATGGGATTTTCTAGGTAGATAATCATGTCATTGGTGGATGGGAGCAGTTTGATTTCCTCCTTCCCAATCTCTAAACCATTTGTTTCTTTTTCTTTTCTTACTGGAGTGGCTAGGACTTCCAGTACAATGTTGACTTATAGCTATCCTCCTGGCCTGGTTCCTGATCTTAGGGAGAAAGCATTTAGTCTCTCTCCATCAAGTAGGATGGAGGGGCGGGTATTTTTGTAGATGCTCTGTGTCAGGTTAAGAAAGCTCCCTTCTACTCCTGGTTAGCTGAATGTTTTCATTATGAACGACTGTTGAATTTTGTCAGATACTTTTTCTGCATCAACAGATAACGATCATGTGGTTCTTTATCTTTGGTATGCTACTATGCTGGCTTGATTGATGTTTTAATGCTGCACCAGCTTTGCATTTCGGGGATAAACCTCACTTGGTCATGGTGTATTATTCTTTTTATATATTGAATTTGATTTGCTACTACTGTCTTTGTTTGACTTTGGTATCAGGGTAATGCTAATCTGAAAAAAGAATTCAACAAGTGTTCCCTCTCTTCTGTTTCCTTGAAGAGATTGCGTAGAATTGCTGTCATTGCTTCTTAAATGTTTGGCAGGATTTTCCAGGGGTACCATCTGGCCCTGGAGATTCCTTTTCTGTAAGTTTTTCAACTACAGACTCAATTTTAAAAATAGATGATCTGTTTCTTTTTGGCTGAGCTTTGATAGTTTGTTCCATTTCGCCTAAATTGCCAAAAGTAATTATGTAGAATTATTCATAGAATCCTTTTAATTTCTGTGGGATCTGTAACCTATTTCATTCCTGATGTTGGTAAGTTGTGTCTTTAGTTATCTTGCCTTTTTTTTTTTGTCTGTCTGGGTAGAAGTTTATGAATTTGTATTGACCTATTGAAAGAACCAGCTTTGGGTTTCGTTGATTAACTCTATTCTTTTTCTGATAACTGTTCCAATCTCTATTTCCCTTATTTGCTTGCTTTGAATTTATTTGGATTTTCTTTTTCTAGTTTCTTAAGGTGGAAGCTTTCATTATTGATTTGGGTTCTTTATTCTTTCTAATACAAGCATTTGATGCTGTACATTTACGGCTAAGCACTGCTGTACCTGCATCCTGCAGATTTTGGTAGGTTGTTTTTTCATTTTCATGTTGCTTAAATTAATTTGTAACTTTCCTTGATCCTTGCTCTTTGGTCCATGGATTATTTAGAAGTATGTGATTTAATTTCCTTGTGTTTGGAGATTCTCCTCCTAACTTTGGCTTACTTATCGGTGGTTTTTCTCTTTTGGTCAGACGACATTCTTTGTATGATTGCAGTTATCTTGCAATTGGTCATATTTGTTTTATGACCCAGGATATAGTCTACCTTGGTGAAACTTCCATATGCACTTGAAAAGAATGTGGTATATTCGGCTATTGTTATGTGGAGGGTTCTATACCTGTGAGAACATTCGGTTCACCCATGCATTCTAATTTGCTTTCTCTCCGTTCTGTGTATTACTGAGGTTGTTGAAGTCTCCAGCTGTTCTTGTAGATTTGTTTGTTTCAGTTCTTCCAGTTCTGACTTGGTCATGTATTTTGAAGCTTTGCTGTTGAGTACTGTGCAGAATAGAGTTAACATAGCAGGCCTGAGACTATAATCCTTAGAAGGGCTGGCTTGTTGGCCCTCACGTCGCGTCTGAGAACTTGGATTTCAAGAGGTTTCCCACCGTTGCCTCCTTCAGAAGTGTAGTTTACTCCTCCATCTGTCCAAACAGTATGTTTTATGCTAAACACCTGCTTTCCTCCTGGGAACCTGAAATCTTGTTATGTGCTAGGCCCCGGGTTTCTCAGGAGCTTCCCTGGTGGACAGCATTTCACAGGCGTTGTCATGATCCGTTGCCGGAGGGACAAATTGCGTGATTATCTACTAGGAAAGGACTCTTGGAAGCTTGCGCTGGTTTCCTCCGGATGTTGCCCAGTGCACCTCTCCCCCTGGATGATTTGGCTTTGTATCCTTTTGCTGCAGTAAATCTTAGCCATGAGGATGACTATGTGCTAGGTCCTTGGGGTCCTCCTAGGAATTCATCAAAAGCAAGGGTGGTCTTGGGGCATCTGAAACAGTGGTGGCAGCTGTGGATTCACTAGCGAGACTGTGACTCGCTGAAATACGGTGAAAGCCTTGTTTGAGTAAAGGGAGGATGAAGCAGTAGGGATGACGATCTTTTTGTGCTCATTGACTGTGGATGTACCCGTGCTCTGAAACAGCAGCTGAGCCACTGACTGTTGTGATAGGTGTTACTTACAGAATTTGAAAACAAAAGATCCAGATCCAGGAGAGTTAGCGCACTGCATCCTCGGCTGCTTCTGCTGTGCTGCCTGATGTGAGTGGGGTGGCGGGGGGTGGGGGTGGGGAGTGCAGCCAGCTCCTGACTTTGGTGTTTGTTATTTCCTCCAGGCCTGGGGGGAAAGGATGCAAACCTTACAAAAGGTGAACTCTGGGTCGGCCAAAAAATGTTAAAAGTTTGACTTGCTCTCTCCTACAAGCGGAAGAAAGCAAGTAAAATCAGGTTCTGGGCTGGAGAAAGCTTCAGATAAACTAGAGGCAAGAAGGGGAAAAAGGTCTGCAGGCTTTTCTTCAACTTGGCGGCGGCGGCGGCGGCGGCTGCGGCTGCTGCTGCTGCTGCTGCTGCTGCTGCTGCTGCTGCTGCTGCTGCTGCTGCAGCAGCAGCCCCTCCCAGCACTCGCGCCCGAGCTCCCCGGCCGCTGTGCGGTACCCTGGTGAGTGTCAGTTTACTGCTAGGCGTTTGAGTAAAGCGTCCCTGGGAGAGGGAAAAGGGGGAATTTTAAAAATGGCTTTGTACGTTGTGGCTGTTGCATCTGGATCTTTGAGAGAACTGAGACGAGACGTTAGGCATATGACTCTTCAGTGCAAGAGAATGAGCTTTTCCAGCCTCCTCACGGGATCAGTGAGACAGACAAAAGGACAGGAGGCTGTGTCAACCCATTTTGAAAATTTTTAAAAATTCACGATTTTGTCCTGGCCAGTTGCTAAACGTAATGTCTTTACAGTTAGATTATAAAACACGTTTTGCTATGAAAGTACTCTTGCCTACAGCCCTTCCATACAAAAGATTAGGGGGACATTAGGGGATAATTAAAGAAATGTAAGTTTTGTTGTTTGTTTTTGTGTTTTTTTTGCGGTACGCAGACCTCTCACTGTTGTGGCCTCTCCCGTTGCGGAGCACAGGCTCCGGACGCGCAGGCTCAGCGGCCATGGCCCATGGGCCCAGCCGCTCCGCGGCATGTGGGATCCTCCCGGAGCGGGGCACGAACCCGCGTCCCCTGCATCGGCAGGCGGACTCCCAACCACTGCGCCACCAGGGAAGCCCCGAAATGTAAAGTTTTGATTTCAGGATTGTACACAGTGATTGTATAACAATGGAGAACACACCACCCCTGGCACCTGGTGGGGGAAGTGTAGAGAGGGAGCGAGGGCATTAATGATCTTGTCTGTTCCTGGGAATTTTCTATGTTTCCTAAAGGAATACTCCCCATGCAGCCTTCCAAGCTGCTGTGAGCACTTTTTTTTTTCTTTTTGAATTTTACTTTATTTATTTTTTTATACAGCAGGTTCTTATTAGTTATCTATTTTATACATATTAGTGTATATATGTCAATCCCAATCCAGTGAGCACTTTGAATGCAAACTGTCTGCTGAGGCTCCAGTCACACCTGAGGGAGCTCTGACTGTGGGACCGCAGGAGTGGCCCCAGCCCCTGGATGGTGCATGCAGAGCACCTCCAGGTGTCAGCCACCCTCGGAAAGAGGATGCGCTGGGGTCCCGGACAGACAGAACTGCTTGGAACGGGCTGCCTCCAGGCAGTGCCTCTGAAACTAAGGCCTCAGATGGATTATTCAAACTGGACAGGGAGTCCTAGGGGGGCAGGTCCCTGGGTGGGAGGCCACACTGGGGCCCCAGGGAGCTGTCCTGCCTGCCTGATGTATGTCCTGCTCGGGGCAACCTAGCAGTTGTGAACCCTTTGTTTCTAGGAATACATGTATGCCTCGGAATTACCCTTCTTGTGTGTGAGCCCTGAATATCCCGACGCAGCCTCAGCCTGGACGAGTAGTGACCAGAGTATGCTGTGCCTGAATTGGTGCCTCAGGTGCCTCAGCTACAAAAGGTTCATACAAAAAACTAAGCCGTAAGGTTCCTGGCTTTCTAAGTTAGACCTTCATGGTTAATGACACCTGTATTTAAATGGCTGAGTCCTGGAACCCTAAGGGATGTAACTGACATCAGTACTGCAGTGTAGGCTGGTGTCACTGCGCTGCCTGGGTCCTAAGACCTGTGGCATTCCCCTCCCTCCCTCTGCAGACTGACATCCTTCTCGCTCGTCATTAAGACACTGGGTCCAGTCCTTCACCCGTTACGTCAGCTCCACAAGTGTGGACTGACTTTCTACCGTGTCTCAGGTCCTCTGCCCTGAGGACACCAGGATGAACGGGATGTGTTTCCAGCCTTCTGAGAAGGAGTTAAAAGTCTGGTGAGGGAGACAGACGTGGAAGCAAAACCTCGGTGCCTCAAAGACAATGGGCTTATCTGGCTTTGTTCAGCAACCCATGGCAGATCACACTATGAGCATTTCCCACGTAATTTTTCCCATCCACTAACAGCATATCCTGAAGATCCATCTAGTCAGTACAGCTGGATTCCCCTCATTCCTGTAGGCGTGTACAACCTCAGCTACCAAGCGACACTGGTGTGTTGCATCAAGCTCAAGGCCAGTAAGAGAATTGCCTTCAGTATGTGTTCTCTAAAACACTCAAGGATTCTTTGTAAGTTTCCAGAGAAAGCAACATTCAGGCTTCCCTTAATTCACGGGTAAATTACAATCATGGAAAATCCACTTTATTTAACTCTCTGCTTAAAAGTGTTTGCCTCCCTGTAACCCTCAGCCCACAGATGCCGGTAGCTCCTCCCAATCATTTCAGCACCCAGACCTACCCTCTGAAACTTCCTGTCAGCTTCCACCTACTTACCAGATGCACCATTGTGGTAGTAAACCACATAACATACTGGTTATCAACCACGAGAATAGGATTTTGTGAAGGTATCCCCAGACCTCTTATTCCCATCAAAAGGATAGGAATGATATGGTCCACGTCAGGGTTTGGTCTGGGGAAATAGCATGGCAGCATGGAGTAGGACACAGGACTCCCCAGGAAGGATTCCAGGCACCTTCCTCGTCTGTCTTGCTTTCTGTGACAAGATAATGGTTCAGGGACAGACGGGGTGTGAGGTAAGGCTTCGTTTCCAAGGTCAATCACGGCCGTGGGCATCAGTGTTTAGGACGGTTCTGTGGTCGTCGTGGCTCTTGGCTCCCGGGTCTGGGGTCCTTCTCAGAGAGAACGAGCCCTCTCCAGGCTGCGTTACCAGAGTCACGGGCCAGGCGAGGGCTTTAAGCTACTAGGGAAGGCTGTCTGCTTCGGCACGGCAGATCAGATCAGAGGAGGACAGCTGAGAGGAGAAGAGGGGAGAAGATCTCCTCAGGTCAGGGGCAGGTGTCTGATCGGTGAAGGGAAGACATTTTTCCTAAATTCTGGTTGCTCTGGGCTTGTGTGGCATGGAGGGAGTGAGGGTGCAAGAGAGAAGCAGAGGCTGACTGGAGGTGGGGAGAATAGATCATATAACCTCATATCGTCTGTGTCCCACGGCCCCCGAGAAAAGCCCAGGCCATGTGGCATCTCAAAGGTCATCTCCTCTCACCACCTCCATCCACTGGCCATGAAGAGAATGGATCTGAGATAAACTGAAGCCTCAGAGAGACAGGCCAGTGGGGTGGTGGTGTCTTCTCAGAAGATCCGCTGCCCTGCCCTTGGTTTGACTCTCACGCTGTGTCCTTTACGTTCTCTCTCCTGTGCTCTCAGGTTGGTCTTCCCAACTGTGTGTTTGTCCTGGGAAGAGTCAGTACGTTGGAGACAGTCTCGCTACCAAAGGAGTTTATTAAAGTTCCTGAGAGTTTCCCAGGCAGAGTGAAAAATCAAAGATTCTAGGGCACCGTTGTAGCCACACTAAATGAGATTCACTGAGTGCGGATCATGGAATCTGCATTTTTGTGTTGTTTTTTTTTTTTTTATAATTCCTCAGTTCTGATTGACATGGACAATTTGTCTGGGTACTACCAGAGCAGAGGAACGAACGGTCTTATTTTCGCTACTGGCAGGTTTCTCTCTCCATCGGGAGCATGTGGAGGTGACAGAGGTTTGCTGCCTTCTCTGATGCACAAACCCAAGACCTTCAGGCTAGGAGACTGACATGCTGTCTGCTGTTCTAAGGAGGCTCTCAGATCATTGTTTCCACAAAACATCCTGATTCCAATCCTGTCAAGCCTCCATCTAAAAGATTTCTGAAGAAACCAGATTTCTATTTAGTGTGCAGTTCCATGCTGTAAGGTCAATTTGTGTTATGTGTTAGCTGTTTTTCTACATATTTTGCAGTAGCCATTGGATCTTGCCCTTGACTGAATAAATACAGACCACACTTGAGTTTTCCACAATGCCTCCACAGACCTGTGGCTCCACCCCTTACTGCTGGGTGACACTGAGCGGGCTACTTAGCATCTCTGTGCCTCAATTCCTCCATTAGTAACATGGAAACACTAGTTAGGAGTAAATGTAACTACTTCTTGGGGGCAGTTTAGAGCACTGACCATGTTAAGACATGGGAAGTTGTCAGGACAGTGCTCAGCATGTGACAAGTTCCTGGTGAATTCTAGCTGTTGTCATTACTGCTGTTAATAGTGTTACCGTTCCCACATTTCCCTGGAGAGTGTTCCAGAGAAACAATGTCAAGACCACCTTTGACTCACCACATGGACTTTGCACTATCACTTCAGCCTCTCAGGGACTCAAGAACTGAATGTATGGGGCATGGGTGTGGGTATGTGTGTGTGTGTGTGTGTGTGTATATTAGCATAATGAGTATTTAACTCTCCTTATGGGGATATTGTGAAGCCTAAATACAATGCTGGGGTTTCATCAGGGGCTCGTATGGAAAAGTTTAGTGCCTATTCTCTAGGAAATTAGAAGTCTAATGACCTCTTCGTATGATTTGTATAATGATGGGAAAGTAAGTGATCACTGGACGATTGTAGTAGAACATGAGTATATACATTTTAAAAAACATTCCAGAGGGAAATTTAAAGGCCCAAGGACCTCATCATATAGCCCTTTTTTGGGGGGGGGGCATTATTTTTATGAAGCCTAATTCTCCTGTATCAAATTCTGAATATCTGAATCTTATGAAGATACAAAAGTATTAATACTCAAACTTTCATCAGTAGGACTTTATTTCTTGTGTAGTTTTCACATTGCCGGTTTTATGGTGTTTCTTATTTCTTCCACTAATATTCACGTTTTTTTAACCAAAGGGTGATGGTGTGAATATTTTCTGAGTTACATCCTGAGGAGATGGTAAACAGTGTTTTTGGATGGAGAGTCTGAGGAGGGGGGCAAAGGGGAGAGAGAGTGGAGCGGGAGTGGTTGAGGAGAAAGCAACGGGGGCAGGGAGAGAGATATGGGTACAAGCAGAAACCGAAGTGAAGAGACACAAGAATAAAAGCTCACCCTTCTGGACTGTGTTTAACTCTCTATATGTATAAGTGTAATAAGGTCTCTGAGTACTCACAGCAACATTATGAGGTAAGCATTTTTAATGTTATCATCCCTTTTTGCAGATGAGGAAGCTTGAGACACGTAGAGGTTAACGGGTGAAGGAACTTGCCCAAAGTCACCTGGCCGGCAAGAAGTGAGTCAGATTGCTACGCAGGCCTGAAAGAAACAGAGAGGTGTGGTATCTGACCCCCAAATCTGGAATACACTGCAGTGTCCAGTGTCCTCTGGATCAAAAGGCAAGTGAACATGTCCATCGGCATGAATCAGATTACCATGGATCTGTGTATGGATTGAGCATGATGTCTCCTAAGTGCATGAAAGACCACGGGGTGTCGTGTCAATATGCACACGTCACAGAGAACAGTTCCTGGTCCATATCAAGCTCTATACATGTCTTTGCTTCTACCGACATCAGTATCAGCATCCTCATCCTCATCATTATGGGAAGTAGCATAACCATACTATAATGATAAACAGAACAACAGACACAAAAGTATGAAGACATTACCTCCCCCCATCTCCTAATCTTTAAAAATGCAGAGAAAAAACCTGGAAGGCAGTAGACTACATATTAAGTGTTTTTCTCTTGAGTGTGAAATTCTAGATAATGCCCAAATAACCTTTTTTTTTTTTTTGGCGGTACACGGGCCTCTCACTGTTGTGGCCTCTCCCGTTGCGGAGCACAGGCTCCGGAGGCGCAGGCTCAGTGGCCATGGCTTATGGGCCTAGCCGCTCCACGGCATGTGGGATCTTCCCGGACTGGGGCACGAACCCGTGTCCCCTGCATCGGCAGGCGGACTCTCAACCACTGCACCACCAGGGAAGCCCCCAAATAACCTTTTAATGTGCTGTATCTTCATTGTTACGTAGCCAGTTTTTCTATTATAATTTGAAACTAGTTTTTCTGAAGACCTGTTCTCTTAGGTATCTTGACGTTTCAAGATGAAAAAAAATTGTTTTGGTATCCTTGCCAAGTGAAAACCCAGTCAGCACACTTAAGTGAGGAGTATGATCTTTGGTACAGTGGGGGGTGTGGGGCGTGGGGGGAGCAGAGAGGTCCTGATGGAAGGTTAGCTAAGTCTGCAAGCGTTGTGAAAAAGGCCACGGACGATATAAGCCCAAACCAAACAACAACTCACAGGTCCCTAGGAAGAGACTGGTGTTCTATCCACATAAGTGTCTGTATTAGGACTTCTTAGACCTTTGCTCTTTTGGCTCCCGTGGCACAGTGGGGCAGCGTGTGGCGCTTGTAACGCAGTCCTGCTTTGACCCAGGCTGTGGATGAGAGTTGCAGCCTCCCCTGCAGCACCGCCCCTTTTGTGGGCCAACTGGAGCACTTTTCTTGGTGCCTGGGAGCCTCCAGATTCAGAAGGGAAGGGAGACAGAAAATGCGTAGCTCAGTAGGTAGATCCGACCCTCCCAGATAGAGCCATGCACAGCAAGTGAGATGCAGGTGCAGCTTGGTGCAGTAACCCGTTGGGAATTAGCAGAGTTGGATTGGGTGACTCAAGGAAGAAATGTGGACGTGAATGCAAAGGGGAGGAACCACATTAAGAGGGGTAAACAGCTATAATTCCCATTTCTGTAACAGGGTAGGGTACTCCATTATTGTTGGGAGAAGGCTCCCTGGTCTGAGCTCTGGGAGGGCGTCACGGCACTTTAGTGATGAGCGTTCTGAGGAACCGCCATCAACCCTAACCAGGGGGCGCTGAGTGTCTGAAGGCAGGAAGTCTCAGTCTTTACCCCTAACAGACACAGACAGCTTCTTAGCCCTGCTGAGAGTGGTGCTGTGGCACCTGAGGGAAGCTCAAAGTTGCCCTCTAGCAAAACTACCAGTGCTCCTTATGTCCTAATCCAGGTCAGGGTGGCTGCCCAGACACTGTGCACTGATCCGGATAAGTCTGATGGGTGTGTGTGTGTGACAAACAGTGACTTTATTCATTGAATCGTTCACCAAGCTCCAACTATGGTCAAGGCACTGTGCTGGATGTCTGGGGATACATAAAAAAACAAACAAAAAAATGGTCAGCTGGGTATCTGCTCAGTCAGCTGACTGACAAGGACAAGGAGGGATCATAGATACTGAATGACAAGCCTGTGCCAGGCCTTAGAAGGAGTGAGAGGCAGGACGTGGGGGAAGAGCAGAGAGAGTCGAGGTGGAGCAAGCAAGGAACTAGGAGGACCGCGTGAGGGGCAGCTCCGAGTGAGACTGATGGCCTCACCTGGACTTGACATGGCCTTCCTAACTGAGCTCAGGTCCCTGACTCCATGGCCACCTGTGCTCTGGGCACAGCATCACAGACTCCACTAGCAGCCTGCGTTCATTCAACAGTCCATCGATTGGACACGTAGTTGCGGGGCCTACACTGGGCACCAGCCACTTGGTACTTGGGAAACATTCAGTGAACTGACCGGTGCTTTAAGGATCTTGACCCAAGTTCCACTGTGAGGCCAGAACTGTGGCTGATGGGGCAACAGAGTGACCCACACGTGTGTAATGAACGTTGCAGCCTCTTTGGTTAGGAGTTTCCGGAATTAGGGATCGTATGAAAGATGCAATGCTCCTCCCCCCACCAAAGGGAAGAGAATCTGACTCGAGATATGCCCTGTTTACTCCATTCTCCTGTGTCATTTTTAACGCAGAAATAACTGGTCCAAGAAGAGCTACCCTTTATTGACCAAGTACATTTGAGTCGAGGTCCTTCATTCACTGAGGAAACAAGTTCGAAGCACCGACCAGACACTAGGTCTCCGCTACTGGGGCCAGTTTGGGGATGCAGGGATGATGGGGGCTGCAACCTGCAAGCAGATGACTGCCCCCTGTTGTGTGAGAAAACCCATGGCAGGATTTAAATCATAGAACCCTAGGAACACAGAAGAGAGCCTCTGACCCCCTGCCATAGTGTGCGGGGTCGGGGGTGTGTGGTGTGTGGGTGTTTGGTCAGGACACACTTCTCGGGTGGGGAGGTTCTTCAGGTGGCACTTCGATCATCCACAGTTTACAGACACAAGCTGAAGAGCAGAGACATGAACATGGGTGGAGCCAGATTTCCATTCTCAGTCTGTTGGCTCCAGACCACCATGGCAGCTGGGTCAGCTCCAGAGCTGTCATGCAGCCACTACAAACACTTCCTCTGCCTCTGCTTGCCTCTCAGTTCCTTCCATCTGATAAATAGAGTGAGACTGGTGGAGATATAACTGGGGGAGGGTTGATTGCAAAGCCTCTCTGATATGGCAGAGTGCCCCCCACACACACAGGGGAGGCTGAAGTCCTGCCCGGCCGTTGGCTCTGAGGCAATCCTTTTGCGCCGGTGGACTCCAGTTTCTTGGCTGCAAGGCAGCTCCTGCGAAGGCAAACACAGAGAGCGTCTTAGAACCTTTCAGGGTGGCTTTGCCCTACTGGGTTCCTGCATTTCACAGGTGGACATGGTATTGGGACAATGATGACTTTCCTGTCACGGAACAACATCTGCATCTCGGCACCTGAATCACAAGCCAAGTGGGTTGTCGTGACCGCAAAGAAGACGGGCTTTGCAGTCGGGCAGAACTAGGGCTTGACTGCCAGATCCAGCCTTTACTGCATCAGCGACCTAACCTCTTTGAGCTTGTTTCCTCGTCTATGGAAGGCGGGGGTTGATACTTCTCTGGATCTATGGGGAATAAAACCGCATATGCCCGGCTCCCATTAGCTCAGTAACTAGGCTCCGGGTGAACCATTTTACACTGCGCCCTGTGTTAGGGACACATCAGTGTGGAGGCAAGCATGCCGGGGGCCTCTGGGCATCTACTCCATCCTCTGGCTGGGGTGGGGGTTGGGGTAGTGGCGGTGGAACTGGTGCCATTTCCATCTTTTTAATTGTCTTTACATATCAAAGGCACACACTTCATTTCATACTTAGGTGTGCTCTGCTCAGAGGAGTTGTACTGAATGAAGTCAGTCCTCACAGTTGAGTCTGTAGCAGGCAGAACCAGCAGTGGGGACACCTAAGGAGTTGCAGGAAGGTGCTGTCAGATTCCCTAAGAGGGTCCCCATACTGAGTGCGCAGCTGATCCTTGCCTCCCTGATGATCACAGGGGACTAGTAAATCACAGCCTTGCATGGGGAGGACCCGTTAATATACTTTCTCCTGTCCTAACAGAAACTCAGACTATAAACTATAGTGAAAATCTCATCAAAACAAAGTCCATGGGTAGGGCAGTTCAAAGCCTGTTCAATTTACTGGGTCACAGATACCATAAAGTGACAGATTTTTTTCCCCATTGTTCAGCTTATCCCTCCTCACTGTGAAGCAGGTGGTCACCCTGGATCCCTCTATGCTTCCAAAACTGTGGCCAAATTCCAAAGGTCATATTCAAAGGCAACAGTGGGCCCGTATAACATAAGGCGAGAGAGCTTTTCTGTCTGTATCCTGTTCTTAGCAAGGAAGCCTTTCCCAGAAAAACTCAGCCATCAGATTGCATTTCAAATCAGCTCACTGTGAACCACAGTAAAACGTGTGTCCGTGTGGGGAATTCATAATGAAATCTCCATCACCTTCCATTCGGTAAAAATATCAAATCTGGTAACTGTGACTTTTCATCCAGGTACTCCTCAGGAAAAATGGAAATTGCTCTACCCAGCCTGACAGCTGAACCTAAGAAGGAATCAGACAGATGAGGAGGGAGGAAGGGCATGTAAGATGGAGGGAACAGCACGTGTGAGGTTGTGAAATCTGTGGGTGGTGGGGGCCGGGAGCGGGGCGGGCAGGGGGGGCGAGGGAGGACGAGTGTGAGCACACCAGCCATCTGATGAACAGAAAGAGGTCTGGGTGCGCTGGAATATCAAGTGGGGCTTGGAGCGGAAGGAGGGGGTCTGGTGACGATCAGACGTTTGGGGGCAGGCAAGGCCTGCTGTGCTTAGTCCAGGAGGCTGGACATTATCCTAAGAGCAGCGGGCAGCCCCTGCAGAGTTTTGAGCAGGGCTGTCATGCCCAGGTTAGGACTTAAGAAAGCTTCCTCAGGCAGTAGGATAGACAATGCGTTGGAAAACATCAGGATTGCTGGTGGTGGTCAAGGAGAGAGATGAGGGTGACGTGGAACTCACTGTGCCGATGGAGAGAAGTGTCAGGATCTTGCTTAGAAAGACTTAGGAGGCAGAAAGGTGGGGCTTGATGACTGAGAGGGTGGTGAGAGAGAGGCAGCAGGCAAGGATGGCCTTAAGGATCTCTGGCCTAAGCAGCTGGGGAGAAGGCTGCCTTGCCCTGAGTTAGGCAACAGTAGAGGAGGTGCAGCTATGTGGGGAGGGGTTGTGGATGGGTTCAGTTTGGACTTGTTGAGTATTCCTTGCCTTTGGGGCTCAAACACGTATTACCTGAATGACTTGGGGTAGCTGACCTAACCTCTCTGTGCCCAAGATGCCTCAACTGTGATAGCAGGCTCAATGTAAAATAATCCTAGTTGATGAGGTGGGAAAGCAGAGACTACAGAGAAGCTAGGGGAGCTGCTCAGAGTCACACAGGCCGTCAGAGGAGGAGTGACCCACAAACCTAGGCATACTCGATTCAGAGCCCACACTCTTTATTTTTTTAATTAAATCCGACATACCATATTACATTAGTTTCAGGCGCACAACAAAGTGATTCCACACTTTTAAACATTAGGAAATGAATAACACGATAAGTTTGGTTACCATCTGTCACCGTACAGGCTTATTACAATATTATTGACTATATTCCGTGTATGTACATTTCATCCCCGTGACTTATTTATTTTATAACTGGAAGTGTGTACCTCCTAATCCCTTCACCTATTTTACACAACTCCCCACCCGCTCCCCCTCTGGCAACCACCAGTTTGTTCTCTGTGTCTCTAACTCTGTTTCTGTTTTGTTCCCTGTGCTCACTTGTTTTGTTTTTGAGGTTCCACATACAAATAAAACCGTGTGGTATTTGTATTTCTCTGTCTGCCTTATTTCAGTTAGCATAACACCCTCTAGGTCCATCCATGTTGTCGAAAATGGCAAGATTTCATTCTTTTTTATTGCTGAGTAATATTCCGTTGTGTATATGTATACCACTTCTTTTTTATCGATCCATCTATCAATGGGCACTTCCATATCTTGGCTAGGGTGAATAATGCTGCAGTGAACAGAGGGGTACATACAGCTTTTGTGATTAGTGTTTTTTGTTTTCTTCAGATAAATACCAAGAAGTGGAATTGGGGCTTCCCTGGTGGCGCAGTGGTTGAGAGTCCGCCTGCCGATGCAGGGGACACGGGTTCGTGCCCCGGTCCGGCAAGATCCCACATGCCGCGGAGCGGCTCGGCCCATGAGCCATGGCCGCTGAGCCTGCGCATCCGGAGCCTGTGCTCCACAACGGGAGAGGCCACAACAGTGAGAGGCCCGCGTACCGAAAAAAAAAAAAAAAAAAAAAAAGAAGTGGAATTGCTGGATCATATGGTAGTTCTAGTTTTAGGTTTTTTAGGAAACCCTCACTGTTTCCATAGTGGTTGCACCAATTTACATTCCCACCAACAGTGCATGAGGGTTTCCTTTTCTCCACATCCTCGCCCACATTGCTTACTTGTTATTGTCTTTTTGATAATAGCCACTTGACAGGTATGAGGAAGCACCTCACTGTGGTCTTGATTTTGCAATCCCTGATGATTAGTGATGTTGAGCATCTTTTCATATGCCTGTTGGCCATCTGTATTATCTTCTTTGGAAAAATGTCTATTCAGTGTTTTGCCCCACTTTTTAATCGGGCTCTTGGTTTGTTTTTTGTTTTGTTTTGATAATGAGTTCTGTGAGCCCTTTAGATGTTTTGGCTATCTACCTCTTTTCGGATATATCACTTGCTAATATCTTCTCCCATTCAGCAGGTTGCCTTTTTGTTTTGTTGCCGGTTTCCCCTGCTGTGGAAAAGCTTTTTAGTTTGATGTACTCCCGTTTGTCCATTTTTGCTTTTGCTTCCCTTGCCTGAGGAGACATATCCCAAAAATTATTGCTAAGACCAGTGTCAAAGAGCATACTTGGCTATGTTTTCTTCTAGGAGTTTTATGGTTTAAGGTCTTACAATTTAGGCTTTAATCCATTTTTTGTTTATTTTTGTATGTTGTGTAAGAAAGTGGTCCAGTTTTCCCAGAACCATTTATTGAAGAGGCAGCCTTTTCCCTAATGTATATTCTTGGCTCCTTTGTCATAGGGGTTTATTTCTGTCAGAGCCCACACTCTTAAGCATCCCCAACTGTTCTCTCCGTAAAGGCTGGGGAGAAGTGGGAAGAGCTGGTGACTTCAGTGTCCGTTCACAGCTGGTGGCACCAAGTCTGGGTAAGATACATCATTGATCCTGCCCACAATGCACTGGGGCGGGGATAACCATCCCCACCTGGCACGAGTTCACCAGGGTGGTGATGTCATGGGCTCACTCCAGCAGCCAACCCAGGTCAATCCTGCCAACCACAATCAACCATTTAGCCAATCATGAAGGTCTTCACTGTATCCGTTACATCCCCCCACTCCACGCCAGGCTGGCTGTTGAGACGGGGAGGTGAGGAGGAATTGCAGAGCCAGTCCCTGCCCTTGGGAGTTGAGTCATTAATCAGACAGAGATCTGACACCCATAGATGTGGTAGCAAGTGCATCATTGATCCCCTGTGAGGCTGGGTTGCTAGGAGACGAGAGGAGTGACAAGGATCAGGGTGGGATGAAGTGGACATGGCGGCAGGGGTGGGGGGAGCGGAGCAGGGTATGCTGGGTACTTGCCGAGGCCAGTCCCAAGTGCAGAATTACCCACAGCCTGCATGAGGGCACCTGGAGGATGGATGGGCGGGTGTAAATGAGGGAATCAGCAGCGCCACCCCATCCCCACCTCAAAGTCTGTATCCCCAACCTGTGTATTGGGTGTAGGTGGTCTGGGGGTCCCATCTGAGACAGCATACTCTCCCAAGTTACAGAGTAGGAGCCAGAATCCTGTGATGTCCAGACATGTCCAGCATGTCAAATTCTAGGCCAGAGACCGAGCCACAGGCACCAAGAGGCCAGAAAATATTGGATGGGAGTTGGCTTAAAACGCAATGGCCGGTGCTTTGCGATGACCTAGAGGGGTGGGATAGGGAGGGTGGGAGGGAGGCTTCAAGAGGGAGGGGATATGGGGACATATGTATGCATATGGCTGATTCACTTTGGTGTACAACAGAAACTAACACAGTATAGTGAAGCAATTATACTCCAATAAAGATCTATTTTAAAAAAGAAAAAACAAACCGCAATGGCCAAATAACAAATTGGAATGTACCTATAGCAAGTAAAGATATCGAATCATTCATTTAAAATCCTTCCCACAAAGGGAAGCCCTGGGCCTCCTGGTTTCACTGGTGAATTCTATCAAATGTTTAAAGAAGAAATAATATCCATCCTTCACAGACTCTTCCTGAATAGACAGGAGGGAGGAGGGAGCATTTCCTAACTCATCCTGTGAGAACAGTATTACCCCACTACCAAAGCCAGACTTGACGTCACAAGAAAGCTATAGACCAATATCTATCATGAATAGTGATACATACATCCTCAACAAAATATTAGCAAACCAAATCCAGCAACATTTGCAAAGGGCTATATGCAGGATTTATCCCAGGATTGCAATATTGGTTTAACATTCAACTTCAGTTAAGGCAAGCACCATGTTAATATAATGAAGGACAGAAACCACCTGTCACCTTGGTAGACAAAGAAAAAGCATTTGACACAATTCAAGACCCATTCATGATAAAAAAAAAAAAAAACGGTCAACCAACTCGAGATACAGGGGATCGTCCTCACTGTGCTGAAGGACATCCCCGAGAAACATCCAGCTCTCGTCCTGTCATATTTACTAGTGTTAGAATGAATGCTTTCCTCTTGAGATCCAGGCCAAGGCAAGGATGTCTGCTTCAGCCACTTCTATCCCACATTGACTGAAGGTTCTAGCCTGTGCAGCGTGCAAAACATGAACTTCTGCTTTCTGCTACAGCATGGGTGAGCCTCCAAAGCATTATGCTTAAGTGAAAGAACTCAGACACAATAGGCCCCTTCCTGCAGGAGTCAGTTTATATGAAATGCTCAGAAAGGGCAAACCTACAGAGAGAGAAATTAGATTAGAGGATGCCTGGGCCTGGAGGTGCTATTGGGGATTGACGGCTGATGGGTACACGGAATCTCTTTGTGGTTCTGGCAATGTGCCACAACTGGATTATGGTGAGGGTTGCACAACTGCGTAAATTTACTAAAAGTCACTGCATTGGGTGCGTTAAATGGGTGTGATTTGTGGTGTGTATATTATACCTCAATATCTCAGCCCTTAGCTCCTATACCTGGATCTCAGCCCTTAGCTCCAACTTCTGGTCACAGGAATACCTGTAGCCTGGGCATGAGGCCCCCTGCCTGAGCTCAGCAACCCAGGGGGGATGCTCAGCAGAGTGGTAACCAAGACAACGGAACCCCATCCAGCCTCCTCCTGCCCCCAGGACTGAGGTCCGTTCCCTCCCCTCCACCTGCCTGAGTGTCAGATAAGGAAGGGGACTTGGGGGCATGACACACAACCGAGTCATTGAAATTGTTCTAAATATGGCTGTGAAATAAATATGTCAAAAATAGCTCTCAGGGGACGTCCGTGGTGGTCCGGTGGTTAAGAATCCGCCTTCCAGTGCAGGGGACGTGGGTTCGATCCCTGGTCGGGGAACTAAGATCCCACATGCCGCAGGACAACTAAGCCGGCGCGCCACAACAAAGAGCCCGCACGCCGCAACAAAAGATCCCGTGTGCGGCAACGAAGATCCCACGTGCCGCAACTAAGACCCGACGCAGCCAAATAAATAAATAAACAAACATTAAAAGAAAACAGATCTCAGAAGACACATTATAAAATTTTTTGAAAATTTCATTAGTAACAAACATGGTTCTGAAGCTCAAGATTCTATTTAAAACCAGGACAGGTGAAGCATCATGCAATTATGCTTCTCAACCTAAGCTGTGCATCAGATCTCCCCTGGAGAGGCTTTAAAAGCAGGACATCCCCCAGAGAGTCTTAAGTAGTAGGTCTGGAATGTGGCCCCAGCATGAGCATTATCTGAAAACTTCTCTTATGAAAGCCGAGATTGCAGCTGTGGAAACAGAACCATCCTTACAGGAGGAAATCATTTTAGATTTGAAATTTGAGACTCCTCTCTACAAGGAAAGCGGGTTTTCACCATGACCCACTATGCTTCGCAGATATCTTAGGCTGAGGAAAGGGACAACGTGTCCAACGCTTGTTGTAAAACTGACCTCGTACTTGCTGTGCTCCATGTTCCTGAATCCAAAACTTTACAGTTAAAATCCTGCTTTTGCTAATGAAGCTTAGTACTTTTTAGTTCTTGTCAGGATCCCTTGTGCTTAGTTACTTGAAAACATTTCTGAAACATTGTGGAGCTAACTTCATGTGACAGATGAGAATAGTTCTTTGAAAATTAAAGGTGACTGAGAATTGTAGCCGTTGATGCAGAAGGATCAGCTGTCGGCTTATCTGCTGAGTGTGCTGAGTTGCATTTTTAAACTTTTTAGTATAATTTATGTTATCAAATTAACTCCCGTGTTCAGGTAAAGACCAAATAGGACCAGGATGTTTATTGTGAAAAGCACAACTGAGCAATCCCTTGTTTCATGCACACCCATGAACACCCACCTGCACAAACGTTCTCTTTCAGGGATCTCTTCTGGATATTTATCTGCACATTCCCAAATGATGGGCTTACACTGCTATGTCCTGACTCATCGTCTTGCTAAAGACAAGGGTTTCAATCTATTAGGCGTGTTACAGTGCCCAGGTTCTCCTCGGAGATCCAAAACAGGGCGTAGGCCTGTGCTCAGGACCCGCTCAGAGTGTGTCTGCCAAGAACGAGGCCTCACAGAGGAAACGATCCACATCTGTGGCAACATGAAGATCACGGGTTAGCCTTTTCCAAAGCAGGTCCAGGGGAGTCATGGCGCGGTGGAGATCACACCCAGCAGCATCCCCGGGATTTTGGTTTAAGGAATTGGGTAGATGGCAGTGCCCATCCATGAGATGGGGAACATTGGTTTGGGGCCAGCAGCAGATTTGCAGGGCTTGTGGGAGGTCTGAGTGCAGATGTCCCATAGGTCTCGGCCTGTGCGGACTCTGGGGCCCAGCTGAGATTTCTTAGGTAGACTTGGTGATGGGCAAAGCCATCAGCGTACAGGGGGATACAGATGAAAACAAGTCAGATGGGTAAAAGCTCTGGGGGGTGATGTGGTCACCCAAAGATCATGTGTAGAATGGAAGAGCATGGGGCAGAGGTTGGAAACCAGAGGAAAAGAAAACCAAGATTTAGGAGGGGATCAAAGTAAATGGACAGACAGCGAGACTTAGAAGTAATGGACCGAGAGGTAGGAGGAAAGCCAGGATGAGCTGCTGTCACAGACTCTGACACAGGAAAGCGTTTTTAAAAATGGAATGTCTCTGTGGCCAGTACAGCACCGGGTACTACGGTTTGGCACATGGAGCTCTTGGGAGATGTTAGCAAGGGGATGCCCCGTGGATGGGGCACATGGAGGAGGAATCGAGAGGTAACCAGATAAGGATGCTCCTGGAGCCTACACTTCCGAGAAGCTTGGCTGGAAAGGAATCAAAGATGCAGGGTAGTAGAAGCAGAGTGCTGTGTGCTTGCAAGGTATGTAATTTTCTGTTCCCCAAACCAAAAAGACCAGGATGCAGGTTCCAAAAATTCCTAAGAATCATCAGGACTGTTGAATAGATGACAGAGTCGAGAATTGGGATGATCCTCACAGGTGACTCTTCAAGTCGAGGAGTGGGGAGTGGTGGTCTCAAAGCAGCAGTGGAGTTGCAGGAAGACTTCCATCCTCCCCCTCCAGGCCCCACTCTTGCCTCTGCGACCCATGGTCACAAGAGGAGCTGGTGGGGAGGGGTTGCTGAGATCACAGACTCATTCATGCTCCTCAGACTCCACGGGCACTTTGGTGTATTTATTCTCCCTGGCTGATCTGATCTTCATCACGAGTGTCCACCCTCCAAACTGGTTAGTAAGGGGAGAAAAAAACCCCACTGACTGAATTTACTTCTAATCTGGAAAGTGTGGTTGGATGCAATAAAGTGAATGGTCCACATATACAAATGCTCAGTCTGTTTTGGTGAAAATGCTCAGTCTCACATTTCCACCCCACCTCTCTTCTTTCCAAGATGGGGAAAGGGTATGTTTGTCGTACATCTGGCAGTAATGTGGGAAGGGTATCTACGACAGGACACACCTGTGTTGCTCACAGTGGCCTGGGTGGTCCCTGAGGGAAGGACAGCTCTCCTCTCCCGGGTCCAGCTGGCGATGCTGACCTGCACCGCCCATGGGTGGGGCTGGTGAAACTTGCATTTTTGTCTCTCTCTTCTTGGTGGGGAACCGGTGCTCCCTGGCTGACTCAGCCTCAGCTCACTCTGCTGGCAGCTGCAGACCCCTCTGAATCTGGGTCTCATCCTCCATCCCACCCCTGGGCAGGGCTGTCCCCTCCACAACCTCAGCTGCAAGGTCACCTAGCCCGTTGCCTGCTTAGGCTTCCTCTGTCTGGATTCACTCACTTTCTACCTTCTTCCTTCAGGGGATGCAGATCCCTCCCTTGGATCTCACCTGCACCACAGCAGGAACCAAGATCAGCTCCAGAAAATTAAATTCCTTAACTCCAGCCACCCCTCTGCCCAAAGGTACTGTTGGGTCATTGTACAGAGTGTGCCCCTGTGAGTTCCAAGTGTGAATGGGGTGAAATCCTCCTGTCCTTGGTGCTCCTCTTCATTTCTTGACACACCTCCCTTGTCTGAACTGTCTTACCTCTGCCTGCCACTGCCTCTGTGGGCTGTTCCCCCCTGTGACTGGGACACTCTTTTCTTTGGCTTGTCTTTCATTTGACCCAAGACTTCCCGTACAATCTCCAGGTCAAAAGAGGCATACTGTAGAATGTGTACCTTGTCGAGTACAATTAGGAGAATATGTTGTCACATAAGCCCTCCCCCCCTCCCCCGGCAAGTATAAAAAGAGTGATAAAGAAGACAAGGGTCAAATATGCCAAAGGTGCCTGAGATGTTGTCTAGGATGAGCACTGAAGAGTGTCTGTGGGATCAGGAAGTATGGATATTAATGGTGGCCTTGACAAGGCCAATTACAGTGGAGTGATTGGAACAGAAGCTCCATTGAAGGCGGTTGAGGAGAGAATATCTCAGCAGAATTTGAAGCAGTTTTGCTTTGAAGGGCAACCAGTAATGTGCCAGTAGCTGCAGAATGGGGTGGTGGCAGAGGGTGGGTTTCCCCCTTTGCTGTGGAATGCCCCGATGTAGAGGGAGCAGGTGCTGGTTCAGGAGAGAGGGGTGGTAATTGCAGGCGCAAAGTCCCTGAGAAGGTGCAAGGCATGGGATCCTGGGCAGAGGTGAGGGGCTGTGTGCAGTCAAGGAGCACGTGTGCCGAGGGGCAGCAGAGTGACAGGGCAGAAACAGGCAGTTTGGAAAGTTTGAGAAATCCCACGGGATTGCTTCAGTCTTCTCCACGAATTATTGGGGGTGGGGGCGGGGGGGGGAGACTGGTGGTCATTAGCATGGAGGAGGGTTGCCAGTGTGTAATGTAGTATTGTAGGTGAGAGTGAAAATGAAAAGCAATTCTCCCCTGGTCATGGATTTAAGATAAAACAATTCCGTAAAGTTTCAGAGTTTCGTCCTCAGTGCTGAGGTGCTCAGATACAAGGCAGGGGGTGAGTAGGGAGGAGGGTGCAAGGAGCACAGGAGGTGTGTTTGTGGGGGACAGTTTCCAGCCCTGGGTCCGCGGAGTAAGGAGGGGCCTGGCGGATGGTGTGGAAGGATGTGTGGTCGGTGAGCTGGCGGTTTCCAGGAGGTTGGGGCTATCAATGCAGGGGCACTAGAGCGAGGCAGCTGGAGGACAGGACGCCGTGTTGGGGGTGATGAGAGGGAGGAATGCTATACACCATGAGGGCCGCGGTCTTCCTGATGCCCAGGGCGTGACCGTGGGCAGGGGGATGCTCGGGTGGGGAGAAGAACATCGCTGAGGTCGGAGAGGCTCCGGGGTGACCGGCTGAGCCTCGCGGGCACTGAGGTCGCCGGGACGGATCGGAAGAGTGAGGGCTGAGAGGAGCACAGTTCAGTGTGCCACGGGACGAGGGCGTTCACAGGCCGGGGTGTTAGACCTTCGCGGTCTCCTAGGAGTTTCGACTCGCCCAGGAAACAACAAGAGTCGGAAGCCGATGCAAAACGCAAGAGGTTTATTGAAGGCCGGTGCACCGGGGCTCCTTGGTCCTCACGCAGGAGGCCGGAGAAGGAACCCCCCCAGGGCGTGAACATGTATTTTTATAGGTCTCAATTTCCTGTTATGCAAAGTGTGGATTCAATTGTGATTTTTAATGATAGGTTCTTAGCCTCTGTTCGGACCAGAGAGGGAACCTGTCCCAGGCTTCCTGATTGGTTCTTTGACAGATACCTTTTTTACATTTTGTTTATCTCCCTCCTTCTCGGAAGGGGGCCGGACATCCTGGAAATTCACCCATTGTCTAAGAAGCCCCTATTGTCTGGAGAATTCTTAATCATTAGCTGGAACAATGTCCCTCGAGTCCCACATTTCCCCCTTTTTCTTGTGACTATTGATTCCAATCATGGAATCTCAATCTTCTGTTCGTAAACTTTGGTACTGTTGTCTTAGCATTAGAACTTGTACAGTACTGATACGTTCTCTAATAAATGTTATCAAGTGATTTAGAATACATGGTCCAAAAGTTAAAATCAACAATAAAACAATAAGAGGTCCCAACAGAGTAGAGATTAAGGTGGTAAACCAGGGGGATTTATCAAACCATGATTGAAACCATCCTTTTTCGTTTTCTCTCTCCCTTTGCCTTTTATCTAAGCGTTCCCTTAGTTTATCCATGGTTTTGGTAATGGTTCCTGAATGATCAATATAAAAGCAACATTCTTCTTTTAGAGCGGCGCATAATCCCCCTTCCTTAAGAAACAGCAAATCTAGGCCTCTTCTATTCTGCAACACCACTTCTGAAAGTGAGGTGAGTGATTCCTTTAGTTGAGTTATGGAACTTTCTAATGCTCGAAGGTCGATGTCTACAGCCTGTCTTAAACTTGCATAATACTGGGGTTGTTGTATGAGGGCTGTGGTTCCTGTTCCTATCCCAGCAGTTATTCCTAGTCCTAGGAGCATGGCCAACGTGAGGGTTATAGGTTCTCTTTTCCATCTTTTTCTTCCCTCGTATTCATCTAGAAAGGATGAATCCGAATGATAGATAAGTCTAGGAACTAATTGCACTAGTACACAAAAATCAGCTGAAGTGTTGAGAACTTCCAGAGAAACACAAGGGGTTAGCCCCGTGTTACATGCCCACCATCCATCTTGGGGAGGTACAAGATATCCCGAGCCTGAAGGGAGGCTAAAATCATGACAAAGGTGTCGATGGGACTGGGGAGGTGCTCCTACACAAGTACCATTTCCAAAAACCGAAGACAGAGTTAATTTACTGTTCCCTTCCTGTTTCCATCGACAATGGTCCGGGGAGCTGACATTAGTATAATTAGAACTATATCCTATAGCATCATAGTAAGGGGGAGGGGCAGCATAACAAAGCCAACATGATTTTGTAGCCTCCGGGTTTGTAGCATTAAGGACCGTAAAAGCTGCCTGCACCAAAGAAAGCATTCTATCCTGGGGGGTTCCGGGCTTAATTGTTGTCTCTTTCAGCCCAGAGGTCCCGTTATTTTTAGGGGCTGGGGGTAACAGGGGGGGGGCCAAGTACAGGGTTTGGGGGTAACAGGGCGGGGCCAAGTACAGGGTTTGGGCCTATCGACACAGGAGCGGGAGTCTCAATTTTTAGCTTAAGGGTCATCAATATTCCCAAATCATATCCATTCTTGTAAAATCTAATGCCCCATGAATGGCCATTTATCCATTCTTTATCTCTTTTTCCAGGATTACTAAAGGAAATTTTGAGGGGGTGGCACCATCCTGAACATTCGGGGGCGACAGATTGGGGACCCCTATAAGAAGTATGAGTATAGTTGGCTGTTACTGTAATAAAATCCCAAGTTGAGGTGGGTCTCCAATAAGTATCTCCTGTGGTTTCACATCCCCAGTTTTGGCAATAAAAATTTTCGGTTCCCCCACATTTATAATTCAGGGATCGGGGGCGATGGAACCCGGGGCATACATAGAAGGAGAGGGTTCTGAGCCAACTTCTTCGGACCTGATTTTTACAACCCTCTCCAGAGTAATCAGCTCTAGTTAGAAGTTCGGACGGAGCATTATGCTGATCATAATAACCCTCTAGATCCCAATAGGGAGCTCCTATGGCCAGTTTACAGACATCAGGAAAAAGGTCTGGCCACCAGGTCCAGGGAGGTGCAGTATGGCTAATGGACCAGGTTACATCTCCAGTTTGAGAAATTACCTGCCAAGTTAGACGTTGGGGCAGGTGAGGGCTAAAATCACTTACAGTCAGTAAAGGCAGTAAAATCAAAATTATAAGTCTTAGGTTCGTAGAAGCTTGAGTTTGAGCGGGTTGTCGGTTCTTTGGGCCCGCCATCCTGATGATGCCGTCGCTGGTGCAGCTTTCACGTGTGAAGCATGAATCCAGGCAGCGATGCCGTCCACTTTTATGGCCGTTGGGCTGGTGAGGAGGACGGTGTATGGTCCTTTCCATCGAGGTTCCAACGTCTGGGTTCGATGCCGACGGACGTATACGGAGTCTCCGACTTGGAAAAGATGAGTTTCTCCCAGTGTTCCCGGTTGGTAGGCCTCGGCGAGTTGGGACCATATCTCCTTTTGGACCAGTTGGAGTCCCAATAGCCTAGCATACAAGTCAGTGTTATTTTGACAGTCTGGTTTTATTTCTTCTCCTAAGGTGAGAAGAGGAGGTGGGGCCCCGTATAGTACCTCAAAAGGAGTAAGATGGTATCGGGAAGGTGTATTCCTAACCCGAAACAGGGCTAAAGGAAGGAGCACCGTCCAATCTGTACCGCCAGTCTCCAAGGACAATTTAGTTAGGGTCTCTTTTAGAGTTCTATTCATTCTTTCTACCTGACCTGAACTCTGGGGTCTATATGCACAATGTAATTTCCAATCAGTTCCCAAATATCTGGCCACATCCTGACTTACCTGGGCGACGAAGGCCGGACCATTGTTGGACCCTATTACCTTTGGCGCCCCAAATCGAGGAAAAATTTCTTCTAGGATCTTTTTGGCTACCACAGCAGCTGTTCCTTTCTTCGTTGGGAAGGCTTCTATCCATCCTGAAAAAGTATCTATAAAAACCAGGAGGTATTTATTACCGTACCTTCCAGGACGTACTTCGGTAAAGTCCACCTCCCAGTAAGTTCCTGGGCGGTCTCCCCTGAGCCTTTTTCTAATTTCAAGTTTTCCCTTGTGAGCATTTACCTGCTGACATGGAACACATTCCTGTACAATTTGTTCAGCTAATTTCATCAATCCAGGGGTTCCGTACCTGGTTTTATGTAACAGGGATATCATTTTTTTAGTCCCCAGATGTGTCCATCTATGAATCTGTTGTAACATGGATTCTGCTTGCTGAGGGGACAAAGTTCCTTTTGTTGTGGCCGGGATGATTTCCTCGTCGCGGCCTGGTTTTTCAGGAACTTTATCTGACAGTCCTAAAATGACTTCTCCCGATGCTATTTCTCGGGCCACTTGGTCAGCCATATTATTACCCCTAGTTATTGGGGTATTGTCTTTCTGGTGTCCAGGGCAGTGAATGATGCTAACTTTAGTGGGAAGCATGAGTGCAGCCAATAGAGCCACAATTTCGTCTTTGTTTTTAATTTCTCTGCCACTTGAGGTTAGCAACCCTCTCTGTTGGTAGATGGCACCGTGGATATGAGCGGTAGCAAATGCATATCTACTGTCCGTTGTAGATGTTTACCTTTTTATTCTCTGCCATCTCCAATGCCCTTGTCATGGCAATTAATTCAGCTCGTTGGGCTGAGGTCCCTTGTGGTAGCGCAGCTGCCCAGATGACTTGTTTTCCGTCTACCACGGCTGCTCCAGCTCGACGCTTACCTCCTTCCAGGAAACTGCTCCCATCAGTAAACCAAGTAAAATCAGCATCAGGAAGGGGTAGGTCCGTCAGATCAGGTCTACTACCGTGTGCTGCAGCCAACACTTCCTGACAATCATGGATGATGGTGGAGCCTTCTAAATCGGGATCAGGTAGCAAGGTAGCTGGATTGAGTCCTGTGGCTGGAGCAAACTTGATGCGATCTGAGTTTAGCAACAGGGTTTGGTAATGGGTCATCCTGGTATTAGTTAGCCACCTACCCAGTGGTTGACGGATTACATTCTCCAGGGCATGAGGAGCTGTTATCGTTAGATTTTGTCCTAAAGTTAGTTTGTCAGCATCTTTGACCAGGGCGGCTACTGCACCGATTATCTTTAAACAGGTGGGCCATCCTGATGCCACAGGGTCCAATTATTTTGACAAATAAGCAACTGGGCGATTCCAGGGACCCAATTTCTGAGTCAATACTCCTTTTGCAATGCCCTTATTTTCGGCCACATATAAATGAAAAGGTTTGGTTACATCTGGCAGTCCTAGGGCTGGAGCTGAAAGTAAAGCTCGTTTGATTTGGTCAAAAGCCCGTTGTTCCTTTTTGCCCCAAACGAAAGGAGTGCTGTTTTTGGTTAGGGGGTACAATGGGGCCGCCAGCTCAGCAAACCCTGGAATCCATAGTCTACAGAATCCGGCCGTCCCCAAAAATTCTCTAACCTGCCTGGCGTTTTTGGGAGCCGGAATTTGGGCCACCGTATCCTTTCTGCTCTCCGTGAGCCATCTTTGTCCCCCTTTTAACAGGTACCCCAGGTAACTGACCTGTTGTTGGCATATTTGTGCTTTCTTGGCTGAGGCTCTATATCCCAGGGTTCCGAGCTCTGTTAACAGTTTTTCAGTTCCCTTGATACAATCTTCCTGGGTTTCAGCAGCTAATAAGATGTCATCAACATATTGAAGTAACGTTACCTGTGGATTTGATTCTCTATATGATGCTAAATCCTGATGAAGAGCTTCATCGAAGATGGTAGGGGAGTTCTTAAATCCCTGAGGTAAACGAGTCCATGTCAGTTGGCCAGATATCCCTGATGCTGGGTCCTTCCATTCGAAGGCAAAGTAGGGCTGGCTGAGGGGAGAAAGTCTTAGGCAGAAAAAAGCATCCTTAAGGTCCAAAACAGTATACCATGTATGTTGGGGCGGAAGAGTGCTTAAGAGATTATAAGGATTTGGTACTGTGGGGTGGAGGTCCGCCACTCGTTTATTTACCTCACGCAGGTCTTGTACTGGTCGATAATCATTAGTTCCCGGTTTCTTAACTGGCAGGAGAGGGGTATTCCACGCGGATTGACATCTTACCAGAATACCCAATTCCAGCAAACTCTGTATGTGAGGACGGATGCCGTCTTTGGCTTCCTTACTCATGGGGTATTGACGAACTGTTATTGGGGTGGCAGTTGCCTTGAGTTCCACTAGTACTGGGGGCCGATTTTTAGCCATCCCCATACCGGCGGTTTCTGTCCAGGCTTGCGGGAACCGAGTTACCCAGTCTGTGACATTAACTCGTGGAGATGAAGGTTTTTCATATAATTTATATTCATCTTCCAATCTCATAGTCAATATTTGGGGTAACCTTCCCTTACTGTCAGTTATGGTGGGACCTTCCGGTTGGAAGTGAATTTGAGCCCCCACTTTGGAGAGCAAGTCTCTTCCCAGCAAAGGATAGGGGCATTCCGGAATAATCAAAAATGAATGGGTTACTCGTCCAATCCCAAGATCTACTGTCCTTCGTGTGGTCCATGAATATTGTTTATTCCCAGTGGCTCCTTGTACCCATGACCTTTTAGCTAAGATAGGACCTTTTGAGTGGAGAAGGACGGAGTGCTGGGCTCCGGTATCTACCAAAAATTGAACAGGTTCCCCCTCCACTTTAAGAGTTACCCGGGGCTCAGGGAGAGGGTTCGAGCCCTGACTTTCCTAGTCTTCTTCTTCCAATGTTAAGATTTTGTTTCTGGTTGGCCTTCCTCCATTCTTTTTCTTAGGGCATTCTCTCGCCCAATGTCCTTTTTCTTTACAGTAGGCACATTGGTCCTTGTCTAATGGCCGCCTTCTGTCTGCCGTTCGCCCTTCCTGCCTATTTCTATCCCCTATATTTCTTCCTCCAACCACAGTGGCCAGTATCTTACTTAAATTCCTCTCCTGTCTCTTATCCCGTCTTATTTCACGGGCTTCCTGCTCTTTCTGCTTTCTTTCTTCCTTCTCTTCCTCTGTTTCTCTTTTGTTATATACTTTATCTGCCTCTTTTACTAACTCCTGAAGCGAAAATCCCTGCAAGCCATCTAGCCTCTGTAATTTCTTCTTAATATCAGGGGCCGCTTGATCTATGAAAGCCATTGCTATAGTAGCCCTATGTTCCTCCGAAGTTGGATCATAAGGGGTAAAGCGTCTAAAGGCTTCCATTAAACGTTCCAGGAACACAGTTGGAGATTCCTGGGGCCCCTGAGTGACTTCCCTTACCTTAGCCAAATTAGTGGGCCGTCTGGCCGCTCCATGGAGACCCGCCACCAGAGCCTGGCGATACATTTTCAGGCGCTCCCTACCTTCCGGGGCATTGAAATCCCAGTTTGGCCTGACGAGTGGGAAACCAGCATCAATCTCGTTAGGCAGCTGGGTAGGTTGCCCATTGGCGCCTAATACATTTTTTTTGGCTTCTAAAAGAACCCGTTGCCTCTCCTCAGTCGTTAGGAGAGTCTGAAGCAGCTGCTGACAATCATCCCATGTGGGCTGGTGGGAGAAAACAAGAGATTCTATTAAAGCGGTAAGGGCCTGTGGATTTTCGGAAAAAGTTGGGTTATGCATTTTCCAATTATAAAGATCTGCAGAGGAAAAGGGCCAATATTGGAGAGGTCTATTCCCTTGGCCATCGGGGGGGCCATATTCTCTAAGAGGTAGGGCAGTGGAGTCCGGGGAGATAGCCCTCCGGCTCCTAGTGCCCACTGAGGGACCCTTTCTTCTTCCATCATGGATGGTCCCCTTGGTGCCGAGGGCAGTGGAGCTGGGGGTCCTCTAGGTGGTAGGGGATTTGGGGCCGGAGGATAAGGGGGTGGGGAATCCAAAAGAAGCAAATCGGACTGCAGGTCAGGATAAATCGCTTTTGGTGGATCTGGGGCGCCGGGTAGCTTTTCCGTGTTGGGGTTTTTCTTTAGGGCTAATATCTCCGACGCTGCTGATGTGTGCGCGGACGTACCTGTTGAGGAAACAAAGGGTCGGACCCACGGAGGTGGGGAGAGAATTAAATCTTCCCAGACCAAGACATATGGTACTTGGTCTGGATGTCCGTGGGGTCTTATATTAAATATCTTAGACTTCAGCAACCTAATCTTGTCTAATAAAAAGGATCCTTCAGGGGGCCATCCTATCTGAAATGTTGGCCATTCAGAGGCACACAAAGTCTGCCACTTTCCTTTCTTCACCTCTACTGAAAAATTATGGGCTCTGGCCCGAACTTCGGTCCAATGGCTTAGGGTAAGGGAAAGAGGAGTCGTCATAGTTTGTCCCATTGTCGTCCGTCAGAGAAGAAGAATAGACCACAATACAGAAACAGTTAAAACTCCACGAAACACATATACGTATGGGCCACCGCGAGCTCGCTTCAAAACCGAAACCTCTTCAGATGGCAGTTGTCACAAAGGGAACTGCCGAAACCGAGTGAAGGGGAGACAGAGTTTGCCTCTCCTTCCAGATGAGCCACCAGGGCGTCCCCTAGGGCTCATGGACGCCGGCTATTCCGGCGATACAGAGGTCCGATACAGATTCCACAATAAGCCGATTCTTACGGCCTTCCTCCGATAATGGCCCACAAAGAACAAGGGACAAACAGACAATCAAGCTCGAGCTTACCTGGTACCTCCAACTCCCGATGTTCTCGTGGTCCGGGGCGAGTGGAATCCCGGACAAGCCCCCAAATGTTAGACCTTCGCGGTCTCCTAGGAGTTTCGACTCGCCCAGGAAACAACAAGAGTCGGAAGCCGATGCAAAACGCAAGAGGTTTATTGAAGGCCGGTGCACCGGGGCTCCTTGGTCCTCACGCAGGAGGCCGGAGAAGGAACCCCCCCAGGGCGTGAACATGTATTTTTATAGGTCTCAATTTCCTGTTATGCAAAGTGTGGATTCAATTGTGATTTTTAATGATAGGTTCTTAGCCTCTGTTCGGACCAGAGAGGGAACCTGTCCCAGGCTTCCTGATTGGTTCTTTGACAGATACCTTTTTTACATTTTGTTTATCTCCCTCCTTCTCGGAAGGGGGCCGGACATCCTGGAAATTCACCCATTGTCTAAGAAGCCCCTATTGTCTGGAGAGTTCTTAATCATTAGCTGGAACAATGTCCCTCGAGTCCCACAGGGGGTGGGCGGGAGGAGAATGACCAGGGGACTGGTACCAGTCCCGCATGTGGTAGGGGGGCGGGTGCTGAGGCAGTGGGCGACAGGACCCGGACAATGCCCGAGATAGACCATCTAGCGGACCGGGACGAGGAGCCTGGCACGAAACTCACTGGGCTCCCGCGCGCAGGCCCACAACCCGCCAATCGGATCACAGCCCCGCCCTCCTGGCGCCGGATCTTCCCGGGCGCCCTGACTTCCTGCCGCCGTTGCTACGGTTGCGGGGGCGGGACTAGAGGGGAGGCTGCACTACCAAGGATGGTTCCGCCGGCAATCGGAACGGTTCCCTTCCTTTCTGTGGTCCTTACTGGCGTCAGCCTTAGTTTTGGCACCCACGTTCTCTAGTGGTCGGCGCGGAAAACCAGCAGAAAGCATGCATTTTCTTCCGTGCTTATGGCGTTCGGTTTCTCTGGTCTGCAGGTGGCAGTGTTGCGCCGTGCACCCGCTCGGCCCGTTTCTCCCCCGCCCTTCGCGCTTGAAAAAACTCCGCGGAGCTATTTTTTTTTTTTTTTTTTTTTTTTTTTTTTTTGCGGAGCACAGGCTCCGGACGCGCAGGCCCAGCGGCCATGGCTCACGGGCCCAGCCACTCCGCGGCACGTGGGATCTTCCCGGCTCGGGGCACGAACCCGTGTCCCCTGCATCGGCAGGCGGACTCTCAACCACTGCGCCACCAGGGAAGCCCGGAGCTATTTTTTTAACTGCAAGAAGTGGCGGATTTTTTCTGCGCCTGCGCCGGTTGGCTGGTTGACGCTAGATCTGTTCCTTTCTTGGAGCCCTTTGTGAAAAGTTTCTGAGCAAAGACAGTTACAATTACAATAAAACAGTATAAGCTACAGTCCCCTCAGCCACGGATGTCCATTAACAGTATTTTGTGATCAATTTTCCCAGAGGCTTTTCTTCAAAATGTGCATTTTAAACATACCAAACTTCATTTTTGCATCGAACCTTAATTTCCCTTTTAAAGGCAGTTGTAGATTTTTAAAAATCATTTTCATATTTTTAGTCCTTTTACTGAAAACTAATGAAAACACAGTCTTAAATGTTGATGTTTTTGCAAATCATTGGTTTTAAGTACATTCACATTGTCGTGCAATCATTACTACCATCCGTCTCCAGAACCCTTTTCATCTGCAAAACTGAAATTCTGTACCAGTTGAAGAATAACTTCATAGTCCCCCCAGCCCCTGGCACCATCATTCTTTCTGTCTCTATGAATTTGACTACTCTTGGTACCTCATATAAGTGGAATCATACAGTATTTGTCCTTTTGTGACTGCGTTATTTCACTTAGCATGTGTCTTCAACGTCCATCCATGTTATAGCATGTGTTAGAATTTCCTTCCTGTGTAGGGCTGAATAATATTCCATAGTGTGAATATGCCACATTTTGTTTATCCATTCATCCATCAATGGACACTTTGGTTGTTTCCACATTTTAGCTATTGTGAATAATGCTGCTATGAACATGGGGATACAAATATCTGTTTGAATCCCTGCTTTCAATTCTTTTGGATGTATACCCAGATGTGGAATTGCTGGATCATATGGTAATTCAATGTTTAATTTTTTTGAGACATCACTGTACTCCCAACATATTTTTTACAAAATCTCCTGCTTGTGACTGTGGTTCTCTCAAGGTTTCATAGAAATGATCTGGAGTAATCGGACCATCTTTAATATTTGATACCTGGATGAGAGCAAACTGTTTGGCATACTGGTCAGCCAAGGAATTTTCTTTTGTCTCATGGGTTTGTTCCCTAGTCTAAACTTTGAATATATAGATAAGACTACATAAAAATAAAATCTGTGCATCTGAAAACCTCAAATATAATTAAAAGGCAAAAAACAGAAAAAGTATTTTCAATATGTATGACAGAATGGGGGGTCAATTTCTACACATACAACTATTAAAGTCAATAAGCTAATTATTTTTAAAACATTAATAAATTCTGGTGAGGATATGAAAACTAAAAATTCTCATAGAATGTCGATGGCAAAACAAATGGGTATTATGTTTTGGCAATGTGCACCAAGAGTGTTAAAATGTTCATGCCATGCCACAACTATTGAAGCTCATGCGCCTAGAGTCCGTGCTCCGCAACAAGAGAAGCCACCACAATGAGAAGCCTGCACACTGCAAGGAAGAGTAGCCCCCGCTCGCCGCAACTAGAGAAAGCCCACGGGCAGCAACGAAGACCCAACGCAGCCCAAAATAAATACATAAAATAATAAAATAAAGTTTTAAAAAATTGTTCATGTCTTTCAATCTACTCCTGGAAATCTATTATAAACAGAGATGGTAAAAATATGTATGTACAAAAATATTATTTTCATTTTTCTGGAGGGATAATCTTTTTTTTTTTTTTTTTTTTTTAGCGGAATGCGGGCCTCTCACTGTGTGGCCTCTCCCGTTGCGGAGCACAGGCTACTCCGGACGCGCAGGCTCAGCGGCCATGGCTCACGGGCCGAGCCGCTCCGCGGCATGTGGGATCTTCCCGGGCCGGGGCACAAACCCGTGTCCCCTGCATCGGCAGGCGGACTCTCAACCACTGCGCCATAATCTTTGAAGAAGGTACAAATGTGTTTTCCTTGTATATATTTTCTTGACTGAATTTCCCTACAAATTACTAGTGTGAGTTCTCTATCAAAAAAGCAGAAATGGGTAGTTGAAGAACAGATATCTGCTGTAAGTTTAAAGAGAACATAGTTATCACACTGAGTCTTGTGGCTAGAAAATCTTTACCTACTACACATTATAGCAAATACTGACAATAGCACCAACAATAATAACAGGATAGCTACAAGTGCCAAGCTAAGAACCTGTTGGGTAATTGATGCTGTACACCACCCATGAGGCAGATGCTATTACTGCCCTCATTTTATGCCTATGAAAACTGTGGCACACAGAGAGTCAGCTGACAAGGGTCTTGGGGTTTCTCAATGAGGGTCCTTACATTCAGGTCCCAGTTCTGTCAGACTGTAGATTGCACACTGGTTTGCAGGATGCCTTCCTGCCCCCAATACAAGAATGAAATAAAATACTCACTGGGAAAGATGGTAAAACAGCCTGCAAAACTTTTTACGAAGTGTATTTATTCACAATAAAATGCTAAATGAAAGGGGGAAAAAGCCACATAGAAAATGGTTCATACACTACACCAGTATTATGACATGATAACATATTTACAAAGAAAAGCACCTGGAAGAAATCAGCTACTTGTTCATTAATTTAACAAATATATATTGAGAACACACTGCCAGGCATTGTTTTGTTAATGCTGCAAATACAATGGTGAGCAAAAACAAAGCAAAAAATATAGCACCTGTCCATAGGACGCTTACATTATATTTCCCTTTGAGGTAAGGGTTCAGTGGTTATTCCTCCTTTCCATCTCAATCATTAAATATACTTTTCCCCCACTCTTTCAGACTATGTATTCTTTTAGGAAGAGAAATGAAAATTTTTTTTCAAGTCTCTTCAAATGATTTTTTTGAACACGTAACTCATGCTATATCTGAGATTAACAAAAGATGGTGAAGTCACACTGCAGTATATGAATCTCATTGTGTTTAAATTGCACCGTTATAGATTAAAAATCTCTAAGGAAATTTATCACAAAGTAGTATTCATGGTCATCAGTGGGTGATGGGACTCTGGCTTAGATATATTTCTTTACTGTATTTAATCTGTCCTCAAAATTTTTTACAGGGAAGTTAAGTGACTGGCGTAACTTACGAATATAGTTATCAGGTTCACGAAACAATAGGGAAAAGCCAAACACAGTACCATTGAGAAGCACAAATACAAGTTGCTAAGGAAACTAGGCAGCCACTTAGCAGAAAACCAATTTGAAAGGCAAAAAAGTTTGGGCTCCGGGGGGAGAATTTTGTCTAGAGGCCCCCGTGAAAGTGCACACTTCAAGTTTGAACCAGTAGACAGTAAGAAAAATCCGCCACTTCTTGCGGTAAAAGGCTCCGCGGAGTTTTTTCAAGCGCGAAGGGCGGGGGAGAAACGGGCCGAGCGGGTGCACGGCGCAACACTGCCACCTGCAGACCAGAGAAACCGAACGCCATAAGCACGGAAGAAAATGCATGCTTTCTGCTGGTTTTCCGCGCCGACCACTAGAGAACGTGGGTGCCGAAACTAAGGCTGACGCCAGTAAGGACCACAGAAAGGAAGGGAACCGTTGCGATTGCCGGCGGAACCATCCTTGGTAGTGCAGCCTCCCCTCTAGTCCCGCCCCCGCAACCGTAGCAACGGCGGCAGGAAGTCAGGGCGCCCGGGAAGATCCGGCGCCAGGAGGGCGGGGCTGTGATCCGATTGGCGGGTTGTGGGCCTGCGCGCGGGAGCTCAGTGAGTTTCGTGCCAGGCTCCTCGTCCCGGTCCGCTAGATGGTCTATCTCGGGCATTGTCCGGGTCCTGTCGCCCACTGCCTCAGCACCCGCCCCCCCACCACGTGCGGGACTGGTACCAGTCCCCTGGTCATTCTCCTCCCGCCCACCCCCGGCCTGTGAACGCCCTCGTCCCGTGGCACACTGAACTGTGCTCCTCTCAGCCCTCACTCTTCCGATCCGTCCCGGCGACCTCAGTGCCCGCGAGGCTCAGCCGGTCACCCCGGAGCCTCTCCGACCTCAGCGATGTTCTTCTCCCCACCCGAGCATCCCCCTGCCCACGGTCACGCCCTGGGCATCAGGAAGACCGCGGCCCTCATGGTGTATAGCATTCCTCCCTCTCATCACCCCCAACACGGCGTCCTGTCCTCCAGCTGCCTCGCTCTAGTGCCCCTGCATTGATAGCCCCAACCTCCTGGAAACCGCCAGCTCACCGACCACACATCCTTCCACACCATCCGCCAGGCCCCTCCTTACTCCGCGGACCCAGGGCTGGAAACTGTCCCCCACAAACACACCTCCTGTGCTCCTTGCACCCTCCTCCCTACTCACCCCCTGCCTTGTATCTGAGCACCTCAGCACTGAGGACGAAACTCTGAAACTTTACGGAATTGTTTTATCTTAAATCCATGACCAGGGGAGAATTGCTTTTCATTTTCACTCTCACCTACAATACTACATTACACACTGGCAACCCTCCTCCATGCTAATGACCACCAGTCTCCCCCCCCCGCCCCCACCCCCAATAATTCGTGGAGAAGACTGAAGCAATCCCGTGGGATTTCTCAAACTTTCCAAACTGCCTGTTTCTGCCCTGTCACTCTGCTGCCCCTCGGCACACGTGCTCCTTGACTGCACACAGCCCCTCACCTCTGCCCAGGATCCCATGCCTTGCACCTTCTCAGGGACTTTGCGCCTGCAATTACCACCCCTCTCTCCTGAACCAGCACCTGCTCCCTCTACATCGGGGCATTCCACAGCAAAGGGGGAAACCCACCCTCTGCCACCACCCCATTCTGCAGCTACTGGCACATTACTGGTTGCCCTTCAAAGCAAAACTGCTTCAAATTCTGCTGAGATATTCTCTCCTCAACCGCCTTCAATGGAGCTTCTGTTCCAATCACTCCACTGTAATTGGCCTTGTCAAGGCCACCATTAATATCCATACTTCCTGATCCCACAGACACTCTTCAGTGCTCATCCTAGACAACATCTCAGGCACCTTTGGCATATTTGACCCTTGTCTTCTTTATCACTCTTTTTATACTTGCCGGGGGAGGGGGGGAGGGCTTATGTGACAACATATTCTCCTAATTGTACTCGACAAGGTACACATTCTACAGTATGCCTCTTTTGACCTGGAGATTGTACGGGAAGTCTTGGGTCAAATGAAAGACAAGCCAAAGAAAAGAGTGTCCCAGTCACAGGGGGGAACAGCCCACAGAGGCAGTGGCAGGCAGAGGTAAGACAGTTCAGACAAGGGAGGTGTGTCAAGAAATGAAGAGGAGCACCAAGGACAGGAGGATTTCACCCCATTCACACTTGGAACTCACAGGGGCACACTCTGTACAATGACCCAACAGTACCTTTGGGCAGAGGGGTGGCTGGAGTTAAGGAATTTAATTTTCTGGAGCTGATCTTGGTTCCTGCTGTGGTGCAGGTGAGATCCAAGGGAGGGATCTGCATCCCCTGAAGGAAGAAGGTAGAAAGTGAGTGAATCCAGACAGAGGAAGCCTAAGCAGGCAACGGGCTAGGTGACCTTGCAGCTGAGGTTGTGGAGGGGACAGCCCTGCCCAGGGGTGGGATGGAGGATGAGACCCAGATTCAGAGGGGTCTGCAGCTGCCAGCAGAGTGAGCTGAGGCTGAGTCAGCCAGGGAGCACCGGTTCCCCACCAAGAAGAGAGAGACAAAAATGCAAGTTTCACCAGCCCCACCCATGGGCGGTGCAGGTCAGCATCGCCAGCTGGACCCGGGAGAGGAGAGCTGTCCTTCCCTCAGGGACCACCCAGGCCACTGTGAGCAACACAGGTGTGTCCTGTCGTAGATACCCTTCCCACATTACTGCCAGATGTACGACAAACATACCCTTTCCCCATCTTGGAAAGAAGAGAGGTGGGGTGGAAATGTGAGACTGAGCATTTTCACCAAAACAGACTGAGCATTTGTATATGTGGACCATTCACTTTATTGCATCCAACCACACTTTCCAGATTAGAAGTAAATTCAGTCAGTGGGGTTTTTTTCTCCCCTTACTAACCAGTTTGGAGGGTGGACACTCGTGATGAAGATCAGATCAGCCAGGGAGAATAAATACACCAAAGTGCCCGTGGAGTCTGAGGAGCATGAATGAGTCTGTGATCTCAGCAACCCCTCCCCACCAGCTCCTCTTGTGACCATGGGTCGCAGAGGCAAGAGTGGGGCCTGGAGGGGGAGGATGGAAGTCTTCCTGCAACTCCACTGCTGCTTTGAGACCACCACTCCCCACTCCTCGACTTGAAGAGTCACCTGTGAGGATCATCCCAATTCTCGACTCTGTCATCTATTCAACAGTCCTGATGATTCTTAGGAATTTTTGGAACCTGCATCCTGGTCTTTTTGGTTTGGGGAACAGAAAATTACATACCTTGCAAGCACACAGCACTCTGCTTCTACTACCCTGCATCTTTGATTCCTTTCCAGCCAAGCTTCTCGGAAGTGTAGGCTCCAGGAGCATCCTTATCTGGTTACCTCTCGATTCCTCCTCCATGTGCCCCATCCACGGGGCATCCCCTTGCTAACATCTCCCAAGAGCTCCATGTGCCAAACCGTAGTACCCGGTGCTGTACTGGCCACAGAGACATTCCATTTTTAAAAACGCTTTCCTGTGTCAGAGTCTGTGACAGCAGCTCATCCTGGCTTTCCTCCTACCTCTCGGTCCATTACTTCTAAGTCTCGCTGTCTGTCCATTTACTTTGATCCCCTCCTAAATCTTGGTTTTCTTTTCCTCTGGTTTCCAACCTCTGCCCCATGCTCTTCCATTCTACACATGATCTTTGGGTGACCACATCACCCCCCAGAGCTTTTACCCATCTGACTTGTTTTCATCTGTATCCCCCTGTACGCTGATGGCTTTGCCCATCACCAAGTCTACCTAAGAAATCTCAGCTGGGCCCCAGAGTCCGCACAGGCCGAGACCTATGGGACATCTGCACTCAGACCTCCCACAAGCCCTGCAAATCTGCTGCTGGCCCCAAACCAATGTTCCCCATCTCATGGATGGGCACTGCCATCTACCCAATTCCTTAAACCAAAATCCCGGGGATGCTGCTGGGTGTGATCTCCACCGCGCCATGACTCCCCTGGACCTGCTTTGGAAAAGGCTAACCCGTGATCTTCATGTTGCCACAGATGTGGATCGTTTCCTCTGTGAGGCCTCGTTCTTGGCAGACACACTCTGAGCGGGTCCTGAGCACAGGCCTACGCCCTGTTTTGGATCTCCGAGGAGAACCTGGGCACTGTAACACGCCTAATAGATTGAAACCCTTGTCTTTAGCAAGACGATGAGTCAGGACATAGCAGTGTAAGCCCATCATTTGGGAATGTGCAGATAAATATCCAGAAGAGATCCCTGAAAGAGAACGTTTGTGCAGGTGGGTGTTCATGGGTGTGCATGAAACAAGGGATTGCTCAGTTGTGCTTTTCACAATAAACATCCTGGTCCTATTTGGTCTTTACCTGAACACGGGAGTTAATTTGATAACATAAGTTATACTAAAAAGTTTAAAAATGCAACTCAGCACACTCAGCAGATAAGCCGACAGCTGATCCTTCTGCATCAACGGCTACAATTCTCAGTCACCTTTAATTTTCAAAGAACTATTCTCATCTGTCACATGAAGTTAGCTCCACAATGTTTCAGAAATGTTTTCAAGTAACTAAGCACAAGGGATCCTGACAAGAACTAAAAAGTACTAAGCTTCATTAGCAAAAGCAGGATTTTAACTGTAAAGTTTTGGATTCAGGAACATGGAGCACAGCAAGTACGAGGTCAGTTTTACAACAAGCGTTGGACACGTTGTCCCTTTCCTCAGCCTAAGATATCTGCGAAGCATAGTGGGTCATGGTGAAAACCCGCTTTCCTTGTAGAGAGGAGTCTCAAATTTCAAATCTAAAATGATTTCCTCCTGTAAGGATGGTTCTGTTTCCACAGCTGCAATCTCGGCTTTCATAAGAGAAGTTTTCAGATAATGCTCATGCTGGGGCCACATTCCAGACCTACTACTTAAGACTCTCTGGGGGATGTCCTGCTTTTAAAGCCTCTCCAGGGGAGATCTGATGCACAGCTTAGGTTGAGAAGCATAATTGCATGATGCTTCACCTGTCCTGGTTTTAAATAGAATCTTGAGCTTCAGAACCATGTTTGTTACTAATGAAATTTTCAAAAAATTTTATAATGTGTCTTCTGAGATCTGTTTTCTTTTAATGTTTGTTTATTTATTTATTTGGCTGCGTCGGGTCTTAGTTGCGGCACGTGGGATCTTCGTTGCCGCACACGGGATCTTTTGTTGCGGCGTGCGGGCTCTTTGTTGTGGCGCGCCGGCTTAGTTGTCCTGCGGCATGTGGGATCTTAGTTCCCCGACCAGGGATCGAACCCACGTCCCCTGCACTGGAAGGCGGATTCTTAACCACCGGACCACCACGGACGTCCCCTGAGAGCTATTTTTGACATATTTATTTCACAGCCATATTTAGAACAATTTCAATGACTCGGTTGTGTGTCATGCCCCCAAGTCCCCTTCCTTATCTGACACTCAGGCAGGTGGAGGGGAGGGAACGGACCTCAGTCCTGGGGGCAGGAGGAGGCTGGATGGGGTTCCGTTGTCTTGGTTACCACTCTGCTGAGCATCCCCCCTGGGTTGCTGAGCTCAGGCAGGGGGCCTCATGCCCAGGCTACAGGTATTCCTGTGACCAGAAGTTGGAGCTAAGGGCTGAGATCCAGGTATAGGAGCTAAGGGCTGAGATATTGAGGTATAATATACACACCACAAATCACACCCATTTAACGCACCCAATGCAGTGACTTTTAGTAAATTTACGCAGTTGTGCAACCCTCACCATAATCCAGTTGTGGCACATTGCCAGAACCACAAAGAGATTCCGTGTACCCATCAGCCGTCAATCCCCAATAGCACCTCCAGGCCCAGGCATCCTCTAATCTAATTTCTCTCTCTGTAGGTTTGCCCTTTCTGAGCATTTCATATAAACTGACTCCTGCAGGAAGGGGCCTATTGTGTCTGAGTTCTTTCACTTAAGCATAATGCTTTGGAGGCTCACCCATGCTGTAGCAGAAAGCAGAAGTTCATGTTTTGCACGCTGCACAGGCTAGAACCTTCAGTCAATGTGGGATAGAAGTGGCTGAAGCAGACATCCTTGCCTTGGCCTGGATCTCAAGAGGAAAGCATTCATTCTAACACTAGTAAATATGACAGGACGAGAGCTGGATGTTTCTCGGGGATGTCCTTCAGCACAGTGAGGACGATCCCCTGTATCTCGAGTTGGTTGACCGTTTTTTTTTTTTTTATCATGAATGGGTCTTGAATTGTGTCAAATGCTTTTTCTTTGTCTACCAAGGTGACAGGTGGTTTCTGTCCTTCATTATATTAACATGGTGCTTGCCTTAACTGAAGTTGAATGTTAAACCAATATTGCAATCCTGGGATAAATCCTGCATATAGCCCTTTGCAAATGTTGCTGGATTTGGTTTGCTAATATTTTGTTGAGGATGTATGTATCACTATTCATGATAGATATTGGTCTATAGCTTTCTTGTGACGTCAAGTCTGGCTTTGGTAGTGGGGTAATACTGTTCTCACAGGATGAGTTAGGAAATGCTCCCTCCTCCCTCCTGTCTATTCAGGAAGAGTCTGTGAAGGATGGATATTATTTCTTCTTTAAACATTTGATAGAATTCACCAGTGAAACCAGGAGGCCCAGGGCTTCCCTTTGTGGGAAGGATTTTAAATGAATGATTCGATATCTTTACTTGCTATAGGTACATTCCAATTTGTTATTTGGCCATTGCGGTTTGTTTTTTCTTTTTTAAAATAGATCTTTATTGGAGTATAATTGCTTCACTATACTGTGTTAGTTTCTGTTGTACACCAAAGTGAATCAGCCATATGCATACATATGTCCCCATATCCCCTCCCTCTTGAAGCCTCCCTCCCACCCTCCCTATCCCACCCCTCTAGGTCATCGCAAAGCACCGGCCATTGCGTTTTAAGCCAACTCCCATCCAATATTTTCTGGCCTCTTGGTGCCTGTGGCTCGGTCTCTGGCCTAGAATTTGACATGCTGGACATGTCTGGACATCACAGGATTCTGGCTCCTACTCTGTAACTTGGGAGAGTATGCTGTCTCAGATGGGACCCCCAGACCACCTACACCCAATACACAGGTTGGGGATACAGACTTTGAGGTGGGGATGGGGTGGCGCTGCTGATTCCCTCATTTACACCCGCCCATCCATCCTCCAGGTGCCCTCATGCAGGCTGTGGGTAATTCTGCACTTGGGACTGGCCTCGGCAAGTACCCAGCATACCCTGCTCCGCTCCCCCCACCCCTGCCGCCATGTCCACTTCATCCCACCCTGATCCTTGTCACTCCTCTCGTCTCCTAGCAACCCAGCCTCACAGGGGATCAATGATGCACTTGCTACCACATCTATGGGTGTCAGATCTCTGTCTGATTAATGACTCAACTCCCAAGGGCAGGGACTGGCTCTGCAATTCCTCCTCACCTCCCCGTCTCAACAGCCAGCCTGGCGTGGAGTGGGGGGATGTAACGGATACAGTGAAGACCTTCATGATTGGCTAAATGGTTGATTGTGGTTGGCAGGATTGACCTGGGTTGGCTGCTGGAGTGAGCCCATGACATCACCACCCTGGTGAACTCGTGCCAGGTGGGGATGGTTATCCCCGCCCCAGTGCATTGTGGGCAGGATCAATGATGTATCTTACCCAGACTTGGTGCCACCAGCTGTGAACGGACACTGAAGTCACCAGCTCTTCCCACTTCTCCCCAGCCTTTACGGAGAGAACAGTTGGGGATGCTTAAGAGTGTGGGCTCTGACAGAAATAAACCCCTATGACAAAGGAGCCAAGAATATACATTAGGGAAAAGGCTGCCTCTTCAATAAATGGTTCTGGGAAAACTGGACCACTTTCTTACACAACATACAAAAATAAACAAAAAATGGATTAAAGCCTAAATTGTAAGACCTTAAACCATAAAACTCCTAGAAGAAAACATAGCCAAGTATGCTCTTTGACACTGGTCTTAGCAATAATTTTTGGGATATGTCTCCTCAGGCAAGGGAAGCAAAAGCAAAAATGGACAAACGGGAGTACATCAAACTAAAAAGCTTTTCCACAGCAGGGGAAACCGGCAACAAAACAAAAAGGCAACCTGCTGAATGGGAGAAGATATTAGCAAGTGATATATCCGAAAAGAGGTAGATAGCCAAAACATCTAAAGGGCTCACAGAACTCATTATCAAAACAAAACAAAAAACAAACCAAGAGCCCGATTAAAAAGTGGGGCAAAACACTGAATAGACATTTTTCCAAAGAAGATAATACAGATGGCCAACAGGCATATGAAAAGATGCTCAACATCACTAATCATCAGGGATTGCAAAATCAAGACCACAGTGAGGTGCTTCCTCATACCTGTCAAGTGGCTATTATCAAAAAGACAATAACAAGTAAGCAATGTGGGCGAGGATGTGGAGAAAAGGAAACCCTCATGCACTGTTGGTGGGAATGTAAATTGGTGCAACCACTATGGAAACAGTGAGGGTTTCCTAAAAAACCTAAAACTAGAACTACCATATGATCCAGCAATTCCACTTCTTTTTTTTTTTTTTTTTTTTTTTCGGTACGCGGGCCTCTCACTGTTGTGGCCTCTCCCGTTGTGGAGCACAGGCTCCGGATGCGCAGGCTCAGCGGCCATGGCTCATGGGCCGAGCCGCTCCGCGGCATGTGGGATCTTGCCGGACCGGGGCACGAACCCGTGTCCCCTGCATCGGCAGGCGGACTCTCAACCACTGCGCCACCAGGGAAGCCCCAATTCCACTTCTTGGTATTTATCTGAAGAAAACAAAAAACACTAATCACAAAAGCTGTATGTACCCCTCTGTTCACTGCAGCATTATTCACCCTAGCCAAGATATGGAAGTGCCCATTGATAGATGGATCGATAAAAAAGAAGTGGTATACATATACACAACGGAATATTACTCAGCAATAAAAAAGAATGAAATCTTGCCATTTTCGACAACATGGATGGACCTAGAGGGTGTTATGCTAACTGAAATAAGGCAGACAGAGAAATACAAATACCACACGGTTTTATTTGTATGTGGAACCTCAAAAACAAAACAAGTGAGCACAGGGAACAAAACAGAAACAGAGTTAGAGACACAGAGAACAAACTGGTGGTTGCCAGAGGGGGAGCGGGTGGGGAGTTGTGTAAAATAGGTGAAGGGATTAGGAGGTACACACTTCCAGTTATAAAATAAATAAGTCACGGGGATGAAATGTACATACACGGAATATAGTCAATAATATTGTAATAAGCCTGTACGGTGACAGATGGTAACCAAACTTATCGTGTTATTCATTTCCTAATGTTTAAAAGTGTGGAATCACTTTGTTGTGCGCCTGAAACTAATGTAATATGGTATGTCGGATTTAATTAAAAAAATAAAGAGTGTGGGCTCTGAATCGAGTATGCCTAGGTTTGTGGGTCACTCCTCCTCTGACGGCCTGTGTGACTCTGAGCAGCTCCCCTAGCTTCTCTGTAGTCTCTGCTTTCCCACCTCATCAACTAGGATTATTTTACATTGAGCCTGCTATCACAGTTGAGGCATCTTGGGCACAGAGAGGTTAGGTCAGCTACCCCAAGTCATTCAGGTAATACGTGTTTGAGCCCCAAAGGCAAGGAATACTCAACAAGTCCAAACTGAACCCATCCACAACCCCTCCCCACATAGCTGCACCTCCTCTACTGTTGCCTAACTCAGGGCAAGGCAGCCTTCTCCCCAGCTGCTTAGGCCAGAGATCCTTAAGGCCATCCTTGCCTGCTGCCTCTCTCTCACCACCCTCTCAGTCATCAAGCCCCACCTTTCTGCCTCCTAAGTCTTTCTAAGCAAGATCCTGACACTTCTCTCCATCGGCACAGTGAGTTCCACGTCACCCTCATCTCTCTCCTTGACCACCACCAGCAATCCTGATGTTTTCCAACGCATTGTCTATCCTACTGCCTGAGGAAGCTTTCTTAAGTCCTAACCTGGGCATGACAGCCCTGCTCAAAACTCTGCAGGGGCTGCCCGCTGCTCTTAGGATAATGTCCAGCCTCCTGGACTAAGCACAGCAGGCCTTGCCTGCCCCCAAACGTCTGATCGTCACCAGACCCCCTCCTTCCGCTCCAAGCCCCACTTGATATTCCAGCGCACCCAGACCTCTTTCTGTTCATCAGATGGCTGGTGTGCTCACACTCGTCCTCCCTCGCCCCCCCTGCCCGCCCCGCTCCCGGCCCCCACCACCCACAGATTTCACAACCTCACACGTGCTGTTCCCTCCATCTTACATGCCCTTCCTCCCTCCTCATCTGTCTGATTCCTTCTTAGGTTCAGCTGTCAGGCTGGGTAGAGCAATTTCCATTTTTCCTGAGGAGTACCTGGATGAAAAGTCACAGTTACCAGATTTGATATTTTTACCGAATGGAAGGTGATGGAGATTTCATTATGAATTCCCCACACGGACACACGTTTTACTGTGGTTCACAGTGAGCTGATTTGAAATGCAATCTGATGGCTGAGTTTTTCTGGGAAAGGCTTCCTTGCTAAGAACAGGATACAGACAGAAAAGCTCTCTCGCCTTATGTTATACGGGCCCACTGTTGCCTTTGAATATGACCTTTGGAATTTGGCCACAGTTTTGGAAGCATAGAGGGATCCAGGGTGACCACCTGCTTCACAGTGAGGAGGGATAAGCTGAACAATGGGGAAAAAAATCTGTCACTTTATGGTATCTGTGACCCAGTAAATTGAACAGGCTTTGAACTGCCCTACCCATGGACTTTGTTTTGATGAGATTTTCACTATAGTTTATAGTCTGAGTTTCTGTTAGGACAGGAGAAAGTATATTAACGGGTCCTCCCCATGCAAGGCTGTGATTTACTAGTCCCCTGTGATCATCAGGGAGGCAAGGATCAGCTGCGCACTCAGTATGGGGACCCTCTTAGGGAATCTGACAGCACCTTCCTGCAACTCCTTAGGTGTCCCCACTGCTGGTTCTGCCTGCTACAGACTCAACTGTGAGGACTGACTTCATTCAGTACAACTCCTCTGAGCAGAGCACACCTAAGTATGAAATGAAGTGTGTGCCTTTGATATGTAAAGACAATTAAAAAGATGGAAATGGCACCAGTTCCACCGCCACTACCCCAACCCCCACCCCAGCCAGAGGATGGAGTAGATGCCCAGAGGCCCCCGGCATGCTTGCCTCCACACTGATGTGTCCCTAACACAGGGCGCAGTGTAAAATGGTTCACCCGGAGCCTAGTTACTGAGCTAATGGGAGCCGGGCATATGCGGTTTTATTCCCCATAGATCCAGAGAAGTATCAACCCCCGCCTTCCATAGACGAGGAAACAAGCTCAAAGAGGTTAGGTCGCTGATGCAGTAAAGGCTGGATCTGGCAGTCAAGCCCTAGTTCTGCCCGACTGCAAAGCCCGTCTTCTTTGCGGTCACGACAACCCACTTGGCTTGTGATTCAGGTGCCGAGATGCAGATGTTGTTCCGTGACAGGAAAGTCATCATTGTCCCAATACCATGTCCACCTGTGAAATGCAGGAACCCAGTAGGGCAAAGCCACCCTGAAAGGTTCTAAGACGCTCTCTGTGTTTGCCTTCGCAGGAGCTGCCTTGCAGCCAAGAAACTGGAGTCCACCGGCGCAAAAGGATTGCCTCAGAGCCAACGGCCGGGCAGGACTTCAGCCTCCCCTGTGTGTGTGGGGGGCACTCTGCCATATCAGAGAGGCTTTGCAATCAACCCTCCCCCAGTTATATCTCCACCAGTCTCACTCTATTTATCAGATGGAAGGAACTGAGAGGCAAGCAGAGGCAGAGGAAGTGTTTGTAGTGGCTGCATGACAGCTCTGGAGCTGACCCAGCTGCCATGGTGGTCTGGAGCCAACAGACTGAGAATGGAAATCTGGCTCCACCCATGTTCATGTCTCTGCTCTTCAGCTTGTGTCTGTAAACTGTGGATGATCGAAGTGCCACCTGAAGAACCTCCCCACCCGAGAAGTGTGTCCTGACCAAACACCCACACACCACACACCCCCGACCCCGCACACTATGGCAGGGGGTCAGAGGCTCTCTTCTGTGTTCCTAGGGTTCTATGATTTAAATCCTGCCATGGGTTTTCTCACACAACAGGGGGCAGTCATCTGCTTGCAGGTTGCAGCCCCCATCATCCCTGCATCCCCAAACTGGCCCCAGTAGCGGAGACCTAGTGTCTGGTCGGTGCTTCGAACTTGTTTCCTCAGTGAATGAAGGACCTCGACTCAAATGTACTTGGTCAATAAAGGGTAGCTCTTCTTGGACCAGTTATTTCTGCGTTAAAAATGACACAGGAGAATGGAGTAAACAGGGCATATCTCGAGTCAGATTCTCTTCCCTTTGGTGGGGGGAGGAGCATTGCATCTTTCATACGATCCCTAATTCCGGAAACTCCTAACCAAAGAGGCTGCAACGTTCATTACACACGTGTGGGTCACTCTGTTGCCCCATCAGCCACAGTTCTGGCCTCACAGTGGAACTTGGGTCAAGATCCTTAAAGCACCGGTCAGTTCACTGAATGTTTCCCAAGTACCAAGTGGCTGGTGCCCAGTGTAGGCCCCGCAACTACGTGTCCAATCGATGGACTGTTGAATGAACGCAGGCTGCTAGTGGAGTCTGTGATGCTGTGCCCAGAGCACAGGTGGCCATGGAGTCAGGGACCTGAGCTCAGTTAGGAAGGCCATGTCAAGTCCAGGTGAGGCCATCAGTCTCACTCGGAGCTGCCCCTCACGCGGTCCTCCTAGTTCCTTGCTTGCTCCACCTCGACTCTCTCTGCTCTTCCCCCACGTCCTGCCTCTCACTCCTTCTAAGGCCTGGCACAGGCTTGTCATTCAGTATCTATGATCCCTCCTTGTCCTTGTCAGTCAGCTGACTGAGCAGATACCCAGCTGACCATTTTTTTGTTTGTTTTTTTATGTATCCCCAGACATCCAGCACAGTGCCTTGACCATAGTTGGAGCTTGGTGAACGATTCAATGAATAAAGTCACTGTTTGTCACACACACACACCCATCAGACTTATCCGGATCAGTGCACAGTGTCTGGGCAGCCACCCTGACCTGGATTAGGACATAAGGAGCACTGGTAGTTTTGCTAGAGGGCAACTTTGAGCTTCCCTCAGGTGCCACAGCACCACTCTCAGCAGGGCTAAGAAGCTGTCTGTGTCTGTTAGGGGTAAAGACTGAGACTTCCTGCCTTCAGACACTCAGCGCCCCCTGGTTAGGGTTGATGGCGGTTCCTCAGAACGCTCATCACTAAAGTGCCGTGACGCCCTCCCAGAGCTCAGACCAGGGAGCCTTCTCCCAACAATAATGGAGTACCCTACCCTGTTACAGAAATGGGAATTATAGCTGTTTACCCCTCTTAATGTGGTTCCTCCCCTTTGCATTCACGTCCACATTTCTTCCTTGAGTCACCCAATCCAACTCTGCTAATTCCCAACGGGTTACTGCACCAAGCTGCACCTGCATCTCACTTGCTGTGCATGGCTCTATCTGGGAGGGTCGGATCTACCTACTGAGCTACGCATTTTCTGTCTCCCTTCCCTTCTGAATCTGGAGGCTCCCAGGCACCAAGAAAAGTGCTCCAGTTGGCCCACAAAAGGGGCGGTGCTGCAGGGGAGGCTGCAACTCTCATCCACAGCCTGGGTCAAAGCAGGACTGCGTTACAAGCGCCACACGCTGCCCCACTGTGCCACGGGAGCCAAAAGAGCAAAGGTCTAAGAAGTCCTAATACAGACACTTATGTGGATAGAACACCAGTCTCTTCCTAGGGACCTGTGAGTTGTTGTTTGGTTTGGGCTTATATCGTCCGTGGCCTTTTTCACAACGCTTGCAGACTTAGCTAACCTTCCATCAGGACCTCTCTGCTCCCCCCACGCCCCACACCCCCCACTGTACCAAAGATCATACTCCTCACTTAAGTGTGCTGACTGGGTTTTCACTTGGCAAGGATACCAAAACAATTTTTTTTCATCCTGAAACGTCAAGATACCTAAGAGAACAGGTCTTCAGAAAAACTAGTTTCAAATTATAATAGAAAAACTGGCTACGTAACAATGAAGATACAGCACATTAAAAGGTTATTTGGGGGCTTCCCTGGTGGTGCAGTGGTTGAGAGTCCGCCTGCCGATGCAGGGGACACGGGTTCGTGCCCCAGTCCGGGAAGATCCCACATGCCGTGGAGCGGCTAGGCCCATAAGCCATGGCCACTGAGCCTGCGCCTCCGGAGCCTGTGCTCCGCAACGGGAGAGGCCACAACAGTGAGAGGCCCGTGTACCGCCAAAAAAAAAAAAAAGGTTATTTGGGCATTATCTAGAATTTCACACTCAAGAGAAAAACACTTAATATGTAGTCTACTGCCTTCCAGGTTTTTTCTCTGCATTTTTAAAGATTAGGAGATGGGGGGAGGTAATGTCTTCATACTTTTGTGTCTGTTGTTCTGTTTATCATTATAGTATGGTTATGCTACTTCCCATAATGATGAGGATGAGGATGCTGATACTGATGTCGGTAGAAGCAAAGACATGTATAGAGCTTGATATGGACCAGGAACTGTTCTCTGTGACGTGTGCATATTGACACGACACCCCGTGGTCTTTCATGCACTTAGGAGACATCATGCTCAATCCATACACAGATCCATGGTAATCTGATTCATGCCGATGGACATGTTCACTTGCCTTTTGATCCAGAGGACACTGGACACTGCAGTGTATTCCAGATTTGGGGGTCAGATACCACACCTCTCTGTTTCTTTCAGGCCTGCGTAGCAATCTGACTCACTTCTTGCCGGCCAGGTGACTTTGGGCAAGTTCCTTCACCCGTTAACCTCTACGTGTCTCAAGCTTCCTCATCTGCAAAAAGGGATGATAACATTAAAAATGCTTACCTCATAATGTTGCTGTGAGTACTCAGAGACCTTATTACACTTATACATATAGAGAGTTAAACACAGTCCAGAAGGGTGAGCTTTTATTCTTGTGTCTCTTCACTTCGGTTTCTGCTTGTACCCATATCTCTCTCCCTGCCCCCGTTGCTTTCTCCTCAACCACTCCCGCTCCACTCTCTCTCCCCTTTGCCCCCCTCCTCAGACTCTCCATCCAAAAACACTGTTTACCATCTCCTCAGGATGTAACTCAGAAAATATTCACACCATCACCCTTTGGTTAAAAAAACGTGAATATTAGTGGAAGAAATAAGAAACACCATAAAACCGGCAATGTGAAAACTACACAAGAAATAAAGTCCTACTGATGAAAGTTTGAGTATTAATACTTTTGTATCTTCATAAGATTCAGATATTCAGAATTTGATACAGGAGAATTAGGCTTCATAAAAATAATGCCCCCCCCCCCAAAAAAGGGCTATATGATGAGGTCCTTGGGCCTTTAAATTTCCCTCTGGAATGTTTTTTAAAATGTATATACTCATGTTCTACTACAATCGTCCAGTGATCACTTACTTTCCCATCATTATACAAATCATACGAAGAGGTCATTAGACTTCTAATTTCCTAGAGAATAGGCACTAAACTTTTCCATACGAGCCCCTGATGAAACCCCAGCATTGTATTTAGGCTTCACAATATCCCCATAAGGAGAGTTAAATACTCATTATGCTAATATACACACACACACACACACACACACACATACCCACACCCATGCCCCATACATTCAGTTCTTGAGTCCCTGAGAGGCTGAAGTGATAGTGCAAAGTCCATGTGGTGAGTCAAAGGTGGTCTTGACATTGTTTCTCTGGAACACTCTCCAGGGAAATGTGGGAACGGTAACACTATTAACAGCAGTAATGACAACAGCTAGAATTCACCAGGAACTTGTCACATGCTGAGCACTGTCCTGACAACTTCCCATGTCTTAACATGGTCAGTGCTCTAAACTGCCCCCAAGAAGTAGTTACATTTACTCCTAACTAGTGTTTCCATGTTACTAATGGAGGAATTGAGGCACAGAGATGCTAAGTAGCCCGCTCAGTGTCACCCAGCAGTAAGGGGTGGAGCCACAGGTCTGTGGAGGCATTGTGGAAAACTCAAGTGTGGTCTGTATTTATTCAGTCAAGGGCAAGATCCAATGGCTACTGCAAAATATGTAGAAAAACAGCTAACACATAACACAAATTGACCTTACAGCATGGAACTGCACACTAAATAGAAATCTGGTTTCTTCAGAAATCTTTTAGATGGAGGCTTGACAGGATTGGAATCAGGATGTTTTGTGGAAACAATGATCTGAGAGCCTCCTTAGAACAGCAGACAGCATGTCAGTCTCCTAGCCTGAAGGTCTTGGGTTTGTGCATCAGAGAAGGCAGCAAACCTCTGTCACCTCCACATGCTCCCGATGGAGAGAGAAACCTGCCAGTAGCGAAAATAAGACCGTTCGTTCCTCTGCTCTGGTAGTACCCAGACAAATTGTCCATGTCAATCAGAACTGAGGAATTATAAAAAAAAAAAAACAACACAAAAATGCAGATTCCATGATCCGCACTCAGTGAATCTCATTTAGTGTGGCTACAACGGTGCCCTAGAATCTTTGATTTTTCACTCTGCCTGGGAAACTCTCAGGAACTTTAATAAACTCCTTTGGTAGCGAGACTGTCTCCAACGTACTGACTCTTCCCAGGACAAACACACAGTTGGGAAGACCAACCTGAGAGCACAGGAGAGAGAACGTAAAGGACACAGCGTGAGAGTCAAACCAAGGGCAGGGCAGCGGATCTTCTGAGAAGACACCACCACCCCACTGGCCTGTCTCTCTGAGGCTTCAGTTTATCTCAGATCCATTCTCTTCATGGCCAGTGGATGGAGGTGGTGAGAGGAGATGACCTTTGAGATGCCACATGGCCTGGGCTTTTCTCGGGGGCCGTGGGACACAGACGATATGAGGTTATATGATCTATTCTCCCCACCTCCAGTCAGCCTCTGCTTCTCTCTTGCACCCTCACTCCCTCCATGCCACACAAGCCCAGAGCAACCAGAATTTAGGAAAAATGTCTTCCCTTCACCGATCAGACACCTGCCCCTGACCTGAGGAGATCTTCTCCCCTCTTCTCCTCTCAGCTGTCCTCCTCTGATCTGATCTGCCGTGCCGAAGCAGACAGCCTTCCCTAGTAGCTTAAAGCCCTCGCCTGGCCCGTGACTCTGGTAACGCAGCCTGGAGAGGGCTCGTTCTCTCTGAGAAGGACCCCAGACCCGGGAGCCAAGAGCCACGACGACCACAGAACCGTCCTAAACACTGATGCCCACGGCCGTGATTGACCTTGGAAACGAAGCCTTACCTCACACCCCGTCTGTCCCTGAACCATTATCTTGTCACAGAAAGCAAGACAGACGAGGAAGGTGCCTGGAATCCTTCCTGGGGAGTCCTGTGTCCTACTCCATGCTGCCATGCTATTTCCCCAGACCAAACCCTGACGTGGACCATATCATTCCTATCCTTTTGATGGGAATAAGAGGTCTGGGGATACCTTCACAAAATCCTATTCTCGTGGTTGATAACCAGTATGTTATGTGGTTTACTACCACAATGGTGCATCTGGTAAGTAGGTGGAAGCTGACAGGAAGTTTCAGAGGGTAGGTCTGGGTGCTGAAATGATTGGGAGGAGCTACCGGCATCTGTGGGCTGAGGGTTACAGGGAGGCAAACACTTTTAAGCAGAGAGTTAAATAAAGTGGATTTTCCATGATTGTAATTTACCCGTGAATTAAGGGAAGCCTGAATGTTGCTTTCTCTGGAAACTTACAAAGAATCCTTGAGTGTTTTAGAGAACACATACTGAAGGCAATTCTCTTACTGGCCTTGAGCTTGATGCAACACACCAGTGTCGCTTGGTAGCTGAGGTTGTACACGCCTACAGGAATGAGGGGAATCCAGCTGTACTGACTAGATGGATCTTCAGGATATGCTGTTAGTGGATGGGAAAAATTACGTGGGAAATGCTCATAGTGTGATCTGCCATGGGTTGCTGAACAAAGCCAGATAAGCCCATTGTCTTTGAGGCACCGAGGTTTTGCTTCCACGTCTGTCTCCCTCACCAGACTTTTAACTCCTTCTCAGAAGGCTGGAAACACATCCCGTTCATCCTGGTGTCCTCAGGGCAGAGGACCTGAGACACGGTAGAAAGTCAGTCCACACTTGTGGAGCTGACGTAACGGGTGAAGGACTGGACCCAGTGTCTTAATGACGAGCGAGAAGGATGTCAGTCTGCAGAGGGAGGGAGGGGAATGCCACAGGTCTTAGGACCCAGGCAGCGCAGTGACACCAGCCTACACTGCAGTACTGATGTCAGTTACATCCCTTAGGGTTCCAGGACTCAGCCATTTAAATACAGGTGTCATTAACCATGAAGGTCTAACTTAGAAAGCCAGGAACCTTACGGCTTAGTTTTTTGTATGAACCTTTTGTAGCTGAGGCACCTGAGGCACCAATTCAGGCACAGCATACTCTGGTCACTACTCGTCCAGGCTGAGGCTGCGTCGGGATATTCAGGGCTCACACACAAGAAGGGTAATTCCGAGGCATACATGTATTCCTAGAAACAAAGGGTTCACAACTGCTAGGTTGCCCCGAGCAGGACATACATCAGGCAGGCAGGACAGCTCCCTGGGGCCCCAGTGTGGCCTCCCACCCAGGGACCTGCCCCCCTAGGACTCCCTGTCCAGTTTGAATAATCCATCTGAGGCCTTAGTTTCAGAGGCACTGCCTGGAGGCAGCCCGTTCCAAGCAGTTCTGTCTGTCCGGGACCCCAGCGCATCCTCTTTCCGAGGGTGGCTGACACCTGGAGGTGCTCTGCATGCACCATCCAGGGGCTGGGGCCACTCCTGCGGTCCCACAGTCAGAGCTCCCTCAGGTGTGACTGGAGCCTCAGCAGACAGTTTGCATTCAAAGTGCTCACTGGATTGGGATTGACATATATACACTAATATGTATAAAATAGATAACTAATAAGAACCTGCTGTATAAAAAAATAAATAAAGTAAAATTCAAAAAGAAAAAAAAAAGTGCTCACAGCAGCTTGGAAGGCTGCATGGGGAGTATTCCTTTAGGAAACATAGAAAATTCCCAGGAACAGACAAGATCATTAATGCCCTCGCTCCCTCTCTACACTTCCCCCACCAGGTGCCAGGGGTGGTGTGTTCTCCATTGTTATACAATCACTGTGTACAATCCTGAAATCAAAACTTTACATTTCGGGGCTTCCCTGGTGGCGCAGTGGTTGGGAGTCCGCCTGCCGATGCAGGGGACGCGGGTTCGTGCCCCGCTCCGGGAGGATCCCACATGCCGCGGAGCGGCTGGGCCCATGGGCCATGGCCGCTGAGCCTGCGCGTCCGGAGCCTGTGCTCCGCAACGGGAGAGGCCACAACAGTGAGAGGTCTGCGTACCGCAAAAAAAACACAAAAACAAACAACAAAACTTACATTTCTTTAATTATCCCCTAATGTCCCCCTAATCTTTTGTATGGAAGGGCTGTAGGCAAGAGTACTTTCATAGCAAAACGTGTTTTATAATCTAACTGTAAAGACATTACGTTTAGCAACTGGCCAGGACAAAATCGTGAATTTTTAAAAATTTTCAAAATGGGTTGACACAGCCTCCTGTCCTTTTGTCTGTCTCACTGATCCCGTGAGGAGGCTGGAAAAGCTCATTCTCTTGCACTGAAGAGTCATATGCCTAACGTCTCGTCTCAGTTCTCTCAAAGATCCAGATGCAACAGCCACAACGTACAAAGCCATTTTTAAAATTCCCCCTTTTCCCTCTCCCAGGGACGCTTTACTCAAACGCCTAGCAGTAAACTGACACTCACCAGGGTACCGCACAGCGGCCGGGGAGCTCGGGCGCGAGTGCTGGGAGGGGCTGCTGCTGCAGCAGCAGCAGCAGCAGCAGCAGCAGCAGCAGCAGCAGCAGCAGCAGCAGCAGCCGCAGCCGCCGCCGCCGCCGCCGCCAAGTTGAAGAAAAGCCTGCAGACCTTTTTCCCCTTCTTGCCTCTAGTTTATCTGAAGCTTTCTCCAGCCCAGAACCTGATTTTACTTGCTTTCTTCCGCTTGTAGGAGAGAGCAAGTCAAACTTTTAACATTTTTTGGCCGACCCAGAGTTCACCTTTTGTAAGGTTTGCATCCTTTCCCCCCAGGCCTGGAGGAAATAACAAACACCAAAGTCAGGAGCTGGCTGCACTCCCCACCCCCACCCCCCGCCACCCCACTCACATCAGGCAGCACAGCAGAAGCAGCCGAGGATGCAGTGCGCTAACTCTCCTGGATCTGGATCTTTTGTTTTCAAATTCTGTAAGTAACACCTATCACAACAGTCAGTGGCTCAGCTGCTGTTTCAGAGCACGGGTACATCCACAGTCAATGAGCACAAAAAGATCGTCATCCCTACTGCTTCATCCTCCCTTTACTCAAACAAGGCTTTCACCGTATTTCAGCGAGTCACAGTCTCGCTAGTGAATCCACAGCTGCCACCACTGTTTCAGATGCCCCAAGACCACCCTTGCTTTTGATGAATTCCTAGGAGGACCCCAAGGACCTAGCACATAGTCATCCTCATGGCTAAGATTTACTGCAGCAAAAGGATACAAAGCCAAATCATCCAGGGGGAGAGGTGCACTGGGCAACATCCGGAGGAAACCAGCGCAAGCTTCCAAGAGTCCTTTCCTAGTAGATAATCACGCAATTTGTCCCTCCGGCAACGGATCATGACAACGCCTGTGAAATGCTGTCCACCAGGGAAGCTCCTGAGAAACCCGGGGCCTAGCACATAACAAGATTTCAGGTTCCCAGGAGGAAAGCAGGTGTTTAGCATAAAACATACTGTTTGGACAGATGGAGGAGTAAACTACACTTCTGAAGGAGGCAACGGTGGGAAACCTCTTGAAATCCAAGTTCTCAGACGCGACGTGAGGGCCAACAAGCCAGCCCTTCTAAGGATTATAGTCTCAGGCCTGCTATGTTAACTCTATTCTGCACAGTACTCAACAGCAAAGCTTCAAAATACATGACCAAGTCAGAACTGGAAGAACTGAAACAAACAAATCTACAAGAACAGCTGGAGACTTCAACAACCTCAGTAATACACAGAACGGAGAGAAAGCAAATTAGAATGCATGGGTGAACCGAATGTTCTCACAGGTATAGAACCCTCCACATAACAATAGCCGAATATACCACATTCTTTTCAAGTGCATATGGAAGTTTCACCAAGGTAGACTATATCCTGGGTCATAAAACAAATATGACCAATTGCAAGATAACTGCAATCATACAAAGAATGTCGTCTGACCAAAAGAGAAAAACCACCGATAAGTAAGCCAAAGTTAGGAGGAGAATCTCCAAACACAAGGAAATTAAATCACATACTTCTAAATAATCCATGGACCAAAGAGCAAGGATCAAGGAAAGTTACAAATTAATTTAAGCAACATGAAAATGAAAAAACAACCTACCAAAATCTGCAGGATGCAGGTACAGCAGTGCTTAGCCGTAAATGTACAGCATCAAATGCTTGTATTAGAAAGAATAAAGAACCCAAATCAATAATGAAAGCTTCCACCTTAAGAAACTAGAAAAAGAAAATCCAAATAAATTCAAAGCAAGCAAATAAGGGAAATAGAGATTGGAACAGTTATCAGAAAAAGAATAGAGTTAATCAACGAAACCCAAAGCTGGTTCTTTCAATAGGTCAATACAAATTCATAAACTTCTACCCAGACAGACAAAAAAAAAAAGGCAAGATAACTAAAGACACAACTTACCAACATCAGGAATGAAATAGGTTACAGATCCCACAGAAATTAAAAGGATTCTATGAATAATTCTACATAATTACTTTTGGCAATTTAGGCGAAATGGAACAAACTATCAAAGCTCAGCCAAAAAGAAACAGATCATCTATTTTTAAAATTGAGTCTGTAGTTGAAAAACTTACAGAAAAGGAATCTCCAGGGCCAGATGGTACCCCTGGAAAATCCTGCCAAACATTTAAGAAGCAATGACAGCAATTCTACGCAATCTCTTCAAGGAAACAGAAGAGAGGGAACACTTGTTGAATTCTTTTTTCAGATTAGCATTACCCTGATACCAAAGTCAAACAAAGACAGTAGTAGCAAATCAAATTCAATATATAAAAAGAATAATACACCATGACCAAGTGAGGTTTATCCCCGAAATGCAAAGCTGGTGCAGCATTAAAACATCAATCAAGCCAGCATAGTAGCATACCAAAGATAAAGAACCACATGATCGTTATCTGTTGATGCAGAAAAAGTATCTGACAAAATTCAACAGTCGTTCATAATGAAAACATTCAGCTAACCAGGAGTAGAAGGGAGCTTTCTTAACCTGACACAGAGCATCTACAAAAATACCCGCCCCTCCATCCTACTTGATGGAGAGAGACTAAATGCTTTCTCCCTAAGATCAGGAACCAGGCCAGGAGGATAGCTATAAGTCAACATTGTACTGGAAGTCCTAGCCACTCCAGTAAGAAAAGAAAAAGAAACAAATGGTTTAGAGATTGGGAAGGAGGAAATCAAACTGCTCCCATCCACCAATGACATGATTATCTACCTAGAAAATCCCATGAAATCTATTAACAAAAACTCCTATAACTAAGAAGTGAGTTTAACAAGGTCGCAGGATACAAGCTCAACACCAAAAAATCAGGCATATTTGCCTGTACTAGCAATGAACAATTAGGAAATTAAAAAAAAAAGACTTGTGCATACCATTTATAATAGCTTCCCCCCAAAATCTAGCGAAACATAAGCAGGATCTGTATGCTCAAAACTACAAAATGCTGAGGAAAAGAAATATAAGAAGACCTAACAAAATGGAGACACATACTGCGTTCATCTGTTGAGAAATTCAATATAATTAGGATGTCAATAGTCCCCAAATAGATCCATCAATTTCATACAATTCCAATCACAAATCCAGGCAAGGATTTTTTTGTACATATAGACTAACTGATGATAAAATTTCTGGGGTAAGGCAAAGGAACTAGAATAGCCAAATAATTTTGAAAAACAAACTTGGAGGACTAACACCAACGTCACAATTTACAATGCAGCTTCAACCAAGATATGTAAGCAACTAAGTGGCCATGGAGGGGATGAATGGATACAGAAAATGTGGTGACATATACAACGGAATATTATTCAGCCACAAAAACGAAGAAAATCCTGCCTTTTGCAACAACACGAATGGACCTGGAAGGCTTTATGCTAAGTGAAGTAAGTGAAAGAAAGACATACTGTATGTTCTACTTATATGTAGACTCTAAAAAAGTCAAACTCACAGAAATAGAGTTTAGAATGGCGGTTGCCAGGGGCTGGGGGAAATATTGGTCAAACGGTACAAACTTCCAGCTACAAGATGAATAAGTTATGGGGATCTAATGTACAGCATGCTGAGTATAAGGAACAAAACTGTATCGTATATTGAAAGCTAAGAGGGTAGATCTGAAATGTTATCACCACGATTTTTAAAAAGGTAATTCTGTGAGGGGATAGAGTGCTAACTAACCTTATTGTGGTAATCGTTTTGCCCTATCTACGTGTATCAAATCATCACACTGTGCACCTTAAACTTACATGCTATATGTCAATAATACCTCAGAGAAGCTGGAAAAGATAAAAGAGTCCCCAGCTTTTCCGGTGGGAGAGCCCTCCAGCTATATTCTGTGTCCCCCTGACATCTCCCCATCATTCCTTAACTTTCCCTTATTACTGACATGACAAGTTGAGCCAGGCTCATTAATCCTTTCTCTCCTCAGCCTGGGAACCCAGCATTTAGCGGAGAATGGTATTCAGAAGCTAGGATCTAGCGGTAGGTGTACTTATTGTCATTGGGATGTTGCTGTTTTCAGGAAGTTTGGAATATATGTGTGAACACAATCACACACACACACACACACACACACACACACACATATATATATTTCTATATCAATCTATCCACATATGCACACATATCTATTGAAAACCAGGAGTTCTCACGGAGACCTTTAATTCCAGTAGAACTCCTCAGAAGTTGTTCCAGTTTACCTCCTTTCCATATTGGAAATTCCCTCTTCCAAAAGTGACAGACGTGGCTCCCACCATCCTTATATATTCACTGAGTTGACAAATCCCAATGCATATAAGCCATCCCTCCTCCACAAAGAGGTCCTCCCCACGTGCTATGCTGAACCATCCCCTGCCCTTGACTTCCACACCTCACTCAAGCCTGAATCCCTGAGCCAGTTAACCACCTCCCCACAGAACCCCCAGGGATATCCTCCTTACCACCTTGGGCTCTGACCTCCCAAATTGGGATGCCCCTACACGCATATACTTGCCTTGCCCGTCAACACCTAATGGCTTTAGGACTGAACTGCTCAGGCACAAAAGAGAAGAGAAGGGAAGGGAAAGAAAGGGTAGGGACAGGGGAAAAGTGAATATATCAGTTAATCAAGGTGAACTGGGCCAAATCCAAGCAATATGATGAAGCCAGTGGGTTTTTTCCTCACTGTCCTCCAGCTTCCCCTTCCTGCCTCTCTCCTTTGCCCAGTTCCTTTCTCATTCTTAAGTCCTGCCCTCCATCAAGAGTAGCAATGTTATGAGGGGCATGATTCCCATTTTATAACTGATCTCCGCTGGCTGGCTGACATTCAGTGTGGACGGTGTCCTCCCTGCAGCTCTTACACTCAGGCCCTCTGTCTCTCATGATGGGCTAGAAAGTTTCACCCCTCTTCAGTAATTTCAGGTGTAAGCAGGAGAGAAGGTGCAGGGCACATCTTGGAGCCTCGGGTCCTTCATCTGTGAAATGGGGATGACCACAGATTGTGGGACAAACACAGAGAGCAGCACCAGACACCTTTCAATGAGTGCTACGTGCTGGACCCAGTGCATCACAGGACTCCTTGATATCCAGGAGCACGCCAAGTAGACTGCCCCGCCGGGACTGTGGCACCTGCTGTTCCTTCTGCCTGGAATGCTCTTCCTTCAGGTAATCCCACGGCGTGCTCCCTCACTTCCTCCAGGTCTCTGCTCATTCGTCATCCTTCAGGGAGACTTTCCCTGATTACCTTGAATAAAATAATAACATCATCTCCACATACCCTTTCCCCTGGTCCAGCCCTATCTTTCTTCATACATAGCACCTGCCACCCTTGATTTACTTATTGACCAACTCTATGAAATGAGACTTTGTCAGTTTTGTCCTGTCACAAACTCCTCGAATAGTACTCACGTACATGGCAGGCGCTCTGAAAACATTTGCTGAACCATAGCTGGGAGCCGGGCCCTTTACACACACTGTTAACATGCACAGGTACCCTCCAAGGTGGGCACTGGCCCCATTTGACTGATTATGATACGTACTGAGACTCCAGGAGACAAGTGACACCCTCAACAACGCACCATCAGCACGTCGGATTCCAGGCTTCGGAATCATACCTGCCGGGTTTCCAACTCCCTCAGTTCCTGGACAGAGACCTCACAGCCAAAATGGTAAGAGATTTTACTACTGACACACAGACCCCAAACAGCTCAGATACTTTACACCTTTAGACAAACCCCTTCCTAAAGCAGCTCAGAGACATCACACCTTGGGACCCAGAATCACAACAGTTCAAAGGCCTCACACGCTGGGGTACAGACGTCTACATAAGGGTTTAACACCCAGTGACTCTAATGCCCAAAAGCTCAGAAAATGCACACCCAGGTCTACAAGGACACAAATCCCTACAGACTTTGTACCATGGCTCACAAAACCCACCCAGATAAAATATCCCATTCACCAAAAACTCCCCAAAATGCTCACAGACGCCAAATGTACTCAAACAGCATCTGGGATGTCAGACGTAGCGGTACACATCTCCAAACTGCACGACACACGTTACTTCCCAGGGAGAGACACCAAAAAAGTTTGGTGACCCCTCCTTGGCCTTAATTATATGAATCTGCGCGACTGACCCTGCGGTGCCACACGCTCCAGACTGAGTGAAGGCTGAACAAGACTGTAAGAGCTCGCGGAAAGACACCACCACCGTCACCCTGCACAGCCAGCGACTGCGCCGAACCTCGCCACCGACCCGGGCAGCTAATCAGCCCCTTACGGATAGTCAGTCTTGGAGTAGTCAAACTCGGAGAAAAATGTACACTCTGAAAATGCCCGCGTGCGCACACGCACACGCACACGCACACGCACACCTTTCACCCTGAGCGTCAACTCGGCGACCACTGTGCCTGTCCCAGAGAGACAGCCAATGGGAACTGGGCAGGCGAGGAGGGAGGGGCAGGAATAGCGGGATTTCCGGCGCCGCTTGACACCCCGGAAGAGTTTATTCCAGCTATCTCGCGGCGACCAATCGCCGCCCAGAACGCTTTCTCGATTTCGACCCCCCCCCCCCGCCCCACACACACATACACGCATCCCGGAGCCAATCTCTTGCTCCGTTGCTCTCCCCACCTGGATGTGACCATGCAGAAACGAAGGGGTGACCCTGGAGTAGATAGAAAAGAAGGCTGCAGGCTGAGAACCCGGTGTCCCCTCGGCCTCGAATGTGCCGGGAAGATGGAGCGGTTACAATGGGGATGGACCCAGCGGCGCCCTGAGTGCCTCCGCTGGGACCCGTGGTCGATGCCCGACGCGGTGTAAGGGGACCCTCAGTGTTGTCACAGAGCTCAATGGATTATTCCAGAACGGACGCCCCCTCCCGAATGGTTCCTTCCCGACTCGAAGGACTTCCCTCTACCCCTCAGTGGTACGTTCCACGACAGAACCGTTTCATTTCGCGCGCCCCTTGGTGGTGGGATCGGGGAACAGCGGATGTAGATGCCCGCGGACCATTGCTGGCCGGTGCCCAAAGGGAGGGAGGACAAAGTTAGGATGAAACCCTCGCAATTCTCTGGAGTCTTGGATTTGGGAAAAAGTCTTCCTACTTGGGAAGTTACCTCCATGCAGTGACACCACTGTAACAGGGAGCATTACAAGAAGTTTTCTCTGTGCTGGGCCTTGTGATTGCTTGTGCCTCCCTGGGTAATACAGGATAGGCCTAGTGGGGCAAGCCAGCCACAGTCTCCCAACGGGCAGGAGGGATAAAGCTCCAGACTGGGATCAGAAGGCCTGGTGAGGGGCAGGCCTCTGTCCTTGACTGTAATCGGTGGAAAGGACTACCGTGCCTTCGGTTCCGTTAGGAAAGGGGACATCTCTCAGGGGTCCCAAGGACACTGACTACATGAGATAAAGACCATGGGCTCTGTCACCGTTCTGTTACCCCGTACATGTACCCTAGCGGAATCCTCGCCCTTTCTAGCTATGCCCGTCGGGACAGCCAGTTCTGGAGTGGGCCAACTCAGAGAAATGTACGTTCTGAAAACGCCAGCGCGCACACGAACACGCTCTCGCCCTGAACTCCAACTCGGCTACCGCCTTGCGCGGGGAGGGGGAGGGAATAGCGGGACTTCCGGCTCCGCTTTGCGCACCGGAAGAGCTTATTCCGGCCATCTCGCGGCGACCAATCAGCGCCCAGAACGCTTTCTGGCCCCGCAATCCCGGAGCCAATCTCTCGCCCCGTTGCCATCCCCGCCTGAATGTGACCAGGTAGAAATGAAGGGGTGAACCGGACACCCCCAGGAGGTGATACCCCGGGGCGGTGGGGGAGGGGGTGCTGTTTCTCACTTCAGTCCTGTGGTTATTCTGGTGGGTCTAATGTGAATGTGAAACTGTAGCATGCATCGCAGTCACCTGGAGGGCTTGTTAAAACACTGATTGCTACCCCCCCATGCCCGAGTTTCTGATTCAGTGGGTCCTTGGTGGGGCCCGAGAATTTGCATTTCTAACCAGGCTCAGCGTCCCTCCTACACAACTAAGTGGTGGACTCTAGGATTCCTACCTCCCTCCACCACGTTATTTGTGAACTGTTCCTTCCCTTCCCTCCCTCCTTCCTTACCCCCCAACACATCCAAACGAACAGTCTTCATCGCCAGACCCTGAAGATCTTGAAGGGAGCAAAGGTCTAAGCATCCTGTTCACTGCAGCAGAGCGTCTGCCCCAAGAGTGATGTGAGGAGCCAGTAAACAAGCTTTACTTCTCCTGCACCACTGATGGACAGCATCGTGGCAGCATGTATCAAAGTGAAAAATCCTTACAATGCTAGGTCGGTGAGGGCAGAGACTCTTTTTTTTTTGTCTAGTACGGCCAGTCTCCCCAGTGCCCAGCACATAGTAGGTGCTCAGTGGATGATTGGTGAATGACTGAGTTTTGACCCAGCAGCTCCACTTTAAAAATGTATAATCAACACACACATTCACAGAGTTGTGTGTAGAAGGAAGATAGTAGCAAACAATTGTGTAAAACCTCTTCATGTCCATTAAGAGTCGATGATGGTTGGGTTGTAAACAAACGGTGAGTGGTTCATGTTACACCATGGAGCACACACTGGCCATGGAACAGCATGAGGGGACCAGTGTGTACTGATCAGAGGGATCTTCTTCAGGACATGCTGTTAATATTAGGTGGGAGGGGAAGCAAATGGGAGATGCTCATAGTGGGGCCTGCTGTGTGTGTGTGTGTGTGTGTGTGTGTGTGTGTGTGTGTGTGTGGTTTAAATACAGAGAAATATTTTTTGAAAGGAGCAAGGAAGCACCTATAACTAGCCCCACTGGTAGGCCCAGGAAGCAGAGAATGTGGAGGAATGTGATGACCTGTGTAGTCCATGTACTGATGTACTAATGGAATCTTTCACAGCAGCCACTTATTCACGTATTATTTGAATAACTCTGTCTAAAGCAAAGTCATGTGGTGAAAACAATACCTGTACCACAGAGCATTTTTGTGTGAGGGCATCTGGAGGGTCTCCAGCAACAGGGTTCTCAAATTTACATGCCCCAGGGCCAGGCAGTTATTGTGCATTAGGGAGCGCAGCTCATGTGAGGGTAGGGAAGGGCAGCACATGGGTATGGTAAATGTTCCCTGCCAATCGGCTTCCGGTGTGGGTACGATAGAGAAGATGGGGCTGGTGCAGACCCCAGACCCTCACAACAACCTCCTCAGCATCATAAATAGTGGTAATTGTCAGGATATCAACAGTTGTTACATCTTTACACTGATGTAAACTCCTTGGGAGCATCCCTCAACCTCTTCATCACAGGACACACACACATGTCAGACGAGTAAGAGAACCGATCCTCTGAACACAGCATTCAAGGACTAATTAAGACTGACTTAGGAATTGGTTCTGCCCACGATGAATGAGCAGGTTTGGATTTATCCTCCCACTTTAAGTAACTAAAACTTTGGAAGTGACGGTCTTCAGATGCACTACAACAGGCATGCAGGATGCTGATACCTGAGAAAAGGGGGAAAATGAGGTGAGCACTACACTTTCCCCCAGCCTACTTCTGGAGAGGATTTCCAGGCATCAGTGCAGGGAGCGGGAACCCAGGCAGAGGCCAGCGTGTGGGTACGATAGAGAAGATGGGGCTGGCGCAGACCCCAGACCCTTACCCTGTCTGAGGGGGCATCCACAATGCTGCTATCGCCTACTATCTTTGTGCAGGAATGAGACCCCTGCATGGGCAGGGGTTGTGATTTTCCCAGAGAAGCCGGAAGTCTGGGTTCTTGTCATATTCTTCTTCTTCTTTTTAATGATAGAAATTAAATTCACAAAAATTGTGGTTCAGTCTATCTCTGTGTAAGTCATGTAGAACAATATGTCTGGGAGCAGGATTGAGTCTGAGCGCTCCTTTTTGGAGCCCTTTTAGAAGACAGCAGGAGCTCAGGAAATGGTTTGTGAAGTAATGAATGAGTGAATGAATGAACGAACAAATTCAGGAGTTAACATTAACATCCAGAAGGGTCCTTGTTCTCAGCCAGTGATGTTCCCTCTGATTCCCATACCGTCCTCTTTCTCCTCCGTTCCTAGGGTCTTCAGTCGACACTCCAATCCCCCGCGTCGGTAGGCATCATCACTGCCCTTCAACCCCTTCGTCCACTCGGTGTATCTTCCCAGTACTCACTGCCCACAGCAGCCCACTCTGATTCCTTCTTCTACTTTTCAGCCCCAGCAGAGCCCCATCTGGAATAGATCTCTCCACGGCCCAGCCCGAACACTGGCACTGGTTCTGGCATTTTCCTGAGTGTCGATCTCAGCTTGTCCTCTTCATATCAGCTGTGTGACTGGCTCATTCCCTTTCTCTCTCTGTTCCTCCATCTTCTCCACTGTGTAATAGTATCAATCCTCACAAGCTTTCACGAGGTGTAAGTGAGATCATCCCAATAAGAGTTTTCGCAGGGCCTGGCACAGAATAAATGTGAGATAAATATTAGCAGTATTATTAATGTTTCTGTCATTATTATTGTTTCCAGAGATGCTCTATTTTAACCATCAGTTAACTCCTTCTAACATCCTTGGGAGGTGGTTATTATTATTAATCACTATTTTACAGATGAATAAACTGATGTACTGTACATCAGCTCACTAACTTACTCAGGCTCACCAGAGGGGGAAACACCATACTCATACCCAGAGCTCCTGCCCATTACCCCTGTCTGTGCCTTATTCCACATCAATGTCAGTGACAGCAGTAGCCACTGACATCAGAAACACAGTCAAAGCCAATCAAGACCGCATCTGCATAATCCCGGAAAGAAATGTGGTCCCCACCGCATGAATTGGAAAGACCAGATATTCGGAGTACTCTCAGTCTCAGTGACCACTCCTCTCTGTGCATGTCCTGTGGGCTGGAGAATCCATCCTGTGGGTCTTGTCCTCCAGAGACCTCTTAGTCACCTGCAGGATCATGTCCAAGGCTGAACCCACCTCTGCCTGCTGCTGGGCAAGGCATTCTGAGGCCCCACGTTCTAGGAATCCTCTGCCCCTTGCCCCAGCTGACCCTTCACAACCTCCTTCCTGGCACTCCCTCCTTTGCATGGCTGCAACAGGCCACATTCACCCCTGATTCTGCTAATAGAACAATGGGCAAGGAGACTGAGGTATCAAAGAGTTAGACAGCTTGCCCAGGGTCTCTCCACTAGTTCATGGCAAAGCCTGGATTCACACACTGTGCTCTCTGACTCTGTCCTGACGTAAAACAACATTCTCTTCCGCCTCTAGTATAGCAGGTGCTCTTTAACTCATGCTCGGCTGCCACATGCTTTACACATGATGCCTTCTCATCATCATCAACAGTGGTAATTGTCAGGATAGCAACAGCAGTTACATCTTTACACTGACAGAACCTCAGGAGTTTCCCTCAACCTCTTCATCACAGCACGCACACACGTCATATGAGAAAGATAACTGATCCTCTGAACAGAGCATTCAAGGACTAATTAAGACTGAACTAAGAATTGGTTTTGGCCATGATGGAGTAACAGGGTCTGGATTTATCCTCCCACTTTAAATAACTAGAAAATTGGAAGTGACAGTTTTCGGATGTGGTACAACAGGCATGCAGGATGTTGATACCTGAGAGATGGGGAAAAATGTGGTGTGCACTACGATTTCTCCAAGTTTACTTCCTGGAGAGGCTTTCCCGGCTTCAGTTCAGGGAAAGGGAACCCAGACAGAGGCCAGCATTCTCCCAGAGCTGAGGAAACAGAGTTCAGCATTCCGGGAGGCCAAGGCAGCTAGAATTCCTAGAGCACAGGACCAGAGAAAAGGGAGCTGGATGGATGGGGGAGGACTGCAGAGAGAGAGAAAGAGAGAGAGAGCTTGGAGAGCTGCAGAGGGTTCCCTTGGGAGTCTCCTGCTGAATTCTGATCAGCACGTGTGTGTGAAGAAACTACCGAAGGCTGGGAAAAGAACCACCAAAAAGGAGTGGGTGGAACAACCCCAGAGCTCACAGAGGGATGGAAATAGCTCATATTCTCGCCTACCAGAGGGAAGAAAACTCTCATCTTATGCAGATATCTTGTAGATTACTTAGCAAGATTTTACCTCAGTAGTGGGGCAAATTAGCCCTAAATTAGTGACTGCTCTTGTCCCATCTAACAGTGCTTGAAAGCACGCCTGAAAAGGGTAAAGTTGTTTCTATTAAAATAGGAAGTAGCTGTGGAAAGATAGCTGGAAAATCACAAGTTATTTGTAAATTAAACAACACTTCAAATTAATACAAGGATCAAAGGAGAAATAGAAAATACACCATATCAAAATTTATGAGGTGATGCCAAAGCTTCATGGGGGAAATTTATAGCATTAAATGTTTGTATTAGAAGAGGTAAAAGGCCAATGATCATTCAAAGATCAATAATCTTCCTTAAGAAACTAGAAAAATAAAATCAAATTTAACCCAAAACCAGCAGAAGAAAAGGATAGCAAACATATGAGCAGGAATCAATTAAATAGAATCCAGAAAGTCAGTACCAAAGAAATAAATGAAACCAATGGTTGATACTTTGAATAGATTAATAAAATAAGAAATCTTTAGCCAGAGTGATTAAAAAAAGAGAGTAAAAGAAGGAGTGACACAAATTACCAATTTCAGTAATGCCATAGGGCAGGGGTCCCCAACCTCTGGGCCACAGAAGTGTACCGAACAGCAGGAGGTGAGCAGGCGAGCGAGCGAACAAAGCTTCATCTGCCGCTCCCCATCGCTCCCCATTACTCTTGTTACCGCCTGAACCATCACTCGCATTACTGCCTGATCTATCACTTGCATTACTGCCTGAACCATCCTTCCCCCCTCCCCCTCATCCGTGGAAAAATTGTCTTCCACAAAACCAGTCCCTGGTGCCAAAAAGTTGGGGACCACTGCCATAGGGGACATCAATACAGAGCTTTCAGATATTAAATGCACAAAAAGGGAAGATTTTAAAAATATTCAAAATTTGTTGAGATTATATCTAACGTTAAGTGGTCTCACTACACACACACAACCTAACAAAAAACAAAAATAAAGGGACACAAGGAAATTTTAGGAGGTGTTGAATATGTCTGTTACCTTGATAGTGGTGATGGTATTATCAGTGTTTGCATATGTCCAAACTCATCAAATTGTGTACATTAAATATAAACAATTTGTTGTATATCAATTATACCTCGATAAAGCTGTTTAAAAAAGGACAGCAGAAAAAACGTTATCTAAAAAAGTTTGATACTTAAATAAAATGAGAACATTCCTTGAAAAATGCTGAGTAGCAAAGGCCACTCAAAAAGAAATAAAAATGAATAACACTATATCTATTAAGGAATTTAATTACTTTGCCTAATTTTATGAGGCCATTGTTACCCTGATACCAAACCAGACGAAGACAACACAAGAAAAGAAAACCATAGACCAATATTTTTATGAATATAGACACAAAAATCCTTAATAAAATACTAGCAAACAAAATTATACAGCATGAGCAAGTGGGTTTTATTCCAGAAATGCAACATTGATTTAATATTAATACTCAAGTTAAATATACCACATCAATAGAGTAAAGGACAAAAACCACATTATCATCTCAATAGCTGCATAAAAAGCATTGGGCAAAATTCAGCATCCCTTCATGATAAAAACACTCAAACTAGAAATAGAAAGAAACATCTTTAACCTGATATAAGACATCTACAAAAAAGCCACAGCTAACACTGTACTTAATGGTGAAAGACAGAAATGCTTCCCCCTAAAATCAGGAACAATGCAAGGATGTCATCTCTCACCACTTCTATTCTACATTTTTTCTGGAGGTTCTGGACAGGACTATTAGGCAAGGGAAAGAAATAAAATGAATCTACATTGGAAAAGAAGTAAAACTTTTCTATTTGCAGATGACATAATCCTGTGTGTAGAAAATCATAAAGAACACCACCCCCCGCACAAAACTATTAGACCTAATACAGGGGCTCAACAAGGTTACAATACAAGATCATATACAAAAATCAATTGTATTTCTACATACTTACAATGAATAATTCAAAAATGAAATTAAGAAAACAGTTCCATTTACAATAGCATCAAAAGGATAATATACTTAGGAATAAATTTAACAAATGGCATACAAGACTTGTACACTGAAAACTACACAAAACTTTGTTGAGTGAAATTAAAGAAGATCTAAATAAGTGGAAAGGCACCTCACATTCACGGATTGGAAGACTTAGTGTTAAGATGGCAATACTCCCCTAGTGACCTACTGATTCAACAAAATCCCTATCAAAATTTGAACTGCTCTTTCCCCCCAGAAATTAACAATCTGATCCTAGAATTCTAACAATAACAAATAAAAGCGTCCCAGAATGGACGAAACAGTCGTGAAAAAGAACAAAGTTCAAATACTTACACTTCCCAATTTCAAATCCCACTACAAAGCTACTATAATCAAGACAGTATTGTACTGACATAAGGATGGTATATAGACAGATAATGGAATAGAATGGAGAGTCCAGAAACAAACCCATATCTCTGTGGTCAATTGATTATTGTCAGTGGTGCCAAGGCCATTCAATGGCAAAGAATAATGTTTCAACAAATGGTCTTGGGATAACTGGATGTTCACATGCAAAAGAATGAATTTAGACCTATACCTCCCATGTATACAACAATTAACTAAAAATTGCTCAAAAACCTAAATGTAAGAGCTAAAACTATAAAACACTCAGAAGAAAACATAGATGTAAATGTTAATAATCTTGGATTAGGCAATGATTTCCTAGGTATGATACAAAAAGCACGAGCAAGAGAAGAAACAAAAATAGGTAATTTGGAATCATCAAAATTAAAACTTTTATCCTTTAAAGGACACTATCAAGAAAGTGAAAAGACAACCCATAGTATGGGAGAAGATGTTTGCAAATCATATACGTTATAAGGGACTTGTATCCAGAATATACAAAGAAATCTTACAACTCAATACAAAAGACAAACCACACAATTAAAAAATGGGCAAAGGATTTGAATAGAAATTTCTCCACAGAAGATATACAAATAACCCATGAGCACATGAGAAGGTGCTCAACATCACTAGCTTCAGGAAAACAAAAATCAAAGTCACAATGAGATACCACTTCACACGCACTGGGATAGCAACAATAAAACAGACAGCTAATAGCAAGTGTGGAGAAATTGGAAGCCTCATACAGTGCTGGTTGGAGTGTAAAATTGTACAGCTGCTTGGGAAACAATATGGCAGGTCCTCAAAAGTTAAATATAGAGTTACCATATGACCCAGCAATTCCTCTCCTAGGTATATACCACAAAGAAATAAAAACTTATGTATACTCAAAAAAACTTGTATATGATGTTCATAGTAGCATTATTCATAATTGCCAAAAAGTACAAACAATAGAAATATCCACGAACTGACAATTGGATAAATAAATATGGTACATTTTTACAATGGAATGTTACTCAAAAATAATAAGAAATGAAGTACATCATGGATGAGTCTTAAAAACATTTTGTTAAATCACAAGAAGCCAGTCGCAAAGAACAATATATTGTATGATTCCATTTATGTGAAATGCTCAGAACAGGCAGACAGAGAGAAAGTACATTGGTAGATGCCTAGGGTTAGGGTTTCTCGTTGGGGTGATTAAAGTGTTCTTAAATGTTCTTAAGTTGTGGTGAGGGTTGCACAATTTTGTGAACATACTAGATATCACTGACTTGTTCACATTAAAGGAGTACTTTGTGTGATATGTGAATTATATTCCAATAAAGCTGTTAAAATTGATGCAAGTAAATAAATTAATTAAATAACACTTCAGTCCATGTCAGATATTCCAATAATCCCAAAGCTTCTCTGGAAATGACTGAGTCCTGCAAATGCTGGCATGTCATGTGGTGGATGATAACTGTATTACTTGTTGTGTGATAACAAAGGAAAGCAAGTCAAAGTTCTATTCCTGCAACAACTTGCAGCTCAGTACAAGAGGTTGTCTAACACTTGGTACACACAAGTTATAAATTAGTGACTTCACAGATATCTCCTCCGTACTGACACAAGGATTGAGGGAGTGTTCTTCCAGTCAGGAGCATAAAGACTATTCAACTCAATAAATATTCAGTAAGCTCACAATGTTTCAGGCAGTATCTTGAATCAGCATCCCACATTGTATGTTCCAGCCAATCTGAACCTCTTTCTGTTCATCACATTCCCCATGCTGTCTCTGATTTCCACAACCTCATACATGCTGTTGTAAACAACCTCATACATCCTCTGTCAGGGATGGTTCCCTCCATCTTCATCTGGCCAATTCCTGCTTACCTTCAGCTCTCAGATTACACTTATCTTTCTCTAGGGGGCTTTATCTGTCCCTCTGAAATTAGGTTATTTCCTGCTATGTGCAGACAAATCCATATAATTATCTTCTTTCTGTTAGAAAACACTTATCCCAGTTCCTTGTCAGTGCTTGTTTTATCGAATGTCTCCCAACAGACTAGGAGTCCTTGAGGGTAGAGATTGTACATGTCTTTTCCTCCCTTGAACCCCAGAACCTAACATAATCTGGGAGACACGGTGTTACATATTCATTGCTTACACAGCATCCAGGCTTCAGAAGGCACTGATATACCTCATCTTAAAAAAAGATTGGAAGGAAATATACCAAAATATTGAATAATCCCTAGATCATGGGGTTATAAGTGATTTTAATTTTCTTATTTATCCTTTTGTTTTCAAATTATCCATAAAAAACAAGTCTAGTTTTTATAATGAGAAATAAAAGAAATCAAATTTATTAACTGAACTCTTCCATTCAGATTTAACCTTTGTTGGATGAACAGGAATTTGATGTATGATTTCATATTTGATTATTTCCCCATTCTAACATCTGATATTGAACTACAACAATGAATATTGTTGGGGGGGGAGTGTGATAGCTACAGGTTTTTTTTAAATTGTGGTAAAATATGCATAACATAAGATATACTATTTTAACCATTTTTAAGTACACAGTTTAGTGACATTAAGTACATTTGCACTGATGTGCAACCATCACCACCACTCATCTCCAGAACATTATTCATCCTTCCTAATTGAATCTCTCTACCCAATCAACTCCCCACCCCCTACCCCCATCCCTGGCAGCCACCATTCCCTGCTGTCCTTCTTTTTTTTAAAAAAAATATATTATTTTATTTATTTTTATACAGCAGGTTCTTATTAGTCATCAATTTTATACACATCAGTGTATACATGGGAATCCCAATCGCCCAATTCAGCACACCATCATCCCCACCTCCCCGCGGTTTTTCCCCCTTTGATGTCCATACGTTTGTTCTCTACATCTGTGTTTCAACTTCTGCCCTGCAAACCGGTTCATCTGTACCATATTTCTAGGTTCTGCATACATGCGTTAATATACGATATTTGTTTTGCTTTTTCTGACTTACTTCACTCTGTATGACAGTCTCTAGATCCATCCACGTCTCAACAAATGACTCAAATTCATTCCTTTTTATGGCTGAATAATATTCCATTGTATATATGTACCACAACTTCTTTATCCATTCGTCTGTCGATGGGCATTTAGGTTGCTTCCATGACCTGGCTAGTGTAAATAGTGCTGCAATGAACATTGAGGTGCATGTGTCTTTTTAAATTATGGTTTTCTCAGGGTATATTCCCAGTAGTGGGATTGCTGGATCATATGGTAATTCTATTTTTAGTTTTTTAAGGAACTTCCATACTGTTCTCCATAGTGGCTGTATCAATTTACATTCCCACCAACAGTGCAAGAGGGTTCCCTTTTCTTCACACCCTCTCCAGTATTTGTTGTTTGTAGATTTTCTGACGATGCCCATTCTAACTGGTGTGAGGTGATACCTCATTGTAGTTTTGATTTGCATTTCTCTAATAATTAGTGACATTGAGCAGCTTTTCATGTGCTTCTTGGCCATCTGTATGTCTTCTTTGGATAAATGTCTATTTAGGTCTTCTGCCCATTTTTGGATTGGGTTGTTTGTTTCTTTAGTATTGAGGTGCATGAGCTGTTTATATATTTTGGAGATTAATCCTTTGTCCATTGATTCATTTGCAAATATTTTCTCCCATTCTGAAGGTTGTCTTTTCATCTTGTTTATGGTTTCCTTTGCTGCACAAAAGCTTTTAAGTTTCATTAGGTCCCATTGGTTTATTTTTGTTTTTATTTCCATTACTCTAGGAGGTGGATCAAAAAAGATCTTGCTGTGATTTATGTCAAAAGGTGTTCTTCTTATGTTTTTCTCTAAGAGTTTTATAGTGTCCACTCTTAAATTTAGGTCTCAAATCCATTTTGAGTTTATTTTTGTGTATGGTGTTAGGGAGTGTTCTAATTTCATTTTTTTACATGTAGCTGTCCAGTTTTCCCAGCACCACTTATTGAAGAGACTGTCGTTTCTCCATTGTATATCCTTGCCTCCTTTGTCATTGATTAGTTGACCATAGGTGTGTGGGTTTATCTCTGGGCTTTCTATCTTGTGGCATTGATCTATGTTTTTGTTTTTGTGCCAGTACCATATTGTCTTGATTACTGTAGCATTGTAGTATAGTCTGAAGTCAGGGAGTCTGATTCCTCTAGCTCCGTTTTTCTTTCTCAAGATTGCTTTGGTTATTCGGGGTCTTTTGTGTCTCCATATAAATTTTAAGATCTTTTTTCTAGTTCCATAAAAAATGCCATTGGTAATTTGATAGGGATTGCAATGAATCTGTAGATTGCTTTGGGTATATAGTCATTTTCACAATGTTGATTCTTCCAATCCAAGAACATGGTATATCTCTCCAACTGTTGGTATCATCTTTAATTTCTTTCATCAGTGTCTTATAGTTTTCTGCATACAGGTCTTTCGTCTCCCTAGGTAAGTTTATTCCTAGGTATTTTATTCTTTTCGTTGCAGTGGTAAATGGGAGTGTTTCCTTAATTTCTCTTTCAGATTTTTCATCATTAGTGTATATGAATGCAAGAGATTTCTGTGCTTTAATTTTGTATCCTGCAACTTTACCAAATTCATTGATTAGCTCTAGTCGTTTTCTGGTGGCATTTTTAGAATTCTCTATGTAGAGTATCATGTCATCTGCAAACAGTGACAGTTTTACTTCTTGTTTTCCAATTTGGATTCCTTTTATTTCTTTTTCTTCTCTGATTGCCGTGGCTAGGAGTTCCAGAACCATGTTGAATAATAGTGGTAAGAGTGGACATCCTTGCCTTGTTCCTGATCTTAGAGGAAATGCTTTCAGTTTTTCACCATTGAGAATGATGTTTACTGTGGGTTTGTCATAGATGGCCTTTATTATGTTGAGGTACGTTCCCTCTATGCCCACTTTCTGGAGAGTTTTTATCATAAATGAGTGTTGAATTTTGTCAAAAGCTTCTTCTGCATCTATTGAGATGATCATATGGTTTTTCTTCTTCAATTTGTTAATATGGTGTATCACATGGATTGATTTGCGTATACTGAAGAATCCTCGCATCCCTGGGATAAATCGCACTTGATCATGGTGTATGATCCTTTTAATGTGTTGTTGGATTTTGTTTGCTAGTATTTTGTTGAGGATTTTGGCATCTATATTCATCAGTGATATTGGTCTGTAATTCTCTTCTTTTGTAGTATCTTTGTCTGGTTTTGGTACCAGGGTGATGGTGGCCTCATAGAATGAGTTTGGGAGTGTTCCTTCCTCTGCAAATTTTTGGAACAGTTTGAGAAGTATGGGTGTTAGCTCTTCTCTAAATGTTTGGTAGAATTCAACTGTGAAGCCATCTGGTCCTGGACTTTTGTTTGTTGGAAAAATTTTAATCAGAGTTTCAATTTCATTACTTCGATTGATCTGTTCATATTTTCTACTTCTTCCTGGTTCAGTCTTGGAAGGTTATACCTTTCTAAGAATTTGTCCATTTCTTCCAGGTTGTCCAATTTATTGGCATAGAGTTGCTTGTAGTAGTCTCTTAGCATGCCTTGTATTTCTGCTGTCTCTGTTGTAACTTCTCCTTTTTCATTTCTAACTTTATTGATTTGAGTCCTCTCCGTCTTTTTCTTGATGAGTCTGGCTAATGGTTTATCAATTTTGTTTATCTTCTCAAAGAACCAGCTTTTACTTTTATTGATCTTTGCTATTGTTTTCTTTCTTTCTATTTCATTTATTTCTGCTCTGATCTTTATGATTTCTTTCCTTCTGCTAATTTTGGGTTTTGTTTGTTCTTCTTTCTCTGGTTCCTTCAGGTGTAAGGTTAGATTGTTTATTTGAGATTTTTCTTGTTTCTTGAGGTAGGCTTGTATAGCTATAAACTTCCGACTTAGAACTGCTTTTGCTGCATCCCATAGGCTTTGGGTCGTTGTGTTTTCATTGTCATTTGTCTCTAGGTATTTTTTGATTTCCTCTTTGATTTCTTCAGTGATCTCTTGGTTATTTAGTAACGTAGTGTTTAGCCTCCATGTGTTTGTGTTTTTTACGTTTTTTCCCCTGTAATTCATTTCTAATCTCATAGAATTGTGGTTGGTAAAGATGCTTGATATGATTTCCATTTTCTTAAATTTACTGAGGCTTGATTTGTGACCCAAGATGTGATCTATCCTGGAGAATGTTCCGTGCGCACTTGAGAAGAAAGTGTAATCTGCTGTTTTTGGATGGAATGTCCCATAAATATCAATTAAATCTATCTGGTCTATTGTGTCATTTAAAGCTTCTGTTTCCTTATTTATCTTCTGTTTGGATGATCTGTCCATTGGTGTATATGGGGTGTTATAGTCCCCCACTATTACTGTGTTACTGTTGATTTTCTCTTTTAGAGCTGTTAGGAGTTGCCTTATGTATTGAGGTGCTCCTATGTTGGGTGCATATATATTTATAATTGTTATATCTTCTTCTTGGATTGATCCCTTGATCATTATGTAGTGTCCTTCCTTGTCTCTTGTAACATTCTTTATTTTAAAGTCTATTTTATCTGATATAAGTATAACTACTCCAGCTTTCTTTTGATTTTCATTTGCATGGAATATCTTTTTCCATCCCCTCACTTTCAGTCTGTATGTGTCCCTAGGTCTGAAGTGAGTCTCTTGTAGACAGCATATAGATGGGTCTTGTTTTCATATCCATTCAGCAAGCCCCTGTCTTTTGGTTGGAGCATTTAATCCATTCACGTTTAAGGTAATTATCAATATGTATGTTCCTATGACCATTTTCTTATTGTTTTGGGCTTTTTTTTGGAGGTCCTTTTCTTCTCTTGTGTTTCCCACTTAGAGAAGTTCCTTTAGCATAGTTTGTAGAGCTGGCTTGGTGGTGCTGAATTCTCTTAGCTTTTGCTTGTCTGTAAAGCTTTTGATTTCTCCTTTGAATCTGAATGAGATCCTTGCCAGGTACAGTAATCTTGGTTGAAGATTCTTCCCTTTCATCACTTTAAGTATATTATGCCACTCCCTTCTGGCTTGTAGAGTTTCTGCTGAGAAATCAGCTGTTAGCCTGATGGGAGTTCCCTTGTATGTTATTTGTCATTTTTCCGTTGTTACTTTTAATAATTTTTCTTTGTCTTTAATTTTTGCCAGTTTGATTACTATGTGTCTTGGCATGTTTCTCCTTGGGTTTATCTGTATGGGACTCACTGTTCTTCCTGGACTTAGGTGGCTATTTCCTTTCCCATGTTAGGGAAGTTTTCAAGTATAATCTCTTCAAATATTTTCTCTGGTTCTTTGTCTCTCTCTTCTCCTTCTGGGACCCTTATAATATGAATGTTGTTGTGTTCAATGTTATCCCAGAGGTCTCTTAGTCTGTCTTCATTTCTTTTCATTCTTTTTTCTTTATTCTGTTCCACAGCAGTGAACTCCACCATTCTGTCTTCCAGGTCACTTATCTGTTCTTCTGCCTCAGTTATTCTGCTATTGATTCCTTCTAGTGTAGTTTTCATCTCAGTTATTGTATTGTTCATCTCTGTTTGTTTGTTCTTTAATTCTTCTAGATCTTTGTGAAACATTTCTTGCATCTTCTTGATCTTTGCCTCCATTCTTTTTCTGAGGTCCTGGATCATCTTCACTATCATTATTCTGAATTATTTTCTGGAAGGTTGCCTATCTCCACTTCATTTCATTGTTTTTCTGGGGTTTTATCTTGTTCCTTCATCTGGTACATAGCCCTATGCCTTTTCATCTTGTCTATCTTTCTGTGAATGTGGTTTTTGTTCCACAGGCTGCAGGATTGTAGCTCTTCTTGCTTCTGCTGTCTGCCCTCTGGTGGATGAGGCTATCTAAGAGGCTTGTGTATGCTTCCTGATGGGAGGGACTGGTGATGGGTAGAGCTGACTGTTGCTCTGGTGGGCAGAGCTCAGTAAAACTTTATTCTGCTTGACTGTTGATGGGTGGGGCTGGGTTCCCTCCCTGTTGGTTGTTTGGCCTGAGGCAACCCAACACTGTAGCCTACCTGGGCTCTTTGTTGGGGCTAATGACAGACTCTGGGAGGGCTCACGCCAAGGAGTACTTCCCAGAACTTCTGCTGCCAGTGTCCTTGTCCCCACGGTGAGCCACAGCCACACCTCCGCCTCTGCAAGAGACCCTCCAACACTAGCATGTAGGTCTGGTTCAGTGTCCCCTGGGGTCACTGCTCCTTCCTCTGGGTCCCGATGTGCACGCTACTTTGTGTGTGCCCTCCAAGAGTGGAGTCTCTGTTTCCCCCTGTCCTGTCAAAGTCCTGCAATCAATACCCACTAGACTTCAAACTCTGTTTCTCTAGGAATTCCTCCTCCAGTTGCCGGTTGGGAAGCCTGACGTGGGGCTCAGAACCTTCACTCCAGTGGTGGACTTCTGTGGTTAAGTGTTCTCCAGTCTGTGAGTCAACCACCCAGCAGTTATGGGATTTGCTTTGACTGTGATTGCACCCCTCCTACCATCTCATTGTGGCTTCTCCTTTGTCTTTGGATGTGGTATATCTTTTTTGGTGAGTTCCAGTGTCTTCCTGTCGATGATTGTCCAGCAGCTCTTTGTGATTCTGGTGTTCTCGCAAGAGGGAGTGAGAGTACGTCCTTCTAGTCCACCATCTTGTTTACAATTTTGATATTTTTAATAGGTGGAACATGTTAGACTTTCATTATAAAATCGACATTTATTCAATATTTTGATATATTCAAAATATCAACATTTATTCAGGTTCAGAATGAGCTAAGTGGAAATGCAATCTGAGATGCAATCTGGGTGTCTTGGGGAAAAGTTTCTTTGCTCAGAATAGGATACACAGAGCAAGGATCAAACTTTTGTTTTCCATTGAAGGTTGATGTGTCTGGATATGGTGCCTGGAACTGTGGCTACAATTTTGGTACCAAAAGGGAATCTGGGCCTAGGAGAAGCCCATCCAGAGACGATAGACACTCAGAAAAATGAAATTTGTTACTTTATGGCATCACTGAGATACTAAATTGACCATTCCTGAAACCACTCTGCCCATGGATTTTTGTTATAAGAGATAATTTTCATCATAAGTTAAACCAATTTAGTCATGTTTTCTGCCATCTCAAGACTGTATCTTAACTAAGTTATCCTAGCTCTATCTAGCGGTTCATTCCTGGTCCCTCTTTTTCACCAGAGAGACAAGGATGAGTCCTCTGCTGGCTCCTGGGGACACTCTCAGGGACTTTGACAAACTTCATCCATCCCCTTGGACTCCCCTTAAACCTACCCAGACTGTGCCAGTTCCTACAATGTCCACGTAGAGCCTGGGACCCCGCCTTTGGTACACTTGGCTACAGAACAAACTATGAGGGTTAGCTCCATATCTTTACAACATATAATTTTATCTCCCCTTACACGACTCACCTGAGGATAAATGAAGTGTGTGCCCTGGGCATGTAAACAAAAAGAACAACATAGAGATGGTACTCATTCCCTCCAACCCAGCACTCTGGTCATGCATTGATAAACTGGCTCTGGTGGGTGTGTGGGAGGGTTGCACTTGTCTGTAGCACTTGCTGGCTAATTTCTGTGGTGAATACTCCTGCCATTGCTGATTTCAAGCAGCTGACAATCTAACAACTGGTTTCCAAATCCATGGATGTTTAGGGATCAGCATGTATGATTCTTGTGTGATCTGGCTCCAGCACACTGCTGAGTGCAGTGAAAGTAAACGAGATTTTCGAGAGTCCTGGCACCCTTCCCCTCCTCACTGATGTGTGTTTCATGGGCCCAGGGTTAATGACACCTCTTGGACCATAACCCGGCTGTTTGCATCTCATAGTTCCCATGCTGGGGGGGAGGAGGAGGAATAGGGTTGGGCCTCAGGGCCCCGTCCTCATGGAATGTATGGAAAACTAGGTGGTATAATCAAGTCTCTGACCTGGTCTCAAAACGTGTCTATGCCTCTGACCTCCTACCTCTCAAGTATACACCATGAAACCCAGGCAGCCAGAGCCACAGCGGCTTGCTTAAGGTCACACACATAGTAAGTGATGGAGCTGGGATTCTACTTCAGATATGCCTTTCCCCAAAGCCAGAGTCAGTGCAGCCACGTCTGTGCTAGGAGGCCTTTCCTAGGAAACAGGTACAATAAGTAAGAACATTGTACCACCTGGCTCTGGAGACCGGGACAAAGGCACGTTTGATCAATGACATACTCACTCTCTAAAGTCTGAAGTGCAGGAAACCTTCAGCTCTGGTTCCTTTCTTTAACAAGGGGGAAATATTATCCACAGAGCAAGATTGTTGTATAAAGGCTGAGACCTACTTTACTTCCCTTCTGATGCCATCCATTGGAACATAATACTAAGCATTAGTAAGTAAGTGAATAAATAATATTGGAGAGGATGAGGGGTAACAGTTTCCTTCATACACTCCTGGTGGCACTGGGAGGCAGCTAGGAGCATGCATCAAGATTTAAATGTAAACCCTGTAGGATTGGCACATTTTATTTTTAAAATGTCTTCTGATCAAATGATTGGACAGATGTACAATGATTTCTGAAGATATTTACTGTAGCTATATGTAAAAAGGTGGAAAACTGGAAATAAATATACATCCATAAATATTTGATTGAATAAAATTGTCTAATTCCATGTATGGGGTAATATGCATTTAAAACTCTAAGTATGCCTTGAAATCTTCAGGTTACACTCACTAAGAAAAACTTGGCCTATGTAGAGAAAGTGTTAACATCACAGAAAGCATAATCCACTGCCCCTAGTATTTTTTCTGGGTTAGGTATTGTACACATGCTTTTTGTGTCAGTCCAGACCCATCAAGGAGCTGATGCTAAAGCAGAATTCAAAGTGCAAGAAATTTACTAGGGGAAGCAACTGTGAGAGAAAGTGAGACTTCAGGGGAAGTTGGGAGAGCCATCGGATTCTGATTCTGGTGTGAACCCCAGTGAAGGAGAGAGAAGGAAGAAAAGCTGGGTGGAAGCATCTTAGACTGTGCAGCACTTTTAAGGAGAGTTTTCAAGGTCATTGGGGAGTCTGTGAGTCAATGTTGGCCGTCAACTTCTGCTTCTAGCCGAAATGGCATAACTAGTGGTAATTTCCCACTTGTAACAACCAAAAGACAGATCACATAAATGAAACAATGGTTGACAAATCATTGTACATCAGGCAATGTGAAGGACAGTGATACCTGAGAGAGAAGAAACAAAAGAGGCATGAGCAATGACTGCCCCAGATTACTGCCTAGAGTTTCCAGTCTGCTGTAGTGCATCGTGGGGAACCCAGCTGGAGCCAATGGATTCCCTGAGTTAGAAGACAGAGCTGAGGTCTGAGGAGATCAAGGCAACTAGAGTTCAACAGGTGCCAGAGAGGAGAAACCTACAAAGTGAGTGAAGCCCAGGGATCACGCATGTGAGGCCAGGGAAAGTACCATCTGAAAGGCGTAGAGAGAACACTGCTTAGTGCTTGGACTTGGGTGGTCATAGTGCTGGTGTAGTCAGCCAGACTTGAAAACCTCAGGATTCATGGGACATTGGGTTAGGACTCAGAAGGGTCTTTACTCAGTAGTGGGAGTAATTAGCCCTACTCTGAGCACTGTTCCAGTTCCACCTAACAAAATAATATTAAAGATAAAGAAATGGATAATTGAACCAACCAACCAACAGACAAGCATATAAGTAAGTGAATAAGTAAATAATATTGGAGAAGATGAGGGATAATGCTTACTTTCATACACTGCTGCTGTAAGCTGGAAGCCAGGCTAAGAATATGCCTCAAGATTTAAATGTAAAATCTATAGGATCTGTAGGACCTTAGAAGGGTCTCCATCAACACCTGGATGTGAGGTAACTTCCTGAGGCCAGAGAAAATCATGTCAAAGATTAGAGAAGACAATACCTAGTGCTTGCACAGGTATGAGAATAGTTCCCCAATAGCCAGGCTGGAAAACCTCAGGATTCACGGGCTGTTGGGTAGAGAACTCAGAAGGATCTTTTCTTGGTCATGGAGAATAATTAGCCATCGACTGACCACTGCTCCAGTCCTACCAAAGAAATCATAAAAGGAAGACCCAAAAGGATCAAAGTGTTTCCAAGCAATTTAATTGCATACTAGAAAAAAACAAAGAATGTTTTTAGCAATGCAAAAATATCCATCATTCAACAAGGTAGCATTCAAAATCAGACATCCAATCAAAACTTAGCAGGCATGAAAATAAGCAGAAAAATTATCACCTCATAATGAGGCGATAAATGAATCAATTGAAACTCGCCCAGAACTGAAACAGATGTGAGCAATAGCAGACAAGGACATTGAAACAGGTATTATAACTGTATTCCATATGTTCAAAAACTTAAGACATGTAAAACATAAAGAAGACACAAATGAATTATATATGAAAACTACAATGTGAAAGATGAAAAATACACTGGGTGGGATTAACATCAGAGTAGATATTGCAGAACAAAAATACTGAACTTGAAGACAGCTATAGAAATGATCCAAAATTAAGTACAGGGAGAAAAGAAATACTTTTCAGCAATTAACAGAGCATCCATTAACTGTGGGACAACTTCAAGCAGCCTGATAAAGATGCAGTTGGAGTCCCTGGAGGAGTGGATCAAGAGGTGGGGACAGATAAAACATTTGAAGAAATAATGCTCCCAATTTTTCCAGATTTGCTGAAAACTATAATCCCACAGGTGCAAGAAGCCCAACAAAGCCTGAGCACAAATAACATGAAGAAAACTGCACTAAGGCAAATAATAATCAAATTGCTCAAAACCAGTGATAAAGAAAAACTCTTAAAGCAACCAGAGAAACATGTCATGTCAATTACAGAGAGGAAGTTTTTTCCTCAGAGACAATCCAAAGTGATGATAGTGTAGCAACATCTTTAAAGTACTGAAAGGAAAACAACAAACAAACTCTGTAAACCTAGAATTCTATACTTGGTGAACATATCTTTCTGAAACATGTTGGGCCTTCACGAGGACAGAACACCCCGCTGCCCTCCCCCCACCCCTGTGTCCCCTGCCTTTTGTTTGTAGAAAAGCTTTAGCCTCCTAGGCCTTCCCCAAGTTCCAAAGAGCAAATTTAATCAGAGAAGTGAGAAAATGCAGAAACAGGGGAAAACAGTCAAAGAAAACAAAATACTATTAGTTTAGTCATAAAACAAAGTCAAGGACCTTTAGTTCCTCCTCAAGAGCTATAGGTAATATTCTGAGCCATGTCCTTGAGTTGCTTTGTGGATACTAAAACCCCCACCAGGTGGAGGAAGTTAACTGCATGCTGACCACCAGCACATAGACCCTAGACTGGTTGGAACCAGAAGGTTGATGATTGAGATTCCCAAAACACCCTGTTACCTCACCTTCAACCAACCAGAGAGTTGAGCATGAACTGATCATGCACCCCATGACCTTCTCTTTCATCTTGGCTTTAAAAACTCTTCCCTGAAAGCCTTCTGGGAGTTCAGGTCTTTTAAGCATGAGCTGCATGTCCTCCTTGCTTGGGCCCATGTTGATCACCTTACAATAAATGTTGTACTTTCTTTCACCACGAATCGGTGTCAGTAGTTTGGCTTTACAACACTTGGGTGAATGGGCCCAAGTTTGGTTCAGTAGCATTTCAAAAACAGTGGCAAAAGAAAGTCTTTTTCAGACACACAAAATCTAAGAGGCTCCGTCACCAGCAGCCCCACTTTACAAGAAATGTTAAGGCAAGTCCTTCAGGAGGAAGGAAAATGATAGCAAATGGAAACATAGATCTACACAAAGGAGTGGAGAGCACCTGAAATAGTAACTGCATGGGCAAAGGTATGAGAATTTTTCCTACTATTTAAACCTTTTCAAAGATATTTACTGTTTATGAAAAACCACAATGCAGTGTAGGGATTTAAACATACTATGTGAAAGTAAAATGTATGAAAATACCTCGCAAAGGTTGAGTGCAGAGAAATGGACAATTACTGTAATATTCTCATAGTATAATCTAGCTAAATAAAAATACTTTTATCTTACAGCAATAGACTTTTAAGTAATAAAATTATATGTGATAAGTTCAAGATCCAACACTAACAAAACAAAATGTATTGCTAATAAGCCTACAAAGGGGAAAAATAAACCACACACACACACACACACACACACACACACACACAAAGTACCAAAAAAGGAAGAGAAAAAGCACAAAGGGAACAAAGGGCAGGTGGAACAGAAACAAAATCAGCCTCCCAGGAACAGTCCTGCTTTACTATTTCTGTCACATTCAGTTATAGGCTGAGAGCAGCCTGTGGGACGTGTAGTCTAGTAAAAATGTGGAGATGGATTTCAGAATGCAGCAGCTGGTGCCCTCAGACAATTAAATTCCCTGCCGTCAGATTCCTGAGATGCACTTCCTAATGGCACTCACACTGTCTAGAAAACTCTTCCCTCCGATCCTAGTTAACTTCTCCTATTCTTTCTGTTCTGAGGTTCCTGGCACCTCAGGCAAGCTCCTCTGACTTCCTTAAAAAGGCAAATAAATGCTGACAAAATCCCCTTCATTCCCTCTAAACCAGGTAGTACTTGCAAGTTTGTTGTAATTGTTTGTAGAATTGTCCGTCTCTCCCAAGCCCATGGGAGTGTGATTTCAGCATTGTAACTCCAATGCCCAATGTGTTCTGGAATTCACATCACACCCACCCCCTCCTCAGAGGAGTGCAGGGTTCTTCCCAATGCCTGTAGCTTTGTTCCTCTAGATACCCCTGTGTCCTGGTCCCTCACCATCTTCAAGTATCTGCTCAAATGTCTCCTTCTCAATGAGGCTGACCCTGAACACCCATTTAAACCTGCATACCCAGTGATCAGCACTGCCAGACCTCCTTTCCTTCACTACTTTTCTAATAACACATACCACACTGCCTCATTTGTTGATTTATTAAATTCATTGCTTATTGCTGTCTCCCCCACAAGAATATAAACTCCACAAGGGCAGATTTTAGATTGCTTAGTGCACTGGTGCATCCTCAGATCCTACAACACTGCCTGGCATATAGATGATCCTCAATAAACGTCAGTTCCTGGAATGAATGAAGTGCCTGGTGCAGAGTAGGTGCTCAGTGAATGGCAGCCTTTATTATTGTTGTTTTCCCGGTTGAGCGATGCTGGAGGGGAGACAGTCAATGAGAGAACAGTGCAAATTGCTGGACATAGAAGAAGGAAGAAGTTGTTGGATGTGGCCACCACTCACCTAGTTGCCCAGACCAGAGCCCTGGCAGTTGTTCCCAACTGAGTAGATGCTTCTCACTCCCGCAGAGTAGGGGCCATCCCCATTAGTCAGCCCGTCCATACCCAGCACAGAGAGGGACACTGAGGCAGAAAGCAGGAGATGGATCCTTTGTACTTTCCTCTATGACCACTCATCAAACCTCATGTTTACTTTTTTTTTTTTTCAGTACGCGGGCCTCTCACCGCTGTGGCCTCTCCCGTTGCGGAGCACAGGCTCCGGACGCGCAGGCCCAGCGGCCATGGCCCACGGGCCCAGCTGCTCCACGGCAGGCAGAATCCTCCCGGACTGGGGCACGAACCCGCGCCCCCCGCAACGGCAGGCGGACTCCCAACCACTGCGCCACCAGGGAAGCCCTCATGTTTACTTTTTAAGTGTTCCAAACTCCCAGTCACCCTGTGTTTGATTGTAAATATTAAAAATGGATATCTTACCATGAAAAATATGAATGTTTTCACTGCAATCTGATCTCTTCCTTCTGCTAAAGAACAATCAAGTGTAATAATCATGATTATTTCTGCCAATCACCATGGGCTGAAGACATAAAACTCTAATAGTAATGATTAGGCCCATTTAACTGAAGAGGAAACTGAGGCTCAGCAAAGGAAATAACTGGACTAAGGTTAACAGAATCAATAAGAGACAAAACTCTGATTTAGCACCTCAATCTGTGAACTTTCTCTCACACGTGTCCTGGAAAATATCCACACTTCTGGGAAAAACTATTATAACTTAAACTCAAATAATGGGAGTGGACTCATAAGCAGATGTGAATACTTGGCCAATTTCCTATACAACAAACAGAGGTTAAAACTGCTTAAGAATTCACAAGTGAAATAATAAAGTTTTACTGGATAGAAAATGATGAAGCCTCATTAAAACACCCTGAATGAAAAAAGGTCTAATTTTGGCTCTTTTAAAAGTAATTATAAATGTAATTTTTACATGGTTGATATATACAACCTAAGAGACAACATATGAATCTTTAATTTTCTGCCAGATAATAGGCATCATATTATATAAAACATTTTATTTTGGTTGAGCTGTCTTTAATGTTTTTTCATTGGTCTTTTTTTAAAAGGTAGAATACTTAAAAAGTCATGTAACTCCAACGATACAGAAAAAGGAAATAGCCCACACACAAACACTCTTAACATTTTTGCATATCACCGTCCAGGCATTTTTCTCTCTCTATGTGTGAGGATGGGTATACATATACATAATTTACAACATTTAAAATATACTTTATATACAATTTTTGCCCAGCATGTTTTGTTAAAGTGTTTCATTGTTAAATTTATGTATTTTCCTTTAAAATAGAGTAAATTTAAAAGCAAATATGGAACCCTGAACATGTAGCAAAAGAGAACAGTAAGGGAAAAATCTGAGATATTATAAATCTTACATTAAAATCCAGGTGAAATACTGAGTCAGTACTTGATTGAAATGACATGATTTTTGTGTATCAACATTATATGTCCAGAAAAGAAAAAGAATCAGTTAGAAAATATCTTAGAATAAAATACTGAGAAAATCCAAAATGAAATCTGTAGTTCTTCATAGAATAAAACAATGAAAAGTTACTTACCACTCTAAAAGAGAATTTAAATGAATTAAGAGACTCTCAAGATAGTTTGGTGGTGAGGTTGGTGGTTGGCTGGGGTTGAGATGAGGGGTGACAGTCACCATGGCCCTCCGCAGTTGTGGATCCTCCAGGGCGCAGTGATGTCATGGTACTGCCTCACAATTATAAGATTTTGTTGCCATGGATCACTTAGGGTGCTATTTAGGGGAGTTATTAATCAGCATCACATGAGTTCTTATGTTTTCAATCTTAATGTCTCTGCTTTGTCTATATACAATTGAGGGGTGAGGAATAAAAATATTATACTATGTGACACGGAGCTGAGGTGAACTCAAGTCCCAAATGCTATTGACAGATATCAGGCATGTGCCTTGATCAGATGATCTGTAAGTTGTTAATATTATGCTTACCTATCAGTGATCCTGAAGGAATATAATCTTTTGTGGGACAGGGATATTTGTCTGTTTTGTGAAATGCTGTACCCCACACATTCAGAACATTGTCTGGCACATAGTAGGCACTTAATAAATTGATGTAGATTGAACAGATTGCTCTGGCTCCCCATGAAACTAAGAGAACTTCCAGGTCAAGGGCTCTAGATTTTGGAAATCCATTCTCCAGGACACTGCTAGAATCCTGCTTAACGTCACTGAATGTTGACTCAATGAATGAAATAATTTTCAGAGTTAAGTCATTAAGTATCTCCCTCAGAGTTGTTACTTTCTTGGCAGTCCATCTGAACTATGACTTGATACTTTTATTTAAATAAAAAATTCCATTTGGCAAAAAACTAAACACACTCAACTAATTAAAATTAAATACAGCAAAGCAAAATAAGACTATAAACTTTTAAAATATAAGGTTCAGACTGGGTATAAGTAATAATAAAAATTGCATAATTCTACATATTCATAGAGACAAAATAGAATGGTAGTTCCCAGGGGCTGGATGGAAGGGGGAATGAGGTGTTGTTGTCTAACTGATATAGAGTTTCAGTTTTGCAAAATGAAAAGGGTTCTAGAGATTGGCTGCACAGCAATGTGACTGTACTTAACACTACTAGACTGTACACTTAAAAATGCTTCAGATGGTATATCAAAATAGCCTTCAGGGCTTCCCTGGTGGCACAGTGGTTGAGAGTCCGCCTGCCGATGCAGGGGACACGGGTTCATGTCCCAATCCGGGAGGATCCCGCATGCTGCGGAGTGGCTGGGCCTGTGAGCCATGGCCGCTGAGCGTGTGCGTCTGGAGCCTGTGCTCCACAGTGGGAGAGGCCACAGCAGTGAGAGGCCCACGTACCGCAAAAAAAAAAAAGAAAAACAAAACAAAACAAAAAAACCCAGCCTTCACACCAAGGACATTAGACACACACAGTCTACACAGGGACACTCCCACATAAAAACACCTCTTCAAGACAGTAAATAGCTGTTTCTCCTAAATTCATAGAAACAGAGAAAGTTAAATAAAATGAAAAGGCAGAGTAACTACTTCCAGTCAAAAGAGCAAGAGAAATCCCCTGAAAGAACGAATAATGAAATAGACCTTACCAGTCTACCCAGACCCCAAGTTAAAAAATGTAGTAATAAAAATAACTGAATTAAGAAAGATTACCAATAGAAACACAGATCATTGTAACAAGGAACTAGAAAATGTAAATATGAAGTAATCAAAATTGGATAATTCAATTGCTGAGATAAAAAGCAATGTAGAAGCAATGAATAGCAAATTAAATGACACAGGAGAAAAACAAATGATCTGGAAGATAGAATAATGGGAATCACCAAATCAGAACAGCAGACAGAAAGAGAAATTAAAAAAAGAAAGTAGCATACAAAATCTATGGGATAATAGAAAGTGTGCCAATCTATGCACAATAGGGGTTCTAGAAGGAGAAGAGAGAGAAAAGGAGCTCGAACATGTATTTGAAGAAATTATGGCTGAAAACTTCCCAAATCTAAAGAAAGAAACTGATATCCAGGTACAAGAAGCACAGAGAGTCCCAAACAAGATGAACCCCAACAGACCCACACCAAGACGTCATAATTAAAATGGCAAAAGTTAGAGATAAAGAGAGGATTCTAAAGGAAGCAAGAGAAAAACAAAGAGTCAGTTACAAGGGAACCCCCATTAGGCTATAAGCTGATTTTTCTGCAGACACTTTGCAGGCCAAAGGTAGTGTCATGATATATTCAAAGTCCTGAAAGGGAAAACCCTGCAACCTAGGGTACTCTCCTAGCAAGATTATCATTTAAAATAGAAGGAGAGAGAAAGAATTTCTCAGACAAGCAAAAACTAAAAGAATTCAGCAATACTAAACCTACACTAAAATAAATATTGAAGGGTCTTCTCTAAAGAGAAAAGAAGGAATAATCTATAGGAAAGGGAAAATCACAACAGGAAAGGGAAATACATAAAAGGATTAAAGATAACTTAAATAAGCCAGTACATATATTAAAAAAATGAAAAAATTGTAAAAGTAATTATAACTACAGCTAACAGTAAAAGGATAAACATGGAGATGTAAAATAAGACATCAGAATCACAAAATGTTGGGGAGGAGAGTATAAAATGTAGATTGTTTAGAATGTGTTTGAACTTGAATGAATATCAGTTAAAAGTAAGTAGATATAGTTATGGGCCAACATACTTGAACTCCATAGTAATCACAAATTGAAAACATGCAATAGATTCATAAACACCAAAAAGAAAGGAACCTAAGCATACTACAAAAGAAAATCATCAAACCACAAAAGTAAAAACAAAATGAAGAAGAGATGAATAAAGAAGAACTACAAAAACAACTGGAAAACAGAATTAAAATGGCAGTAAGTACATATCTATCAATTATTACTTTAAATATCAATGGACTAAATGCTCTGATCAGAAGGCATAGAGTGGCAGATTGGATAAAAATACAAGAACTTGCAATATTCTGCTTACAGGAGACTCACTTCAGGGTGAAAGACATGCATAGACTGAAATTGAGGGGATAGAAAAAGATACTTGATGCAAATGGAAACAACAAGGAAGCAGGGTAGCAATATTCATATCAGACAAAAGAGACTTTAAAACAAACGCCACAAAGAAAGACAGTATATAATGATAGAGTGATCAATACAATAAGAGCATATTACGATCATTAACATATATGCACGCAATATAGGAACACCTAAATATATAAAACAAATACTAACAGACATAAAGGGAGAAATTGACAATAATATAATAATAGTAAGGAGGCTTTATCACCCCACTGACATCAATGAACAGATCATCCAGACAGAAAATCTGTAAGACGACAGAGGTCTTAAATCACACAATAGATCTGTTGGACAGAATTGATATCTATAAAACACTACATTTAACAAAGACAGAAATACACATTCTTTTCAAGCACTCATGGAATGTTCTGTAGGATAAGCCACATACAAGGTCACAAAACAAGCCTCAACAAATTTAAGAGGATAGAAATTATTTCAAGCATCTTTTTTGACCGCAATGGTATGAAAATAGAAATCAACCATAGAAAGAAAAACAGGAAAAGAATGAACAAATGGAGACCAAGTCACATACTACTAAAAGAAAAACATGAACCAATCGGTCAATGATGTAATCAAAGAAGGAATCAGAAAAACGTCCAGACAAATGAAAGTGAAAACACAAGTTTACAGAATCTGTGGGATGCAACAAAAGCAGTTCTACGTGGGAAGTTCATAGCAATACAGGCCTTCCTCAAGAAACAAGAAAAATCTCATATAAACAACCTAATCTAACGCCTAAAATAATTAGAAAAAGAAGAACAAACAAAACCCAAAATCAGCAGAAGGAAGGAAATAAGAAAGTCAGAGAGGAAACAGATTGAAAAAACAATAGAAGAGATAAATAAAACCAAGAGCTGTTTTTTAAAAAAGGATAAACAAAATTGACAAGCTTCTAGCCAGGGTCATCAAGAAGACAAGAGAGGAGGTCCAAATAAACAAAATAAGAAATGAAAGAGAAGAAATACCAAGTGATACCACAGAAATACAAATCATAAGAGAGTACTATGAACAGTTATGTGCCAACAGATTGAGCAGCCTAGGAGAAATGGACACATTTCTATTAACATTCAGCCTGCTAAAACTGAGTCCAGAAAAAACAGCTAATTTGAACAGACCAATCACTAGAAGTGAAATAGAATCTGTAATAAAATAACTGCCTGCAAACAGAAGTCCAGGACCAGACAGCTTCACTGAGAAATTCTACCAAACATACAAAGAAGAACTTATACCTATGCTTCTCAAACTATTCCAAAACATCGAAGAGGAAGGAATGCTTTCAAATTCATTCTAGGAGGACAACATCACTTTAATACCAAAACCAGACAAAGACTCCACAAAAAAGATAATTACAGGCCAATATCACTGATGAACTTAGATGCAAAAATCTTCAACAAAATCTTAGCAAACTGAATTCAACAATACATTAAAAGGATCGCATTCCATGATCAAGTTGGATTTATCCCAAGGATGCAAGGATGGGTCAATATCCACAAATGAGTCAATGTGAACACTCCCAAAGTCATTCTATGAGGCCACCATCACCTTGATACCAAAACCAGAAAAAGAAATGTACAGGCCAATATTTTCGATGAACATAGATGCAAAAATCCTCCACAAAATATTAGCAAACCAAATCCAACAATACGTAAAAAGGATTGTACACCATGATCAAGTTGGATTCATTCCAGGGTCACAAGGATGGTTGAATGCATACAAATCAATCAATGTGACACACCACTTTAACAAAAGGAAAGACAAAAACCATGATCTTCTATGTTTTTTCCTATGGATCCTCTATGATTATCTCAATAGACAGAGAAAAATCATTTGACAAACTTCAACATCTTTTCATGATAAAAACTCTCACCAAAGTGGATATAGAGGGAACATATCTCAACATAATAAAGGCCATTTGTGAAAACCCACAGCCAACATAATACTCAACAATGAAAAGCTGAAAACCTTCCCTACTAAATTGAGGAACAAGACAAGGATGTCCACTCTCACCACTTCTATTAAACATTGTATTGGAAGTCCTAGCCACAGCAATCAGACAAAAAAAAGAAATAAAAGGTGTCCAAATTGGAAGGGAAGCGATAAAACTTACTATTTGCATATGACATGATACTCTATGTAGAGAACCCTAAAGTCTCCACATAAAAGCTATTAGAACTAATAAATGAATTCAGCAAGGTAGCAGGATACAAGATTAATATACAGAAATCTGTTGCTTTTCTTTACACTAATAATGGAATATCAGATAAAGAAAGTAAAAATAAATCCCATTTAAAGTCAAGTAAAAAGAAAACCCTAGGAATATACTTAACCAAGGAGGTGAAATACCTATATGCTGAAAACTATAAAACTGTGATAAAGGAAACTGAAGATAATTCAAAGAAATGGAAAACTATTCTGTGCTCTTGGATTGGAAGAATTAATATTGTTAAAATGGACATACTACCCAAAGTAATCTACAGATTAAATGCAATCCCTATCAAAATTCCCAGGAAATTTTTCACAGAACTAGAACAAATAATCCTAAAATTTATATGGAATAACAAAAGACTCACAATTGTCAAAGCAATCCTGAGAAAAATGAACAAAGCTGGAGGTATAAGCCCTTCAGATTTCAGACTGTACTACAAAAGCTACAGTAATCAAAACAGTGTGACATTGGCACAGAAACAGACTAATAGATGAAAGGAACAGAATAGAAAGCCCAGAAATAAACCCACACACCTACGGTCAACTAACCTATGACAAAGGAGGCAAGAATATGTAATGGAGAAAAGACAATCTCCTCAACAGTTGGTGTTGGGAAAGCTGGACAGGTACATGTAAATCAATGAAATTATAATACTCCCTCACTCCATACACAAAAATAAACTCAAAATGATTTAAAGACCTAAATATAAGACATGACACCATAAAATTCCTAGAAGTGAACATAGACAAAACTTTCATGACATAAATCGTAGCCATATTTCTTAGATCAGTCTCCCAAGGCAAAAGAAATAAAAACAAAAATAAACAAATGGGACCTAATTAAACTTAAAACCTTTTGCACAGCAAAGGAAACCATCAGGAAAATGAAAAGACAACCTATGGAATGGGAGAAAATATTTGCAAATGACGCAACGAACAAGGGGTTAATAGACAAAATATCCAAAAAGCTCATACAACTCAGTAGCGAAAAAACAAAGAACCCAATCAAAAAATGGGCAGAAGACCAAAATAGACTTTTTTTTTTTTTTGCGGTACGCGGGCCTCTCAATGTTGCAGCCTCTCCCATTGCGGAGCACAGGCTCCAGACGCGCAGGCTCAGCGGCCATGGCTCACGGGCCTAGCCGCTCCGTGGCATGTGGGATCTTCCCGGACTGGGGCACGAACCCGTGTCCCCTGCATCGGCAGGCAGACTCTCAACCACTGCGCCACCACGGAAGCCCTAAATAGACATTTTTCAAAGAAGACGTACAGATAGCAAACGGGCACGTGAAAAGTTGCTCAACATCACTAATTATTAGAGAAATGCAAATCACAACCACAATGAGGTTTCACCACCCACCTGTCAGAATGGCCATCATCAAAAAGTCTACAAATAATAACTCCTAGAGAGAATGTGCACAAAAGGGAACCCTCTTGCACTGTTGGTGGGAATGTAAATTGGTGCAGCCACTATGGAGAACAGTATGGAAGTTTCTTAAAAAACTAAAAATAGAGTTACCATAAGATCCATCAATCTCACTCCTAGGTATATATTTGGAAAAAATGAAAACTTTAAGTCAAAACGATACATGCACCCCAATGTTCATAGCAGCACTATTTATAGTAGCCAAGACAGGGAAGCAACCCAAGTGACCATCAACAGATGATTGGCTTAAGAAGATGTGATATATACATATATTGCTCAGCCATAACAAATAATGACATATTGCCATTTGCAGCAACATAGATGGTTCTAAAGAATGTTATACTTAGTGAAATAAGTCAGAGAAAGACAAATACTATATGATATCACTTATATGTGGAATCTAAAAAAATAGATACAAATGAATCTATGCACAAAACAAAAAGAGACTCACAGACATAGGAATAAAACTTATGGTTACCAAAGGGGAAAGGGAGGGGAGGAGGGACAAATTACTAGTATGGGATTAACAGAAACAAACTACTATACATAAAATGGATAAGCAACAAAGATTTTCTGTATAACACAGGGAATTATATCCAATATCTTGTAATAATTTATAATCTCCAAAAAAGGTTAGATGGTAAATTTTATGTTATATGTATTTTGCCATAATTAAAAAATTTAAATAAATGATTAAATAAATAATTTCAGAAGAAAAAATGTATAATTCTGTGCATTTCTTGTATCTCTTCTTCTTTGATCCTCAAAATTCTTCAAAGAATATAGAGATAGTTCTATTGCCATAGATGAGACTACTCTAATCCAAGTCTATCTGATGCTAAAGCCCACATGGAGTGCATTGTAGGCAGTCCCCAACTGTATTGTTTCCAAATGATTCTCTTTGATTCCCTTCCCCTTTTTCTCACTGATCCAGACTTCCCTGGTTTTCAGGCCAGCTCCTCTTCACACTTTCAGCAGCGCCTTATCCCACAGGCCACTCCCCAGATTTCTGGCCCACTGCCTATACAGTCAACACTGAGACTTTCTAGAACAGAGGAAAATAGATACTTTAAACTTTTTTGAGAGCATAAAACAATTGTTATTTACACCTACCTGAGGACTATTAAGGAGTGAGCATTCTAAGTAGGGGTTTTAGTTGCAGAGCTGTTTTCTGGGAGTAAGAATTCAGATAGGGGCCTCAGAGAGAGAGAGAGAGATGGAAATTGTCCTTTTTGGACAAAGTGCTGAGGAGGAGATAGAGCCTGGAGGATCTAGAGTTTGTCATGGAGGTCAGAAAGGAGAGGGAAGGCGAGCTGTTGGTCTGTAGGAAATGTAGAAGACATGAGAGGGCAAAGGACCCAGTTCATGGTGGGCATCTAGTAAATGTCCTTAGGATCTAGCTAGAAGGAGATTGGTAAATTGTGGGAGTCCATGAAACAAGGAAATTGCCTTCCAGACTGAAGCTGTGACCAGAAACTATTCCTCTGGGTTCACAAAATTTTCCCCCCTGTTCTCAGAAGCTAATCAGGTGAAGGAGGCTTGTGGCAGGAGTGATTTAGGCAGAGATTTGGTCCATGGAATAATGGGTCTGGATTGGGCTCGTAGCTGAAGCCAAGGGATAGAATATGCAATAAGAGGAAGAAGGAAGGGAACTATGTTGCTTATTGGTGCCCTTCCTCCACCATGTCAGGTAATTTATGTATATTACTCCATGAAATCTTCAGAGCCAATCTGCAAGGCAGATGTTCCCCCCACATGACAGATGAGGAAATAGGCTCAGAGTGATTGAATATCTGGTTAAAGGTCACAGAGATTGAAAATGTCAGCGCTCAGGGTGTTACCTCTAGTTGTTTGTGCCCCAAAGAAAAAGTTTATGAGGACTCCTGGATTCTAGAGTAGGAATGTGTGTTTGATAAAGCCCTCTCTATTCCCTTGGCAGAGAGAGGTCTGGTTCACTGGAACAGACCCTAGAGCAACCACAGGACTGAGCCAGGATGTGTCCAGTTTCCTTAAATTCACATAATCATGGTCCAAGCCACAGCTTCCAAACCTGGTGAAGCTGAAGAAACTCTGTGAGTGAGTGGACCATGGAATGAACATGTGTCTTTACAATTATTCTTCAATCAGACTCACAGCTGGGTGACAGTTAAGACCAGTAAAGTGTCACTTTTCAGAATTATCTTCTGTTATACAACCTTCTGAAAAGCAGAAGATTTTGGGAAAAGCCTGACTTGAGTCAGGACCATGTGTCAGAGCAGGCAAGACAGTCCGGATTTAGTGAGATTACACTATGTGATTGAAGACAAATCACTTAACATCTCTGAGCCTCAGTTTTGTAAAATGTGGTTGCTCTTATTTACTGCCAGGATCTTGTAGGGAATGGAGATATTGGACAAGTATCTTCAACTTGAAGAACTTTCTTTGCTTTACTTCAGTGTACCTTGTAAATAAGTGTGAGAATTTGCTTGCAGAATATAACTCATACAACACCAAAAAGCAAGTAATAGTCATCTTGGGCATCATCTTTGTCTCTTGAAAAATACACCTAATAATGGTATTTAAAAATCTTGTTCAGGTGATATGATTCTTGGCAGCAACTATGGTTAATAAGATAAGAAGTCATCATTGCCTAGCATCTCCACAAGCTCTGTAAGAAGTCCCTTACCCCTGCCTTAAACTTTGATTTTTTATTGTTTTATTAGGTTTTTAATAACATCCCAAGAAAGAGGGGATTGGCCAGTTGTATATTGTCAAGATTCTTCTCAAAGGACATTGTTGTGGTAAGAGTTGGCAAATTAGTGGTTCCAACCATCAGCCATAGAATGTACAGTCTGCAATTTTCTATTTCTATCGCAATAGCGATAGTAATGACCAAAATTATTGTGTTTTGTTAAGTTGTGCAAGCAACTGGGCTAAGTGCCTCACATATGAGATTTTATTTCATTCACACAGACACAAGTATGTCGAACTCACACAAAAAAAGATAGTGTATAGTCTAACTAATCCCATTTTATAGATGAGTAAACTGAGGCTCATAAAAGGGTAAACCACCAACACAATATCATTTTGACAGAACCTGGACAATCTAGGATTGAAACTCAATTTGGGGCAAATCAACCTCTCAGCCTCTTAGTTTCCTCTCTGTAAGATACAAAATGAATATCTACATGGTTGGAATATATATATATATATATATATTTTTTTTTTTTTTCTGTATGCGGGCCTCTCACTGTCGTCGCCTCTCCCGTTGAGGAGCACAGGTTCCGGATGCGCAGGCTCAGCGACCATGGCTCACGGGCCCAGCCACTCCGTGGCGCGTGGGATCTTCCCGGACCTGGGCACGAACCCGTGTCCCCTGCATCGGCAGGCGTACTCTCAACAACCACGCCACCAGGGAAGCCCGGTTGGAATGTTTTAAAGTTTTACTGGGATAGCACATGTTCAACTGACCAACCCAGTGCCTGGCACACATGTGTTCAATGAACATTTAGACTAACAGTGATTTTGAGGATTCGGATAGCTGTGTATATAGTATCTATGATGAAACACAAGCCCAATACTGAAATCTACTTTCATCAATGAACTCCCAAATTGCACTTACTCTACCGAAGCAATGACAACTGTTTTCATATTGTTTTTCATTAGATATTGCAATGTGAATCTAGTTGTTTTTTTTTTTAAATAATTTTTTATTATTTTTTAATTTTTTTATGTTTTTACATCTTTATTGGAGTATAATTGCTTTACAATGGTGTGTTAGTTTCTGCTTTATAACAAAATGAATCAGTTATACATATACACATGTTCCCATATCTCTTCCCTCTTGCGTTTACCTCCCTCCCAATCTCCCTATCCCACCCCTCTAGATGGCTATATGATGAGGTCCTTGGGCCTTTAAATTTCCCTCTGGAATGTTTTTTAAAATGTATATACTCATGTTCTACTACAATCGTCCAGTGATCATTTACTTTCCCATCATTATACAAATCATACGAAGAGGTCATTAGACTTCTAATTTCCTAGAGAATAGGCACTAAACTTTTCCATACGAGCCCCTGATGAAACCCCAGCATTGTATTTAGGCTTCACAATATCCCCATAAGGAGAGTTAAATACTCATTATGCTAATACACACACACACACACACACACACACATACCCACACCCATGCCCCATACATTCAGTTCTTGAGTCCCTGAGAGGCTGAAGTGATAGTGCAAAGTCCATGTGGTGAGTCAAAGGTGGTCTTGACATTGTTTCTCTGGAACACTCTCCAGGGAAATGTGGGAACGGTAACACTATTAACAGCAGTAATGACAACAGCTAGAATTCACCAGGAACTTGTCACATGCTGAGCACTGTCCTGACAACTTCCCATGTCTTAACATGGTCAGTGCTCTAAACTGCCCCCAAGAAGTAGTTACATTTACTCCTAACTAGTGTTTCCATGTTACTAATGGAGGAATTGAGGCACAGAGATGCTAAGTAGCCCGCTCAGTGTCACCCAGCAGTAAGGGGTGGAGCCACAGGTCTGTGGAGGTATTGTGGAAAACTCAAGTGTGTTCTGTATTTATTCAGTCAAGGGCAAGATCCAATGGCTACTGCAAAATATGTAGAAAAACAGCTAACACATAACACAAATTGACCTTACAGCATGGAACTGCACACTAAATAGAAATCTGGTTTCTTCAGAAATCTTTTAGATGGAGGCTTGACAGGATTGGAATCAGGATGTTTTGTGGAAACAATGATCTGAGAGCCTCCTTAGAACAGCAGACAGCATGTCAGTCTCCTAGCCTGAAGGTCTTGGGTTTGTGCATCAGAGAAGGCAGCAAACCTCTGTCACCTCCACATGCTCCCGATGGAGAGAGAAACCTGCCAGTAGCGAAAATAAGACCGTTCGTTCCTCTGCTCTGGTAGTACCCAGACAAATTGTCCATGTCAATCAGAACTGAGGAATTATATAAAAACAACACAAAAATGCAGATTCCATGATCCGCACTCAGTGAATCTCATTTAGTGTGGCTACAACGGTGCCCTAGAATCTTTGATTTTTCACTCTGCCTGGGAAACTCTCAGGAACTTTAATAAACTCCTTTGGTAGCGAGACTGTCTCCAACGTACTGACTCTTCCCAGGACAAACACACAGTTGGGAAGACCAACCTGAGAGCACAGGAGAGAGAACGTAAAGGACACAGCGTGAGAGTCAAACCAAGGGCAGGGCAGCGGATCTTCTGAGAAGACACCACCACCCCACTGGCCTGTCTCTCTGAGGCTTCAGTTTATCTCAGATCCATTCTCTTCATGGCCAGTGGATGGAGGTGGTGAGAGGAGATGACCTTTGAGATGCCACATGGCCTGGGCTTTTCTCGGGGGCCGTGGGACACAGACGATATGAGGTTATATGATCTATTCTCCCCACCTCCAGTCAGCCTCTGCTTCTCTCTTGCACCCTCACTCCCTCCATGCCACACAAGCCCAGAGCAACCAGAATTTAGGAAAAATGTCTTCCCTTCACCGATCAGACACCTGCCCCTGACCTGAGGAGATCTTCTCCCCTCTTCTCCTCTCAGCTGTCCTCCTCTGATCTGATCTGCCGTGCTGAAGCAGACAGCCTTCCCTAGTAGCTTAAAGCCCTCGCCTGGCCCGTGACTCTGGTAACGCAGCCTGGAGAGGGCTCGTTCTCTCTGAGAAGGACCCCAGACCCAGGAGCCAAGAGCCAAGACGACCACAGAACCGTCCTAAACACTGATGCCCACGGCAGTGATTGACCTTGGAAACGAAGTCTTACCTCACACCCCGTCTGTCCCTGAACCATTATCTTGTCACAGAAAGCAAGACAGACGAGGAAGGTGCCTGGAATCCTTCCTGGGGAGTCTTGTGTCCTACTCCATGCTGCCATGCTATTTCCCCAGACCAAACCCTGACATGGTTCATATCATTCCTTTCCTTTTGATGGGAATAAGAGGTCTGGGGATACCTTCATAAAATTGTATTCTTGTGGTTGATAACCAGTATGTTATGTGGTTTACTACCACAATGGTGCATCTGGTAAGTAGGTGGAAGCTGACAGGAAGTTTCAGAGGGTAGGTCTGGGTGCTGAAATGATTGGGAGGAGCTACCGGCATCTGTGGGCTGAGGGTTACAGGGAGGCAAACACTTTTAAGCAGAGAGTTAAATAAAGTGGATTTTCCATGATTGTAATTTCCCTGTGAATTAAGGGAAGCTTGAATGTTGCTTTCTCTGGCAACTAACAAAGAATCCTTGAGTGTTTTAGAGAACACATACTGAAGGCAATTCTCTTAGTGGCCTTGAGCTTGATGCAACACAACAGTGTCGCTTGGTAGCTGAGGTTGTACACGCCTATAGGAATGAGGGGAATCCAGCTGTACTGACTAGATGGATCTTCAGGATATGCTGTTAATAGATGGGAAAAATTACGTGGGAAATGCTCATAGTGTGATCTGCCATGGGTTTCTGAACAAAGCCAGATAAGCCCATTGTCTTTAAGGCACTGAAATTTATTTATTTATTAATTTTTAAAAAAATATTGGAGTATAGTTGATATAGTATACACAACTAACAATGTTGTGTTAGTTTTAGGTATATAGCAGAGTGATTCAGTCGTAAATATATATGTATCCATTCTTTTTCAACTTCTTTTCCCACTTAGGTTATTACAGAATACGGAGCAGAGTTCCCTGTCCTATACAGCAGGTCTTTGCTGGTTATCTATTTTAAGTATAGCAGTGTCACATATACACACTAGTATATGTAAAACAGATAACTAATAAGGTACCGTATAGCACAGGCAACTCTTCTTTATACTCTGTAATGACCTACATGGGAAAAGAATCTAAAAAAGAGTGTATATATGTATAACTGATACACTTTGCTGTTCAGCAGAAACTAATGCAACATTGCAAATCAACTATAAAAAAAATAAGTATAGCAGTGTGTACATGTGAATCCCAAACTCCCAATCTATCCTTCCCCTCACCCTTCTCCCCTGGTAACCATAAGTTCATTCTCTAAGTCTGTGAGTCTGTTTCTGTTCTGTAATAATTTCATTTGTATCATTTGTAGATTCTGTATATAAGCAATATCATGTGATATTTTTTTCTCTCTGTCTGACTTACTTCACTTAGTATGCCAATCTCCAGGTCCATCCATGTTGCTGCAAATGGCATGATTTCATTCTTTTTAATGGCTAGTATTCCACTGTATATATATACCACATCTTCTTTATCCATTCATCTTTTGATGGACATTTAAGTTATTTCCATATCCTGGCTATTGTATACAGTGCTGCAATGAACATTGGGGTGCATGTATACTTATTCTCTGGATATATGCCCAGGAGTGGGATTGATGGATTATATGGTAGCTCTATTTCTAGTTTCTTAAGGAACCTCCATACTCTTCTCCATGGTGGCTGTACTAATTTACATTCCCACCAACAGTGTAGGAGAGTTCCCTTTTCTCCACACTATCTCCAGCATTTATTGTTCCTAGACTTTTTGATGATAACCATTCTGACTGGTTTGAGGTGATATCTCATTGTAGTTTTGATTTGCATTTCTCTAATGATTAATGATGTTGAGCATTCTTTCATGTGTTTTTTGGCAATCTGTATATCTTCTTTGGAAAAATGTCTATTTAGGTCTTCTGCCCATTTTTGGATTGGGTTGTTTGTATTTTGATATTGAGCTGCATGAGCTGTTTGTAAAGTTTGGAGATTAATCCCCTGTTGGTGACATCACTTGCAGATATTTTCTCCCATTCTGTGGGTTGCATTTTTGTTTTGTTTATGGTTTCCTTTGCTGTGCAAAAGCTTTTGAGTTTAATTAGGTCTCATTTGTTTATTTTTGTTTTTATTTACTTTACTCCAGGAGACGGTTCTAAAAATATATTGCTGCGATTTATGTCAGAGTGTTCTGCCTATATTTTCCTCTAAGAGTTTTATAGTATCCGGTCTTATATTTAGGCATTTAATCCATTTTGAGTTTATTTTTGTGTATTCTGTTAAAGAATGTTCTAATTTCATTTTTTTACATGTAACTGTCCTGTCTTCCTAGCACAATTTATCGAAGAGATTGTCATCTCCTTGTATAGTCTTGCCTCCTTTGTTGTAGATTAATTGACCATAAGTGCATGGATATATTTCTGGGATTTCTATCTTGTTCCATTGATCTATATTTGTGTTTCTGTGCCAGGACCATACTGTTTTGATGACTTTAGCTTTGTAGTATAGCCTTAAATCAGGGAGCCTGATTCCTCCAGCTCCGTTTTTCTTTCTCAAGATTGCTTTGGCTATTCGGGGTCTTTTTTGTGTTCATACAAATTTTAAGATTTTTTTTTGTTCTAGTTCTGTGAAAAATGCCATTGGTAATTTGTTAGGGATTACATTGAATCTGTAGATTGCCTTGGGTAGTATAGTCATTTTGACAATATTGATTCTTCCAGTTCAAGAACATGGTACATCTTTCCCATCTTTCTGTGTCATCTTCAGTTTCTTTCATTGGCATCTTATAGCTTTTGTAGTACAGGTCTTTTGACTCCTTAGGTAGGTTTATTCCTAAGTATTTTATTCTTTTTGATGCTATGGCAAATGGGGGTTTCTTTAATTTTCTATCTGTTCTTTCATTGTCAGTGTATAGAAATGCAACAGATTTCTGTGTATTTATTTTTTATCCTGCAACTTTACCAAATTCATTGATTAGTTCTAGTAGCTTTCTGGTAGCATCTTTAGGATTCTCTAAGTATAGTATCATGGCATCTGCAAACAGTGACAGCTTTACTTCTTCTTTTCCAGTTTGGATTCCCTTTATTTCTTTTTCTTCTCTGATTGCCATGGCTAGGACTTTGAAAACTATGTTGAATACAAGTGGCGAGAGTGGACATCCCTGTCTCATTGCTGATCTTAGAGGAAATGTTTTCAGGTTTTCATTGTTGAGTATGATGTTACCTGTAGGTTTGTCATATATGGCCTTTATTATGTTGCAGTATGTTCCATCTATGCCTATACTTTCCTGTAAATTGAGAGAAGCCTGTGTCTTGTTTGGTTTGGAAACTCACTAAAAATTCTTGACTGTTTTGGAAAACACATCATGAAGGCAATACTGTTCTTGAATTTGAATCTGATGCAACATGCGTGTTATCAGTTTACATGTGTAGCTGTGCATGATGGGAGCATGCAGAATGAGGGGAATCCAACTGTACTGACCACAGAAATTTTCTCTATGATATATTGTTAATTGACAGGGAAAATTTAGTAGGAGATGTTCATAGTGTGATCCTTTAAGAGTTTCTGAACACATTCAGCTATACTCGTTGTTACTGCACTGAAGTTTTGTTTCCATATCTGTCTCCCTCACCAGAGCCACTTTCCTGATATATTGGAAACATACTCTGTCCTCAGGATAGAGCAGAGGACCTGACATATGGTAGGAGGCAAGTAAACACTTGTGGAATTGAAGGAAACTCTAAATGGTTGGATGGCCACACTCAGTATTGTAATCATGAACCTGATGGATGTTAGCCTGGGTGGGTGGAAGAGAAATGCCTCAGATCTGTGCCTTAACCTCATTCCCTGAGGTTCACACACTGGTGATATTAGTAGATGAGTAGGAGAGGAGTCTGTACATTAAACAACTAATATGACTAAAATGTTCATTAGAATCAGTATCCCTTTTACTTGACCCCATTAGTCTTTGGACCCTTTCTTGTTCTCTGAAGACAATGGTGTTCCATGCTCATCTTGTACTTTTCCCGCCTCCAGCTAAGAATGAGCCATTTTACCAAGGAGCTCTGGCTTCTTTAGTAACCATGATTTCAGAAGCAGGTCTGGTCACTGCTACTGAGTACTGAGGTGTCTTTTCTTCTAGATCTTTTCAGTGGACAGACAGAGGTAAGGAATATATACGTATATATACACATATATACAGATAATTCAAATTCAAAATAACATTAAACATTTTTCCTTACCTTCTTTTATTTTATATTTTTATCTCTTTTCTCTTAAAGTGAAAATCATTATTCTGAAAGATTAACATATTTGCTTATTAGTTTTAAATTAGAAACTGTACAAAATAATTCTTTTGAGTTGTTTCAATCCTTGTACTATCTCCCAAAAAAGAAATAGTCAGAATACTGCTCTCAAAAGCACTCGAATTGGAGGCTCCTTTTTCAAGTAATTTGGAGTAAGCATATTTAACTCTTCCTCTCTCACCTCTCTCATCATTTTATAATGTAGCTATAAAATCTGGACAGATTGCACGGAGCATGTATTTGAGGACTCCAAAAATTAAATCGTAGCAATAAAATTGAAAAAAAAAACAGAATGAAAACTGCCAATGAAACGGTGTTCATTTTACCATTTTTATTTCCTCCAGTCTACCCACTACTTGGCAATGGGCACAGGCACAGAGCAACTAAAGCCCCAGATTTCTGGCCAGAGGACCATCAAAGGGAGCTTCATGGACCAAGAAATATTGATGAGATCAATAGAGAGAGAAGCATGGAAAACTGAACCCCAAAGTTTGCTACTAATTCCTAGGCTGAACCCTAAGCAGTGCATACTGAGAACAACTACCGATAGACCACCAACCAGTACCAGACAAGCCACTAGATGGCACACCAGAGCAATACTTTGAAAACAGCTGCCATTAGAACAGGGCATGCAGAAAGCATGTTGGAACTTGCTGCTTGAGCCTAAGCAGAAATATACAGAAATATCAACATCCTTCATAGGACTTACACAGACCAAGAGTCTCATAACCAAATAGTCAAAACGTCCTGAATGCAATTAAAAATTACTGGAAATATGAAGAAGCAGAAACATCTCAATTCTCATGGGAGAAGACAACCAACAGACAAAAATGCTGAGAAGACAGAGATGTTGGGATTATCTGACAAAGTCGTTAAAGCTGCAATTTAAAAAATGCTCCAACAAGCAATCATGAAGCCTTTTAAAACAAATATAAAAATAGGAAGTCTCAGCTCCCACAAATATTGGAAGATATAAAGAAGAACCAAATGGAAATTTTTATAAGTGAAAAATGTGATCACCAAACTAAAAATCATAATGGGTGGATTCAGTAGTAGAGTGGAGGCAAGAAAAGAGTCAGTGAACTTGAAGATAGATCAAAAGAAATTATTGCATCTGAAAAACAGAAAGAAAATGAGACTGCAAGAGAAATGAACAGGAAGTCAAGGACCTATGGGAAAATACCAGAACATTTAACAGTTGTGTCATCAGAATTCCAGAAAGAGAGGAGAACAAGTGCAGTGATGAAAAATAATTTTTGAAATAACAATGGCTGGAAACTTTCCAAATTTGGCAAAAGATATAAACCTACAGATTCAAGAAGCTTAGCAATCCCCAAACAGAATAGACCCAAAAGAACCCATACCCAGGCATATGAAGATCAAATTGTCAAAAAGTAAAGACAGAGAAAAATCCCCAAAGCAACCAGAGGAAAATGATGCATTACCTATATGAGAACAATGATTCAAATGACTGTGGATTTCTCATCAGAAACCATGGAGGCCAGAAGGGAGTGTCTCAAAATTTTTAATGTGCTGCAAGAAAATAATTGTCAATCCAGAATTCTACATCCAGCAAAAATATTCTTCAGAAATGAAGGTGAAAAAAAGACATTTGCAGATGAAAGGGAAAAAAAAGAGAATGCATTGCCAGCAGAACTAAAAGACTTGCAATAGAAATTCTTCAGACAGAAAGGAAATGATATCAGAAGGAAACTTACCACATTAGGAATGAAAGAAGAGAAACGGAAATAGTATATATTTGGCTAAATATAATAGACTATTCTTCTCCTTTTGAATTATCTAAAGCAAATTTGAAGGTTGAGGGCAAAGTTAAAACGTTTGTGATGGGGTTTCAACATATGTTGATGAAATACATATGATAACTATACTATAAAGAGGGCAAGAATAGGGCTTCCCTGGTGGCGCAGTGGTTGAGAGTCCGCCTGCCGATGCAGGGGACACGGGTTCGTGCCCCGGTCCAGGAGGATCCCACATGCCGTGGAGCGGCTGGGCCTGTGAGCCATGGCCTCTGAGCCTGTGCGTCCGGAGCCTGTGCTCTGCAACGGGAGAGGCCACAACAGTGAGAGGCCTGCGCACTGCAAAAAAAAAAAAAAAAAAAAGAGGGCAAGAATAAAGGGACCTATATGGTGGTTAGGTTTATACATTCTATGTGAAGTGGTAAAATACTGATTCTAAGTAGTTGGTAAAGAGTTAAGTGTGTATATCTTAATTCCTAGGGTAAGTCACTAAAAAAAGTTTGTACAGTTATATAGTCATAAAAATAATAGTGAAATTAAAAAGGAATATTAAAACTTGTTTAAATAATCCCAAAAAAGGGAAGAAAATGGGAGGATAGAGATTAAAACAGAAGGAAGAAAGAGTAAATGACAAAATGATGCACCTAAATCAAATCATATCAGTAATTACATTAAATGTAATTGGTCTAAACACACTAATTAAGAGTGAAACATTTCATGAATGGATTTACAAATATAAAAGAAAACAGGAACCAAGTACATGATATGAATAAGAAATTCACCTCAAATGTAATGATATAGGTAGATTAAATTACAAGGATGGAAAAAATACATCAGACAAACACTATAAAAAGGAAACTTAAGTGAGTGTATTAATACCTGACAAAGTAGACTATAGAGCAAAGAAAATTTCCAGGGATAAAGAGTGACATTACAACTGACAAAGAGGTTAATTCACAAAGAATACATAATAATCCTTAATGTGTATTCCCCTGTATCAGGGGTCCCTAAACCCACCCCAGATTTGATGATTTGCTAGGACTCACAGAACTCAGCACACAGTTGTACTCACTGCTAAGATTTATTACAGTGAAAGAACAAAAAACAAAATCAGCAAGGGGAAAAGGTGCATATTGCAATGACCACAGGAGATCAGCACAAGCTTCCAGGAATCCTCTTTCCAGTGAAGTCACAGAATTCATTTCTCCAGCTGTGAATTGTGACAACATGTGTTAAAGTGTTTTCTACCAGGAAAGCTCATTATAGTGCCTAAGGTAATTATTAGGGGCTGGTCATGTACATACCAAAATTTCAGACTCACAGTGGAAAGGAGGTATCTAGCATAAACCACATAATTTGTACAGTTTAGCAATGGTGAACCATCCTTATCAGTTAGGGAATGGTAGGGGTCCTCCAAAAATTCAAGTTCTTAGTTGCCAACCAGGGGCCAACTTGCAAGAAGACCTTTCTAAGGATAGCAGTTTTAGACGTACTATGTTGTCTTCTCTGCAGTCCACCCCCTTAGTGTGTTGCCAAGGTGTCATTTCGGTAGGACCCCATGCAGCATGGTGAGACCAGCTTACAGTACTGATGTCAGCTATGCCCTTTAGGGGTCCAGGATTTAGCCAGTAAAAAAAAATCCCATTAATCATGAAGATCTGTTAGAAAACCAGGTGACTTTCTACTTTTAAATTTCTGCTTTAACTTTTTTAAAAAAAGCTGGCCTGAGGCACCAATTCAGGCACAGCATGCTCTGGTCACTAAGCGGAAGTGGATCTGAAAGTCTTCCAGGCTCAGGCCATGTAGCGATATTCAGGGCTCACACACAGGAAGTGTAATTCTGAGGCATACATGACATCCCTAGAAACAAAGAGTTCACAATTGTTAGGGTTCCCCAAGCAGGACATACATCAGGCAGGCAGGACAGCTCCCATTGTGGCCTCCCACCCAGGGACCTGCCTCTCTAGGACTCCCTGTCCAGTTTGAATAATCCATCTGAGGCCTTGGTTTCAGGCCTGGAGGCAGCCCGTTCCAAACAGTTCTGTCTGTCCAGGACCCCAGCGCATCCTCTTTCCAAGGGTGGGTGACACCTGGAAGTGCTCTGCATGAAACGTCCAGGGGATGGGGCCACTCCTGCAGTCCCAGAGTCAGAGCTCCATCAGGTGTGACTGGAGCCTCAGCAGACAGTTTGCATTCAAAGTGCTCACAGCAGCTTGGAATGGCTGCCTGGGGAGTATTTCTTTAGGAAACAGAGAAAATTTCGAGGAACAGTTTGGACAGACAAGATCATTAATGTTCTCACTCCCTCTCTCCACCTCTCTCCAGGTGCCAAGTTTTGTGTTTTCTCCACTGATATACAATCGGTGTGGCCCATTCTCTAACCAAAACTTTACATTTTAAAAATTATCCCTTGCTCTACTCCAAATCTTTTGTCTGGAAAGGTTGTATTCAAGAAAAACAAAAGCATTTTCATAGAAAAAATTCTCTAACTTAACTACAAAGACAGATCCCGTTTAGGGATTGGTCAGTACAAAATCCTGAATTTAGAAAATTTTTTTTCCCATTTAGGTTATTACAGAATATTGAACAGAGTTCCCTGTGCTATACAGTAGGTCCTTATTGGTTAATTATTTTAAATATAGCAGTGTGTATATGTCAATCCCAATCTCCCAATGTATATGTATAACTGAATCACTTTGCTGTACACCTGAGACTAACACAACATTGTTAATCAACTATATTCCAATATAAATAAAAATTTAAAAAAGAAAGAAAAAATAAAATAAAAATATATCCCTAACTTTAAGTTTTTTGAATCTAAAGAAAATAAAGATATTTCTACATGTTAAAAAAAATTGAAAAAATGAATTTACATAACCTCTTGTCCCTTTTGTCTCTATCACTTATTTAATGAACTGGCTGGAAAAAATATTAATCCCTTGCTGGGAGCAGCTGCATTGAGTAATTAAACTGCCTTCCTAAAGTGTGTGAAGCAGGAGATGGGTGAGGGGAGTAGACTCAGGCTATCAGGCCATTTTTGCAAATTTCAATTAATTTTGAAATTCTAACACAAGCCAACAACAGGGAGATATCACTTAGAGAAGGTCAAGAATAGGTTCTGTCAGGAGTGGATGGAGACATCATACTCCTTGTGATGTGTCCTCTCCTAATTTGCAGCTTCTGGCAGGAATCCCAAATTAGGAATGCAACTATCTTCTGCATCAGAAATATAGAGCCAATCAGCAGCTCAATTTTAGATAGTTCCATCAGAAAAACAAGCCCCTTTCTTTGGGCATCTGCAAGTGACCAAGATAGTCCAGGCAGCATCCATGATGTTTTCTTAGTTTATGGACTCACAGAGGGGTGTCTTAAATCTGCAACAGTCCCAGAGTCAGTCCTGTTCACTGACCCTGTGCCTGCATTCAGTTCAGCGCAGCTCCTGCTGAGGCTGAAACAGCACAGAGCAGGCAATATCAGGTTTCAGCTTAGAGTCAGGTCAAGGCAATTAGGATCTGTGAATATAGGGTTCCAAAGAGGCCAGCAGCAAAGGAGAGAAGCTGCAAGACTAGACAGCCCTCTTCCAAGTCCAAGTAACGAGCAAGGCTAGCTTAAGCTCTATTTATCTCATCAGTCTTAGAGTCCAAATTGAACCACTCAAAAATATGCATATCAGGCTGAAAAATCACCAGCCTTTAAGGGCCAGCCATCTGATTTTACAAGAACTTATTAGCAGCTAAAAACTGCTTAACACCCCCGCTCAAAGTGTATCTTCAACTGGACATTTCCTTCTCCTTTTTCCCAGAGGCCATAATAAGAAAAACAAAAAATATCAGTTATGGTGGCTTGTTTTCTTTTTTAATGTTCAAAGAGTTTGAATTTCAATTCACTCATCAGAGGCAAAAAGTAAGGATATTGTAACCCATTAACATGTTTTTTTCCATTTTTCTTTGATAGGAAATTATGAAATTACAAGCCTCCAACATTTTAAATAAATTTTATCATACATCCAGATGTAATAGCCACAAGACACAAAGCCATTTTAAAAATTCCATTTTTTGGGTCTCATTGTGATTTTATTCAAATCTCTAGCAGTAGATTTAGCATTTACAGGGTTAACACTGCAGTGGCAAAGCGTGATCCTGGCTGAAATGTTGGGGTGCTGCAGCAGTGCAGCAGCCAAGCTGAAGGTTTTTTCCACTGGTTTGGAAGCTGTGCTCCAGTCCAGGGAACTGATTTAGTTTTCCCTTCCACTTAGAGGGAAGAGCAATGAAAACTTTTAACATTTTCTGCCCACCCAAAGCTCACCTTTGGGAATACGTAGGCCATTTCTCCTCCTGCTTGGAGGAGAGAATGAAAATCAAAGTCTTGACCGGGTTGTGTGCTCCCCTGTCTCCATCCCTCCTTCCCATCATCCAGCATGGCAAAAGCAGTCAAGGGACCTAGTGAGTCAACTTTCCTGGAGTTGGACCTATTATTTTAAAATTCTATATTGAATATTTACTTTTCATAACAGATAACAGCTCAGCTGCTGTTTTATATCATAGGTAAAACCATAGTCACCCAGGTACAAAAGGTTCATCACTACCTTTTCATGCTTCTATTACTCAAACAAGGCTTTTGCCATGTTTTAGTGAGTCAAGGTCATTCTAGCAAATAATCCTACCATTGCTATCATTGTCACATTGTAACCATTGCCACTACTGTGTCAGGAATCCCCAAGACCATGCCCCCTCCACCTCCAGTTTTGATGATTCATTAGGACTCAGGACTCAGCATGTAGTTGTATTCATGGTTAAGATTTATTACAGTGAAAAATAAAAATCACCAAAGGGAAAGTGTATGAAGCAAAGTCTGGACGAAATCAGCTCAAGCTACCCAGGGGAGTCACACAGTACATTACTGTAGTAAAGAATTGTGGCAACACACTGTGAAGTGTTGTCTACTAGGTGTAAACAAAATAATGTTGCCAACCATTCCAGTTCTACAAGGATCAAGTCATTAGCCACTGCAGTCGCCCACCAACAGTGTGCCCTGAGGGGAATTCAGGATGGAGAAAAACAGGAAGGATTCTGTGCTTTGGATATACTGGCCCTAGATAGTTAAGATGCATATCTAAGGAAGATTTCAATGATCCCAGATTTTTGCATCTTCCTATACATAGAAAAGCATTAAAATCATTAATAAAGATGAATGGATAAATAAATTGTGGTATATATAATGAAATATTATTTAGTGCTAAAAAGGAATGAACTATCAAGCCATGAAAAGACATGGCTTTCATCCTTAAATGCATAGTACAAAGTGAAAGAAGCCAATCTGAAAAGGCTACATACTGTATAATTCCAACTGTATGACATTCTGGAAAAGGCAAACTGTCGAGACAGTAACAAGATCAGTGTTTGCCAGAGGTTAGGTGGAAGGGAGGAATGAATAGTTGGAGCCCAGAGGACTTTTAGGGCAGCTAAACTATTCCACATGATACTACAATGGTGGATACATGTCATTATATGTTTGTCAAAACCCATAGAATGTACAATACCAAAGGTGAACCCTAACGTAAACTGTGGACTTTGGGTAATAATGATATATCAAGGTAGATTCATCAATTTACAAATGTGCCCCTCTGGGGCAGGATGTTGCTAATGGGGGAGGCGCTGTGCATGCGTGGGGACAGGGGTTTAGGGGAACTCTCTGTACTTTCTGTTCAATTTTCCTGTGAACCTAAACTTGCTGTAAAAAATAAAGTTTATTAATTTAAAAAATTAAAAAAAATCATTAACTAAGATGTCTGTTCTTTCTGAGTAGCAGTAATCTTTTAATGTTTGACTACATGTATTTCCTAGCAAAAAAATTCACATATATCCAGGCTCCTCCCTTACCTCTTTGGAACTGTTCCTCAGAGCTGAGAGGCTGTCTCCTGGGCTACAGTCCTCAGTAAGTCCCTGAATAAAACTTAACTCACAACTCTCACATTGTGCTTTTTTTTTCAGTTGACACAGGGAAGCTCATTAGAGACTCAGTGCCCATGGTTTTTACTGGGAGCTGGTCAAGTAGGCACTCTCTGCCTAGCACGATGTACCAAGATCCCAACTCCCAGAAGAAATGCAGCTACTTAGCATAAAATAAATTGTTTGCACAAACAGTTTAGGCTCAGTAAACCACTTTTATTAGTTAAAGAATGGTGGGGATCTTCTATAAGTACAAGTTACCAGATCTCAGACAAAGGCCCAATTTGTAATCAGGCCTTTCTAAGCATAGAAGCCTCAGACCTGGTATGTTAACTCTATATTGCACAGCACCCAAATATATGGAATCTAAAAAAAAATGTTCTGAAGAACCTAGGGGCAGGACAGGAATAAAGACCCAGACGTAGAGAATGAACCTGAGGACACAGGGAAGGGTAAGGGTAAGCTGGGATGAAGTGAGAGAGTGGTATGGACATATATACACTACCATATATAAAATAGATAGATAGTGAGAAGCAGCTACATGGCACAGGGAGATCAGCTCGGTGCTTTGTGACCACCTAGAGGGGTGGTGAGAGGGAGATGCAAGAGGGAGGAGATATGGGGATATATGTATATTTATAGCTGATTCACTTTGTTATACAGCAGAAACTAACACACCATTGTAAAGCAATTATACTCCAATAAAGATGTTAAAAAATACATAAGCAAAATCAGACATAGCTGAAAGGATTAATGAAGAAATCTACAATTAAGTTGGAGACTTTAACATTTTCTCAGTAATATCTACGACTAGTGTAATGAAAAGCATTAAGGATATAGAAGAACTGAACCACACCTTTGTCAATGAAAAAAATTATAATCAGTTGATCTAAGAAAGAAATGAAAAATTTTGTTCAAGCCAAATTGAGGATTATAACCCAGGAACAGCCTCTCAGAAAGCTATGAGAACTGTTCTGCCCATTAAAGGTCAAAGCACAGTTATGTAAGTCTTTTGAGACAGAAAGTTGTATGTTAAATGACATATTATTGACAGTTTACCCAATCCAGATCTAAGCATACAAAACGAGTGAGTCATGGGTAATCATGTCCCCTTGCAAGATTAAGAAAGAAGGTTATCTCCTAAGGAGTTATCTTGTTTTGCTAGGAGAATGTTGCTCTATATGGTTGAGCAGGTATTTCTGCCAATGGGGAGGTCTGGTTGATGCATAATGGAGATACACAACACATAGTAGAGGGGAGAGAGGAGGCCAAAGGGCAGAGAAAAGTTTTTATGTCTAAATTTTCCTTGACTTGCCTTAGAATATGAATTTTTATTTCATCACCTACCAACTGAATCAAGTTGACATGTATGGAATCTTCCACATAATACAGCAGAATACACATTCTATTCAAGTGCTTATGGGAGTTTCACCAAGATAGACCATATTCTGGATCATAAAACAAATCTTAACAAATGTAAGATAATTGAAATTATACAAAGAATGTTCTCTGACTTTAAAGTAATTCAACCAGAGGTCAATAAGAGAAAGTTAAGAAATTAAGAGAAATCTTCCAAACACTTTGAAATTATACAGTACACTTCTAAATATTTCGTGGATCAAAGAGCAAGTCTCAAGAGAAATTATAAAATATTTTGAGCCAAATGAAAATTATGCATATAAAATTTGGCAGGAATCAGATAAATCAATGCTTAGAGATAAATTTATAGCATTAAATATCTGTATTATAATATAGCTGATTCACTTTGTTATACAGCAGAAACTAACACAACATTGTAAAGCAATTATACTCCAATAAAGACGTTAAAAAAGGTTTGTATTATAAAAGAATAACGGGAAAATAGTGAAAATCAATGAAGCCAAAAGTTGGTTCTTTGAAAAAAATCAATAAAATCAATAAAATTTATAGACCTCTACTCAGACTGACAAAAAAGGAGAAAGGGGAAAGAAAACAAGAAAAAAAAAAGAAAGAAAAAAAGCAAGCAAAGCAAGCCAGCAAACCTAAATTATCAATATCAGGAATGAAAGAGTACAGATCCCACAGAAATTAAAAGGACAAGAAGAGATTACTAGGAATAACTCTACAAATATACATTTGGCAACTTAGATGAAATGGAACAATTACTTGAAAGACCCAAACTAGTGAAGGTCACCCAAGAATAAATACATAATCTGAATAGATCTTCATCAATTAAAAAGTTGAACTCGAAGTTGAAAAACTGTCAAAAAAAAAAAAAAAATCTCCAGACCCAGTTCGTTTCACTGGCAAATCATACTGCAGTCTGTGGGTCCCTAAGATGATCCTCAGGTTCAGTAATTCTCTATATGGACTCACAGAACTCAGAAAAGCCATTATACTATCGATACTTTAATTCACCCCTTAAATTCCTATAGTTATTTCCATACTGCTGTGCCTCACATGGGCATCCCTTTAATAGTCCAGTTTTCTTTTTCTTTTCTTTTTTTTTTCAGCCGGTGCCCCTCGCTCGGTCTCTCCCACCCGCCGGGGAGCCCCATGCCCTGCCAGGCACCTCCTCCACCTGGCCACGCCTCACAACTCCCGCGTGGGAACCTGCCAGCTGCCTCCAAGTTGGGCCTCCCCAATAGTCCGGTTTTTCTTGCCCATCTGCCTGACCATGTAACCAAGCCATTAGCTACCACTCATGAGTTGGTAAAACCCAAGCATAGGGGAAAACAGCATGCAATTCAACCCACTGAGCTGATTTGTTTTATCTGCTTCAGTCGGTTGTAATGCAGCAAGCTTCTAAATAGGATTCTGTCTGTTCACTTTGGAACTGCCATCCATAAACCAAGCAGCTCTTTGTTGGTTAATAGAAAACTGTTCATAGGGTATTGCCCAGGTGAAATAGGATATGGTAGCTCCTCAGGTTGTTCCAAAGTCAGCTCTCAGGAAAAAAAGGTACCTGCTTTTGAATATGATGGGTACCTCCTTGCATTCCTCTGGTAGCATGCTCCTGTATAAACCATTTCCATTTCCAACCAGATCCATTTATGGATCTCTTCTGCACACTGCCTTCCTTAATGGAGTGTTTCTCCAACATCACCAAATACATTGTGGGTATTTCAGGTTTCAAGATTATTTATGTCCTTCAGTCAGTTATAAGGGCAGTTTCTATTAATGTCCAATAGCAAGCTACTAATTGTTTCACAAGTTGCTTATATCTTACCACCGCATCTGGAAATTTTCTGGTCTAAAAAACAGTAGTTGCCTCTGTGTGGCTCTCACAGGCTTTTTCCATAAACTTGTCTGTGGTCCACATGGGGCTAAACTACAGAGAATTTGTCGGTACAGCTCTCCAGTTTCTAACATGCCATTAATTAAAGTGGTAATCTCTTTTTGTCCACCAGGTATTTTATACTGTTTCAAGTTAAACTGTACAAATGTGGATGATTCTATAGATTCCTAATTAGCATGTCCAATTAACACTGGCTGAAGGATAAGTTTAACATGCCTTCTCTTTTACAATATTAGGTAGTGAAAGTGTTCCCCTTTCAGACCATTCCAATAACACATTCAGATAAAGAAGACATGACTTCACATAAAGTCTATTCAAACATTCCAATTTTCATCCAAACTGCCAACTTAATCCCATCGACCATTGCATCCACATATCCTCTCAATCTAACTGCAATGAGTTGGGAATCACAGAACAATGGGGTCCTATCTTAGCCACTTATTTATCTTACCCACACATGCACATAGGGTCTTCAGTCCCTGACTCTTTCACTAATCCTAATCATGATTAATTTGTGGGACCACTGTCTGAGCTGATATTTTTAAAATTAATTAATTTTATTTTTGGCTGTGTTGGGTCTTTGTTGCTGTGCACGGGCTTTCTCTAGTTGCGGCGAGTGGGGTCTACTCTTTGTTGCGGTGCGTGGGCTTCTCATTGCAGTAGCTTCTCTTGTTGTGGAGCACGGGCGGGCTCTAGGTGCACAGGCTCGGTAGTTGTGGTGCACGGGCTCAGCTGCTCCACTGAATGTGGGATCTTCCCGGACCAGGGCTTGAACCTGTGTCCCCTGAATTGGCAGGCGGATTCTTAACCACTGCGCCACCAGGGAAGCCCTGTCTGAGCTGATTTGAGGTCAGGTTTCTCATTATCATACTTGCCTTCCAGTTTTTAAGGTTCCTACAAAGTAGGGTAAATAAAGCATATTTGTTTAGAGCCCTTCAATGTTGGGGGACCAGCAGGGGTTCCCATCTGTCCAATCAACCACGGGTAGTGTCACATTAAGACCTTTAACCTCATCAATGTCCAATTTATTCATCCCTTTTCTTAATAACCTTCTAAAGATTTCCATCCTGCTGGAAGAAGCTCTTTGATTCTCCACTCTATATTTCCCTGTTATTTTGTGAATCACTCTAATTTTCTTAGCCATCTGTTGTTTCTGCATAAGTTTTCCCTTTGGAAATGGCTATTGGCTGAAAAAAAAGCACAATGTAAGAACTGTGAATTCAGTTTGAATTTGGGGACTTACTGAGGACTGTAGGCCAGGAGACACCCTCACAGATTGCTCTAAGGAACTGCTCCAAAGAGGTGCGGGGGAAGGTCAGTATATATATGATCTGATGAAGGGGGTACGTGCAGTCAAGCACACATCTCAGTAGAAGGTTGCTGCTAGTCATGAGGAGCAGATGTCTCCATTAATGATTTTAGTGCTTTTCTAGGTATGAGAAGATGTAAGAGAACATTTCCTTTAAGAAATCATACTGCTGGCTGATGTGTTGATTTGACTATCCAGGAAAATAGGATTGCTGCCACAAAGTTTGATTCACCTCCTCCTAGTTAGTATCTCCCCCCCTCCCACCCATTTTGAAAAGCTTAAAAACTTTTCAGGACAAAGACTTCCACTTCCCGAAGTCAATGTACGTTTCCCTATTCCTCTCACTAAGTACAAATAAAAATGCTGGAAGTTACATATAAAATATAACTAAGAGGATTCTGAAAGTTTAAGAAGAAAGTAGCAAGCTGATTAGGGTTCTCAGAAGCCAATGATCAACATGGTGGTGGGTTCCTTAGGTTTTCATTTTGGCTTATATATCCTGTTCTGGGTACTGGGGAAGACAAAGGAGAAGGAAAAAGTCAGCTTAGTAAGACAGAAACTGTTTTTTTTTTAATTTAAAAATTTTATTTTATTTATTTTTTTATACAGCAGGTTCTTATTAGTCATCAATTTTATACACATCAGTGTATACATGTCAATCCCAATTGTCCAATTCATCACACCACTTGACAGAAAACTTTCTGACAATAAACAGTCATATTCCAGCCAAACACCACGCACACACACATACACACATGACAAAGGGAAAACAATTTAGTCCATGCACCCCTCCTCAGAGCCAAATGGAAAACCTAAACATCCACACCAAGCTGGCAGTAATGAGGCAGCAAACTACTGAAGTTCAAGATTTAAATAAAATCTGGAATCTCATACCATAATACCCAAAATGTCCAGGTTTCTATTGAAAATTCCTCACCAAACCAATAATCAATAATTACAGGGACTTCCCTGGTGGTGCAGTGGTTAAGATTCCACGCTCCCAATGCAGGGGGTCTGAGTTTGATCCCTGGCCAGGGAACTAGACCCCACATGCATGCCACAAATAAGGATCCCACGTGCCACAACTAAGGAGCCAGCAAGTTGCAAATAAGGAGCTCTGGAGCCACAAGTAAGGAGCAGGCAAGCTGCAACTAAGGAGCCCACATGCTGCAACTAAGGAGCCCGTGAACTGCAACTAAAGGAGCCCGCCTGCCGCAATAAGACCTGGTGCAGGGAGGAGCTTCAAGATGGCGGAAGAGCAAGACATGGAGATCACCTTCCTCCCCACAAATACATCAGAAATACATGTACATGTGGAACAACTCCTACAGAACACCTACTGAACGCTGGCAGAAGACCTCAGACTTCCCAAAAGGCAAGAAACTCCCTATGTACTTGGGTAGGGCAAAAGAAAAAAGAATAAACAGAGACAAAAGAATAGGGAAGGGACCTGCACCAGTGGGAGGGACCTGTAAAGGAGGAAAGGTTTCCACACACTAGGAAGCCCCTTCCCGGGTGGAGATGGGGTGGGCGGGGAGGGAAGCTTCGGCGCCACGGAGTAGAGCGCAGCAACAGGGGTGTGGAGGGCAAAGCAGAGAGATTCCCGCACAGAGGATTGGTGCCGACCTGCAGTCACCAGCCCGAGAAGCTTGTCTGCTCACACGACAGGGCGGGTGGGGCTGGGAGCTGAGGCTCAGGCTTCAGTAGGAGCGCAGGGAGAGGACTGGGGTTGGCTGCATGAGCACAGCCTGAAGGGGGCTAGTGCGACACAGCTAGCCATAAGGGAGTCCAGGGAAAAGTCTGGACCTGCGTAAGAGGCAAGAGACTTTTTCTTTCCTGTTTCCTGGTGCACGAGGAGAGGGGATTAAAGGAGCTCCAGAGATGGGCGCGAGCCGCGGCTATCAGCACGGACCCCAGAGACGGGCATGAGACGCTAAGGCTGGTGCTGCCGCCACCAAGAAGCCTGTGTGCGAGCACAGGTCACTCTCCACAACCCCTTTCCGGGGAGCCTGTGCAGCCCGCCACTGCCAGGGTTCCATGATCCAGGGACAACTTCCCCGGGAGAACACACGGTGCGTCTCAGTCTGGTGCAATGTGACGCCGGCCTCTGCCACCACAGGCTCGCCCCACATCCATACCCCTCCCTCCCCCCGGCCTGAGTGAGCCAGATCCCGAATCAGCTGTTCCTTGAACCCTGTCCTGTCTGAGTGAAGAACAGAGGCCCTCAGGCGACCTACACGCAGAGGCAGGTCCAAATCCAAAGCAGAACTCTGGGAGCTTGGCAAACAAAGAAGAGAAAGGGAAAATTATCACAGCAGCCTCAGGAACAGAGGATTAAATCTCCACAATCAACTCGATGTACCCTGCAACTGTGGAATACCTGAATAGACAATGAATCATCCCAAATTGAGGAGGTGGACTTTGGGAGCAATGATATATATATTTTTCCCCCTTTTTCTCTTTTTGTGAGTGTGTATGTGTATGCTTCTGTGTGTGATTTTGTCTGTATAGCTTTGCTTTTACCATTTGTCCTAGGGTTCTGTCTTTCTTTTTTTTTATTACTTAAAATATATTTTTCTTAATAATTCTTTTTTATTTTAATAAGTTTATTTTATTTTATCTTCTTCTTTATTTCTTTCTTTTTGCTTTTCTCCCTTGTATTCTGAGCCATGTGGAGGACAGGCTGTTGCTGTTCCAGCCAGGTGTCAGGGCTGTGCCACTGAGGTGGGAGAGCCAAGTTCAGGACACTGGTACACAAGAGACCTCCCAGCTCCATGTAAATCAAATGGCAAAAATCTCCCAGAGGTCTACATCTCAACACCAAGACCCAGCTCCACTGAACGACCAGCAAGCTACAGTGCAGGACACCCTATGCCAAACAACTAGCAAGACAGGAACACAACCCCATCCATTAGCACAGAGGCTGCCTAAAATCATAATAAGGTCATAGACACCCCAAAACACACAAACAGATGTGGACCTGCCCACCAGAAAGACAAGATCCAGACTCATCCACCAGAAAATAAGCACTATTCCCCTCCAACAGGAAGCCTACACAACCCACTGAACAAACCTTAGCCACTGGGGACAGACACCAAAAGCAATGGAAACTACAAACCTGCAGCCTGCGAAAAGAAGACCCCAAACACAGTAAGTTAAGCAAAATGAGAAGACAGAGAAACACACAGCAGATGAAGGAGCAAGGCAAAAACCCACCAGACCTAACAAAAGAATAGGAAATACGCAGTCTACTTGAAAAAGAAAAATGATAGTAAAGATGATCCAAAATCTTGGAAATAGAAGGGAGAAAATACAAGAAACGTTTAACAAAGACCTAGAAGAACTAAAGAGCAAAGAAACAAAGATGAGCAACACAATAAATGAAATTAAAAGTTATCTAGAAGGGTTCAACAGCAGAAAAACTGAGGCAGAAGAACGGATAAGTGACTGGGAAGACAAAACAGTGGAAATAACTACTGCAGAGCAGAAAAAAAAAGAATGAAAAGAATTGAGGACAGTCTCAGAGACCTCTGGGACAACATTAATCGCACCAACATTCAAATTATAGGGGTCCCAGAAGAAGAAAAGAAAAACAAGGGGACTGAGACAACATTTGAAGAGATTATAGTTGAAAACTTCCCTAATATGGGAAAGGTAATAGTTAATCAAGTCCGGGAAGCACAGAGAGTCCCATACAGGATAAATCCAAGGAGAAATACGCCAAGACGCATATTAATCAAACTATTATAAATTAAATACAAAGAACAAATAGTAAAAGTAGCAAGGGAAAAACAAGTAACACATAAGGGAATTCCCCATAAGGTTAACAGCTGATCTTTCAGCAGAAATGCTGCAAGGCAGAAGGGAGTGGTAGGACATATTTAAAGTGATGAAGGAGAAAACCTACAACCAAGATTACTCTACCCAGCAAGAATCTCACGCAGATTGGATGGAGAAATTAAAACCTTTACAGACAAGCAGAAGCTGAGAGAGTTCAGAACCACCAAACCAGCTTTACAAAAAATGCTAAAGGAAATTCTCTAGGCAAGAAACACAAGAGAAGGAAAAAACTTACAACAACAAATCCAAAACAATTAAGAAAATGGGAATAGGAACATATATATCAATAATTACCTTAAATGTAAATGGATTAAATGCTCCCACCAAAAGACACAGATTGGCTGAATGGATACAAAAACAAGACCCATATATATGCTGTCTACAAGAGACCCACTTCAGACCTAGAGACACATACAGACTGAAAGTAAGGGGATGGAAAAAGATATTCCATGCAAATGGAAACCAAAAGAAAGCTGGAGGAGCAATTCTCATATCAGACAAGATAGACTTTAAAATAAAGACTACTGGAAGAGACAAAGAAGGACACTACATAATGATCAAGGGATCGATCCAAGAAGAAGATATAACAATTGTAAATACTTCGGCATACAACATAGGAGCACCTCAATACACAAGGCAAATACTAACAGGCATAAAAGGGGAAATCAACAGTAACACATTCATAGTAGGGAACTTTAACACCCCACTTTCACCAATGGACAGATCACCGAAAATGAAAATAAATAAGGAAACACAAGCTTTAAATGATACACTAAACAAGATGGACTTAACTGATATTTACAGGACACTCAATCCAAAAACAACAGAATACACATTTTTCTCAAGTGCTCATGGAACATTCTGCAGGATAGATCATATCTTGGGTCACAAATCAAGCCTTGGTAAATTTAAGAAAATTGAAATTGTATCAAGTATCTTTTCTGACCACAATGCTATGAGACTAGATATCAATTACAGGAAAAAATCTGTAAAATATACAAACAATGGAGTCTAAACTGTACACTACTTAATAACCAAGAGATCACTGAAGAAATAAAAGAGGAAATCAAAAAATACCTAGAAACAAATGACAATGGAGACACGACGACTCAAAACCTATGGGATGCAAGAAAAGCAGTTCTAAGAGGGAAGTTTATAGCAATACAATCCTACCTTAAGAAACAGGTAACATCTCGAATAAACAACCTAACCTTGCACCTAAAGCAATTAGAGAAAGAAGAACAAAAAATCCCCAAAGTTAGCAGAAGGAAAAAAATCATAAAAATCAGATCGGAAATAAATGAAAAAGAAAGGAAGGAAATGATAGTAAAGATAAATAAAACAAAAAGCTGGTTCTTTGAGAAGATAAACAAAATTGATAAACCATTAGGCAGACTCATCATGAAAAAAAGGGAGAAGACTCAAATCAATAGAATTAGAAATGAAAAAGGAGAAGTAACAACTGACACTGCAGAAATACAAAAGATCATGAGAGATTACTACAAGCAACTCTATGCCAATAAAATGGACAACCTGGAAGAAATGGACAAATTCTTAGAAATGCACAACCTGCCAAGACTGAATCAGGAAGAAATGGAATATATGAACAGACAAGTACAAGAACTGAAATTGAAACTGTGATTAAAATTCTTCCAACAAACAAAAGCCCAGGACCAGATGGCTTCACAGGCGAATTCTATCAAACACTTAGAGAAGAGCTAACACCTATCCTTCTCAAACTCTTCCAAAATATAGCAGAGGGAGGAACACTCCCAAACTCATTCTACGAGGCCACCATCACCCTGATACCAAAACCAGACAAAGATGTCACAAAGAAAGAAAACTACAGGCCAGTATCACTGATGAACATAGATGCAAATATCCTCAACAAAATATTAGCAAGCAGAATCCAACAGCACATTAAGAGGATCATACACCATGATCAAGTGGGGTTTATTCCAGGAATGCAAGGATTCTTCCATATACGCAAATCAATCAACGTGATACACCATATTAATAAATTGAAGGAGAAAATACATATGATCATCTCAATAGATGCAGACAAAGCTATCGACAAAATTCAACACCCATTTATGATAAAAACCCTGCAGAATGTAGGCATAGAGGGAACTTCCCTCAACAAAATAAAGGCCATATATGACAAACCCACAGCCAACATTGTCCTCAGTGGTGAAAAACTGAAAGCATTTCTACTAAGATCAGGAACAAGAAAAGGTTGCCCATTCTCACCACTGTTATTCAACATAGTTTTTGAAGTTTTAGCCACAGCAATCAGAGAAGAAAAGGAAATAAAAGGAATCCAAATCGGAAAAGAAGAAGTAAAGCTGTCACTGTTTGCAGATGACATGATACTATACATAGAGAATCCTAAGGATGCTACCAGAAAACTACTAGAGCTAATCAATGAATTTGGTAAAGTAGCAGGATACAAAATTAATGCATAGAAATCTCTGGCATTCCTATACACTAATGATGAATAATCTGAAAGTGAAATCAAGAAAACACTCCCATTTACCATTGCAACAAAAAAATAAAATATCTAGGAATAAACCTACCTAAGGAGACAAAAGACCTGTATGCAGAAAATTATAAGACACTGATGAAGGAAATTAAAGATGATACAAATAGATGGAGAGATATACCATGTTCTTGGATTGGAAGAATCAACATTGTAAAAATGACTCTAATACCCAAAGTAATCTACAGATTCAATGCAATCCCTATCAAACTACCACTGGCATTTTTCACAGAACTAGAACAAAAAATTTCAAAATTTGTATGGAAACACAAAAGACCCCGAATAGCCAAAGCAATCTTGAGAACGAAAAACGGAGCTGGAGGAATCAGGCTCCCTGACTTCAGGCTATACTACAAAGCTACAGTAATCAAGACAGTATGGTACTGGCACAAAAACAGAAATATAGATCAGGGGAACAGCATAGAAAGCCCAGAGATAAACCCACACACATATGGTCATCTTATCTTTCATAAAGGAGGACGGAATGTACAGTGAAGAAAGGACAGCCTCTTCAATAAGTGGTGCTGGGAAAACTGGACAGGTACATGTAAAAGTATGAGATTAGATCACTCCCTAACGCCATACACTAAAATAAGCTCAAAATGGATTAAAGACCTAAATGTAAGGCCAGACACTATCAAACTCTTAGAGGAAAACATAGGCAGAACACTCTATGACATAAATCACAGCAAGATCCTTTTTGACCCACCTCATAGAGAAATGGAAATAAAAACAAAAATAAACAAGTGAGACCTAATGAAACTTCAGAGCTTTTGCACAGCAAAGGAAACCATAAACAAGACCAAAAGACAACCCTCAGAATGGGAGAAAGTACTTGCAAATGAAGCAACTGACGAAGGATTAATCTCCAAAATTTACAAGAAGCTCATGCAGCAAAATAACAAAAAAACCAAACAACCCAATCTAAAATTGAGCAGAAGACTTAAATAGTCATTTCTCCAAAGAAGATATACAGAGTTCTAAGAAACACATGAAAGAATGCTCAACATCATTAATCATTAGAGAAATACAAATCAAAACTACAATGAGATATCATCTCACACCAGTCAGAATGGCCATCATCAAAAAATCTAGGAACAATAAGTGCTGGAGAGGGTGTGGAAAAAGGGGAATACTCTTGCATGCTGGTAGAATGTGAATTTGTACAGCCACTATGGAGAACAGTATGGAGGTTCTTTAAAAAACTAAAAATAGAACTACCATATGACCTAGCACTCCCACTACTGGGCATATACCCTGAGAAAACCATAATTCAAAAAGAGTCATGTACCGAAATATTAATTGCAGCTCTATCTACAATAGCCAGGAGATGGAAACAACCTATGTGTCCATCATCAGATGAATGGATAAAGAGATGTGGCACATATATACAATGGAATATTACTGAGCCATAAAAAGAAATGAAATTGAGCTATTTGTAATGAGGTGGATGGATCCTGAGTCTGTCATACAGAGTGAGGTAAGTCAGAAAGAGAAAGACAAATACTGTATGCTAACACATATATATGGAATTTAAGAAAAAAAGTGTCATGAGGAACCTAGGTTTAAGACAGGAATAAAGACACAGACCTACTGGAGAATGGACTTGAGGATATGGGCAGGGGGGAAGGGTAAGCTGTAAGAAAGCGAGAGAGCGGCATGGACATATATACACTATGAAATGTAAAATAGATAGCTAGTGGGGAGTAGCCACATAGCACAGGGCGATCAGCTCGGTGCTTTGTGACCACCTAGAGTGGTGGGTTAGGGAGGGTGGGAGGGAGGGAGATGCAAGAGGGAAGAGATATGGGAACATATGTATATGTATAACTGATACATTTTTTAATAAAGCAGAGAATAACACCAATGTAAAGCAATTATACTCCAATAAAGATGTAAAAAAAAAATTAAAAAAAATAAAAAATAAAAAAAAATTAAGTGACGAAAGAGAAAAACCTAAAACTAAGATTACTCTACTGAGGAAGGATCTCATTCCGATTTAACAGAGAAATTAAAGCTTTATACAAAAGGAAAAGCTAAGAGAATTCAGCACCACCAAACCAGCTTTACAGCAAATGCTAAAGGAAGTTCTCTAGGCAGGAAACACAAGAGCAGGAAAATACCTACAATAATAAACCCAAAACAATTAAGACAATTGTTATAGGAACGTACATATCGATAATACCTTAAATGTAAATGGATTAAATGCTCCAACCAAAAGACATAGACTGGCTGAATGGATACGAAAAGAAGACCCATATATATGCTGTCTACCAGAGACCCACTTCAGACCTAGGGACAAATACAAACTGAAAGTGAGGGGACGGAAAAAGTTATTCCATGCAAATAGAAACAAAAGAAAGCTGGAGTAGCAATTCTCATATAAGACAAAATAGACTTTAAAACAAAGACTCTTACAAGAGACAAAGAAGGACACTACATCATGATCAAGGGATTGATTCAAGAAGAAGATATAAGAATTGTAAATATTTATGCACCCAACATAGGAGCACCTCGATACATAAGGCAAATACTAACAGTCATAAAAGGGGAAATCGACAGTAACACAATCATACTAGGGGACTTTAACACCCCACTTTCTCCAATGGACGGATCATTGAAAATGAAAATAAATAAGGAAACAGAGCTTTAAATGATACATTAAACAAGATAGACTTAAATCATATTTATAGGACATTGCATCTAAAAACAACAGAATACCCATTCTTCTCAAGTGCTCATGGAACACTCTCCAGGATAGATCATATCTTGGGTCACAAATCAAGGCTTGGTAAATTTAAGAAAACTGAAATCGTATCAAGCATCTTTTCCAACTACAACGCTGTGAGACTAGATATCAATGCCAGGAAAATATCTGTAAGAAATACAAACACATGGAGGCTAAGCAACACACTACTTAATAACCAAGAGATCACTGAAGAAATCTAAGAGGAAATCAAAAAATACCTAGCAACAAATGACAATGAAAACACAATGACCCAAAACGTATGGGATGCAGCAAAAGCAGTTCTAAGAGGGAAGTTTATAGCTATACAAGCCTACCTTAAGAACAGGAAACATCTCAAATAAACAACCTAACCATATACCTAAAGCAATTAGAGAAAGAAGAAGAAAAAAAAAACCCCAGAATTAGCAGAAGGAAAGAAGTCATAAAAATCAGATCAGAAATAAATGAAAAAGAAATGAAGGAAACGATAGCAAAGATCAATAAAACTGAAAGCTGGTTCTTTGAGAAGATAAAAAAATTGGTAAACCATTAGCCAGACTTATCAAGAAGAAAAGGGAGAAGCCTCAAATCAATAGAATTTGAAATGAAAAAGGAGAAGTAAGAACCGACACTGCAGAAATACAAAGGATCATGAGAGATTACTACAATAACTATATATCAATAAAATGGACAACTTGGAAGAAATGGACAAATTCTTAGAAATGCACAACCTGCCAACACTGAAGCAGGAAGAAACACAAAATATAAACAGATCAATCACAAGCACTGAAATTGAGACTGTGATTAAACATCTTCCAACCAAGAAAAGCTCAGGACCAGATGTCTTCACAGGCGAATTTTATCAAACATTTAGAGAAGAACTAACACCTACCCTTCTCAAGCTCTTCTGAAATATAGCAGAGAGAGGAACACTCCCAAACTCATGATACAAGGCCACCATCACTCTGATACCAACACCAGACAAAGATGTCACAAAGAAAGAAAACTACAGGCCAATATCACTGATGAACATAGATGCAAAAATCCTCAACAAAATACTAAATACAGAATCCAACAGCACAATAAAAGGATCATACTCTATGATCAAGTGGGGTTTATTCCAGGAATGCAAGGATTCTTCAATATATGCAAATCAATCAACGTGATACACCATATTAACAAATTGAAGGGGAAAAACCATATGATCATCTCAACAGATGCAGAGAAAACTTTTGACAAAATTCAACACCCAGTTATGATAGAAACCCTCCAGAAAGTAGGCATCGAGGGAACTTTCCTCAACATAATAAAGGCCATATATGACAAACCCACAGCCAACATTGTCCTCAATGGTGAAAAATGGAAACCATTTCCACTATGATCAGGAACAAGACAAGGTTGTCCACACTCACCACTATTATTCAACATAGTTTTGGAAGTTTTAGCTGCAGCAGTCAGAGAAGAAAAAGAAATAAAAGGAACCTAAATCGGAAAAGAAGAAGTAAAGCTGTCACTGTTTGCAGATGACATGATACTATACATAGAGAATCTTAAAGATGCTACCAGAAAACTACTAGAGCTAATCAATGAATTTGGTAAAGTAGCAGGATACAAAAGTAATGCACGGAAGTCTCTTGCATTCCTATATACTAATGACGAAAAATCTGAAATTGAAATCAAGAAAACACTCCCATTTACCATTGCAACAAAAAGAATAAAATATCTAGGAATAAAACTACCTAAGGAGACAAAAGACCTGTGCGCATAAAACTATAGGACACTGATGAAAGGAATTAAAGATGATACAAATAGATTGAGAGATATACCATGTTCTTGGATTGGAAGAATGAACATTGTGGAAATGACTCTACTACCCAAAGCAATCTACAGATTCAATGCAATCCCTATCAAACTACCAGTGGCATTTTTCACAGAGCTAGAACCAAAATTTTCACAGTTTCTATGGAAACACAAAAGACCCCGAATAGCCAAAGCAATGTTGAGAAAGAAAAACGGAGCTGGAGGAATCAGGCTCCCTGATTTCAGACTATACTACAAAGCTGCAGTAATCAAGACAGTATGGTACTGGCACAAAAACAGAAGTATAGGTCATTGGAACAGGATAGAAAGCCCAGAGATAAACTCATGCACATATGGTCACCTTATCTTTGTTAAAGGGGGCAAGAGTATACAATGGAGAAAAGACAGCCTCTTCAATAAGTGGTGCTGGGAAAACTGGAAAGCTACTTGTAAAAGAATGAAATTAGAACACTCCTTAACACCATACACAAAAATAACCTCAACATGGATTAAAGACCTAAATGTAAGGCCAGACACCATCAAACTCTTAGAGGAAAGCATAGGCAGAACACTCTATGACATAAATCACAGCAAGATCCTTTTTGACCCACCTCCTAGAGCAATGGAAATAAAAACAAAATAAACAAATGGGACCTAATGAAACTTAAAACTTTTGCACTTCAAAGGAAACCATAAACAAGACCAAAAGACAACCCTCAGAATGGGAGAAAATATTTGCAAATGAAGCAACTGACAAAGGATTAATCTCCAAAATTTATAAGCAGCTCATGCAGCTTAATAACAAAAGAACAAACAACCCAATCCAAAAATGGGCAGAAGACCTAAATAGACATTTCTCCAAAGAAGATATACAGAGTGCCAACAAACACATGAAAGAATGCTCAACATCACTAATCATTAGAGAAATGCAAATCAAAACTACAATGAGATATCATCTCACACCAGTCAGAATGGCCATCATCAAAAAATCTAGAAACAATAAATGCTGGAGAGGGTGTGGAGAAAAGGGTACCCTCTTGCACTGTTAGTGGGAATGTAAATTGATACAGCCACTATGGAGAACTGTATGGAGGTCCTTAAAAAACTAAAAATAGAACTACCTTACGACCCAGCAATCCCACTACTGGGCATATACCCTGAGAAAACCATAATTCAAAGCGTCACGTACCAAAATCTTCATTGCAGGTCTATTTACAATAGCCAGGACATGGAAGCAACCTAAGTTTCCATCAACAGAGGACTGGATAAAGAAGATGTGGCACATATATACAATGGAATATTACTCAGCCATGAAAATGAATGAAAGTGAGTTATTTGTAGTGAGCTGGATGGACCTAGAGACTGTCATACAGAGTGAAGTAAGTCAGAAAGAGAAAAACAAATACCGTATGCTAACACATATATATGGAACTAAAAAAAAAAAAAAAAAGGAAAATGGTCAGAAGGACCTAAGGGCAAGACGGGAATAAAGATGCAGACCTACTAGAGAATGGACTTGAGGATACCGGGAGTGGGAAGGGTAAGCTGTGGACAAAGTGAGAAAGTGACATGGACATATATACACTAGCAAACGTAACATAGATAGCTAGTGGGAAGCCGCCGCATAGCACAGGGAGATCAGCTTGGTGCTTTGTGACCACCTAGAGGGGTGGGAGAGAGAGAGATGCAAGAGGGAAGAGATATGGGGACATATGTATATGTATAACTGATTCACTTTTTTATAAATCTGAAACTGACACACCATTGTAAAGCAATTACACACTAATAAAGAAGTTAAAAAAAAAGACGTGGCGCAACCAAGTTAAAAATAAAATTACAAAGAAAGCATTCACAGTTTGGGATGATGAAAAATTCTGGAGATGGATAGTGGTGATGGTTGCACAATAATGTGTGTGTACCTAATGTCACTGAATTGTTCAATTAATATGCTTAAAATGATAAATTTTGTTATGTATATTTTTCCACAATAAAAGAAAAGAAGAAAAGTTTCAGGTGAAGGTGACATAGCATAGAGTTTGTTCTAAATAAGTAGCTGTAAATGGATCTAAATGAAATGTAAGTGTTGAAATAAGAAATAGTGATACCCTGTTTTGTCTGATTTCAAAGCCCATAGGTAAGACCACTTAGCTCTACAGCATGTATATCATGTTATGGATGCCTCTACAACATTGCCTGTACTGACAGAAGATAGCGCTGTGAATAGTTGCTGATTCTATTTGTCCTTAGAATGGTTGTCGCGGAGGAGAAGCATGCTCTGAAAGATCTCGGGCTTCCTTTTATTGTGCAAATTGCACAAAGTCTTTTGTAATAGCAAAGTGGCCCCCCATAGAAACTGCATAAACTTGTCTCAGCCCATCCATCCATCCACCCATCTGCACATCCATGCATGGGAAATCAGGACTTCATCCATCTATCCATCCAATAAATATCTTTCTAGAGCTTCAATAGGCCATGCACTACAGTCCACACCCCATTAAAAAGCTTCATTATCATCTTGTGAGTCAGGGCAAGGGACTCTCTTAAGGAACCTTCTCCTTGTTTCAGAACTCTGGTCCTCTGTGTTCTCCTCTGGGACTGCTTGCCTCTTTCGGCATTCTGTGACATTTATTGCCAGCTCATAAACAAACGCTTTCAGATGGAAGTATACTTCTTATGTATCTTTCTAGCTGCTGGATCACTTGGTTTCTCCCCACTGACCAACATCAGAACACTAGAACATTCACAAATGATGTAGTTCTACATGTCCATTTGAGTGGTGCTTCTCAACTCAATATAAATCACAGAGCAGGAAGGGTAACATCTGAAGCTTTGTGAAAAAGTATAATTTGTGGGTCGATTTTCATATATAGGATAAGCCTCCTCCTGTATTGTACCACTGTACCTCCATCTATTTCTCCACTTGGTTGATCACTAGGTAAATTTTCAGCCCTGGAGAGAGGATCTGTGCTTTTTTGTTCTTAAGTTGCTATAAATGAAAAGCAACTTATTCAACTGACCTCCCATTATGGGGTTCATCTGCTGAACTCCAGAACTGATTCATAAGATAACATTATCACAGTGTCAGTGATGTACTATTCTGGTTATTTTTTTAAAAAAATAGGGCTGCACATTCTTTTAGGTGAATGTGACTTAGCATAGTTTGTTCTAAATAAGTAGTTGTACAAATGGATCTAAATGAAATGCAAATGTCAAAATAAGCCTTGAAAGAACAGGTAAGTAATAATTTAAAAATTAAAAGTCATCCTTCCAGCCTTTCATGGACTGGTTTCTGCCTCCATTCCCGCCTCATTGCCTCCCCCTTGTGTACCTTATGCCACAGTCACTGTGGTGCCCTGGGTTGTAAGGGGTGTTTGTGAGTACACATGTTTGCATGCATCGGTGCATGCACAGGACACTTGCGAGAAGCGCATCTATTGAGAGTCACAATTCCATGTTTGTGCGTGGCCTCCCACAATACATCCTGTGCCTTAGTTTCCACTCTTTTGTTGGTTTCTTTTTCTCTTGAGTCAGATAGATTAAGCTTCAGTTTCCCTGGTAACCAACACCAGTGTTTTATCTCAGCCTCTGGTCACAGAAAGAGAGCAAGATGGAGAGAATTTCCCATTGGTCCTGGCCCTTCCAGCTGGGCTGTTGCCTGAGATGAGTGATCAGTGAGGATGAGCAGAAGAATGTTGCCAAGACAACAGAATCCCACACTCCTGTCTAGCACTGAGGCACTTCTCCCTCCCCCTCCCCGCATACTTGGATCTCACCTGAGAATGGGAGTGTGCTTTGGCTAAGAGTGAAGAGATAGATGCATGGTAGAGAATTTAGGGAGAGAGGTGAAATCTTGGGAGCCTTCAGAAGGGACTGAAAGAGGTGCGGGAGTCACAAAAAAAGCATTCTGTATAGCACTGCGATCTCAGGAGACAATGAAGTCTATGAAAGCACAGTGGCTCTAACGTGTGGTTCCATGATTTTCTCCAGCAGTACACAGTGCTACAACCATTTTCTGAAGCCAAGCTCCATGCCTCAGGCCTTGGAAAATGGGGCCTGTGTTGTTTGTTAAAGGAGAATGGAGCCTGACATCGCTTATGGAGGGCAAGGATGGCCTTGAGGAGACCCTGCTCACCTCAGTGACAACTCTCATCTGTTACTCCACTCTGTGTGTCTGTCTGTCTGGTACGTTCTTCCTTCTGTGCTCCCTTTTGAGGGGGGATCTCTTCATGGGATGTGAAACGTTGTCCTCAGTTAAAGGGGAGGATGAGGCGAGGATGCCCCAATCTCCTCAAATATGGACTGATGAGATGGTGGGCAGAGGAGGAGTTGGTGGGGATGGTGTGCTGAAATCACAGACTCACTCGCACTCCTCAGATGGCACGGGGACTTTGGTTAACTTATTCTCTCTGGCCGATCTGATCTGATCTTTATCATGAGTGCCCACTCTCTGGAGTGGCAAACAAACAAACAAACAAACAAACCCCACTGAATTTATATCTAATCTGGTAAGTGCAATCTGATGTTATCATGTGAATGGTTCATTTAAAATAGTACTGTCTGTTTTGGTGAAATGCTCAGTCTCTCAGATTTCCACCCCACTTCCCTGCTCCTTTCCAAGGTGGGGAAGGCATAGGTATGGATTACAAATCTCCTGGGTGATGTGGGAAGGGGTGGGGGTCTATGAAATTCTTACACTGCTCACAGTATCCTTGGTGGTTTCTGAGGGAAGGATGACTCTCCTCTCCCGGGTCCAGTTGGTGATGCTGACCTGCACCGCCCATGGGTGGGGCTGGTGAAACTTGCATTTTTGTCTCTCTCCTCTTGGTGGGGAGCCGGTGCTCCCTGGCTGACTCAGCCTCAGCTCACTCTGCTGGCATCTGCAGACCCCTCTGAATCTGGGTCTCATCTTCCATCGCACCCCGGGGCAGGGTGTCCACTCCACAGCCTCAGCTGAAGGGTCATCTAAGCCCTTAGACAGGTTAGACTCCCTTCATTGTAGAACCCCTGGCTCTGGACTCAGCCAATTTCCACATTCCCGCTACAGGGAATGAAGGCCCTAGGGGTCTCACCACCACAGCAGGAACCAGGATCAGCTCCAGAAGGCTAAATTCCTAAACTGCAGCCATCCTTCTGCCCACTTTGTAGATGATGGAATGATCCAGAAGAAACGGGGAACGTGACGATTCAGGAAAAAGGGATGATCATTGCAAAGGCCCACTCCTGGAGAAGGAGGAAGGATATGGGATGCAGGTGAAGGGCTTGACCTCAGATGGGATCTGGTCACTTCCTCCAGAGGCGCAGCAGAGAATACAAGTACAGATCCAGTGTTGGCAATTGGTGAGAGTTCCTGTCTGATGGCTTTTCTATTCTCAGTTATCATCGAATATCATAAGAGTGGGTGCTTGTGCTTGTGGAAGTCTATTGTAGGTAGAGGAGAAAGAAGATACAGGTGTGGAGGGTGCAAAGAGTTTGTCCTTTTGGTGGAACTGCCAGGAGAGTAGGCAGGAGGGAGAACGAAGCATATGAGTTATGTTAGAGGGGGAGAATTTATAGCCCTGGGTAAGCTGGGTGCGGAGGGGCTTGGTGGACCGCGAGAAAGTCGGAGGGGGGTGTCGCTGGACTGGAGGCCAGTCTTGGAGACTTCCCAAAAGGTTGAAGGCTGTTGGTGAAGAGGCACTACAGCGAGGGAGCTGGAGGACAGGACGTTGTGTTGGGGGTGATGAGAGGGAGGAATGCTAGAAATGGACACCATGAGGGCCGCGGTTTTTCCTGATGCCCAGGGCGTGACCGTGGGCAGGGGGATGCTCGGGTGGGGAGGAGAAGAACATCGCTGAGGACGGAGAGGCTCCGGCGTGACCGAGTGAGTCTCTTGGGCACTGAGGTCGCCGGGACGGATCAGAAGAGTGAAGGCTGAGAAGAGCACAGTTCAGTGTGCCACAGGACGAGGGCGTTCACAGATGTCCAGGGGATTGGTACAGATCCCGCACGTGGGGGGCTGGGGCAGTGGGCGACGGGACCCGGACGTCACCGGTCCAGTCCCTTAGCTAACAGATTACAGCAGGGTCCAGGAAAGAACTTCTAAGAGACCCGGGCAGGGAGAGTGGCACTAACCTCAATGTACTCCCGCACGCAGGCCCAGAACCCGCCAATCGGAGCGCAGCCCCGCCCCATGGGCTTTCGTCCTTCCTGGGCGCCGGGACTTCCTGCCCCTGTTGCTATGGTTCTGGGGGCGGGACTAGGGAAGGCTTCGGTGGGGCTGACAGTTCGGCGGGTTCCCTGCATTTTTGTGGTCAACACTGGCGTCCCGCTTGGCTTCCGCATCCACGACCTCCAGGGCTCTGCGAGGAAAACCAGCGGAAAAGATGAATTTTTTTCTCTGGGATTGGTGGCAATTAATCTCATTAGAGCCTAGATGGCAGTGTTGCACCGTGCAGCAACCTTGCCCGCCTCCGGCCCCTCCCTTCGTGCTTTAAAAAAACCCCAAGGAGCCTTTTCCGCGAAAAAGTCGGCCTCTTTTGGAGTCTGCGCGGGCTAGGCCGGTCCTAAGGCTGGATCTGCTCCCTTAGTGTGGTCCCCTTTGAAAACTCACCGCCCAGGGACAGAACCCTTTTGCTTTTCAAATTGACCTTTCACCCACGGAGCTGCCTTTGTTCCTTAGCAACTTGTATTTCTGTTTCTCTGAATGATCTTGTTATGGGTTTACCCTGGGTTTTCCTGTGTTTTATGGACCTGGGTTTTACATATGATAAAATATATTCTCTCATTATTAAAGTCACTAGACCTCAATATAAGAAATTTGGAATACAGATAAAGTGTAACAAAGAAAGGTAGACTTATCCACAATCCCATTACCCGGTGATAACCATTGATAATATTTCATGATAAGTTTCCTTAGAGGTTTTTCATTCGTAAATGTGAACTTTAAACATGAGGATCCTATTGCATCGTGACTTGAATATCTCCCTTTTATTTTTTTAACAACTTTATGGGAGTATAATTGCTTTATATTGTTGTGTTAGTTGCTGCTGTATATATAACAAAGTGAATCAGCTATATGTATACATATATCCCCATATCCCCTCCCTCTTGCATCTCCCTCACCCTCCGTATCCCACCCCTCTAGGTGGTCACAAAGCACCAAGCTAATCTTCCTGTGTTACGTAGCTGCTTCACAGTAGGTAATCTATTCTACATTTGGTAGTGTATATATGTCAGTGCTAATCTCTCACTTAGTTCCAGCTTACCTTTCCCCCTCCCCGTGTCCTCAAAGTCCATTCTCTACCTCTGTGTCTTTATTTCTGTCCAGCCCCCAGGTTCATCAGAACCATTAAAAGTATTTTTTTTTTAGATTCTATATATATGTGTTAGCATATGTTATTTGTTTTTCTCTTTCTGACTTACTTCGCTCTATATGACAGACTCTAGGTCCATCAACATCACTACAAATAACTCAGTTTCGTTTCTTTTTATGGGTGAGTAATATTCCATTGTATATATATGCCACATCTTCTTTATCCATTCATCTGTCGATGGACACTTAGGTTGCTTCCATGTCCTGGCTATTGTGAATAGTGCTGCAGTAAAAACTGTGGTACGTGACTCTTTTTGGATTATGGTTTTCTCAGGGTATATGCCCAGTAGTGGGATGGCTGGGTCATATGGTAGTTCTATTTTTAGTTTTTTGAGGAGCATCCATACTGTTCTCCATAGTGGCTGTATCAATTTACATTCCCATCAACAGTGCAAGAGGGTTCCCTTTTCTCCACACCCTCTCCAGCATTTATTGTTTATAGATTTTTTTTTTTTTTTTTTGTGGTACGCGGGCCTCTCACTGTTGTGGCCTCTCCCGTTGCGGAGCACAGGCTCCGGACGCGCAGGCTCAGCGGCCATGGCTCACGGGCCCAGCCGTTCCGCGGCATGTGGGATCTTCCCAGACTGGGGCACGAACCCATGTACCCTGCATCAGCAGGCGGACTCTCAACCACTGCACCACCAGGGAAGCCCTGTAGATTCTTTTGATGATGGCCATTCTGACCAGTGTGAGGTGATACCTCACTGTAGTTTCTTCTTTTTTCTTTTAACATTTTTATTGGAGTATAATTGCTTTACAGTGGTGTGTTAGTTTCTGCTTTATAACAAAGTGAATCAGTTATACATATACATATATCGCCATATCACCTCCCTCCTGCCTCTGCCTCCCACCATCACTATCCTACCCCTCTAGTGGTCACAAAGCACTGAGCTAATCTCCCTGTGCTATGTAGCTGCTTCCCACTATCTATCTATTTTACATATGGTAGTGTATATATGTCCATACCACTCTCTCACTTCGTCCCAGCTTACCCGTCCCCTTCCCTGTGTCCTCAAGTCCATTCTGTACGTCTGGGTCTTTATTCCTGTCCTGACCCTAGGTTCTTCAGAACCTTTTTTTTTTTTTAATTCCATATATATGTGTTAGCATACAGTATTTGTTTTTCTCTTTCTGACTTACTTCACTCTGTATGACAGATTCAAGTTCCAGCCACCTCACTATAAAGAACTCGATTTTGTTTCTTTTTATGGCTGAGTAATATTCCATTGTATATATGTGCCACATCTTTATCCATTCATCTATTGATGGACACTTAGGTTGCTTCCATGCCCTGGCTATTGTAAATAGAGCTGCAGTGAACATTGTGGTACATGACTCTTTTTGAATTATGGTTTTCTCAGGGTATATGCCCAGTAGTGGGATTGCTGGGTCATATGGTAGTTCTATTTTTAGTTTTGTAAGGAACCTCCATACTGTTCTCCATAGTGGCTGTCTCAATTTACATTCCCACCAACAGTGCAAGAGTGTTCCCTTTTCTCCACACATTTATTGTTTGTAGCATTTATTGTTTGTAGATTTTTTGATGATGGTCCTTCTGACTGGTGTGAGGTGATACCTCATTGTAGTTTTGATTTGCATTTCTCTAATGATTAATGATGTTGAGCATTCTTTCATGTGTTTTTTGGCAATCTGTATATCTTCTTTGGAGAAATGTCTATTTAGGTCTTCTGCCCATTTTTGGATTGGGTTGTTTGTTTTTTGATACTGAGCTGCACGATCTACTTGTATATTTTGAAGATTAATCCTTTGTCAGTAGCTACATTTGCAAATATTTTCTCCCATTCTGAATGTTGTCTTTTCATCTTGATTATGGTTTCCTTTGCTGTACAAAAGCTTTTAAGTTTCATTAGGTACCATGTGTTTATTTTGGTTTTTATTTCCATTTCTCTATGAGGTGGGTCAAAAAGGATCTTGCTGTGATTTATGTAAAAGAGTGTGTTCTTCCTATGTTTTTCGCTACGAGTATTAGAGTGTCTGGCCTTACATTTAGGTCTTTAATCCATTTTGAGTTTATTTTTGTGTATGGTGTTATGGAGTGTTCTAATTTCATTCTTTTACATGTACCTGTCCAGTTTTCCCAGCACCACTTATTGAAGAGGATGTCTTTTCTCCATTGTATGTTCTTGCCTCCTTTATCAAAGATAAGGAGACCATATGTGTGTGGGTTTATCTATGGGCTTTCTATTCTGTTCCATGGATCTATATTTCTGTTTTTGTGCCAGTACCATACTGTCTTGTATACTGTAGCTTTGTAGTATAGTTTGAAGTCCAGGAGCCTGATTCCCCCAGCTCCATTTTTCTTTCTCAAGATTGCTTTGGCTGTTTGGGATCTTTTGTGTTTCCATACAAATTGTGCAATATTTTGTTTTAGTTCTGTGAAAAATGCCACTGGTACTCTGATAGGGATTGCAGTGAATCTGTAGTTTGCTTTGGGTAGTATAGTCATTTTCACAATGTTGATTCTTCCAGTCTAGGAACATGGTATATCTCTCCATCTGTTTGTATCATCTTTAATTTCTTTCATCAGTGTCTTATAGTTTTCTGCATGCAGGTCTTTTGTCTCCATAGGTAGGTTTATTCCGAGGTATTTTATTCTTTCTTTTGCAATGGTAAATGGGAGTGTTTCCTTAATTTCTGTTTCAGATTTTTCATCATTAGTGTATAGGAATGCAAGAGATTTATGTGCATTAATTTTGTATAATGCTACTTTACCAAATTCATTGATTAGCTCTAGTAGTTTTCTCGTAGCATCTTTAGGATTCTCTATTTATAGTGTCATGTCATCTGCAAACAGTGACAGCTTTACTTCTTCTTCTCCAATTTGGGTTCCTTTTATTTCCTTTTCTTCTCTGATTGCTGTGGCTAAAACTTCCAAAACTATGTTGAATAATAGTGGTGAGAGTGGGCATCCTTGTCTTTTTCCTGATCTTAGAGGAAATGGTTTCAGTTTATCAACGTTGAGAACGATGTTGACTGCAGGTTTGTCCTATATAGCCTTTATTATGTTAAAGTAAGTTCATTTTATTTCTACTTTCTGCAGGGTTTTTTTTAATCATAAATGGGTGTTGAATTTTGTCGAAAGCTTTTTCTGTATTTATTGAGATGATCATATGGTTTTTCTCCTTCAGTTGGTTAATATGGTATATCACATTGATTGAATTGCATATATTGTGGAATCCTTCCATTCCTTGGATAAACCCCACTTGAACATGGTGTATGATCCTTTTAATGTGCTGTTGGATTCTGTTTGCTAGTATTTTGTTGAGGATTTTTGCATCTATGTTCATCAGTGATATTGGCCTGTAGTTTTCTTTCTTTGTGACATCTTTGTCTGGTTTTGGTATCAGGGTGATGGAGGCCTCTTAGAATGAGGTTGGGAGTGCTCTTCCCTCTGCTGTATTTTGGAAGAGTTTGAGAAGGTAGGTTTTAGGTCGTCTCTAAATGTTTAGTAGATTTCGCCTGTGAAGCCATGTGGTCCTGGGCTTTTTTCTGTTGGAAGATATTTAATCACAGTTTCAATTTCAGTGCTTGTGATTGGTCTGTTTATATTTTCTATTTCTTCCTGGTTCAGTCTCGGAAGGTTGTGCTTTTCCAAGAATTGGTCCATTTATTCCAGGTGTCCATTTTATTGGCATATAGTTTCTAGTAGTAATCTCTCATGATCCTTTGTATTTCTGCAGTGTCAGCTGTTACTTCTCCTTTTTCATTTCTAATTCCGTTGATTTGAATCTTCTCCCTTTTTTTTTTTGATGAATCTGGCTAATGGTTTATAAATTTTGTTTATCTTCTCAAAGAAGCAGGTTTTAGTTTTATTGATCTTTGCTATTGTTTCCTTCTTCATTTATTTCTGAGTTGATCTTTATGATTTCTTTCCCTCTGCTAACTTTGGGTTTTTTTAGTTATTCTTTCTCTAATTAGTTTCTATGTAAGGTTAGGTTTTTTATTTGAGGTGTTTCTTGAGGTAGGATTGTATTGCTATAAACTTCCCTCTTAGAACTGTTTTTGCTGCATCCCATAGGTTTTGGCTCGTTGTGTCTCCCTTGTCATTTGTTTCTAGGTATTTTTTGATTTCCTCTTTGATTTCTTCAGTGATCACTTCGTTTTTAAGTAGTGTATTGTTTAGCCTCCATGTGTTTGTATTTTTTACAGATCTTTTCCTGTAATTGATATCTAGTCTCATGGTGTTGTGGTCAGAAAAGATACTTGATACAATTTCAATTATCTTAAATTTACCAAAGCTTGATTTGTGACCCACGATATGATCTATCCTGGGGAATGTTCCATGAGCACTTGAGAGGAAAGTGTATTCTGTTGTTTTTGGATGGAATGTCCTCTGAATATCAATTAAGTCCATCTTGTTTAATGTATAATTTAAAGCTTGTGTTTCCTTATTTATTTTCATTTTGGATCTGTCCATTGGTGGAAGTGGGGTGTTAAAGTCCCCTACAATGTTTGTGTTACTGTTGATTTCCACTTTTATGGCTGTTAGCATTTGCCTTATGTATTGAGGTACTCCTGTGTTGGGTGCATATATATGTATAATTGTTGTATCTTCATCTTGGATTGATCCCTTGATCATTATGTAGTGTCCTTCTGTGTCTCTTGTAGTAGTTTTTATTTTAAAGTCTATTTTGTCTGTTATGTGAATTGCTACTCCAGTTTTCTTTTGATTTCTATTTGCATGGAATATCTTTTTCATTCCCCTCACTTTCAGTCTGTATGTGTCCCTAGGTTTGAAGTGGGTCTCCTGTAGACAGCATATATATGGGTCTTGTTTTTGTATCCATTCAGCCAGTCTATGTCTTTTGGTTCAAGCATTTAATCCGTTTACATTTAAAGTAATTGTTGATATGTATGTTTCTAATACCATTTTCTTAATTGTTTTGGGTTTGTTATTGTAGGCCTTTCCCTTCTCTTGTGTTTCCTGCCTAGAGAAGTTCATTTAGCATTTGTTGTAAAGTTTGTTTGGTGATGCTGAATTCTCTTAGCTTTTGCTTGTCTCTAAAGGTTTTGATTTCTCTGTTGAATCTGAATGAGATCCTTGCTGTGTAGAGTAATCTTGGTTGTAAGTTTTTCCCTTTCATCACTTTAAATGTGTCCTGCCACTCCCTTCTGGCTTGCTGATTTTCTGCTGAAAGATCAGCTGTTAACCTTATGGGGATTCCTTGTATGTTATTTTTCCTTTGTTGCTTTTAATATTTTTCCTTGGTATTTAATTTTTTTAAAACATCTTTATTTTAGTATAATTGCTTTACAATGGTGTGTTAGTTTCTGCTTTATAACAAAGTAAACCAGTTATACATATACATATGTTCCCATATCTCTTCCCTCTTGCATCTCCCTCCCTCCCACCCTCCCTATGCACCCCTCTAGGTGGTCACAAAGCACCGAGCTGATCTCCCTGTGCTATGTGGCTGCTTCCCACTACCTATCTATTTTATGTTTAGTAGTGTATATGTGTCCATGTCACTCTCTCACTTTTTCACAGCTTACCCTTCTGCCTCCCCATATCCTGAAGTCCATTCTCTAGTAGGTCTGTGTCTTTATTCCCGTCTTTCCCCTAGGTTCTTCATGACCATTTTTTTTTCTTAGATTCCATATATGTGTGTTAGCATATGGTATTTGTTTTTCTCTTTCTGACTTACTTCACTCTGTATGACAGACTCTAGGTCCATCCATCTCATTACAAATAACTCAATTTCATTTGTTTTATGGCTGAGTAATATTCCATTGTATATATGTGCCACATCTTCTTTATCCATTCATCTGTTCATGGACACTTAGGTTGCTTCCATGTCCTGGCTATTGTAAATAGAGCTCCAATGAATATTTTGGTTCATGACTCTTTGAGAATTATGGTTTTCTCAGGGTATACGCCCAGTAGTGGGATTGCTGGGTTGTATGGTAATTCTATCAGTACTTTTTTAAGGAACCTCCATACTGTTCTCCATAGTGGCTGAACCAATTCACATTCCCACCTGCAGTGCAAGAGTGTTCCCTTTTCTTGACACCCTTTCCAGCATTTATTGTTTGTAGATTTTTTGATGATGGCCATTCTGCCTGGTGTGAGATGATATCTCATTGTAGGTTTGATTTGCATTTCTCTAATGATTAATGATGTATAGCATTCTTTCATGTGTTTGTTGGCAGTCTGTATATCTTCTTTGGAGAAATGTCTGTTTAGGTCTCCTCTCCATTTTTAGATTGGGTTGTTTGTTATTTTGTTATTGAGCTGCGTGAGCTTCTTATAAATTCTGGAGATTAATCATTTCTCAGTTGCTTCATTTGCAAATATTTTCTCCCATTCTGAGGGTTGTGTTTTTGTCTTGTTTATGGTTTCCTTTGCTGGACAAAAGGTTTTAAGTTTCATTATGTCCCGTTTGTTCATTTTTGTTTTTATTTCCATTTCTCTGGGAGGTGGGTCAAAAAGGATCTTGCTGTGATTTATGTCATAGAGTGTTCTGCCTATGTTTTCCTCTAAGAGTTTGATAGTTTCTGGCCTTACATTTAGGTCTTTAATCCATTTTGAGCTTATTTTTGTGTATGGTGTTAGGGAGTGATCTAATCTCATACTTTTACATGTACCTGTCCAGTTTTCCCAGCACCACTTATTGAAGAGGCTGTCCTTTCTCCACTGTACATTCCTGCCTCCTTTATCAAAGATAAGGTGTCCATATGTGTGTGGGTTTATCTCCAGGCTTTCTATCCTGTTCCCTTGATCTATCTTTCTGTTTTTGTGCCAGCGCCACACGTCTTGACCACTGTAGCCCCGTAGCACAGTCCGAAGTCAGGGAGCCTGACTCCTCCAGCTCTGCCCCTTGTTCTCAAGATTGCTTTGGCTATTCTGGGTCTTTTGTGTTTTCATGCAAATTGTGAAATTTTTTGTTCTAGTTCTGTGAAAAATGCCAGTGGTAGTGATAGGGATTGCATTGAATCTGTAGATTGCTTTGGTTAGAGAGTCATTTTCACAATGTTGAGTCTTCCAATCCAGGAACATGGTATATCTCTCCATCTATTTGTATCATCTTTAATTTCTTTCATCAGTGTCTTATAATTTTGTACATACAGGTCTTTTGTCTCCTTAGGTAGGTTTATTCCTAGATATTTTATTCTTTTTGTTGCAATGGTAAATGGGAGTGTTTTTTTGATTTCACTTTCAGATTTTTCACCATTAGTGTATAGGAATGCCAGAGATTTCTGTGCATTAATTTTGTATCCTGCTACTTTATGAAATTCATTGATTAGCTCTAGTAATTTTCTGGTAGCATGTTTAGGATTGTCTATATATAGTATCATGTCATCTGCAAACAGTGACAGCTTTACTTCTTCTTTTCAGATTTGGATTCCTTTTATTTCCTTTTCTTCTCTGATTGCTGTGGCGAAAACTTCAAAAACTTTGTTGAATAAGAGTGGTGACAGTGGGGAACCTCTTCTTGTTCCTGATCTTAGTGGAAATGCTTTCAGTTTTTCACCATTGAAGACAATGTTGGCTGTGGGTTTGTCATATATGACCTTTATTATGTTGAGGAAAGTTCCCTCTATGCCTACTTTCTGCAGGGTTTTTATCATAATGGGTGTTGAATTTTGTTGAAAGCTTTCTGTGCATCTATTGAGATGATCATATGGTTTTTCTCATTCAATTTTTTAATATGGTTTATCATATTTATTGATTTGCATGTATGGAAGAATTCTTGTATTCCTAGAATAAACCCCAGTTGATTATGGTGTATGATCCTTTTAATGTGCTGTTGGATTCTGTTTGCTAGTATTTTGTTGAGTATTTTTGGATCTATGTTCATCAGTGATATTGACCTGTAGTTTTCTTTCTTTGTGACATCCTTGTCTGTTTTTGGTATCAGAGTGATGATGGCCTCATAGAATGAGTTTGGCAGTGTTCCTCCCTCTGCTATATTTTGGAAGAGTTTGAGAAGGATAGGTGTTAGCTCTTCTCTTAATGTTTGATAGAATTCGCTTGTGAAGCCATTTGGTCCCGGGCTTTTGTTTGTTGGAATATTTTTACTCACAGTTTCAATTTCAGTGCTTGTGATTGGTCTGTTCATATTTTCTATTTCTTCCTGATTCAGTCTTGGCAGGTTATGCATTTCTAAGAATTTGTCCATTTCTTCCAGGTTGTCCATTTTATTGGCATAGAGTTGCTTGTAATCTCTCATGATCTTTTGTATTTCTGCAGTGTCAGTTGTTACTTCTCCTTTTTCATTTCTAATTCTATTGATTTGAGTCTTCTCCCTTTTTTTCTTGATTAGTCTGGCTAATGGATTATCAATTTTGTTTGTCTTCTCAAAGAACCAGCTTTTAGTTTTATTGATCTTTGCTATCGTTTCCTTCATTTCTTTTTCATTTATTTCTGATCTGATTTTTATGATTTCTTTCCTTCTGCTAACTTTTGGGTTTTTTTGGTTGTTGTTTCTCTAACTGCTTTATGTGCAAGGTTAGGTTGTTTATTCGAGATGTTACCTGTTTCTTAAGGTAGGATTGTATTGCTATGAACTTCCCTCTTAGAACTGCTTTTCTGCATCTCATAGGTTTTGAATTGTCGTGTCTCCATTGTCATTTGTTTCTAGGTTTTTTTTAAATTTCCTCTTTGATTTCTTCAGTGATCACTTCGTTATTAACTAGTGTATTGTTTAGCCTCCATGTGTTTGTATTTTTTACAGAACTTTTCCTGTAATTGATATCTAGTCTCATGGCGTTGTGGTCAGAAAAGATACTTGATACAATTTCAATTTTCTTAAATTTACCAAGGCTTGATTTGTGACACAGGACATGATCTATCCTGGAGAATGTTCCATGAGCACTTGAGAAGAATGTGTATTCTGTTGTTTTTGGATGGAATGTCCTATAAATATCAATTAAGTCCATCTTGTTTAATGTATCATTTAAAGCTTGTGTTTCCTTATTTTTTTTACTTTTGCATGATCTGTCCATTGGTGAAAATGGGGTGTTAAAGTTCCCTACTATGAATGTGTTACTGTTGATTTCCCCTTTTATGGCTGTTAGTATTTGCCTTATGTATTGAGGTGCTCCTATGTTGGGTGCAGAAATATTTACAATTGTTATATCTTCTTCTTGGATCAATCCGTTGATCATTATGTAGTGTAATTCTTTGTCTCTCCTAATAGTCTTTATTTTAAAGTATATTTTGTCTGATATTAGATTTACTATTCCAGCTTTCTTTTGGTTTCCATTTGCATGGAATATCTTTTTCCATCCACTTAGTTTCAGTCTATATGTGTCTCTAGGTCTGAAGTGGGTCTCTTGTAGACAGCATATATATGGGTCTTGTTTTTTTTATCCATTCAGCAATCTATGTGTTTTGGTGGGAGCATTTAGTCCATTTACATTTAAGTTAATTATCAATAGGTATGTTCCTATTACCGTTTTCTTAATTGTTTTGTGTTCGTTATTGTAGATCTTTTCCTTCTCTTGTGTTTGTTGTCTAGAGGAGTTCCTTTAGCATTTGTTGTAAAGCTGGTTTGGTGGTGCTGAACTCTCTCAGCTTTTGCTTGTCTGTATAGGTTTTAATTTCTCCATTAAATCTGAATGCGATCCTTGCTGGGTAGAGTAATCTTGGTTGTAGTTTTTTCTCCTTCATCACTTTAAATATGTCCTGCCACTCCCTTCTGGCTTGCAGAGTTTCTGCTGAAAGATCGGTTGTTAACCTTATGGTGATTCCCTTCTGTGTTATTTGTTGTTTTTCCCTTGCTGCTTTTAATATGTTTTCTTTGTATTTAATTTTTCATAGTTTTATTAATATGTGTCTTGGCGTGTTTCTCCTTGGATTTGTCCTGAATGGGACACTCTGTGCTTCCCGGACTTGATTAACTATTTCCTTTCCCATATTAGGGAAGTTTTCAACTATAATGTCTTCAAATATTTTCTCAGTCTCTTTCTTTTTCTCTTCTTCTTCTGGGACCCGTATATTCGACTGTTGGTGCATTTAATTTTGTCCAGAGGTCTCTGGGACTGTCCTCAATTTTTTTCTTTGTTTTTACTTTATTCTGCTCTGTGGTATTTATTTCTACTATTCTATCTTCCAGGTCACTTATCCTTTCCTCTGCCTCAGTTATTCTGCTATTGATTCCTTCTAGAGAATTTTTAATTTCATTTATTGTGTTGTTCATCTTTGTTTGTTTGCTCTTTAATTCTTCTAGGTCCTTGTTAAATATTTCTTGTATCTTCTCCATTCTATTTCCAAAATTTTATATCATCTTTACTATCATTACTGTGAATTGTTTTTCTGGTAGACTGCCTATTTCCTCTTCATTTGTTTGGTCTGTGGATTTTTGCCTTGCTCCTTCATCTGCTGCGTATTTCTCTGTCTTCCCATTTTTCTTAACTTACTATGTTTTGGGGTTTCCTTTTCAGTCTGCAGGTTTGTAGTTTCTGTTGTTTTTGGTATCTGCCCCTGGTCTGTAAGATTTTTTCACTGGCTTGTGTAGGCTTCCTGGTGGAGGGGACTGGTGCCTGTGTTCTGGTGGTTGGGGCTGTATATTATCTTTCTGGTGGGCAGGCCTGCATCTTGTGTTGTGTTTTGTTGTGTATGTTAACTTAGTATGATTTTAGCAAGCCTCTCTGCTAATGGGTGGGGTTGTGTTCCTGTCTTCCTAGTTGTTTCACATGGGGCATTCAGCACTGCAGCTTGCTGGCCATTAGGTGGAGTTGGGTATTAGCATTGAGACGGAGATCTCTGGGAGAGCTCTCGTCAATTGATAATATGTGAGGCTGGGAGGTCTGTGATGGTCAAATGTCCTGAGCTTAGCTCTCCCACCTCAGAGGCTCAAGCCTGACAGTCAGGCTCAAGCCTGACAGGCCGGAGCACCAAGACCCTGTCAGCCACAGAGATCAGAAGAAAAGGGAGAAAAATAGGAAGAACAATAGTTAAAAATAATATAAAATAAAACAATTAAAATAAAAAAGTTATAAAAAAAGAAGAGAGCAACCAAGGCAACAAACCAATCCACCAATGATAAGAAGTGCTAAAAACTATACTACGATAAACATAAAAATGAGAAACAAGTAAGTCGCAGACAGCAAACCCCAAGTCTACAGTTTCTCCCAAAGTCCATTGCCTCAGCTTTGGGTTGATTCATTGTCTATTCAGGTATTTCAGAGATGCAGCGCACCTGAAGATGATTGTGGGGATTTAATCTGCTGTTCCTGAAGCTGCACAGATAGATTTCCCTTTCTGTTCTTTGTTTGCCCAGGTCCTGGGGTTCAGCTTTGTTTTTGACCCCACCTCTGCGTGTAGGTTGCCCTCAAGCTTATGTTCCCGCCCAGACAGGATGGGGTTAAAGCAGTGGCTAATTAAGGTCTCTGGCTCACTCATGCCTGAGGGAGCGAGGGTTATGGTCTTATAACTGTAATTGGGGTTGAGCCTGTGGTGGCAGAGGCTGGTGTGATGTTGCAATAGCATGAGGTCGCTGTGAGTTCTTCCAGGGAAGTGGTCCCTGGATCTTGGGACCCTGGCCGTGGCATGATGCACAGGCTCCTGGGGTGTGTGGTTAATGACCTGTGCTTGAGCACAGGATTCTTGGTGGCTGCTGTAGCAGCGTTATCGTTTCATGCCCATCTCTGGTGTCCAAGCTGATAGCCGTGGCTTTTGCCCCTCTCTGGAGCTCATTTAGGTGGTGCTCTGCTTCTGTGGGCAGACAGGGAAGCAATCCCCTCTCATTGAACACCCTGAAACAATGGTCTCTTGCCCCTTAGGCAGGTCCAGTGTTTTTCCCAGATACCCTCCTGGCTAGCTGTGGCACACTAGCCCCTTCAGGCTGTTTTCATGCAGCCAACCCCAGTCCTTTCCCTGCTCTCCGACTGAAGCCCGAGCCTCAGCTCCCAGCCCCCGCCCATCCTGGCGGGTGAACCCACAAGCCCCTCAGGTTGGCGAGTGCTGGTCGGCACCGATCCTCTGTGTGGGAATCTCTCTGCTTTGCCCTCTGCACCCCTGTTGCTGCACTCTCCTCCATGGCTCCAAAGTTTCCCCCCGACACCGCCCCCATCTCCACCAGTGAAGGGGCTTCCTAATGTGTGGAAACTTTTCCTCCTTCATAGCTCCCTCCTAGAGGTGCAAGTCCCATCCCTATTCTTTTGTCTCTTTTTTTTCTTTTTTCTTTTTCCCTACCCAGGTACGAGGGGAGTTTCTTGCCTTTTGGCAAGTCTGAGATCTTGTGCCAGCATTCAGTAGGTGTTCTGTAGGAGTTGTTCCACATGTAGATGTATTTCTGATGTATTTGTGGGGGAGGAAGGTGATCTTCACGTCTCACTCCTCTGCCATCTTGATGGTCCCCTAATATCTCGCTTTTTAAACTCAGAATTTTAGCGTGTTCCCCAAGTCATAAAAATCATTTTAGAAAGACAACATTTTTATTCATTTTTCTTCTGAAAAGAATCCTGTGTCTAAAAGAGTGAAAAATTTAATGCATGAGATGGAAAGCAGAAATACTTTGTGACCTCTGTATCAAAGTATCATGATGTAACCTTTCTACGGACAGGAGCTGTATTTTTTGCTTTGTTTTTGCTCACCGTAGTATTTGCAGCACTTTAACAAAACAGTGCTTAGCAGTGTATTCTCAATATATGTATTTGTTGATTAAATGAACAACTGCCTGATTTCTTCCCTATGCTTTTCTTTGTAATTATGACATCTTTTTGTAATACTGGAATGATACTCTATGAACAGTTTCCTACATTGCTTTAAATTCCTTCCATTTAGCACTTTATTGGGGGCAATAACTATATTACACTTTAAAAAAAGTTTTGCGTGTTGTTTTACCCTCTTCCCCAGTGAGTATTTTATTTCATTCTTGTATTGGGGGCTGGAAAGCATCCTGCAAACCAGTGTGCAACCTAGAGTCTGACAGATCTGGGACCTGAATGTAGGAACCCTCTGAGGAACCCCGAGATCCTTGACAGCTCTTTCTCTGTGTGCCACAATTTCCACAGGCATTATATGAGGGTGGTAATAGCACCTGCTTCATGGGTGGTGTCCAGCATCAATTACCAACAGGTTCTTAGCTTGGCACTTGTAGCTATCATATTATTGTTGGTGTTATCATCAGTATTCACTATAATGTGTAGTAGGTAAAGATTTTCAAGCCACAAGACTCAGTGTGGTAAAAAAGTTCTCTTTAAACTTCCTTTCAGCTGATATCTGTTCTTATACTACCCATTTCTGCTTTCTGGTGGAAAACATAATTTGCAGGGAATTTGTAGTAATTTGTAGGGAAATTCAGTCAAGGAGATGTGTAGGAGGAAAGCACATTGATATATTCCTCAAAGATTATTCCTCCATACAATGAAAAGAATATTTTTATATGTACATATTCTTTCACCATCTCTGTTTATAATTGATTTCCAGGGGTAGATTTACTGAATTGGAATATGTGAACACTTGACACACTTGATGCATATTGCAAGAAACATAATACCCATTTGTATTGTCACTGACTTTCTATGAGAATTTTTGGTTTTTGTACTCTCATCAGCATGTATTCATGTTTTTAAAATAATTAGCTCAGTGATTTTAACAGTTAGGTGTGAAGACTTTTACCCACATTCAGGCATATACATTTCAAATACTTTTCTTGGATTTTGATTTTTAATTATTTGTGGTTTACACATGCATAGATGCATAGATAATCTTATTTTTATGTAACGAATTCCATCAATGTTTCATGCATAGCTTCACTCTTTGGTACAATGCTGGTAAAGTCCTTCCTAATCCATCTGTTCTGTTACTTATTTTCATCCCTATTCTTCTCTGTGCTTCTAGTCCCCTGACTAAACCCCCCACTAAAATGCCTTAAAGACACAAAACAAATGAAAATTCACAGTAACCACAGGTAGTTAGGATTTATCCCCAACTATTTGGCAAAATCTGGGATTTCCCACCAACTAAAAGGTTGACTGAAATGGCTCTCTTATACATCTCAGCACACCTTTTAGTAGGACCAGGAGTTGCCAGAGCCTGCTTTGACAAGGCCATATGGATAACTATAAATGAGAATTTATCTAACTCTGATAGAAATAACACCCCCTCTGCACATGCTGTAGCCCTAGTGAAAGGAGAACAGCTTGTAAATGGCATCCTTGAAGTTTGCCACCCCCCAGCATTTCCTGGGGAATAATCCAATCCTGTTGACAGGGGCGAGATGAATCCATCTCTAACTATAGAGATCGAGTAGCACCCACTTTCAGGAATGCTGCGGGCTGGACATTAATCCTAACACCACCACAGAGATCTCTACCTTTTGTTATTTTTGTTGTTGTTAATGGTACGAAGCCTGAAACATCAGCTGCTGTTCAGAAACAGAAGAAAGACTGGCAGACCTTGCCCATCCATTAATTATAACAATTACCCCAGCATTTTGTGGATAATCTGATAAGCAAAGAGAATACTACATACACAAACTTATGATACTACAAACAACTGAAGGGAAACAAAGGCCTTCCTCAAATACAACATAGATAGATGAAGACACTTGCACATATTGGTGGAAAAATGTCACTGGACCTAAATTGTATTGCTTTGGCCAAGACCCAGGCAGCCAAACAAACTGCTCAATCAGAACAAAATGACTCCCTTCCAAGGAAGGCATCTTTCAGTGTCTCTAAGTGCCTTTGGTTCAGCAAAGAGAAACAACCCTATTAGTAAATGATCACTGTATTAGTCAGAGTCCTCCAGAGACACAGAACCAATAGTGTGTGTGTGTGTGTGTGTGTGTGTGTGTGTGTGTGTTAAAGAAATTAGCTCATGCAGTTGTGAAGGCTGGCAAGTAGGTTAGCAGGCTGGAGACCCACAGAAGAGTTGATCCTGAAATTTGAGTCTGAAGGTAGTCTGATGGTACAATTCCCTCTTATTTGGGAGATGTAAGTCTTTTTTCCCCTTAAGGCCTTCTTGTGATTGAATGAGGCCCATCTACATTATGGGGGCTAATCTGCTTTTCTCAAAATCTACTGATTTAAATCTTAATCTCATCTGAAAAAAAAACTTCACCACAATATTTAAACTAGTGTTTCAGTGGAATAGACAAGTTGGCACATAAAATCAACCATCACAGCCACTGACCTAATTTTTTTATAGATATTGGAACCACAGTCTCCACCAATAATTCTTCCCAATTTCTTTTGAACTTTCCTTGAAGTAATAAAGAGATTTCAGTGGTAGGACTTGCCAGTTGTGTACATTCTCTACCCATCTCTTTGGGTCCCTTAACTTCTCAACATGTCTTTCTCTGTGGTCTTTCCAACTCTACCATCCTATTAGGATGGAGCCCTTTGGCTCAATGAGGAGCCACTATTAGATGCATACCAGACAGACTTTTTCTTGGTTTTATGGAGTTGGATGACCCAGTAAACCATCTTATGGTGGCTTCCTTTGATTACCCTGCACTCTGATGTCCCCAAGTCTCTTACCCTTAGAATTACTGTAACTTTCTGATTATTTTTTTCGGTACCCCATATTCTCCACATCATCTACAGACATGTGATAAATTAGTAATACAGAAGTTTTACACGTCAAGATTGACACCATTATTCCTCTGCCTAAATTGCTTCAGTACCCCCTAAAACCCTAAGCATTAAAGAAACTACAACAGATTGTTGCAGATTTCATAGCTAAGGGCTTACTTATTCCTTGTACTGATCAATGTAGTACCTCTATTCTCCAGGTAAAAAGTCCAAATGGATGTGCATAATTCTATGTTTAAGACTTAAGGGATATAAATCACATCATGTGCATATGTTTCTATGTGGTCCTTAACCCAAATACTACACTGGCTTCTCTACGTCCAAGTTCAACACAGTAGTAGAGCTCTGTTTAGCCTTCCTTAGTATTCCCTTATTCTGATTCATACTGTCTTTTTGCTTTCACATGGAATAAACAACAATACACTTGGACTGTGATGTCTCAAGTCTTCACTGAAGCCCTCTCATATTTCTGTAAGGTTCTCAACCATATTTTCAAAGCTTTGTAATTTCCTCATTCTTTTAACTCGATCAATCAATATGTAGATAACTTGATCTTATGTTCACCTGGTCTAACCTCTTATTAAGAGGACTCACTTTATTTATTGGAAAATTTGGTTATAAAAGGACATGAAGTTTCTAAAGATCAATCACTATTTTGTCGGGTCCAAATTATCAATCTGTCTATCCCAAGATGGTAAGTTCCTCTCACCAGGCAGAGTTATAGCCATTCTATATTTCTCTTGTCCTATTACATGGCAGACTTTCCCCACAAAATAGCCATTTAACTGGAGAAAACTATTTTAAAAACCCAATCATTTAAAGTCTCTGGCTAGTAGGAAGCAGCCGCATAGCACAGGGAGATCAGCTCGGTGCTTTGTGGCCACCTAGCGGGATGGGATAGGGAGGGTGGGAGGGAGGGAGATGCAAGAGGGAAGAGCTATGGGGATATATGTATATGTATAGCTGATTCACTTTGTTATAAAGCAGAAACTAACACACCATTGTAAAGCAATTTTACTCCAATAAAGATGATAAAAAAAGAAAATACACTAAATTGAGGTAATAACAGTGATAATCTGTGGCTAAACTTGAGCCACAGCCTGTTTCTTATTTTCCTCCCAGCTATATTTTATGGAAACAAATCTGGGGAGCTACTCCTGACAGATGTACCCAAGAAGACGAGGCTTCCTCTGCCTCCAGCTCCCAGCCTAGGGCTATGGTTTCACCCAAGGATGGGCAGGCCCCTTGCATTTTTTATCACCTCCAGCCCTGTTCTGTCGAAGGTCTATTCCTGATAGGATTTGCCAAGAGAACTGAGTTCTGTTCCTCCACCTAGTCATAGGGTAGAAAATCTATTCCAGTTGGAGAAGGCTGAGAACACAGGTGTGATCAGTCTCACTCACAACTGTGTATAGGGTGGAGGCTTCACGCCAGCAGGGGCAAGCCAAGAAGAACAGAGGCTACTTTTGCCTCAGTGCCCACTTATAGAACAGGAGTGTCACTCTGGGACAGTCTGTCACTCCAGTTCCTGTGCAGAGGTGCTGTGCAAGGAGAAAGGCAGGTTATAAGGATAAAAGCTCTTTAGCTCTGCCTAAGGGGACTAACTTTATTTGGAACAGAATATGGATAATTCCATGCCTAGCAGTGTTGTCAAAAAAAATAAAGATCTCATTGCAAAGCAATTAAAACAGCGTTCACAGCCCCATCATATTGGTAGCAACAAGGACGTGCAGAGCAATTAGCAGTTTACAGAGAGAATTAGGGAAAGGAAAGCCAAGAAGACCTGTCTGGGATCATAGCCAAGCCTGGGGTCAGGAAGGCTGTACATAAACATTATGCTGCACCCACTCAAGGGCAATTAGAAATGACACAAAGAAGCCTTGAAAACATTTCCCAGACCTCACACAAACCCATGAACCAAGAGTACAAGTCTCACTGACCAAACACCAGCTGTATAATCTATTCTGATAGGGGCAATTCCTAGGAAGCCAGGCTTAAGAGTAAAATCACAGGTACCCATGGCAATTAGAAGATTGTGTGCATGCTCAAAGCTTTGTTCTCTTAGGAGCAATTTGAAAGAGAAAATTCAAGCTAATAATCCTTGACTGAATGTGAGGCAAAAATGTAAACTCTTTGAACAGTAATAGCAGCCAAACACACATCCAATGGTAAAAGGTAAAAATCTAATTGGCAAAGGGGTTTAAACACAATCTTTGACCAATAAGTGGCTTATGCTGACCCATGGTTGACCCTTATGTAGTCATGCTAAAAGACACAAAACCAAGGAAAAAACATGAGCAGGGACACCAGAGGCTGAACACTAGAGGAAATAGACTTCACAAAATTAGTTCAGCAAAATCACTAAAAATAAATAAATGGCAAATCAACAACAACAATTCCAGAGTAGGGGGAGGTCCATATCTGTAATTGAAACAATACCTAATTAGATAAATATTTTAGATAAATATATACTTTTATCTAAAATTTCCAGTTTTCAATAACAGAAAAAATAAATGATTCATGTAATGAAACAGGAAAATGTAACCCATACATAGCAAAAATTTTTGCACAACAACTAAAATGAGAAATATACTAGAAGGAATCAATGGCAGAATAACTAAGACAGAAGAACGGATAAGTGAGCTGGAAGACAGAATGGCGGAAATAACTGCCAAGGAGCAGAATAAAGAAAAAACAATGAAAAGAAATGAGGACAGTCTCAGAGACCTATGAGACAACATTAAATGCACCAAAATTCAAATTATAGGGGTCCTAGAAGAAGAAGAGAAACGAAAAGTTCTGAGAAAATATTTGAAAAGATTATAGTCGAAAGCTTCCCTAACATGGGAAAGGAAATAATCAAGTCCAGGAAGTGCAGAGAGTCCCATACAGGAAAAACCCAGGAGAAACATGCTGAGACACGCATTAATCAAAATAACAAAAACTAAATACAAAGAAAAAATATTAAAAGCAGCAAGGGAAAAGCAACAAGTAGCATACAAGGGAATCCCCATAAAGTTATCAGGTGATTTTTCAGCAGAAACTCTGCAGGCCAGAAGGGAGTGGCAGGACATATTTAAAGTGATGAAAGGGAAAAACCTACAACAAAGATTACTCTACCCAGCAGAATCTCATTCAGATTCGATGGAGAAATAAAAAGCTTTACAGACAAGCAAAAGCTAAGAGAATTCAGCACCACCAAACCAGCTTTACAAGAAATGCAAGAGGAACTTCTCTAGGTGGGAAACACAAGAGAAGGAAAAGACTTACAATAACAAACCCAAAACAATTAAGAAAATGGTAACAGGAACATATGTATCGATAACTACCTTAAATGTAAATGGATTAAATGCTCCAACCAAAGACATAGACTGACTGAATGGATACAAAAATAAGACCCATATATATGCTGTCTACAAGAGGCCCACTTGAGAGATAAGGACACATACAGACTGAAAGTGAGGGGATAGAAAAAGATATTCCATGTAAACAGAAATCAAAAGAAAGCTAGAGTAGCAATACTCATATCAGACAAAATAGACTTTAAAGTAATGACAAGAGACAAGGAAGGATGCTACATAATGATCAAGGGATCACTCAAAGAAGAAGGTATAACAATTGTAAATATTTATGCACCCAAAATAGGAGCACATCAATACATAAGGCAAATGCTAACAGCCATAAAAGGGGAACTCGACAGTAACACAATAATAGTGGGGGACTTAACACCCCACTTACACCAATGGCTAGATCATCCAGAGAGAAAATTAATAAGGAAACACAAACCGTAAATGACACATTAGACCAGATAGACTTTTTTTTGACATTTATAGGACATTCCATCTGAAAGCAGCAGAATACACTTTCTTCTCAAGTGCACATAAAATATTCTTCAGGATAGATCACACCTTGGGTCACAAATCAAGTCTCAGTAAATTTAAGAAAATTGAAATCATATCAAGCATCTTTTCCAACCACAACACTATGAGATTAGAAATCAATTACAGGAAAAAGAAAAAAAAGAAAAAATACAAACACATGGAGGCTAAGCAATATGCTACTAAATAACCAAGAGATCACTGAAGAAATCAAAGAGGAAATAAAATACCTAGAAACAAATTACAAAAAAGCCACGATGACCCCAAACCTGTGGGATGCAGCAAAAGCAGTTCAAACAGGGAAGTTTATAGCAATACAATCCTAACGCAAGCAACAAGAAGCATCTCAAATAAACAACCTAACCCTATGCTTAAAGCAACTAGAGAAATAAGAACAAACAAAACCCTAAGCTAGTAGAAGGAAGGAAATAATGATGACCAGAGCAGAAATGAATGAAATAGAAACAAACAAAAAAAAAAACAACAGCAAAGATCAATACAACTAAAAGCTGTTTCTCTGAGAGGATAAATAAAATTCACAAACCTTTAGCAAGAATCATCAAGAAAAAAGGGAGAGGACTGAAATCAATAAAATTAGAAATGAAAAAGGAGAAGTGACAACTGGCACTGGAGAAATACAAAGCATCATAAGAAACTACTACAAGCAACTATATGTCAATAAAATGGACAACCTAGAAGAAATGGCCAATTCTTAGAAAAGCACAACCTTCTGAGACTGAACCAGGAAGAAATAGAAAATATAAACAGACCATTCACAAGCACTGAAATTGAGACTGTGATTAAAAATCTTCCAACAGAGGAAAGCCCAGGACCAGATGGCTTCACAGGCGAATTCTATCAAACATTTAGAGAAGAGCTAACATCTATCCTTCTCAAACTCTTCCAAAATATAACAGAGGGAAGAACACTCCCAAACTCATTCTATGAGGCCGCCATCACGCTGATACCAAAACCAGACAAAGATATGGCAAAAAAAGAAAGTTACAGGCCAATATCAGTGATGAACATAGATGCAAAAATCCTCAACAAGATACTAGCAAATAAAATCCAACAATACGTTAAAAGGATCATACACCATGACCAACTGGGATTTATCCAGGGATGTAAGGATTCTTCAGTATACACAAATCAATCAGTGTGATACACCATGTTAACAAACTGAAGAATAAAAACCATATGATCATCTCAATAGATGCAGAAAAGCTTTTGACAAAGTTCAACACCCATTTATGGTAAATACTCTCCAGAAAGTGGGCATAGAGGGAACCTACCTCAGCATAATAAAGACCATATATGACAAACCCACAGCAAACATTATGCTCAATGGTGAAAAACTGAAAGCATTTCCTCTAAGATCAGGAACAAGACAAGATTGTCTACTCTTGCCACTATTATTCAACATAGTTTTGGAAGTCCTACTCATGACAATCAGAGAAGAAAAAGAAATAAAAAGAATCCAAATTAGAAAAAAAGGAAAACTGTCACTTTGCAGATGCCATGATACATAGAAAGTCCTAAAGATGCCACAAGAAAACTACTAGAGCTAATCAATGAATTTAGTAAAGTGTCAGCATACAAAATTAATACACAAAAATCTCTTGCATTCCTATACATTAACAACAAAAGATGAGAAGGAGAAATTAAGGAAACAATCCCATTTACAACTGTAACAAAAAGAATAAAATACGTAGGAATAAACCTACCTAAGGAGGCAAAAGACCTGCACACAGTAAACTATAAGATAGTGAAGAAAGAAATCAAAGATGACACAAACAGATGGTGAGATATACAATGTTCTTGGATTGGAAGAATCAATATTGTGAAAATGACTGTACTACCCAAAGCAATCTACAGATTCAGTGCAATCCCTATCAAATTACCAATGGAATTTTTCACAGAAGTAGAACAAAAAATTTTACAATTTGTATGGAAACACAAAAGACCCTGAAGAGTGAAAGCAATCTCGAGAAGGAAAAACAGAGCTGGAGGAATCAGGCTACCTGACTTCAGACTCTACTACAAAGCTACAGAAATCAAGACAATATGGTACTGGCACAAAAACAGAAACATAGACAAATGCGACAGGTTAGAAAGCCCAGAGATAAACCCACGCACATATGGTCAACTAATCTATGACAAAGGAGGCCAGAATATACAATGGAGCAAAGTCAGTCTCTTCAATAAGTGGTGCTGGGAAAACTGGACAGCTACATGTAAAAGAACGAAAAGAAATTAGAACACTCCCTCACACCATACACAAAAATAAACTCAAAATGGATTAAAGACATAAATGTAAGGCCAGACACTATAAAACTCTTAGAGGAAAATATAGGTAGAACACTCTTTGACATAAATTACAGCAAGATCTTTTTTGACCCAACTCCTAGAATAATGAGAATAAAAACAAAAGTCAACAAATGGGACTTAATTAAACTTTAAAGCTTCTGCACAACAAAGGAAACCATAAACAAGACGAAAAGACAACCCTCAGAATGGGAGAAAATAGTTGCAAATGAAGTAACTGACAAAGGATTAATCTCCAAAATACACAAGCAGCTCATGCAGCTCAATATCAAAAAGCAAACAACCCATTCAGAAAATGGACGGAAGACCTAAATGGAAAGTTCTCCAAATAAGACATATAGATGGCCAACAAACACATGAAAAGATGCTCAACATCACCAATTATTAGAGAAATGCAAATCAAAACTACAATGAGGTATCTCCTCACACCAGTCAGAATGGCCATTATCAGAAAATCTACAAAAAATAAATGCTGAAGAGGGTGTGGAGAAAAGGGAACCCTCTTGCACTGTTGGTGGGAATGTAAATTGATATAGCCACTATAGAGAACAGTATGGAGACTCCTTAAAAAAGTAAAAATAGATCTACCATATGACCCAGCAATTCCACTACTAGGCATATTTCCAAAGAAAACTATAATTCAAAAAGAGACATGTACTCCAGTGTTCATTGCAGCTCTATTTACAATAGCCAGGTCATGGAAGCAACCTACGTGTCTATTGACATATAAATACATATATTAAGAAAGAAAAAATGTCTCAAATAATTAACCTAATTTTCACCTTAAGGACCTAGAAAAAGAAGAGCAAACTAAATCTGAAGCAAGCTGCTGGAATGAAATAATAATGACTCTAATGGAAATAGATGGAATAGAGAATAGAAAAAGCAATAGAGAAAATCAGTGAAATCAAGCTTGTTCTTTGAAAGAAATCAACAAAATTGACAAGCTTTTAGCTAGTCTGACCAAACAGAGAGAGACAACTCAAATTATGAAATCAGTGAAAGATGGGACATTACTACCGACCTTACAGAAATTAAAAAGTATTATATGTGAATATAATGAACAATGTATGAAAACAAATTAGAAAGACAACTTAGATAAAATAGGAACATTTTAGAAAAAGTCAAAATACTGAAAATAATTCAAGAGGAAATAGAAAATAAGAATATACCTATAATAAGAGATTGAATTAATAATTTAAAAACTTTCCACAGTGAATGGTGCTGAAATGACTTTACTGGTAAACCTACCAAATATTGAAAGAACAAATATTAATAACAAACTTTACAAATTTTTCCAAAAAATAGAAGAAGAGGTAATACTTTCAAACTCTTTGTATGGGGCCAGTATTATTCCCCTGATACCAAAACCAGACAAAGACCTTTCAGGAAAAGCAAAGCAAATACTAATAACACATTAATATAGACACAAATATCTTCAGTGAAAATGCATTCAATCATGGTGTCTTAGTTGTTTGGGCTGCTATAATGAAATATGATAGACCAGGTGGCTTAAACAACAACATTTATTTCTCACAATTGTTGAGGCTGGGAAGTCTAAGATCAAAGTGCCAGCAGATTCTGTGTCTGTTGAAGCCTCGCTTCCTCATTCATAGATGGTCTTCTTGTTGTATCTTTACCTGATGGAAGAGGTTAGAGAGGTCCCTGGAGTCTCTTTTATAAGGGCCCTAATCCCATTCAGGAGGGCTCTACCTTCATGACCTAGTCACCCCCAAAAGCCTCAACTCCAAATACCATCATATTAGGGGTTAGGATTCAGCATATGGATTTGGGAGGGATGTACACAGACATTCAATCTATAGCACATGCCTTGTCAGAACCAGCATCACTGTCCAAATAGATGATCCAAGCTATAATTAAGGAACAGAAGATGAAAGAACAAACTGCTCCTCTAACCCACGATGAGGGCCTTCTTGACTCAATTCCTGAACCTTGTACATCCTTGTAATTTTATCTCTGAAAAGATTTGGCTAGTGATGAAAGAAGTTCATATTGTCTAAGAGGAGAAACTGAAAAATAATTACAGTTGACCCTTGAACAATGTGGGTTTGAATTGCGTGGGTCCACTTATACTCAGTATTATTTTCAATAAATACAACGGTACTACATGATCTGCAGTTGGTTGAATCCGTGCACATGGAACCGTGGATACGGACTGACTCTGGGACTTGAGCATCTTTGAATTTTGGTATTCAAGGCAGGTCCTGAAACCAATCCCCAGCAGATACCAAGGGACAACTGTACAATAGACTCCAGTTTTCCTTGCTTCAACCTTTGCTTTCTTTACCTTTTTTTCTTTTTTTTTAACCTACCTCACCTTTTTTGTTACATCTCCCCACTACTAAAATAACAACAAATGACAACAACAAATACAAAAATAACCCTTGAAAAACTGTTCTGACACCTATTGGAATGAGATTGCACTAAAGATACGAGCAAGAGCTGTGAAAAAGTAGAACAAATTCCCAACCATTCCAACTACACATTTGTAGCAGTTAAAAACTGAAACCTGGGAAATACTAGTAATGTATCTCTCTCCTCCTTTCCCTATAAACCTTCTAGTTCTGTTTCAGTTCAGAGTTATCTGGTCTTAAGGTGATGCACATCAGCTGGAAAAAGGCTTTAACCTCTATTTGAATCACTTTATATATTTTTCTCCACAAGTTTAGCAGCCCATGAAAAGAGTTCTACAGGATCACTTGCATAAACTACAGTTACTATTGGATAAAAACAAACCATTTTCTCAAGGCAAGTACCAGTGTTTCTGGAAATGAGATTCAAAGAAAATCTGTCCCTAGAGTCATCATAGGGTTCATATTATAGAGACACCCCTAGCAGTGATCTCTCTAAGCAGCAGTTTTCTTTCTCATCTGTTAAATGGAGATAATTAGAGTAACCTACCTGATAAGGTTTCTGTCATGAATGAGACTACAGTACATATAAAGGACTTATCATAATGCCTGACACAAAGTATATACTCAATAAATCTTAGCCACAAGATTTTATAACAGATAAGAGCACAAGCTCTAGAATCATAATTTTAGGGCCAGTAAAGAATTTCCCTACATCCTTACAATGCAAAGGATGTCTGTGCCAAAATAATACAACCTAATATGCTATTAGGAAACAAATATAGGAAAAAATATGATTTGCTGTTTGGAAAAGATGTTTGATGGAAAATTCATTAAACTGAAAACAAAGACCAAAATTTCTATAGAGTTTGCTTGTCAGTGATGCTGCAGTGCATGCACTATTTATAGGACATAGTTTAGTTAGGACACAGGCTAGTCTATTTAATAAGGGAGTTAAAATACATTAGCTTAAAAAAAGACATTTCTCTTTCAAATAATCTTTTAAGTCAAGGGCCGGTATAGTAGCTTGACGATGTTGGGGACCTAAGCTCCTTCCATCTGGTGGCTCTTCCATCCTCAGTGTGTTGAGAATTGGCTTCTGAAATGGTGGAATGAGGACCTCAGTGAACCCACTCCACCACAAAAGTAATACAAGTAACTGACAAAACTGTTAAAACCGACAATTTCAGAACTCTGCAAATTAACCAAAGGCATAGAATAAGCTGAAAAGCAATTAATCAAGAAAAAGTACTGAAAAGCTATAACAACATCAGTGCCTGCCTGTGGCACTTTAACTCGGGGCTTCACACACCCCCATCCCCAACTAAGTGGTGTGGTAGCCATGAAAATTCGGCAGCCTTGCAGGGAATAAGAAGGAATGACCTCTTTTAGAGGTCCGTGAAAAGCCCCTTCCTCAGAGCACAGTCAGTATTTTGAGCAGATTGTTAGTTCCCTGGAAAACTTGCATACCCATGGTGTTGTTTCTATTTGATCATATTCAGAGCCCAGTTTTGCAGAAAGAAACCTATACTCATGCTGAAAACAAGAGCAAATACATGGAATTGGTAATACCACAGATGCATAAGCCTGTGATTTCAGTTGGGGCAAACAAATATTGGGGTCTGAAAATTTATAATCCAGCTGCGGCTCAAAATTTAAAATTTAGACCCAAAGAATTACACATCTGCAGGGTACTTGGTGAAGAGCCAATGTATTTTTGGAATCTAGGAAGCTGCTCATATGTGCAGTTTTGTGCATGCCCAAGAAAGGGCTGAGACAGACCCACCAACTCAACTCTGGCTGACCTGGAGGCTCTGCACAAGCAGGAAGTGAAAGCTAATGCTGACTTGTAAACTGCCTGAACTTTCAAGGTGTACTTTCACACACAGATCTCTTTGATAAATGCATGGAAGACCTGCTAGTTCAGGACATTTAAAAAAATATTCTGACTGGTTATTACTGGCTGACCACTAACTATACTGACTAGAGATGGCTCCAAGGAAGTCAAGCTTATAAATAAAAGCAATACAATTTTTAAAAAAATATGAGGAGAGAGCTCAATGCTCAATGCTGTAGGGAATACAGAATCCATATAGTCAACCTAGGAATGTTGCTAAACAAATAAGGAGCAGCAGCAACAACAATAACAACAAACTAGAGGTGCAGGAGTTTTCTAATTCCAGAGTTACTATAACATACTGTATACAATGTCCAGTTTTCAACCAAACATTATGAGACATGCAAAGAGCAAGAAAGCTTGGCTCATATACCCCAAAAGAAGCAGCCCTAAAAGAAACTGTCCCTGAGGTGGTCCAGATAATGTCCTTAGTAGCCAAAGACTTTAAGTCAGATATTTAAAATTTGTTCAAAAAGCTAAAAGAAACCATGTCTAAAGAAGTAAAGTATGACAACTATGGCTTACCAAACAGAGATTAAGAATAGATAGAAATAATAATGAAAAAAGAACCATACTTAGGGTGTTGCCCTCCTCTGTATGGTTGAAGATGCCTTTGCATCTTCAAAATAATAAGATGCTTATTTCAGCTAGCAGAAAAGAAGGAAGGGAGAAAAAGGGGAGGCTAAACCATTTGCTTTAATGGCATGATCTAGAGGTTGTTTACAACACTATTATTCATGACCCATTGGACAGAACTTAGTCACATGGCCACATCTAGCTGCAAATAAAGATGAGAAAGATGAATTTTCATCATATGACCATGTGCCCAGCTAAAATTTCTACTCTTACAGAAAATGAAGAAAATTGATAGAAGGACAGCAAGCAATCTCTTTCACAGTCAGCCCCATTTGTAGTTTTAAGTGTATACCTTGCATTTATTTTGTTAAATTTAATCCAAAGCATTATATTATTTTTATGCTGCTTTAAATGGTGTTTTGCAATTCATTTCATTTTGGGATTGTTCATTGTTACTGTATAGAAACACAACTAGTTCTTGTCTTGTCCTACAGCCTTTTGGAATCCTTTTATTAATCGGAACAGTTTATTATTATTTTTTGTATGTGGATTCCTTAACATTTTCTATCTACAAGACCATGTCATCTGTGAAGAGTTCTGCCTCTTCCTTTCCAATCTGGATACATTTTACTTTATTTTCTTGCTTGCTTGCCCTGGCTAGAACCTCTATTACAGTTTTGAGTAGAAGTGGCAAGAATGAGCATGCTTGTCTTGTTCCTGACTTTAAGGGAAAATAATTCACTCTTTTACAATTAAGTTTGATGTTTGCTGATGGTTCTTCCAGAAGACTTTTATCAAATTCATATTCTAATCTGCTCTTAATGAGATTTGACTGTGTTACTTGCATGGTCACTCCTCAGATTTTTGCATGCCTTTGGCTAATTTCCAGAATTATGGGAAAGTTGATTGTGACAAGGTTTGGCACAATCTCATTGCTTTTATAGAGGAGCAGGTTTTTGGAGATCCACACTCCACCCTTCTGTAAGTGCTTCTTCTAGTCATGTATTTTAGTGCTGAAAAATTCTAATTTTTATTTCATCATTTTTGTGCTTTACCCATTTTTACTCCCTCCTCTTGTTGGAGGATAACTTGAGGCTATTTGAAAATGATAGACTTGTCTGGGAAGACTGTCTGAATTTTGCCAATGGGTTGATGCCCACTTTTTTACAGGGAAGACCTTATAGGTGGTACTCAAGAAAAGTTTAGGGCCACAGACTTGTCTCTTGCTAAGGCTGCCTCTTTATAACAATAGCCACTTTTTATGAGTTCATCTTTCTTTCAGGACTTTGCCAAAGGCAGCAAGAAGCAGCCAGCTGACATCAAAATTTTGTTTTTCCAGCCAGTTGTGCAGAAGGGGATTTACCATGGCAATTAGAAGTCATCAAAATTATTGGAAAAGCTGGAGGAATGTACTCTTGTATGAATCTCTAGAAACTACATCCAGAATCTGTCCCCTGGCAGTGAAACTAACTTTTTGACCCCACAAAGCTAAAGATTGGACACTAAAATATTCACAACATTACTTTTGAGCAGATGACAACAAAAAGCTACAATAAAATGGCCTCCACCCAACTTCTGCCTTCTAAATATAGTGTGAATGCATTTAATTGGAAAAAAACAATTTGTATTCAGAAACCTGGCTGCAACAGAATCTGTAGCAATATACACTAGAAAGAGGACGGGATGGAGATTGAGTGAGCCAAGATCTTATCTACTATTAAGTGAAAAAAAAATCTTGGCATCAAAACCCTTTAGAAATGACAAACATGTCTAACAGAAATTGTGCTTCAAATAGAAACAACTATTTTCAAATACAAATCTAACTTATGAAAACTAATGCTCTACATATTGAATTTACAGGATGAACAGTGTGGAAAAGATACATACTTTGTGTCTTTTTATTGCAATTCCTGAGAGCACAGGTAGAAATTACATTTATTTATTTATTTTTAACACCTTTATTGGAGTATAATTGCTTTACAATGGTGTGTTACTTTCTGCTTTATAACAAACTGAATCAGTTATACATATACATATGTTCCCATATCTCTTCCCTCTTGCGTCTCCCTCCCTCCCACCCTCCCTATCCCACCCTTCTAGGTGGTCACAGAGCACCGAGCTGATCTCCCTGTGCTAGGCGGCTGCTTCCCACTAGCTATCTATTTTACGTTTGGTAGCGTATACATGTCCATGCCACACTACCACTTTGTCACAGCTTACCATTCCCCCTCCCCATATCTTCAAGTCCATTCTCTAGTAGGTCTGTGTCTTTATTCCCATCTTACCCCTAGGTTCTTCATGACATTTTTTTTCTTAGATTCCATATATATGTGTTAGCATACGGTATTTATCTTTCTCTTTCTGACTTACTTCACTCTGTATGACAGACTCTAGGTCCATCCACCTCACTACAAATAACTCGTTTTTGTTTCTTTTTATGGCTGAGTAATATTCCATTGTATATATGTGCCACATCATCTTTATCCATTCATCCGATGATGGGCACTTAGGTTGTTTCCATCTCTGGGCTATTGTAAATAGAGCTGCAATGAACATTTTGGTACATGACTCTTTTGAATTATGGTTTTCTCAGGGTATATGCCCAGGAGCAGGATTGCTGGGTCATATTGTAGTTCTATTTGTAGTTCTTTAAGGAACCTCCATACTGGTCTCCATAGTGGCTGTACAAATTCACATTCCCACCAGCAGTGCAAGAGTGTTCCCTTTGCTCCACACCCTCTCCAGCATTTATTGTTTGTAGATTTTTTGATGATGGCCATTCTGACTGGTGTGAGATAACATCTCATTGTAGTTTTGATTTGCATTTATCTAATGATTAATGATGTTGAGCATTCTTTCATGTGTTTGTTGGCAATCTGTATATCTTCTTTGGAGAAATGTCTATTTAGGTCTTCAGCACATTTTTGGATTGGGATGTTTGCTTTTTGGTATTGAGCTGCTTGTAAATTTTGGAGATTAATCCTTCGTCAGTTGGTTCATTTGCAAATACTTTCTCCCATTCTGAGGGTTGTCTTTTGGTCTTGTTTATGGTTTCCTTTGCTGTGCAAAAGCTTTTAAGTTTCATTAGGTCCCATTTGTTTATTTTTGTTTTTATTTCCATTGCTCCAGGAGGTGGGTCAAAAAGGATCTTGCTGTGATTTATGTCATAGAGTTTTCTGCCTATTTTTTTTTTTTTTGCAGTACGTGGGTCTCTCACTGTTGTGGCCTCTCCCAATGGGGAGCACAGGCTCCGGACGTGCAGGCTCAGTGGCCATGGCTCACGGGCCTAGCCGCTCTGCGGCACGTGGGATCTTCCCAGACTGGGGCACGAACCCATATCCCCTGCATTGGCAGGTGGACTCTCAACCACTGCGCCACCAGGGAAGCCCTCTGCCTATGTTTTCCTCTAAGAGTTTGATAGTTTCTGGCCTTACATTTAGGTCTTTAATCCATTTTGAGCTTATTTTTGAGTATGGTGTTAGGGAGTGTTTTAATCTCATAGTTTTACATGTACCTGTCCAGTTTTCCCAGCACCACTTATTGAAGGGGCTGTCCTTTTTCCATTGTACATTCCTGCCTCCTTTATCAAAGATAAGTTGACTACATGTGCCTGAGTTTATCTCTGGCCTTTCTATCCTGTTCCATTGATCTATATTTTTGTTTTTGTGCCAGTACCATACTCTCTTGATTACTGTAGCTTTGTAGTATAGTCTGAAGTCAGGTAGGCTGATTCCTCTAGCTCCATTTTTCATTTTCAAGATTGCTTTGGCTACTCGGGGTCTTTGGTGTTTCCATACAAATTGTGAAATTTTTGTTCTATTTCTGTGAAAAATGCCTGTGGTAGTTTGATAGGGATTGCATTGAACCTGTAGATTGCTTTGTGTAGTAGAGTCATTTTCACAATGTTGATTCTTCCAATCCAAGAACATGGTATATGTCTCCATCTATTTGTATCATTTTTAATTTCTTTCATCGGTGTCTTATAATTTTCTGCATACAGGTCTTTTGTCTCCTTAGGTAGGTTTATTCCTAGATATTTTATTCTTCTTGTTGCAATGGTAAATGGGAGTGATTTCTTAATTTCACTCTCAGATTTTTCAAAGTTAGTGTATAGGAATGCCAGAGATATCTGTGCATTAATTTTGCATCCTGATACTTTACCAAATTCATTGATTAGCTCTAGTAGTTTTCTGGTAGCATCTTTAGGATTCTCTATGTATAGTATCATGTCATCAGCAAACAGTGACAGCTTTACTTCTTTTCTGATTTGGATTCCATTTATTTCCTTTTCTTCTCTGATTGCTGTGGCTAAAACTTCAAAAACTATGTTGAATAAGAGTGGTGAGAGTTGGCTACCTTGTCTTATTCCTGATCTTAGTGGAAATGCTTTCAGTTTTTCACCATTGAGGACAAAGTTGGCTGTGGGTTTGTCATATATGGCCTTTATTATGTTGAGGAATGTTCCCTCTATACCTACATTCTGGAGGGTTTTTATCATAAATGGGTGTTGAATTTTGTTGAAAGCTTTCTGTGCATCTATTGAGATGATCATATGGTTTTGCTCCTTCAATTTGTAATATGGTGTATCACGTTGATTGATTTGCATATATTGAAGAATCCTTGTATTCCTGGAATAAACTCCACTTGATCATGGTGTATGATCCTTTTAATGTGCTGTTGGATTCTGTTTGCTAGTATTTTGTTGAGGATATTTGCATCTATGTTCATCAGTGATATTGGCCTGTAGTTGCCTTTCTTTGTGACATCTTGTCTGGTTTTGGTATCAGGGTGATGGTGGCCTCATAGAATGAGTTTGGGAGTGTTCCTCCCTCTGCTATATTTTGGAAGAGTTGGGAAGGATAGGTGTTAGCTCTCCTCTAAATGTTTGATAAAATTCGCCTGTGAAGCCATCTGGTCCTGGGCTTTTGTTTGTTGGAAGATTTTTAATCACAGTTTCAATTTCAGTTCTTGTGATTTGTTTGTTCATGTTTCCTATTCTTCCTGATTCACTCTTGGCAGGTTGTGTATTTCTAAGAATTTGTCCATTTCTTCCAGGTTGTTCATTTTATTGGCATAGAGTTGCTTGTAGCAATCTCTCATGATCTTTTGTATTTCTGCAGTGTCAGTTGTTACTTCTCCTTTTTCATTTCTAATTCTATTGATTTGAGTCTTCTCCCTTTTTTTCTTGATGCGTCTGGCTAATGGTTTATCAATTTTGTTTGTCTTTTCAAAGAACCAGCTTTTAGTTTTATTGATCTTTGCTATCATTTCCTTAATTTCTTTTTCATTTATTTCTGATCTGATCTTTATGATTTCCTTCCTTCTGCTAACTTTGGGGTTTTTTTGTTCTACTTTCTCTAATTGCTTTAGGTGCAAAGTTAGGTTGTTTATTTGAGATGTTTCCTGTTTCTTAAGGTACGAATGTATTGCTATAAACTTCCCTCTTAGAACTGCTTTTGCTGCATCCCATAGGTTTTGGGCCATTTTATCTCCATTGTCATTTGTTTCTAGGTATTGTTTGATTTCCTCTTTGATTTCTTCAGTGATCACTTCGTTTTTAAGTAGTGTATTGTTTAGCCTCCATGTGTTTGTATTTTTTACAGATCTTTACCTGTAAATGATATCTAGTCTCATAGCATTGTGGTCGGAAAAGATACTTGATGCAATTTTAATTTTCTTAAATTTCCCAAGGCTTGATTTTTGATCCAAGGTATGATCTATCCTGGAGAATGTTCCATGAGCAGTTGAGAAAAATGTGTATTCTGTTGTTTTTGGATGGAATGTCCTATAAATATCAATTAAGTCCATCTTGTTTAATGTATCATTTAAAGTTTGTGTTTCCTTATTTATTTTCAGTTTGAATCTGACCATTGGTGAAAGTGGGTTGTTAAAGTCCCCTGGTATGAATGTGTTACTGTTGATTTCCCCTTTTATAGCTGTTAGTATTTGCCTTATGTATTGAGGTGCTCCTATGTGAGGTGCATAAATATTTACAATTGTTATATCTTCTTCTTGGATCGATCAATTGATCATTATGTAGTGTCCTTCTTTTTCTCTTCTAATAGTCTTTATTTTAAAGTCTATTTTTTCTGTTATGAGAATTGCGACTCCAGCTTTCTTTTGGTTTCCATTTGCATAGAATATCTTTTTCCATCCCCTCAATTTCAGTCTGTATGTGTCTCTAGGTCTGAAGTGGATCTCTTCTAGACAGCATATATACGGGTCTTGTTTTTGTATCCATTCAGCCAGTGTATGTCTTTTGGTGGGAGCATTTAATCCATTTACATTTAAGGTAGTTATTGGTATGTATGTTTCTGTTACCATTTTCTTAATTGTTTTGGGTTTGTTATTGTAGGCCTTACCCTTCACTTGTGTTACCTGCCTTGAAAACTTTGTTTAACATGTCTTTTAAAGCTGGTTTGGTGGTGCTGAATTCTCTTAGCTTTGACTGTCTCTAAAGGTTTTGATTTCTCCGTTGAATCTGAATGAGATCCTTGCTGGGTAGAGTAATCTTTGTTGTAGGTTTTTCCCTTTCCTCACTTTAAATATTTCTTTCCACTCCCTTGTGGCTTGCAGAGTTTCTGCTGAAAGATCAGTTGTTAACCTTATGGGGATTCCCTTGTATGTTATTTGTTGTTTTTCCCTTGCTGTTCTTTATGTTGTTTTCTTTGTATTTAATTTTTAATAGTTTGATTAGTATGTGTTTTGGCGTGTTTCTCCTTGGATTTATCCTGTTTGATACTCTCTGTGCTTCCTGGACTTGACTGAGTATTTCATTTCCCATATTAGGGAAGTTTTCAAATATTATCTCTTCAAATATTTTA